>NC_090325.1:149909584-151109584 GCF_035084215.1 Heptranchias perlo | reverse complement strand
AAAGCATTACGTAGATTGTTTAAGTTTGATTTACAAGGATGCAAGCCATGAAAAGAATTTTGTATTGTGCACAATAATGGTTTGCTTTCTGCACGCCAATCGTGGAGTCTATAGAGGTTAGGGTTGCCAAGATCATTCTGGTTGTAAAGGATCTGTAGTAATTCCATAAAACAGAAAGTGGCTTCCAATATTACTGCTCACCAGAAATAAAATGGGGCAAAACTTGGCTTTGGATAGGAAACTGGCTGAAGGGGAGAAAACAATGGATACTGGTTAGAGGGATAATGTCAGTGTGAGGGGAATTACTGAGTGGTGTTCCTCAGGGTTCAGTGTTAGGACCACTGTTGTTTCTAATTTACATCAATGACTTGGATTCTGAAACTCAATGCAATTTGATTAAATTCGCAGATGATACCAAATTAGGAGGGGCAGTCGAATCGAAGGACGGAGCTACAAATGACAGAATGAGCTAAATAAAATATGTGAGTGAACCAAACAATGCAGATTAAATTTAATGCAGACAAGTGTAAAGTATTGCACATTGGAAGCAAAAATGGGCACATACGCACTTCATGAATGGTGTTGAACTAGCTAAGGATGAAGTTGAAAGAGACCCAAGAGTCTCCGTTGATTCAAAGTTCAACATGTCCAATCAATGTAGAGCGGCAACCAACATAGCCAAAACAGTAGACTGTAAGTCAGAGTAGGTTGTGATCAAACTGTGCAGTGCTCTGGTCGGACGGCACCTTGAGTATTGTGTCCAGTTCTGGTTGCCGAGAAACGATAGAGACATTCAAGTGCTGAAGTTAGTGCAAAGAGGCACGAGGTTGATCCTTAGTGTCAGGGGTCTGAGTTATGAGAAAAGACTGCAAAGGAAGTGTCTGAGAGGTGATCTGATAGAGGTAAATAAGATAATAAATAGTATGGGCAAGGTTAATCCAGAATACGACCTTAACTTAAACTGCAAGAGTAGAACAAGGGGACATAGGTTTAAACAGTAAAAGGAACTTTAGTACAGGTACTAGGAGGTTCTTCTTCATGAAGTGAATGATCAACACTTGGAACGGACTTTTGGGTAGACTGGTGGAGGTGAAAACCCTGAAATCAATTAAGAAACAATTAGATGCAGCAATGGAGGGAGTTCACGGTTGCTCAGTATGAATGAATTTAAATGGGCCAAGTGGCCTTCCTCATCCTTAAGGAGCATACGATAGGTAACTTTTAAGAACATGGCCAATTTTCACTAGGACGTTAGTTTAACAATTTATGCAGTTAAATTATAAACAGGTAATTTCACAGCCAGGGTAAAAGAGACAAACGGAAATTACACCAAAGGGAAGAGCAGAACTTCTTCAAGATGGGCATTCCTGGAAGAGAAGTGAATTAAACAATAAAACACTGATGAAAGGTCATCGACCTGAAATGTTAACCCTACCTTCCTCTCACTACAGATGCTGCTTGACCTGCTGAATGATTCCTGTATTTCCTGTTTTTATTTCAGATTTCCAGCATCTGCAGTAGCACTTAATACAGTTAATTTAATTGTGCAATTTGGTGGGGCCAAAGAGGTCGTGACCCACATCCTGTGATTTCAAGCCATTAGCTCTTAAGGAGGGGGAGAATAAAAAATATCCCACCTTTTTGGGTAAGAGACTCACTCTCACTTTTCAGTTTTCATACCATATTTAGTAAATCTATATAATAGTCTACAAAACTAATCGTGTTTACTGTGTCCTATGTGAATAGTTGTTTCAATCAATGCAACTGGTGAGTAGGAAATCACTAGAATATAATGAACAAGGAAAATGGTTGACACCTGCGACTAGTCAAATTATCCTTTGCGTGTGAAGCAACCTAGCAGCTAATTTTACAGAAGTCTTTTGGGACAAGGGAATGTTATGCACTAATAATTAGGTGCAAAGCACCTGTAGCTGGCTAACAATTTCCACAAGGACCAGGTTCAGCACAATTAAGTTTTCTGGCTCATTGTTAGAAAATATATGCTTCACGAGGTCTGGTTGAAGATGCTGTTGCCTTCAGTCCCTTCACCTCTGCCATAAAATATCAGAGTTTGTTTCCAATGCTATATGCATTGTGTTCATAACAGGATAAGAACATAAGAAATAGGAGCAGGAGTAGGCCATATGGCCCTTCGAGCCTGCTCCGCTATTCAATAAGATCATGGCTGATCTTCGACCTCAACTCCACTTTCCCGCCCGATCCCCATATCACCTTGATTCCCTTAGAATCCAAAAATCTCTCAATATCAGCCTTGAATGTACTCAACGACTGAGTATTCACAGCTCTCTGGGGCAGAAATTTCCAAAGATTCACAACCATCTGAGCGAAGAAATTTCTCCTCATCTCAGTCCTAAGTGGCCGACTCCTTATCTTGACACTATGTCCCCTGGTTCTAGCCAGAGGAAACAGCCTCTCAGCATCTTCCTTGTCAAACCCTCTCAGAATCTTATATGTTTCAATGAGATCTCCTCTCATTCTTCTAAACTCCAGAGAGTATAGGCCCACTCCACTCAATCTCTCTTCATAGGACAGCCCTCTCATCCAGGAATCAATCTAGTGAACCTTTGTTGCACCGCCTCTAAGGTTAGTATATCCTTCCTTAGAGAAGGAGACCAAAACTGTACACAGTACTCCAGGTGTGGTCTCACCAAAGTCCTGTACAATTGCAGCAAGACTTCCTTACTCTTGTACTCCAACCCCCTTGCAATAAAGGCCAACTTACCATCTGCCTTCCTAATTGCTTGCTGTATCTGCGTGTTAACTTTCTGTGTTTCGTGTACAAGGACACCCAAATCCCTCTGTACACCAACATTTACTAGTTTCTCACCATTTAAAAAATATTTAAATAGTTTTTCTATTCTTCCTACCAAAGAGAATAACCTCACATTTCCCCACATTATACTCCATCTGCCAGCTCTTGCACACTCACTTAACCGGACTATATCCTTTTGCACCCTTTGTGTCCTCCTCACAGATTACTTTCCCACCTAGCTTTGTATCATCAGCAAACTTGGATACACTGCACTCGGTCCCTTCATCTAAGTCATTAATATAGATTGTAAATAGCTGAGGCCCAAGCACTGATCCTGTGGCACCCCACTAGTTACAGCCTGCCAACCTGACACTGACTCATTTATTCCTACTCTCTGTTTTCTGTCCATTAACCAATCCTCTATCCATGCTAATATATTACCCCCAACCCCGTGAGCCCTTATCTTGTGCAACAACCTTTTATGTGGCACCTTATCGAATGACTTTTGAAAATCCAAATATACCACATCCACTGGTTCCCCTTTATCTACCCTGTTAGTTATGTCCTCAAAAAACTCCAGTAGATTTGTCAAACACGATTTCCCTTTCATAAAACCATGTTGACTTTGCCTAATCATATTATGATTTTCTAAGTGCCCCATTACCATTTAATATGGATTCCAGCTTTTTCCCTACTACTGATGTCAGGCTAACTGGCTTGTAGTTCCCTGTTTTCTCTCTCCCTCTTTTCTTGAATAGCGGTGTTACATTTAGAATCTAGGAAATTTTGGAAGATCACAACCAATGCATCCACTATCTCTGCAGCCATCTCTTTTAGAACCCTAGGATGTAGGCCATCAGGTCCAGGGGATTTGTTGGCTTTTAGTCCCATTAATTTCTCCAATACTTTTTCTTTAATAATATTAATTACTTTAAGTTCCTCACTCTCATTAGACCCATGGTTCCCCACTATTTCTGGTATATTTTTTATCTTCTACTGTGAAGACTGATACAAAATATTTGTTTAACGTCTCTGCCATTTCCTCATTCCCCATTATAATTTCTCCTATCTCACCCCATAAGGGATCCACGTTTACTTTCGCTACTCTCTTCCTTTTCACATACTTGTGGAAGCTCTTACAATCTGTTTTAATATTTCTTGCTAGTTTACTGTCATACTCTATTTACTCCCTCTTCATCAATTTTTTGATCATCCTTTGCTGGTTTCTAAAACTCTCCCAACCGTCAGGCTTACTACTCTTCTTGGCAACATTATAAGCCTCTTCTTTTAATCTAATACTATCCTTAATTTCTTTAGTTAGCCATGGATGGATCACTTTTCCCATGGATTTTTATTCCTCAATGGGATGTATATTGGTTGAGAATTATGAAATATTTCTTTAAATGATTGCCATTGCTTATCTACCGTCATATCTTTTAAGCTAATTTCCCAATCTACTTTAGCTAACTTGCTCCTCATTCCTATGTAATTGGCTTTGTTTAAGTTTAAGACTCTAGTTTGGACTTAAGTACGTCCCTCTCGAACTCAATCGGAAATTCTATCATATTATGATCACTCCACCCCAGAGGATCCCTTACTATGAGATTACTAAATAACTCTGTCTCATTACACACAACAAGATCTAAAATAGCGTGTTCCCTGGTTGGTTCCACAACGAATTGTTCTAAGAAACTATCTTGAATGCATTCGATGAAATCGTCCTCCAAACTAATTTTACTAATTTGATTTGCCCAGTCTATATGAAGATTAAAGTTCCCCATGATTATTGCATTACCTTTGTTACAAGATCCTCTTATTTCTAGATTAATACTCTGTCTAACAGTATAATTAACAACTGTTAGGCGGCCTATAAACTACTCTTGCCAATGTTTTCTGCCCCTTGTTATTTCTTATCTCCACCCATACTGATTCTATTTCCTGATCTTCCGAGCCAAGATCCTTTCTCACTACTGCCTTTATGTCATCCTTTATTAACCGGGCTACCCCCCCCCCCCCCCCCACTCCCTTTTCCATTTTGTCTGTCTTTTCGAAATGTTAAGTACCCTGAAATATGTAGTTCCCAACCTTGGCCACCTTGCAACTAAGTCTCAGTAACGGCTACTAGATCAAACCCATTTATCTCTATTTATGGCATTAATTCGACTATCTTGTTATGAGTGCTTCGTGCATTTAGATAAAGTGCCTTTAATTTTATCTCAAGGGCAATTAGGGATGGGCAATAAATGCTGGCCTTGCCAGCGATGCCCACATCCCATGAACGAATAAAAAAAAACTTTTTATGATTTTTCACTGATTTAACATTATTCACTGATACACTAACTGGCTTAGTGGCAGAAGGCAGAGGGTGATGGTCGAAGGTTGTTTTTGTGACTGGAAGCCTGTGGCCAGTGGGGTACCACAGGGATCGGTGCTGGGTCCCTTGCTGTTTGTGGTCTACATTAATGACTTGGATATGAATGTAAAAGGTATGATCAGAAAGTTCGCTGATGATACAAAAATTGGTAGGGTGGTAAATAGCGAGGAGGATAGCCTCAGTCTGCAGGACGATATAGATGGGTTGGTCAGATGGGCGGAACAGTGGCAAATGGAATTTAACCAGGAAAAGTGCGAGGTGATGCACTTTGGAGGGACTAACAAGGCAAGGGAATACACAATGAATGGGAGGACCCTAGGCAAGACAGAGGGTCAGAGGGATCTTGGTGTGCAAGTTCACAGATCCCTGAAGGCGGCGGAACAGGTAGACAAGGTGGTAAAGAAGGCATATGGGATACTTGCCTTTATTAGCCGAGGCATAGAATATAAGAGCAAGGAGGTTATGATGGAGCTGTATAAAACACTGGTTAGGCCACAGCTGGAGTACTGTGTGCAGTTCTGGTCGCCACACTACAGGAAGGATGTGATCGCTTTGGAGAGGGTGCAGAGGAGATTCACCAGGATGTTACCAGGGCTGGAGCGCTTCAGCTATGAAGAGAGACTGGGAAGATTGGGTTTGTTTTCCTTGGAGCAGAGGAGGCTGAGGGGGGACATGATTGAGGTGTACAAAATTATGAGGGGCACAGATAGGATGGATACTAAGGAGCTTTTTCCCTTCGTTGAGGGTTCTATAACAAGGGGACATAGATTCAAGATAAAAGGCGGGAGGTTTAGAGAGGATTTGAGAAAGAACTTTTTCACCCAGAGGGTGGTTGGAGTCTGGAACTCACTGCCTGAAAGGGTTGTGGAGGCAGGAACCCTCACAACATTCAAGAAGCATTTGGATGAGCACTTGAAATGCCATAGCATACAAGGCTACGGACCAAATGCTGGAATATGGGATTAGAGTAGACAGGGCTGATGGCCGGCGCGGACACGATGGACCGAAGGGCCTCTATCCGTGCTGTATAACTCTATGACTCTATGACTCTATGACTATTACTGTCAAACTCTCTGTCCCTTCCTGTCACACTCTGCTTATCTTTACCTAAATCGCCACACTGCTCTATGGCCTTGGCTTTTCTCTTTAGATTTATAAATTCATCCTTACTTGAATCCATCCCCACTTTTTAGTTCAGATTATTTCAGATACTTCCCCCTCCTTCATCCTTGTCCCATCTTCCTGCAGTATTCCTGAAATTACATTGCCAGAGCCTGTGGTTTATTTTTAATAAGCCACTGATCCTCATCCTTAATTCTTGTGTTTAACTCATTCTTGCCCTCCAGCAAGCCAAGTGCACATGCACACATCAATTCAAATCTATTAGAGGAACAGCCGGTGAGGTGTCAGTCAGTTGCTGCAATGTGCATTAATTGATACCTCCCTTGTTTCAGCATGTTAATGGAAGACCTGCATTTTAGTTTGTAAAAGAGATGGAGTGTGTCAATGGGGAAACCACAAACAGTCCTTACATGGACCCTGCACTAGCCTGCAAAACGAAGGAAATTTTAATAATTGAAAATGTCAGCTTGTTACAAACTTACTGGAAGGAAGATGACACTTATAATTTGAGAAATGCCACCATCAAGAAATTGGTTTGAAAATCTAATCTTATGAGGGGTCTGGGTGGCCTGATTTTCCCTCTGGCAGAAAGGCATTATTGCTATTTGTAGCAGTATGAAAGTCGGTACGAAAGACCTCTGGTGCAAGTATAAAAAATGATGGCAAACACAATTGGAATCTTACTGTGCATACAGATAGAAATTTACGCACCCTACTGTCCTAAATCCAACTTTTTTGGGCCAGATCTTACTCCCCAGAAAGGGACATAAGTATCTTCTTATCTGTAATAAATATTCAAATCTTTCCCTGTCTCCCCGATTAGGAAAACTACATTTTGGTGCAGGGAGCTTAGGAACTAAAATAGCTTGTTCTTTTAACTCCATCGAAGGTGAATTCCTTGGGCCTGGATCCTCCTCTTGGAATCTGTCCATTTTTGGGTGGTCGCAGAGAGTTAATGGGAGGAAATGGAGTGGGAAGGCCTACTGTCAAATCCTCACCACATAAAGCTGACTCAGAGACTTTCCTCCGTCTTTTGCCAATGCTTACCTGCCCCACTACACGTAAGTGATGGTGGGAAGGTGGGGCTGGACTACTCCTAGACTTTCCTTGTTTGTCGCCCAGCTTCACCTCCACAAAATACCGTTACGTATGGAAGAGGCGTTGCGAGATATCTGTCATTGGGAGCCAGGCGGCATTATTGTTGAGACCAGCAGGCTGTTCTCTTCATCGCCTAAGGTGCTTCCAGGCCTTCCACATAAAGATTATTTGTAGCAGGGTCTCAAATTACTTTTGTATCTCTGCACTTAGGAGCCTTTTGTTTGCCGGGCAGCTGTGACCGGTCATTTTAAGCTGCTGAAACAAGAGCTATTTGCAGCAGCACAGCAATTCCCTCCTCCGCAGTAGCAGACTCCCAAAGCAGAGTGGAGATTTTACTGGGACCCAGCCCTGCACAGTTAATTGATCCCAATCCAGGAAGATGGGATGGAGTCACAACAGGGTTGGACCAAAGTGGGGGCAAAGTCTCGCTTAGGCTCACTTCTATTGATAATCCACCCTTGATGAAAATCTACCTCTTTAGAATTTCTGATATGGTTCAATCTTGCAAGTTCTCTTTGTATCCATTAATTATTTAAACTAGAGAGTCCTCAACTAGACACCTAGGAACCAGCAAAAGCCTCCACTAGTATTTTTCCAAAGGACTCACTGTGGGTAACTTTCACCTACGCTTGGGTGGTAAACTGGTAGAGCGGAATGACCATCCAATATAGAAAGCAATTTCAATAGAAATGAACATTGGGTGGGAACTATAACGGACAGGTAACCTGCACTGCCAATTTACCACCCATGCTGTGAAGGTGAAAATTACCCTCACTGTTACTGCAATATTACAAGATTTCACAAAATTAAAGTGGTTTAAGTATGAAAGCTAAGCAGAGGTGCAGAGTGTTAAATGAAATAAAGGAATCTGAAAACATACTTAGTAATCTTACAGTTTCAATGTTCTAGATGTCCATTCTTACTGAGCAGACTGTACAATATAGCTGATACAATGGCACCAATACACTGGGTACAAAAATAGGGATGTACATAGTTACATCACATTGCATATAATATCTACCAGTTTTTGTGTTTACCAATTTAACGTGAAATGAAGGCTAGTGTTTTAGGACTCTGTCCTTTCACCTCTCAGATCTGGGTTTGAATTCTGCACAGATTAACATCTTTCTCTGGCAGCTATTAAAAGTTCTAACTGAAATGAGTTAGACAGGTTCATCAGAAATCCAAAACAGCAAAAAATGATCTTTAAATTATTGAATCATAGAATCATGGAAAGGTTACAGCATGGAAGGAAGCCATTCAGCCCATCGAGTCCATGCCGGCTCTATGCACGAGCAATCCAGCTAGTCCCACTCCCCTGTCCTATCCCCGTAGTCCTGTGAATTTTTTACTTTCAAGTACTTATCCAGTTCCCTTTTGAAGGCCATGGTTGAATCTGCCTCCACCACCTCCTTGGGCAGTGCATTCCAGGTCATAACCATTTGCTGTGTAAAAAAGTTTTTCCTCATGTCACCTTTGGTTCTTTTGCCAAGCACCTTAAATTTATGCCCTTTGGTTCTTGACCCTTCTGCCAATGGGAACAGTTTCTCTCTATCTACTCTGTCTGGACCCTTCATGATTTTGAATACCTCTATCAAATCTCCTCGCAACCTTTTCTGTTCCAAGGAGAACAACCCCAGCCTCTCCAGTCTATCCACGTAACTAAAGTCCCTCATCCCTGGAATCATTCTTGTAAATCTTTTCTGCACCCTCTTTAAGGCCTTCACATCTTTCCTAAAGTGCGGTGCCCAGAACTGGGCATAATACTCCAGTTGTGGCCGAACCAATGTTTTATAAAGGTTCATCATGACTTCCTTGCTTTTGTACTCTACGCCTCTATTTATAAAGCTCAGGATTCCGTATGCTTTTTTAACCGTTTTCTCGACCTGCCCTGCCACCTTCAACGATTTGTGTACATATACCCCCAGATCTCTCTGATCTTGTACCCCTTTTAGAATTGTGCCCTTTAGTTTATATTGCCTCTCCTCATTCTTCCTGCTGAAATGTATCACCTCGCATTTTTGTGTGAATTGGGCTTGATACAACCTTGGTCTAGAGAACATAGTTGAATAGAAATATGACGCCAAGAGAGCAAGGGGAGTCTTTTGAAATTTTTAGGCAGAAACCCTGAACATTACTTGACCAGTGTCACCTCAGTACCTGACCTAGAAATGAATGATGCCAAGATGATCTATTGTACAGCATGATCATCCTTCACCTGGATAAGTACACACATACACATAGATTTGTATCTCATCTTGTGAGGACCTCCAGAGAAAAACAGTGGAATTGGTTCCTTCAAAGTGTAAAATGAATCCTTAGTTCTGAAAGAACTGCTAATCATTGAGGTTTCCTTTTAATCTGTTGCACCGTTGACCCAAATTACTCAACTTATTCTTCTACTTGCAGAATGAAAATTTTATGGGGATTTTTAAATGCAGACTTAGAGAGCCCAGGTATCTTGTGATTATTGGGCCTGACCTACATTTTAATCTTAAGTGTTATGTGCCTGCAACTAAGCATAGGTAATCTGTATACCTGGAATGTGTTGTATGTCCTCTCTCTAAAGGTTTGGCTGGTTCTGGAAATAGGGTGACAGACCTTGAGTCTTTACATGGTTTCGTATGCTCTCCACCTTTAATGGCTCTTCACAAGGTAATTGGGTCTCTACAAATATGTCTTCCCCTCACATACATTGATTAAAGTCATGTTTTTTAAGATGATCCAAATAAATTTTGATTCTAGTTAGAATGGATGATTTCATGTTTGACATTTTTAATGACATTTCATTTTAAATTTTGGCTCTCTGATAATACTGATGCAGCTTTTGTTATTGAGGATAAATCAGTGCCCAGAGGCACAGGTAGGAGCAGATGCATGATGTCACCAGCAGGGCACTTGTTGCGATTTGCCCTTGGGTTTTTGTTGAACAATTAATGTGAAAGCTGTTAGTTGAATTAGGTCACATCTGCAATCGTGCCTACTGAAGCATAGACTCAATATATCTTGTTAAATTAGATACATTTTAATGTTCTATGTAAGATTTTATCTCTACTCAGCTTGTAGATATCCAAACAACTGTATATGGCTTTTCATATGAAATGCTGTAATGGGAATTCTCAATTAATCGGTATGACTTGGGCACTGACAACAAACTGAGAAACTATTGTATGCTATTTATGTTTAATTTATGGATTCATATCGTCGACCCTGAATCTTTTCATTAATCTACAGAGACACAGATAGCCACAGCTGGGACATAAGTAGAGACTCAAATGTAAATATATATAAAAATAGGGATTACAGACAGTTAGAGACAAACCAAAAAAAAAAATCCAATTTTTCTTTTTGGCAGTTTGCATTTCATTGGCCCAGAAATTGCTGGAAAAATAATGGCGAGTTCATGGCGCTCGCCTTTATTAGTTCGTAAAAAAATCCAGCAATTTGTGGCAAAGAAGAGATACGCCATGAGTTCCGATTCTCCACAAATTGCTCCGCCGTTAGCCTCGACAAAACTGAAAAAATTGTAACCTCGCCATAAACCTCCCCGTTGAAGTTCATTGCGTGTCATGAAATTGCTGGATTTATACCGTTAATGCAAATTAATCTCGCCGCAGCCATTCAGAGCTGGTAATTCATGTCATAAGGACCCTGTTAATGATGTGATTTATGGTCCCGACATGCCACTTAACCTTGGAAATCCAGAAAGGGAACAATGAAACAGTAGTCTTGCTCCCGTAGGTAGCAAATTGTTTCCAGAGATTTTTTAAAAACTTTTTATCTGTCTTGGCAGTATTTGTGTGCCAGTCTTGCCATCCACACTCCTGTTAGTGTTGGAAGGTAATGATTTTCAGGATACAAAGCTGTTTCAACACTCAGAAATGCAAAGTTAGTGGATTTCTTTCAGAAAATAATATTTTGAGATCCAGTATATGAGTAATTTGAGACATGACATGTGGTAAGTGTAACATGCTTGTAAGGAAAAAGGTGTCTTCGGACCTTCAGATCCCAAAGCTCTCCACCACTGGCGTTTTCCTCACCTCATGCCTGGGTCTGTTGTGCACTAATTGATAGAGATTGATTGCTATGATTAGTCAACAACTCCATTGTAGTTGTATCATGCGACTATCAGGATGGTAGAAGGTGAACTTCATGGACCGTGGTCTTTTATCATCTAGCAAATCCTATGTTCCTATGAAAGCAGTACCATTGTTCCTGATCATGCTGATCATGCTGGTTCAATACTTCATGGGTCAACAATATTTGTACATTTCGCACACTTACCCTGCCATTCACTTATTGGGCGTTAAATTGGTTAAACGCCGAATCCGGGCGCAGGCATCGCAGTACAGGATTAGCCCGCGCCCGGTGATACCAATGCAGCCAGCACATTAGATTGGTGCTGCAACATCATTTACCTGATTGATGCGCAACGTGCAGTCCCAGCTGCGTTCATCTCTCCATTTTCTCTGTTCCCTCCACTTCTCACCAACCTGCTGATCTGACTTTGTACATGGCCTGCAAGGGTGCGTGAACTAAGGAACTCTGCCGATGCACTAGAGACCTTGGTGCAAGAGGTGGACAGCAGGAGGGGCATCCTTTATCTGCAGGAGGGCAAGAGGCCCCCAGACATATGCTCCCAAGGCAGTGGGAGGCAATAGGGGACAAAGTCAATGCCAGGTGCATAGCACCACAAACATGGATGCAGTGCAGGAAGAAGTTCAATGCATCAACACGAGTGGTTAAGGTGAGCGAGGTCAACTGTCAAGTGACATTTCCTACCAACTGCACCACTAACCGTATCCACTGCTCCACGCACTACACCCCCCATCATCCGCATACCAACAAACTCTTTCCATCAGTACTCAACTCTTCCAATCAGATGCTTCCTCTCACCCTCACACATTACCACTGTTGCAAGCCGCACACCCACAAGTCACAGGTCACACACACTGGCAGCTATTCAACCATGACAGGCACATCACCCAAACATCCTGGTGGACATTCACCGACACACGTCCCGCTTTCTTGCAGGAGAAGGCGTCCGGCAACCCAGACACCATTTTGGAACTTCAGGAGACACACCGAAACAACAGGCACTACACGGCCCAATTTCTAGCCCATTGTTTCTCAAGGACCAATACAATTCCCATACACAACTGGGTTACAATGTCCTCTTCTTCGGCTTGTTCTTTTTAATTTTTCTCCTACCTTTCCTTTCTGTCTCTTTTCTCTCTCTCTCTTTTCTCCCTCTCTTAATCCACCCTTTTTCTTTCCCTCTCTTTACTTCTCTTTCTGTCTCTAATTTGACTCTAATTTAACCTATTCTCCATTATTTGCTCTGTTTCTTTCTTTATCCTTTTGTTTCATTGGTTAAGGAGATAGACCATTGGGCACGATGTTCACAAAGTCCCCGATGCGACGTTGAAATCGCTGTGCCTTTATCAATTCACATTTCCAGCAATTTGCTGCGCAAATATAGTGCAACCTAAAACTTGATGAAAAAGTCCAATTCAGGTCATTCAGGCGATGCATCATTCCAGCAATTTCTGGACCGTTGTGTGTTGACTGGCTGGCAAAGCAGAAGCAAAAGTGTGATGAATACATTTTTTAGCAAATGGCGGAAAGTTGTGATGAAGCATCCACCTCATGCACCAATGGAGCCTTGCAAGCAGCGAATCATATTAGAAAATCACGAGCTTGCTCTCTGGGATTTTCTTGATACGGCCTGGCTGCATGCGAGGCTCCACCGGAAGCATGGGCCCCATAAAATGTACCCCATAATATTTGGGAAGACACCTTCAAGAAAATATTAAGTTTTTTGAAGTTACCAAATCATGTGGCCAGGTGAGTAGTTTAGGGGACATTGGTAGAATTCAAAGAGACATGGACAAATAGATATTAACACAACCCAGTTAGGATGTTGCTACACATAATAGCCTGAGGTACTGTTCCTCCCGATGTGCCCAATTAACCCAGCTGTCTGTCTATTTTCCCTAATAGTCAAGGCTTTATTTATTCATGTTTTTATTCTGACTTTGAAGATATTTCATTTTCTCTTTGTAGGTGTCCTGAAGTAATTTAGTGCTGCTGTGTGCTGTGACATGGGATCATATTGCATTTCTCCACAAGGTGAGTTCCTCATCCTAGTTGCTGTCACTGCCCTGAAATATTCTAACTCACTATTCTTAGCTGTTTCTATTCTCGACCCTTGTGTTTTTTCTCTCTCTCTAACCTTCCTCTCACCTCCTGTATCAAAGATGCCAATGCAAAAATATTTAAACCTCTGAACATTTCAGATTCCTTGTAAAATTCCTACTTGATTTACAATTATGGCAGGTTCTATAGGATCTTCTATAGGAGCCTGAAGAGTGCTTAATGTCTGATAAGATATGATGAGGTCCTACAGGACAATTTAAAAATACCACACAATGGTTAATAATATGACAGGCAATTAGAATAAGGGGCTGCTGATGTTTGGGATCCATGCATGAATCCCAGCCTTACATGCCATTTTTACCCCATCTACCCTGCAGGGTAAAAATGATTGTTTAAGCTGGGATTTCTGTGGCTCTCCAGTCGAAGGTGCAGTGAATCAGCAGGGAAGCCCCGCGGATGTTTACCCCCACACGAGTATTGCTGCGGTGCGACCTGGGCGGGTACACTATTGGACACAGCTGCTGTCATTTGAGCTGGGTGACTATCGCCTTCACAGACATCTCCCTGCCATCTACTGCTGCTGGGCATACCCTCGGTATAGATAGAGATCTGTGTGGGAGCACACCATTGAGTAGATATAAAGTTGTTGAAGCCATGTGTTATAGCTGTATCAATCTGAACCCTTAACATGGTGAATTCAGGTAAGACAGACTGCTGTAGATTGGAGCCCAAGGTCTCTTGAGCCCCAGTTAAAGCATTTGTGATGGAAGCCAAGCCTAAGTGCCAACATTGGCTCAGTGGTAGCAGCTTTGCCTCTAATTCAGAAGGTTGTGGGTTGAAGACACTTGAGCACATAAGTTTGGCTGACACTTTTATGCAGTACTGAGGGAGTACTGAATAGTCAGAGGTGCTGCCTTTCATATGAGATGTTAAATCTGTCTGTTCAGGTGGATGTAAATGATCCCATGGCATTACTTGAAGAACAGTAGGAGAGTTCCCCTGTGTGCTGGCCAACATTTATCGCTCAATCAACACCACCAAAAATAGATTAACTAGTCATTTATCTTATTGCTGTTTGTGGGACCTTGCTGTGCACAAAATGGCTGCCATGTTTTTCTACATTACAATGGTGAGTATATTTAAAAAAGTACTTCATTGGATGTGAAGCGCTTTGGGACATCCTGAGGATGTGAAACATGCTATATAAATGCAAGATTAAAAAAAAATCTTTCTTTCTAAGCTCAGGACCTTAGCAAGGTTGGCTCCATTCCAAAGGGCCCTGGAGTGGCCATGCTGTCTGCAGCTTGGTCCGACAGTTATGAAGCATGTGGATTGCGGACTCCTCTGTAGACAACCCAAATTGTACAGGATTCTTGGCACACTCTCAAAAGACTGCATGAAGTAGTGATGCTGAGCTACTAAACTGCATTTATAGGCAAGCCTGTGGGATCTGAATCCCTAGGCTCAGCAACTGAAGAAGCCTTCGTGCTAACCTTATAGCGAGTAGGTTTTCAGCTCCTCTGATCGCACTTGTTCCTCTTCTCTTGAGGTTTGTGCTTCACTAAATTTCCCCTCCTGCAACTTACTAACTGATCCACTTGGAGTGGATGTATCTGAGATGGTGCTTGCCTCTTTAAGAGTGGATGACACAGGGTGCGGTGAGGTGCTTGGTTGACATTGCTCATTGTGCTCTGCTGCCTCCTTTTCTGGAACACACAGGAACAGAAGAATAGATTTTAGCATGACAGTAAGACACCCTTGAGAAAGAATAGACATGGTAGCACATTCTAGTGTGTTATGCTGCAGTGCTGCAGTCTGTGTCTGTGTGAGGGAAAGAATGAATAAGTGAGAAAGGAGATCAAGAATGAAAAGCAAAGGATGACTAGAATCTGTTATTAGGGACAGAGTGACTGAGCATTTGGACAAATATCAGCTGATCAGAGAGAGCCAGCATGGATTTGTAAAGGATAAGTCATGTCTGACAAACCTAGTTGAAATTTTTGAGGAGGTAACTAACATGATATATAAGGGAGTGTCTACAGATGTTATTTATATGGAAATCTAGAAGGCATTCATCAAGGTCCACATAAGAGACTGTTAACAAAAATGAGAGTGCATGGAATTGGAAGCAACGTATTGGCTTGGATAAGGAATTGGTTAGGAGGCAGGAGACAGAGAGTAGGGATAATGGGTATGTACTCAAATTGGCAGGATGTGACTAGTGATGGACCCCAGGGATTGGTACTGCGGCCTTAGCTTTTCACTATATTTATAAATGACTTGGATGAAGGAATAGAGAGCTGTACATCCAAGTTTGCTGATGTCACTAAGTTAGGTGGCACAATAAATAATGTAGATGGGAGCAGAAAGTTGCAAAGGGACATTGACAGATTAAGTGAGTGGGCAAAACTGTGGCAGATGGAGTTCAATGTGAGGAAATGTGAGGTCATCCACTTTGGACGTAAGAAAGATAGATCAGAATATTTTTTAAATGGCGGGAATCTAGGAACTGTGGATGAGCAGAGAGATTTAGTGGTCCAAGTACAGAAATCACTAAAAGCTAGTGGACAGATACAAAAAGTAATTAAAAAGGCTAATGGAATGTTGGCCTTTATTTGAAGAGGGCTGGAATACAAAGGGGTGGAAGATTTGTTAAAGCTGTACTGAGCTCTATTTAGACCCCATCTGGAGTACTGCATTCAGTTCTGGGCACCACTCCTCAGGAAGGATATATTGGCCTTGGAGGGGGTGCAGCGCTGATTCACCAGAAGGACATCGGGGCTAAAAAGGTTAAGTTATGAGTATAGGTTGCATAAACTAGGCTTGTATCCGTTGAATATAGAAGATTAAGGGGTTATCTAATTGAAGTGTTTAAGATGATTAAAAGATTTGATAGGGTAGATAGAGAGAAACTATTTCTTCTGGTGACAGTAGGTAGATGGGAAAGTAGGGTTGAGGTCACAATCAGATCAGCCATGATCTTATCAAATGGCAGAGCAGGCTCCAGCGGCCAAATGGCCTATTCCTGCTCTTAATTCGAATGTTCGTATGTGAGAGTCCAGAACAAAGGGGAATAACGTTAAAATTAGGTGTGATGTCATAAGTGGCAAGTAACATTCACACCAGACAAGTGCCAGGCAATGACCATCTCCAACAAGAGAGGGTCTAACCACCTCCCCTTGACATTCAACTGCATTACCATCGCCGAATCCCCCACCATCAACATCCTGGGGGTCACCATTGACCAGAAACATAACTGGACCAGCCATATAAATACTGTGGCTACAAGAGCAGGTCAGAGGCTGGGTATTCTGTGGTGAGTGACTCACCTCCTGACTCCCCAAAGCCTTTCCACCATCTACAAGGCACAAGTCAGGAGTGTGAAGAAATACTCTCCACTTACTTGGATGAGTGCAGCTCCAACAACACTCAAAAAGCTCGACACCATCCAGGACAAAGCAGCCTGCTTGATTGGGACCCCATCCACCACCCTAAACATTCACTCCCTTCACCACCAGCGCACAGTGGCTGCAGTATGTACCAGCCACAGGATGCACTGCAGCTACTCGCCAAGGCTTCTTCGACAGCACCTCTCAAACCCGCGACCTCTACCACCCAGAAGGACAAGTGCTGCAGGCACATGGGAACAACACCACCTTCACGTTCCCCTCCAAGTCATACACCATCCCGACTTGGAAATATATCGCCGTTCCTTCATCGTCGCTGGGTCAAAATCCTGGAACTCCCTTCCTAATAGCACTATGGGAGAACCTTCACCACACAGACTGCAGCGGTTCAAGAAGGGGGCTCACCACCACCTTCTCAAGGGCAATTAGGGATGGGCAATAAATGCTGGCCTCGCCAGCGACGCTCACATCCCATGAACGAATAAAAAAAAAGAAAGCACTTCTTCACACAAAGGGTAGTGGAAATCTGGAACAGTCTCCCCCCAAAAAGCTGTTGAGGGTGGGGGTCAATTGAAAATTTCAAAGCTGAGATTGATAGATTTTTGTTAGATAAGCGAATTACGGGTTATGAAACCAAGGTGGGTTGATGGAGTTACGCTACAGATCAGCCATGATCTAATTGAATGGCAGAACTGGCTCGAGGAGCTTAATAGCCTACTTGTGTTTGTAGGTTCCTATGTTGCTATGATAGTAACCATGAGCTTGGCCCTCACCCTTTCCCACTATTGCCTCTATGCTCAGAATCTCCACGGTCTTCTCCTCTTAAGGAGTAATGGGCTGCATGTTAGTTGACTTCCGCTTTCCTGTCTGCTACTATTCACAGGCACCTTTCTCAAGCAGATCAAATAGATAGTTGTTGGAATAAGGAATCTGAGAGAAAATATGCATCATCCAAGTGCCCAGGGCAGCAGCAACCTTAAATGAGTCTGTGAGCATGCAGATACTGTGGGTTGGCAGTATACTTGGTGTTTGTTGCTTGCTACATTTCATGGGACACATTGTATCATGACAACCATGCACAGTGCCCTTTTAAAACTTGGGCATGCCAGTGCATTTGGAAAGTACATGCCTATTTGCCTGAATGCTGGATATTCTTCCTCTGGATAATGGCAGCCAGCATTACACTGCCAGGCACTTAGCTAATTATGCAGCAATATGTGAATTCACTTACCACTGAATAATTGTTCTGATGAAAGATCCACACTCGAAACATTAACTCATCTGCACTTAAAACAGATGCTGACTGACTTGCTGAGTGTTTCCAACATTTTCATTTACCTCTCATCCATGAAAATAGCATACACCAAATCAGAGCACCTTAAATTACCTCTGAGGGTTACTGTAAGATACCCAAACAGCTGCTGGCTGAAATTATTCAAATAACTGCCTCAACAAACAGAAATAAGATATTTGACCTGTGCTACTGCATGTGATGTTTTATGCTGGTGGCAGCAAAGGATGGACAATTGGAGATGAAAATGAAAGTGCAAAGACAAGCAAATTTTTCAGAAGGTGAATTACTTATTCCTACTGTACAATTCATCAACATAAAAATGCATTTATCTGTTCTTGGAGCCACAGAAGGGCAGAAGAGGCTTAGGACCATCACATCACATAAGGATAAATTCACTGTTCGCTCAGTGTCGTAGCGCTATCTCTGACCTGTGCTCCCTTCGGGCACAGCTCCTTGCTGGAAGCGTGGGATTGGTGAATGTACTTTATAAAATCAACATTTCTGCAATTATATTAAATACTCAGCATTGTAGTAGCATATTAGTGAAATCAAAAGTTTTGAGCTAAAGAAGATGCAATGAATAATATTTTTTGAGATATGAACGGGCTAGGGCGTATTTTGTATTGGATGGATTATTTTTATATTTTGTTCATGCTCATGCCTGGTAACATTGGTCCTGAAACTTTTAATCGGTTGTTTAGGTCATTGCCTGGAGAGTAATGGACTGCAAGGAAAATGGATGCCTCAGAAGCATAGCCCCATGACCACTACAGAATCAGAATTAGGGGCTTGATCGGGTGGATGCGGTAAGGAAGTTCCCAAGGATGGGTGAAACTAGAACTAGGGGGCATAATCTTAGAATAAGGGGCTGCTCTTTCAAAACTGAGATGAGGAGAAACTTCTTCACTCAGAGGGTAGTAGGTCTGTGGAATTTGCTGCCCCAGGAAGCTGTGGAAGCTACATCATTAAATAAATTTAAAACAGAAATAGACAGTTTCCTAGAAGTAAAGGGAATTAGGGGTTACGGGGAGCGGGCAGGAAATTGGACATGAATTTAGATTTGAGGTTAGGATCAGATCAGCCATGATCTTATTGAATGGCGGAGCAGGCTCGAGGGGCCGATTGGCCTACTCCTGCTCCTATTTCTTATGTTCTTATGTTCTAGATGCTCACCCTTTGGTTCATCATAGAAGACTAGTTCTTCAGGCAGGAAAATATACCTTTGGAACACCAAGGAGATCAGACACACACATCTCACTGGAGCCACTTGTCCCCATGGTAATTGGCCACACACAAAATACTAGAATACCTGGGAGACCAGATGTACACAAACAAACTATTGGACTGACAGGCATTTTGGGCACACATAGCACTGGATAAAGTAAAACAAAAAAAACTTCTCATATGGAGTTATAGAATGTATTAGCTGCAAAGATTTAGGCATAAGTGGATAATATGGGTTTATACATGAATTGAAAAACATCAGGAAAATTATACTGTATGTGAACAGAGCAGCTATTTTCTTAATGGGATAGGCTTTCTGGATCCTAATTGTCTAAATTTTGGATTTTTATGAAAAAATGAAAACTTATCCAATTTGAATTGACTCAGGTTTTTAATTCAGTTCCATCTCTAACATTAAGATAGATTAGTTCAGTGCATTGCTCACATCGACTAATATAACAGCTATCCAATTATCGGGCATGGTATTCAACTGTAGAAAGCCCAGACACAGAGATGATTCTCTACAATGCTAATAGAATTTGAACACATGGTGGTAGCATGAGATTGGCAGCCATTGTATTTTACAAATGGTACTCCTTCCATTTACTAAGGATACAGTACCAGTAATTACAGACAGAAAGGAAATCAGAAGATGAATAAATAAAAAGGTTTAAAAGCAGTGCTAAGAATGGTTCATCAATGATGCCTGCATAGAACAGATAAGATTGATTAAGTAAATAGTGAATCAGGGATCCCTTAGGACATGTGATAGAGAGGTACACAGAATATCAAGGCCGGCTTGTAGCTAAGATGCTAAGGAGGATAAGAATCACCTGCATTGAAAAAGAGCATGTGGAAAAAAAGGCTGAAAGCTATGGAAGATGCTCTTTTATCTCACCAGCTGTTAGTCTGTGATTAATTAATTGATCTGTGTTCATAGTGAGATTTTATCCTTCACTCTAAGAGGAAATTTATAATCATAAAAGAGGGTTGAACATATTTTCTTTGAGACACCCATATTGTTTTTTTCCAACGACTAAAAGTAGTCTAACAGTCTGTTATAAAAGTGGACAAAGGATTTTGATAGGACCACACAGTGTAATTTCCAAACTGAAGCAGAGATTTGCAAACACTTTGCAAGGCATGCAGATGCCACTACCTCCTCTAATGTGGATATGGGAGAAATCCCACAGTGCCATTGCACCACTGGACATGTAGTGGGCGGAACCTTTGCCTGTCACTTTTACCTGCTGGTGACTCCACCCAAATCCCAGGGACGGGTTCATTTAAATGATGGGGGTATGCACTCACACCTGTAACGGCACAACAGAGGCACCCACTCTGGGTTGTTATCAGACTCACTGTGAGCAATGCCACTGGAAATCTTCAAGTATTTATAAAATATTCAAATGTAAACATTTCCTGTCCCAATGTAAATCACCTTACTATAAACAAATCTACATTAAAATCTATCCACTATTATCGCATCCAATTTGTCCAGATCTTGAACGCAAGGACCATTAATATTTGTTACCTAGTTATGTTATGTAATTTGACTCATCAGCAATTCTCACAATATTATACACAAAAGTCCCCTTTTCCATATTGTTTCTGAATAGTTAAACAATGTAAGAATTTTAAAACGAAAATACAAATTAAGGGCAGGAGTAGGCCATTCGGCCCCTTGAGCCTGCTCTGCCATTTGATAAGATCATGGCTGATCTGATTGTGACCTCAATCCTACTTTCCCGTCTACCTACTATAACCTTTGACTCCCTTGTTAATCAGGAATCTATCTAACTCCGCCTTAAAAATATTCAACGACCCTGCCTTCACCGCTCTCTGGGGAAGGGAATTCCACAGACTCACGACCCTCTGAGAGGAAAAATTTCTCTTCATCTCCATCTTAAATGGGAGACCCTTATTTTTAAACTGTGGCCCTTAGTTCTAGTCTCTCCCACAAGGGGAAACATCCCCTCAGCATCTACCCCTTCTAGTCCCCTCAGGAACTTATATGTTTCAATAAGATCACCTCTCATTCTTCTAAACTCCAGTGTATACAGGCCCAACTTGTCCAACCTTTCCTCATAAGATAACCAGCTCATCCCAGGAATCAGTCGAGTGAACCTTCTCTGAACTGCCTCCAAAGCAATGATGTCCTTTCTTAAATAAGGAGACCAAAACTGCACACAGTATTCCAGATGTGGTCTCACCAATGCCCTGTACAACTGTAGCAAAACATCTCTACTTTTATATTCCATTCCCCTTGCAATAAATGACAACATTCCATTTGCCTTCCTAATCACTTGCTGTACCTGCATACTAACTTTTTGTGATTCATGTACTGGGACACCCAGATCCCTCTGTACCTCAGAGTTCTGCAATCTCTCTCAATTTAAATAATATACTGCTTTTCTATTCCTCCTGCCAAAGTTGTCAAGTTCACATTTTCCACATTATACTCCATCTGCCAAATTTTTGCCCACTCATTTAACCGATCCATAATCCCTTTACAGATTCCTTGGACCCGATATTAGCAGGGAGGCGGGATGGCTGCGGGGGGGGGGGCGATTGGGCGCGTGGTAAACCCGCATGAACCAAACTTACTGTTTCCGACGCGATCGCACATTGATTGATAGTGGTTAATGTCCTCTCCGGGTTTCACGCCCGGCAGCTAGCCTGATTGACAGACTGGCTGCCATCAGGAGCTGCAATGCGAGGGGGGGGGGGCGGGAAAGAGAGGGAACCAGACGTCATCCGGCGCTGGACTGGAAGACCGGGGTTGGGGGGGGGGGGGGGAGAGGGGAAGATCGGGGGGGGGGAGAGGGGAGATCGGGGGGACATTGGGGGCAGATCAGGGGAAGATCAGGAGGGTGAGATCGGGGTACATCGGGTGGACATCGGGGGAAGATCGGGAGGGTGAGATCGGGGTGACATCGGGGGGACATCGAGAGGGTGAAGACGGGGACATCGGAATGTGAGATATCGGACATTGCAGCAGATTTCAAAGGTAGGTGCATTTAGTGTTTTCACTTCATTGCATGTTTTTTAAATTTCATTTAATTGTTTCTTGTTCCCTGATCCGGCCCTGGTTTCACCAGGCGTGAATCAGAAGCGGTGGGTAAGCCGCCCAGATAAGTTAAAAATCTTTCTAATCCCTTCATCTGTCACAGGTAAAGTGCCTTAAGTACCTCAATGAGGTACATTTGGCTCTTTAATTGTGATCCCACCAGCTTTAGAAGCCGGCGGTTTGGCGCATTTGCACCTGCATTTGCCTCCTAAAATCACCCCCCTTATGTCTTCTTCACAACTTACTTTCCTACCTACCTTTGTGTCATCAGCAAATTTAACAACCATACATTCAGTCCCTTCATCCAAGTCATTGATATAGATTGTAAATAGTTGAGGCCCAAGCACTGATCCTTGTGGCACTCCACTCGTTACATCTTGCCAACCTGAAAATTACCCATTTATGCCTAGTCTCTGTTTCCTGTTAGCTAATATGTAACCCCTACACCATGAGCTCTTATTTTGTGTAGTAGCCTTTGATGTGGCAACTTGTCAAAAGCCTTCTGGAAATTCAAGTACACCACATCCACGGGATCCCCTTGATCCACATTGCTTGTTACTTCCTCTAGGACTCTAATAAATTAGTCAAACACGATTTCCCTTTCACAAAGCTGTGTTGACTCTGTCTGATTGCATTGAGATTTACTAAGTGCCTTGCTATAACCTCCTTAATAATAGATTCTAGCATTTCCCCATGACAGATGTTAAGCTAACAGGCCTGTAGTTTCCTGCTTTCTGTCTCCCTCCTTTCTTGAATAGAAGAGTTACATTCGCTATTTTCCAATCTGACGGAACCCTTCCAGAATCTAGGGAATTTTGGAAAATTAATACCAATGAATCTACTATCTCTGCAGCCACTTCTTTTAGGACCTTAGGATGGAATCCATCAGGACCTGGGGACTTGTCAGCTTTTAGTTCAAAATTTTTTTCAAAACCCTTTCCCTGGTGATTGTAAATGTTTTAAGTTCCTCCCTCCCTTTCACCTCTTGATTCACAATTATTTCTGGCACATTATTTGTAACCTCTACAGTGAAGTTGGACGCAAAATATTTGTTCAATTCATCTGCTATTTCTTTATTCTCCATTATTAATTCCCCAGACTCACTCTCTAGAGGACCAACACTCACTTTACTTACTCTTTTCTTTTTTTAAATACCTGTAGAAATTCTTACCATCTGTTTTTATATTTCTAGCTAGCTTTCTCTTGTACTCTAATTTCTCCCTCCTTATTATTCTTTTAGCCATTCTTTGCTGTTTTTTATATTCTGTCCAATCTTCTGACCTGCCACTAATCTTCGCGGAATTGTATGCTTTTTCTTTCAATTTGATACTATCTTTAACTTCCTTCGTTAGCCACGGATGGTACGTCCTTCCCCTGGAGTCTTTCTTTCTCACTGGAATGTATCTTTGCTGAGTGTTATGAAATATCTCATTAAATGTCTGCCACTGCATTTCTACTGACCTATCCCTTAACCTAATTTCCCAGCTCACTTTAGCCAGCTTTGTCTTCATGCCCTCATAATTGCCCTTATTTAAGTTTAAAACATTAGTCTTAGACTTACTCTTCTCTTCCTCAAACCGAATGCGAAATTCAATCATATTGTGATCACTGCTACCTCAGGCTCCTTTACAATGAGATCATTAATTAATCCTGTCTCATTACACATTACCAGATCTAGAATAGCCTTCTCTCTGGTTGGCTCTAGAATATGCTGCTGTAAGGAACTGTCCCGAAAGCATTCGATGAACTCATTTTCCAGGCTACCTTTGCCAATCAGATTCTTCCAATCTATATGTAGCTTAAAATCACCCATGATTATTGCTGTTATTTCTTCATGTACACCCTGTCCTACAGTGGGGTTACTATTCGGGTAAGGAGTCACACAACACCAGGTTATAGTCCAACAGCTTTATTTGAAATCACAAGCTTTCGGAGCTCTGGTCCTTTGTCAGGTGAAGTGAAGAGTTACATAAAGGCACAGCATATATAGTCAGAGAACAATGCCTGGTGATTTACAGATAATCTTTCTAACTGCCCTTTATCACACCTCAGCAGAGAGATAATCACAGCAATCAAAGGAGTGAATGTTGTTCAAACAGGTTAGTCAGGGAAACATTACATCCAAGAATACTGAGGTGGGGTCACACGAGGTCACAAATGTAGCAGATGCTGGGGTTTGTATTAAAAACAGATAACTTTTTTTTGCTGGAAATCGCAGCAGGTCCGGCCGCATCTGTGTATGGAGAACAAGCCAACTACGACTTGAGTCTGGATGATTCTATGTTGGGTGGGGTTACATGTAGCGTGACATGAACCCAAGATCCCGGTTGAGGCCGTCCTCATGGGTGCGGAACTTGGTTATCAATTTCTGCTCGACAATTTTGCGTTGTCGTGTGGGGCCTATAAACTACTTCCACAAGTGACTTCTTGCCTTTACTATTTCTTATCTCGACCCAAACTAATTCTACATCTTGGTCTTTAGAACTAAGATCATTTCTCTCTATTATACTCATGTCATCCTTAATTAACAGAGCTACCCCTCCACCTTTTCCTAGCTTCCTGTCTTTCCGATTCAGGACAGACCCCTGCAAAACTGCCTGTCATTTGGGGTTGGATTTTCCTCCACGATCCCGCTTGAAAGTGGACAAGACAGCAGCAGAAAATGGGGCAGCGATACTGTCTCCCTCCCCTGACCTTAATTTCTCACAACCCCATCTCCACTGGGACTACCCCTTCCCTGCCCACTATATGCAAATGCTGGTGGAGAGGCAGGGCCTGGGTTCCCAGTATATTTTCCTGCTATCCATCCATATTACTGCTACTCCCCAGGACCACCAGGGGAAGCCTATTGGTAGTTCTTGAGGTAACAGTAGAAAGGCTCCACAGTATCGGGATGAAGTGAGAGGCCTCCAATTCAGACCCAATTAACTGTCCAAGCCTCAGTCTCAGCCGAGGCTTACAAACATTTCAGCCAAAGTGGTGTCAGCTGTGGCTCAGTGGTAGCACTCTCATCTCTGAGTCAGAAGGTTATGGGTTCAAATCACACTCCAGAGACTTGAACACAAAATCCAGGCTGACTTTCCAGTGCAGGACTGAGGGAGTGTTGTGCTGTCGGAGATGCCATTAAACCGAGACATCTGCCCTCTCAGGTGGATATAAAATATCCCATGGCACCATTTAAAGAAGAGCAGAGGTGTTCTCCCTGGTGTCCTGGCCAATATTTATCGCTCATCCAACACCACTAAAACTGATTATCTGGTCATTTATCTCATTGCTGTTTGTGAGACCTTGCTATGCACATATTGTCTTCCACGTTTCCCTACATTACAACAGTGACGACACTTCAAAAAATATTTCATTGGTTGTAAAGTGCTTTGGGATGTCCTGAGGTTGTGAAAGGCACTATATAAATGCAAGCCTCTCTTTTGGATTCTTCTTCGGGACTCTTCTGCTCTCTTTAAAATTTCTTTCACTTCTTCTGATGCTCCAGCACCACTGGGATCTTCCTCTGCAGCAGCGACAGGCTCCCTCTTAGTGGCTGGAATCCCGTCCTGTGTGCTAAATGACCCCGACCTAGGAGAATGGTTGGTGGAAGGAGGGGCAGATGGAAGTCCCACCCTGCTGTTACTCTGCCAGAAAGAGGAAAAATCCAGCTCTTGCTTTCAGACACAATTTTGTGCTTTCTGTTGCCAGGCAATTTTAAGTCCAGTCAACCAATTAGCCACTTGCACACTACCCACATTTAATGAGGAAATTAAAATATTTTAGTTACTTCAGGATTTGGATGCAGCTTTAAAATATTTAAAGCCATTAATAAGAACAAGATCCACCTTTTCTTACATTCTTGTTTTGTTATCAAAGTACCAGTCAAAGTCAATAGGTGGACTATTTTCCTTTTGGGAATAAAGCAAATATAAAAGATTTTTCGTAGAAGCCTGACTTTGTTGAGAACCAAGCAAGGACCTCAAGCTTTGTGGTGCTGGCTATAAGAACAAACAATAATGGATCTTTCACTATTATTATCTTAAAGTATCTGGCTTTATTTAATTAAAATCATCCAGTTCTTCTGTACCTGCACAAAAGTCATGTATATTACAAGGGTGAAGGGTAAATGCTGACACAGAGGGCTCGAATTTAGCAGGCCTGCGGGTTCCCAGCGGGTGGTCCTCCGGGAGCGTGGAAAACGCGGACGGCTAATTGCGTGCGTCCCCCACGCGATCGCGGGATAATTGAACCGATTAAGCCCTGCTTCCGGGTTCTCCGCTCCCCAGCTGCGTGCCGGCCGGCTGCGCATGCGCAGTACCGTCGACGCGATGTAGGAGCTCCACTTAAAGGGGCAGTCTCCCAAAGCCCCTCCTGCTGCAATCATTAGGTTGCTGATGATGGCTCAGCCAAGGGGAAAGGCTGCGCCCCGTTTTTCCGACCTAGCGCTGCAGCTGATGCTGGAGGGCGTGAGGAGGAGGAGGGACACGCTCTTCCTGGAGGATGGACGCAAGTTCCCTGCCGCCGCCACCAGGAAGGCATGGGCAGAGGTGGCGGCGGAGGTCAGCAGCAGGGCCAACACCCCAAGGACTTGGGAGCAGTGCCGCAAGCGCTTCAATGACCTGACTAGGTCTGGCAAGGTGAGTACACCAACGCACCCTCCCACAGCCCGTCCCCACCATCACGCCAAACAGATCACAACCCCTCCTGCACAGCCACCACTGCGCTCCATCAGCAATCCTCACAGCCACTCATTCACCATCCTCGCCGTGCCCGCAAGTACCCACCGTCCCTGACCCCACCCAAACACTACCACACACCCCAATCCCCATGCAATGGGATGGGCACGTGGCACATGCATCCTCCCATCCATCTGCGCCACGCTCAACCCACCCACACCGATGCTCGATGCGTCTCACGATGCAATACGCACCCACTCACACATCTGTGTTTTGCCTTGACAGGAGAAGAGGAGCAAGAACAATCGGGAAAGGGCACGCACCGGAGGTGGGCCGCCGCAAGTGGTGGAGCTCACCGACGCAGAGGTGGAGGCGCTCGACCTCGCCCGCACGCGACATTGCCTGTCGGTGGCTGATGGCGAGTGTGTCGCTGCAGAAACGGCCGGTAAGGGAAAGCTGACACTCAACACCCATGATCGCCAGTGACCGTATCATCACCTGCCATCAGGCGCACTGTCAAGTTGGTCCACATGCCTCATAGTGCCCTCTGTTCTCTTGCAGGGCCGTCTGTGTGTGAAGTGATCGAGGAGGGCGATTCCTCAGAGGACATGGCGGTCTCTGAGGGTGCATCGTCACATCAGAGCCAACCATCCACCAGCGCAGAGACACGCACCTCGGTGGGTCCCCCTCGCCAACTAGTTGGGGTAGCACTTGGTGAGTCACCGCGCACGAGTGAGCATGAGCAGACCCTGGTGGCAGGGGCAGCCGCGGAGGGTCCGCGACGGAGGGAGCACTCATCTCCAGGCTCTGCTCAGCCGGACCCAGATGCTGAACCCAGGGGGCCACCAGTGAAAAGGAGATTCGTCGAGGGGCACCAGCTAATTGCTGAGGTACTGGGAGAGGTGCCGCGCGCATTGTCCACAATTGCGCAGGCGATGGAGGAGTCCAACTCCTGCATGCGGGCATTGGTGGCGCAGGCACAGGAGGGTACCGGCGACACAGTGTCGCGGGTAGGTGCGGGACTGTCTGCGGTGGAGGACAGGCTGGCCTCCCTCGAGCGTCACGCACAGCTCCAGATCGAGTCCTTGCAGGCCCTGACAACGTCTGTACGGATTCAGGGTGAGCAACATTCCGCCGCCATCAACAGGCTGACGGATACACTAGGGGTGGCCTTGCAAGGCCTCACACATGCCATCCAAACTGCCGTCCAGCAGGGTGGAAGGGGTGATGTGGGCCGAGGCCACGAGAGGGATGATGGTGACCGGGGACATGGAAGCGGGGACGCTTCTCAAGGCGCCCCCACGTCCCACCCGTTGCACACCTCTCAACCAGTACCCGCAATGGTGCCTCCTCTCCAGGTGGCCGAGTCTGCCCCTGCCCCGGTGCAGGAGGAGCAGTCTGTGGAGGTGCCCTCACGGGCACCGAAACCCAGGGGCCGTCCGCCAAAAGCATCTACCCGGTCAAGGCGAGAACACGAGCAACCTGCCACTACCTCTGCTGGAGCCACAGGGGTAGCACCACGTAGGGGTACCCGGAAAAGAAATCCAAAGGCGTTATAATCACAAAGGGAATACACCAGGGTGTCTATTAATTTGTACATTTTTTTTATATCATGTCACATTGGAAAAATAAAATACTCTATTCTCACCACTCCTGCCACCTCTCGTCCATTCTTCCGCGGCCTGTGCAATGGGTGCGTTCCCTGGAGGCCATCATGACGGCGAACACCTGCTGCCGCCCATTGGGCACACTGCTGTGGGTGCAGGAGTACTGGCAACAGTCTTCAGTGGAGGGGGCTGGTATGGCCGCTCGCATGTGCAGGTGAGGAGATGCGAGCGCCTCGCACTGTCTGACTCTAGGAGAACCGTTAACGTATGAGTGCCTCCCTGGCCCGGCGACCATCCCGGTGAGTCGTGGTTCGGCGCATGGGTCGTCCACTATCCTCTGGCGCGTCCTCCGCCTCCTCCTCCTCCTCCTCCGCCTCCTCCTCCTCCTCCTCCTCCTCCTCCTCGCCCTCGCCGTCCTCAATGTGGGTGGCGGGTGTGGATGGGGCCTCCTCCAGCGGCACCCCTCTCTGTTAGGCCATGTTGTGCAGGGCACAGCAGACAACTATGATTCGTCCCACTCTGAATGGTGTGTATTGGAGCGCTCCCCCAGAACGATCAAGGCACCTGAAGCGCATCTTGAGCAGCCCTATGGTCTGCTCAATTGTAGACCTGGTAGCAGTGTGGCTGTCATTGTACCGACGCTCCGGCTCGGTGATGGGGTTCCTCAGAGGTGTCATGAGCCACGTGTGTAGGGGATACCCCTTGTCGCCGAGGAGCCAGCCGTTGCTGGCGTTGGGTGCCTGCAGGATGGGCGGGACGGCGGACTCCCTGAGGACGAAGGCATCGTGGCAGCTGCCGGGGTATCTGGCGCAGATGTGTAGGAATCTCTGGCGGTGGTCACAGATGAGCTGGGCGTTCATGGAGTGATACCCCTTCCTGTTGATGAACAGCCCTGGCTCATGCGGAGGTGCCCGTATTGCGATGTGGGTGCAGTTGATTACACCCTGCACCTGTGGGAAGCCGGCCATGGCATGGAATCCAACCGCCCTCTCCATCTGGCTGCGCTCATCCATGGCGAAGTTGATGTAGTGCGAGGCCCTGCGGAACAACCCATCGGTAACCTGCCTTATGCACTTGTGTGCAGAGGACTGACAGACCCCGGTGATGTCCCCGGTGGCACCCTGGAAGGATCCGGATGCGAAGAAGTTGAGGGCAGTGGTGACTTTGACGGCGACAGGTAAGAAGATGCTGCTTGGTCCATCAGGGAGCAGCTCGTCGTTAAGGAGGCTGCAGATGTCGGCGACTACCTGGCGATTGACTCTGAGCCGACGTATGCACTGCTCCTCGGAGAGGTCCATGAAGCTGAGCCTCGCTCTGTACACCCTGTGCGGAGGGTAGTGCCTCCTGCGACGCATCTCTCTCTGCGGTTGCCCTCCCTCCTGCTGTGCAGGTGGGTGTGCCACCGCACCGTGTTGGGGGGCCCCACGTCTCCGAGGCAGACGGCATGGACTGCGAGGCTGCTGGGGCTGGTCATGTTGTTCGTCCTCCGAGGATGTCAACGCACCACCCATCTGGCAGGTGTTGGTCTGAGGGGTTGTGCAGGGTAGGTAGGTGGTTCCTCGCACTGGGGCTGCGGTTTCACGTCGGTCTGTCCTCTGGCTTGGCGGGGGGTGGTGGAGGGCAGGGGTTGCCCTATGTGACGCGGTGGCCTCCTGCGTGGGTGAGTGCTCTCCCCCGTGGAGTGCACCTTGGCACCTGCCACAGGCTGCTGGCTGGAACACGACCGGTTGAAGGGAGACTGTTTCCCCCAGTGTGTGAAACTCACTGCCTTGAACCTAAAATCCCACACTTCCTCTTTTGACAGCTGCTTCAGCTCATTAAATGACCTCAACAAGCAAGGTAAGTACAGTCAAGTGGAACCCCGCTGGCTTTAATTGCCTGCGGGATTCCCACCAGCGGGGCCTGCGCGCGCAGCCCCGCACGTCAGCGCGGTACCCGGAAGTGGCCGGGATTTCGTCGTGATCCGGTCACGTGACCGGATATCGGGATTTTCGGCCCACCCCGCTGGGAACCCGCCGGAAACACGACGCCAAAATCGAGCCCAGACTGTTTGGGCCGAATGGCCTGTTTCCATGTTGTAACTTCAATGTACTTCCACGTAAACACATACTTGTGTAATGTGTAAAACTACAGAGGTAACAAGAGAATGCTAGTATTCTACAGGGATATAAGTGTGTATATTCATGTACACACGCTCTGCAATCTCATTAACAGGTTGCACTGTTTTTGAAATTGGGACATTAAATGTTGTTGAATAGAACAGCCAGAATATGTAGCAACTGTGCAAGGGTTGCAATCAGTCTTCAGCAAAACACCAATTGTCAATGCATGGGGCTTATTGCAGAACTAGCATTTGTTCACTGATGGGTTATACCTATCTTAACTGTTTTTCATACAGTGGGCGTAATTTTGACTTTGGGTGATATTATAAAACGGGCGATTTTGATTTAGCCGCCCGTTATTCATCTCTCCTGATTTTAATTTCCATTGAAGCTTAGGTACAGCTGGATTTATAGTGGTAATGGGGGAAAAGCTACCAAAACTGGCAAAATGCCAACCTGGCATTACCAAAGATTTATCTCCTAACATTTGGCTTGATTAGTATTAATAGTTAAGAACATTTAAGCTATTACTGTTACATTTAACCAAAGTTTTACAGTAAAGGTTTGTTGAGGGCTTCAATCCCAAGCTAGTTCTTGTTCGAGTGGCACTCTCAGGAATTGTGCAGGAGTTCCACAGGGACCCTTGGTCTGACCATCTTCAGCTACTCCATCAGTGGCCCTCCTTCCATTATGAAGTTAGGAGTGTGGCTGTTTATTGCTGATTCCACAGTGTTCAGCTCCATTCACCATAATAAAGCAGCCCATGCCAGCCTATAGCAGGACGTGGACAACATTCAGACTTGAGCTAGCAAGTGTGAGGTAACATTTGCACTAAGCCAGGTAATGACCCTCTCTGACAAGACAAAAAACACAACTACATCCTCCTGACCTTCAACAGCACCACCATCAACATCCTGGGGGTCACCATTGACCAGAAGCTTTGATGGACCAGCTGCATCAACAATGAGGCTATAGGAGGTGGGCAGAGGGTAAGTATTCTGTGATAAGTGGCTCACCTCCTGAACCCTCAAAGCCTTTTCACCATCTACGAGGCTCAAGTCAGGAGTGTGGTGAAATATTCAGCACTAATGTGCAGCAACATTCAAGAAGCTTGACAATATCCAGGACAGAGTAACTTGCTTGATCAGCACTACTGCTCAATATCCATCCTCTCCATCTTCGGTGCACTATGGCTACAGTATGTACTATCTATAGGATGCACTGCAGCAACTCACTTAGGTTATTTGAACAGCACCTCCCTCCCCTTTGACTATCTCCCATTGAGAAGGACGAGAGCAACAATGTCATGGGAACACTGTTACCACCAAGTTACCCTCCAAGTGGGACATCATCCTGAATTATTGTTCCATCATCTTCGCTGGGTCAAAATCCTGGAATTCCCTACCAAACGCAATTGTGGAAGCTCCATCACCACAAGGACAGCAACAGTTCAAGAAGAAGGACCACCTCAAGTCAACTAAGGATACAGCAATAAATGCAGCCTTGCCAGCATCATCTACATCCTAAGAACAAATAAAAAAAGAATTTGCTGGAAGTTATTGGGGAAACTTTTGTGAAAATAGATGAGGGGGAGGATGTTGCAAGATCAGGGAAGAATGACTTTGATGGAAAGGACTGAAAGGATCCATCCATTGTAGGAAGTTTTGGGAGGGACAATATGTTGGATAAAAGGCCAAAGTGGTGAGGAAACCTTTAGAAGAATAGATAAAGAAAGGGGACAACAGAGGAACAGCCTTTCAGAAAGTAAATCCTGGTCAGAGCACTGGAGGCAACCTATTCAAAATTACTGAAACTTGGACCTTAAACTATGTGACCTTTTGTGTTAAATTTAGCAGTGGGGACATTAGCTTCTTAGAAAATCTAAGATCGTAGCAGGAAAAGGGGTTGAAAGGATTTAATATTGTTCTGAGTTTAATGGAGTCTGTTTGATTTGAATCAGACATGCCTTAAAAGTTATCCTGGAATTGTGTTTAGTTATTAGGAGAGCCCAAATACAGGACTTATTCCATTGTCATCTGCAGTGCACTGCAGCAATAAACACCAGCAGCAAAATTGTAAGGCTTTTATTTCCATGGACTCACAGCAGATGGTGGCCAGTGATACTCCATATGGACCCTGGATAAAAGAGCACTATACCTGTTCTGCATGTAATTTGAAGCCCCAAGAAATAATAACACCACCATCATTTCATGAAAAGTAATAACTAGGATATATCTGGGTGTTCTCAATGTGATGACATTTTTACTTCTGCAAGAGTTATAAACTTGAACCTTCTTTTTAGATATTTAAGTACAGTTAATAATCTCTATGAAAGATGAGGCTGTAGCAATAGGATATCAATTTAGTTGTTTAATGTTAATAGTGTTGTCCAAGCTAATACTGATTCTAACATGTTACCTTATATTTGTTTGTAAATGAGTGATTATAACTGAATTTATGCAGATGTAAAAGGGTGGATAGTAAAGTGGGCAGTATATACTGTAGCCAGGCTAAGGGATAAGATAAAACTGAAGCTATATTTAGGATTTGTTTGTATACAAATAAGAAGATATTAATTTTTAAACAGGAAAGGGCCATTAGGACTCAAAAAGCCCACTCTGAAGCCAGAGATCAACACAAATTATCTGGCATCTCACTACATCTCTCAATGCCTTCTCTAGAAACACATTCAAATATAGGGAGGATTCTATTATACGGCAAGAAATTACAGCCTAATTAATAAAAGGTGCCCCTACTGAACTCAGTGCTACTGTCCACTCCAAGCTACTGTAATGACTAAGCTAATAAATGTTTTGACCAGTGTGATACCAAGTCATGCACACCAGGAAGGTTCAACCCCCAGTTTATGCAGACTTAGCTGGTCTCACCAAAAGACAACTGGACTGCTATAATGCCCCTAGAGATAGGAAAGGGCAAAGATCTATGAAGGCTCACATATCTGATCACTGTTCAATCACACCTCCCTGCTGGAAAATGACCATGTGTGGATGATAGTGATTGTCCTCAGCTGCGATGACCTCCATGGTCAAATAGTTGCAACACTCATATTAAGAATGGCCACTTGAATAAACTAAAGTGGCATGGCTGGCACCCAGGCACTATACTCTAGTGTAAATCAGTCTTCAGGACAAGAGGGGCAAATTGGATGGAAAAGAAATCAAGAAAGAGGTGCATAAGAATGTTGAATTGATGTTTTACTTGGATGCGAGTTTTTTTTTAATGATTCTATATCAAACAAATGAAACCAGGAGATTAATTTACTTTTGTTAGGCATGCGTGGAGGCTGAATCTTCCCAGTTTCACTATTTCAGATTTGTTTACATGGATGACATTGTTATTTGAAGAGTTAAATCCAGTTTTCAACTCAAAAAGATTGGTAACCTCAAAGGGGTGGTGGGGGAGGAGAGAGAATCAACAAACAGGCGATTATCATATAAATAATCTTGGACAGACACAGTGTTCACTTATATTAAGTAATTTTAAAAGTGCAATTTCAGCAATGAATTCACTTACGTTTAATTAAATGTCGTCTTCGGTACATCTCTAAACGAATTGCACATTACATTAAACACTTGTTTAAAGGCAGCACGACATTACATTTCTTTTTTTTCTTTCTTAGCTGGACAATATAAGTGATTAATTGCTTTGATATTATTTGCTCTATATTTAGCCACACGTTAATATTTGAACTATTTACATAAAACTCTACAAATATGGCACTGCTTCTTCATGCATGTGCCCGCAACCACTCAGTCAATACAATAAGAAAAAAACTATTTTAAACAGTTAAGTAAGCAACGTAATCTGTTACATCTAATTAAAGTAACCATGAAAATGGTTTATGATTGAAGTGAATTACGAAGTATTTACTTCACATCACAGTTTCTTGGTAATCAGCAGTGGAAAGAGGTAATTCTCCATTTTACAGCAAATCTATGGATCAGCAGTTTTGTTATTACCAAACAATAGTAACGAAATGGGACATGCACTGCCTAGGTTCAGCATTAATTCCCATTCTCCTTTTAACATAAGTTCTTTCCACTCTGCTTGCTCTAACAATGAAGTAATTACAACCTCACTCTTATTCGACTCCTTTTGAAACAGAATTTAATCAACATCTAGGAGGGAGTTAAATCCCAGCACTACATGTATCTGGAATCAGTAGGAGTGCCTTGTATTGATTAGGCTGTAATTTCTTGTTGTTCCAGTAATAGAACATCCTCTGTATTTGTTTTCCTGTTCCCAAAGAACCATGTAGGTGGGGGATTGCTGTGTTGATGTCTGATTTCAAAGGCATCCAATCTATTTATTAAGAAACTCACTCTTCTTTGATTTTTTAAAAACCTGAAATATAATTTAAAGAATAACAGGGTGGATTATAAGACCCAGTATTAATCAGGCACTAATTTGAACCCTGAGGCTACTTGTCATTTTTCATGTTGTTCTGAATTATGCAATTGTACCCTACTGTATTGATGGATAGTTACAATGGGTGGACAAAGCAGGACAACTTGCACAGAGTTTGAAGATGAGTTGAAAGGGATTTATCCTGGGGAGTGATGAAAAAAATTGGTAGATTCCTAGACCACCTGTGGGTCTGCATGGAAAGCAGCACAAAGGACAGCATCAAATGGAAGAAACTGGCTCAAGAGAGCTACAAACCCACCCATGTTGGGAAAGAGAGTCATTAACTAGCCCCATGGGACTAAATAGCTACACATAAACAAAAAAGATCCTTATTATATTCTCACCGAGAGAGGATGGCATAGAAATTAATAGGAAAACATTTGATTTTTTTGAAAATAAAGCTGTGTGTGCAAAAGTAGGATGTACCTAACAGTCAGGAGGAGCAGACAGTCATATGTCCAGATATATTTAACCTATAGATTATATATTGATTGCTCCAAACTTGCTGTTATTGACAGCACACCAGTGCTACAATCCACACAGTAATGTATACAGAAGTAAAATTAGTTGGATAATTGAGCTTTCTTATTACAGATAAATGTCCTTTTGGAAAGAAAAGAATATTATAAATGTAGTAGAGAGCTGCTTAAAGAAACACACATTTTCCCCTTATTTCAGATTTGACTGGAAAGACATTGCCCGTAAACTGCTTCGAGTGGCGAATCAGCAGTGGCCGCCGCTCATTAGATTTAAATTCACCCACTAAGTTACCGCGTTCTTTTTGGCGGCAACTTCCTTGAACTGTGAGTTAAAATAACATCAGCGTTCTTTCCTGGGCTTGTGTGAGTTGTGAAAGGATCTCTAAGGTCCCTCAACCAATCAGCCCAAAGCAATCCACGCCCTGAGAACCAGGAAGTGCAGCTCATAGACAAACAGCACAGGCTAAAAACTCGATTGTGCCCGATAAAGTATTATAAAATGGCATACAGAAAGCGAAATAAAGAGAGGATAAGATTAAAAGACTGAGATAAAAGGGACAGAAGGAAAAAGTAAAAAAAAAAATAAAATTTAAAATTATTTAAAAACAATGGGGCAGGAATCGTTGCCAAATTAACGGAGAACTCAATAGCGTTCTCCGTTGTTAGTGGCGAAATGGAGGAGCAGATTCCGACATTCGCACATGCGCAGTGAAACGTTAAAATCTGGAACTTGCTCCTACTGGTTCACTGGTGATATGACAGCTTTGAATTAAAGGGACATTGCACACTGCAATCAGAGAAATCATTGAAAAAGTGCAAACTTGCTTATCTGCTCATCTGGAAAGTAACTAATTACACCATCAAAGAGGTATGCTTAAAAATACAAGTCTAAAAAAAATTCTAACAGCGCTGTAAGTCTTAATGACTGCCAAACAACTAAAAATTAATTTTTAAAAATGTGGAGTCTCATTACTCCTTATTTTAATAGTTTTTGGTCATTAAATTTTTTTTTAAATAAAAAGAATATTGTTTTTTTCTTTTCCCTTCTGTCTCTTTTATTTAATCAATTCAATTATTTCTTACCCTCTCTTTTTTCTCGGTCTATAACTGTTTTTACGCATGATTTAAAATGTTGTACCTTTCACTTCCTGGTGTAACATTGGAAGCCTGCAGAGACAGTGAACGCAGCTGTCACAAATGCTGCAATCTGATTTGTCGAGGGGAGAGATTGATCCTCTTGCTTCTTCCAGGGTCCTAACTTCACCTGAACTGACGCTGGGCTCTTCTCTGCTTCCTCTTCGAGGGAGTTGTCGAAGAAAAGACCACGTTAAGTTTGTGGGTTAGTATAAATCTATGGAGCGGCGAGCAATGAGCAAGGTCGTGATAAGGAGGGAGCTACAGGTGGGCAACAGAGAAGGCAGCAACAGTGAGGGAGTTGTGCTCGCAGAAGGCCTTATATACCCTATAGGGAGTACAGGCGGAGGCTGAGCTTCCTTGACCTCTCTGAGGAGTAGTGTTTTCGGAGGCTCCGAATACCATGGCAAGTGATCGCTGACCTCTGCAGCCTCCTCGAAGAAAACCTTCTGCCTGCTGGACCTGGCTGCCATGCCATGCCAGTGACAGTGGAAGTCACCACCGCCCTCAATTTCTTTGCATCTGGATCCTTCCAGGCAACAACAGGAGGCATAGTGAGTGTGTTGCAGTCGGCAGCTCACAAATCCATCAAGCAGGTGGCTGATGCATTATTTGCCAAGGCAAGTAGATATATCAACTTTGCATGTGATGACAACAGACTGAACGAGTATTGGGGATGGCATTGCTGGCTGGCTTCCCACAGGTGCAGGGCGCCATAAATTGCACTCACATGGCTATCAGAGAACCCCCTGACCAGCCAGGAATATTTGTGAGCTACAAGTGTTTCCACTCTATCAGTCTTCAGCTTGTCTGAAACCACCAGAAAAGGTTCTTGCAGGTGTGTGCACGATTCCCAGGGAACTGTCATGATGCATTCACATTAAGGCAATCAAATAGCCCCACCATGTTTCACCCTGGGACCAAGCTCAAAGGATGGCTGCTTCAGGACAAGGAATACCCCCTGCCACCCTGGCTCATGGCACCTCTCAGAAACCCCACCACTCAACAGCAGGAGATGTATAATAGCAGCCACATTACCACGAGGAGCGTCATTGAACAGGCCATTGGGATGCTCAAGTTGAAGTTTAGGTGCCTTGGTCTGGAGGCTCCCTCCAATATTTGCCAGCCTGGGTCTCAAGAATGATTGTGGCATGCTGCGTCCTGCACCACATCACTCAGTAAAGTGGACTGGAGGTGCAGGAGGAAGACGGCGCTGAAGACTGTTCATCTGATGAGGAAGACAATGGTGAGGAGGAAGATGGGGAGCCCAATGGATGGACAGCAGATCATTTTGCGACCCGTGAAGCAACGGATGCTCTTGTAGCTCATAGATTTAGTTAAACTGATGTCAACTCAACCACTGCCATGCATCCATACTTCCTCGCACAAACTGACCGGTAACCCTTAATCCACTGCTACCACATCCTCCAAGTTGTGACCGTCAAGACATAGCTCCACCTTCCACCTATGAAATGAAAACCAGAATGTCGAGGGGAGTCACCATTCAATCATGTGGCATATGGGAATGGTTTGAGCGACAAACATTTTAATATGCTCCAATAATTAAATCATAAAAACTGAAATAATGACACAACCATATGTTAACCTTTGCGATCTATTTAGTCTTTCTCTTTCTATCTCTGATAATTCTATATGGTGCTACCCCAGTGGCTTCAGTAGAGATGGTGGCAGGTTGGAATATACTTAACTCAGTTTCAGTCTGAGTGCTGGATCCCGTGAGGGCCCTGCCATTGACAGCACCTCCTTCACTTGTGTAGGGGCAGACTTGGCCAGCTGGAGTCAATGCACCATGCTGGGTATTGGTTGAGGGGGTGGCAAAGGATGAGACTTGCAGACGCCCTGAGAAAGGTCTGCACTTGTCTCACCCAGTCCGCCATCCTCCCTCCCCTGGGGCAGCAGAACATCAGTCCTACCTGTCTACGGGAGAGCAGTGACGCCTTGGAACCACCAATCTAGTCTGTCCGCCAATTTGTCGAATCCGATACAGACGTTTGTGTCGAGAGTCTGCATAGTGGCTGTATGAGCCTGCAGACAGGCCACAACGGCTGCCAGCATTAACTCGTGAGCGGTCTGCTACAATTTCCGTGGAACTCGACACACGTTCCATGGTACACTGTAGGATGGAGAAACCCTGCAACATCACCCCACAGATGGTGGAGTTGGACTCCTCCATCCTCTGTGCCGCTGTGGACAGTGTGCCTGGCAGGTGTGCCAACACCTTACACAGTTGCTGCTGTGCCTCCATAATTCTCCTTTTTATTGCTGGCCACAGGGGATAGAAACATAGAAAATAGGAGCAGGAGTAGGCCATTCGGACCTTCGAGCCTGCTCCGCCATTCAAAATGATCATGGCTGATCCTCTATCTCAAAACCATATTCCCGCTCTCGCCCCATACCCCTTGATGCCTTCTGTGTCTAGAAATCTATCCAGCTTCTTCTTAAATATATTCAGTGATTTGGCCTCCACAGCCTTCTGTGGTAGAGAATTCCACAGGTTCACCACCCTCTGAATGAAGAAATTTCTCCTCATCTCAGTCCTAAATGTCCTACCCCGTATCCTGAGACTGTGACCCCTCATTCTGGACACCCCAGCCAGGGGAAACATCATCCCTGCATTCAGTCTCTCTAGCCCTGTCAGAATTTTATATGTTTCAATGAGATCCCCATACATTCTTCTAAACTCGAGTGAATACAGGCCAAGTCGATCGAATCTCCTCATATGACAGTCCTGCCATCCCAGGAATCAGTCTGGCGAACCTTCACTGCACTCCCTCTATGGCAAGTGTATCCTTTCTTAGGTAAGGAGACCAAAACTGCACACAATACTCCAGGTGTGGTCTCACCAAGGCCCTGTATAACTGCAGGAAGACATCCTTGCTCCTATACTCAAATCTTCTTGCAATCAAAGCCAACGTACCATTTGCCTTCCAAAATACTTGCTGCACCCGCATATTTGCTTTCAGTGACTGGTGTACAAGGACACCCAGGACCCTTTGTACATCAACATTCCCCAATCTATCACCATTTAAATAATACTCTGCCTTTCTGATTTGGCTTCCAAATTGGATAACTTCACATTTATCCACATTATACTGCATCTGCCATGTATTTGCCCACTCACTCAACTTGTTTAAATCGCCTTGAAGCCTTTTTGCATCCTCCTCACAACTCACGATCCCACCTAGTTTTGTGTCGTCAGCAAACTTGGAAATATTACATTTGGTTCCCTCATCCAAATCATTGATATATATTGTGAATAGCTGGGGCCCAAGCAGTGATCCCTGCGGTACTCCACTAGTCACAGCCTGCCACCCTGAAAAAGACCCATTTATTCCTACTCTCTGTTTCCCATCTGTTAACCAATTTTCAGTCCATGCCAGTATATTATCACCAATCCCATGTGCTTTAATTTTGCACACTAACCTCTTATGTGGGACTTTAACAAAGGCCTTCTGAAAATCCAAATAAACCACATCCACTGGTTCTCCCTTATCTATTCTATAAGTTGCATCCTCAAAAAACTCCAGTAGGTTTGTCAAACATGATTTCCCTTTCATAAATCCATGTTGACTTTGTCTAATCCCGTTGATATTTTCTAAATGTCCTGTTATCACATCCTTTATAATAGACTCTAGCATTCTCCCTACTACTGATGTTAGGCTAACCGGTCTGTAGTTCCCTGTTTTCTCTCTCCCTCCTTTTTTAAATAGTGGGGTTACATTTGCCACCTTCCAATCTGCAGGAACTGTTCCATAATCTATAGAATTTTGGAAGATGACAACTAATGCATCCACTATTTCCATGGCTACCTCTTTTAGTACACTGGGATGCAGATTATCAGGCCCTGGGGATCTGCATCTCTATCCTGTTGAGCAGAGCTTTGAAAGGATGGCGCCTTTCAGAGTGTAATCTCCTCAGCTGTCCCTGCCATCATTGTCTGCTCATGGTCTCTTGTGCTGTGAGAGTCACCAAGAACCGTCCTAACTACCTGGCTAAAAGGATCCAGCAATGTGCTTGTATCTGCACTGGTGCCTGCAATATATATATCCTGTGACAGTGCATCCTCAGAAGGTAGGAGTTCCTCTGAGCAGTCTTCGTTCTCACCTGGCAGGGGCTCGTGGTCTTCGTGTGATGGTCCTGGAGGAGAGAAGAAAGAGATAAGATTTAGTGACGGTACTTGAAAAATGTTGATATACAGATGAATCACTTGATCAGAGTTGTTGATATTCTGAAGTCCACTGAAGGTGAAGTAGCTTTGTGGAAGATGCGTTTTTGAAAGATTAAAGCAGTCACCCTGCTTCGCTGGCCCACCAACCTGACTATCACCGATGTTTAGGGTGCTGGAGATGTCACTGAATTTGAGTGCCTCCTCCTCCGCTGGGGTCACTTGAACAATCTCCTGCAGCCCTCCTCTGGTCCTGGTCCTCTCCCTGGCATTCTGTACTCTCTTCTACTGCAAAGCAGGTACAACAGATCTATGAGTGGCCCTCAGGAATGTGTACATACGGTGAAGGTGAGAGTCAGGCAGATGCAAAACAAACGGAAACAACTGCCCTTGAGGAAAGTGGCCATGTTGCCATTTCAGGATGTGTAATGACAATGGGTGGAGATGGAGATGGTCAGATGAGATGAGGATTGGTGTTATTGGGAGTAGTGAAAGGAGGAAATGGGAGGTGAGCATGTGAAGTGAATGAGGTTGGGAGGAGGTGCATCTAACTGCTCCAGTGGTGAGGAATGTTATTCAGGGGTAAGGAGTGGTATGAATGGTGTAGGATGGACAAGATGGAGTGGAAGGTGGTGCATTACAGGAGGTGGGTAAAGAAGGACGTGTCCTGACCTTTCCTGACCTAGTCAGGTCATTGAAATGTTTCCTGCACTGAATCCAGGTCCTGGGCATCATGTTCCTGCTGATGACTTCCTCAGCCACCACAATCCAGGCCGTCTTTGGTTGTTGCAGCAGGTTTCTTTTTCCTACTTGTCAGGAACTACACATGCCTCCTTGCCCTCACAGCACCCAGCATTACCTCCAGGGATGCATCACTGAACCTGGATGCCACCTTTCCTCTCTTGCCAGACATCCTTCCAATAGTCAATGATAATTTCAATGTTCAAAGTCCTCTCCCTCAGCCTCCCTTACAGAGGTGGACTGAGCTTTTAAATAGTGGATGGGAAATTGTGTCTTGCGGGTGGGCGGCGCTCCCATAGACGTGGCATTCCATCTAGGAACATAGAAAATAGGAGCAGGAGTAGGCCATTCGGCCCTTCGATTCTGCTCCGCATCAATATGATCATGGCTGATCCTCTATTTCAATACCATATTCTCGCTCTCTCCCCAGACCCCTTGATGCCTTTTGTGTCTGGAAATCTATCTAGCTCCTTTTTAAATATATTCAGTGACTTGGCCTCCACAGCCTTCTGTGGTGGAGAATTCCACAGGTTCACCACCCTCTGAGTGAAGACATTTCTCCTCATCTCAGTCTTAAATATCCTACCCCGTATCCTGAGACTGTGACCCCTCGTTCTGGACCCTCCAGCCAGGGGAAACATCCTCCCTGCATCCAGTCTGTCTAGCCCTGTCAGGATTTTATATGTTTCAATGAGATCCCCTCACATTCTTCTAAACTCAAGTGAATACAGGCCGAGTCGACCCAATCTCTCCTCTTACGACAGTCCTGCCATCCCAGGAATCAGTCTGGTGAACCTTCGCTGCACTCCCTCTATGGCAAGTATATCCTTTCTTAGGTAAGGAGACCAAAACTGCACACAATACTCCAGGTGTGGTCTCACCAAGGCCCTGTATAACTGCAGTGAAACATCCTTACTCCTGTACTCAAATCCTCTTGCAATGAAGGCCATTTGCTTTCCTAATGCTTGCTGCACCTGCATGTTTGCTTTCAGTGACTGGTGTACAAGGACACCCAGGTCCCTTTGTACATCAACATTCCCCAATCTATCACCATTTAAATAATACTCTGCCTTTCAGTTTTTCCTTCCAAAGTGGATAACTTCACATTTATCCACATTATACTGCATCTGCCATGTATTTGCCCACTCACTCAACTTGTCTAAATCGTCTTGAAGTCTCTTTGCATCCTCCTTACAACTCACGATCCCACCTAGTTTTGTGTCATCAGCAAACTTGGAAATATTACATTTGGTTCCCTCATCCAAATCATTGATTTTTTAGTGAATAGCTGGGGCCCAAGCAGTGATCCCTGCGGTACTCCACTAGTCACTGCCTGCCACCCTGAAAAAGACCCATTTATTCCTACTCTCTGTTTCCTGTCTGTTAACCAATTTTCAATCCAAGCCAGTATATTACCTCCAATCCCATGTGCTTTAATTTTGCACACTAACCTCTTATGTGGGACTTTATCAAAGGCCTTCTGAAAATCCAAATAAACCACATCCACTGGTTCTCCCTTATCTATTCTACCAGTTACATCCTCAAAAAACTCCAGTAGGTTTGTCAAACATGATTTCCCTTTCATAAATCCATGTTGACTTTGTCTAATCCCGTTGATATTTTCTAAGTGTCCTGTTATCACATCCTTTATAACAGACTCTAGCATTTTCCCTACTACTGACATTAAGCTAACCATTCAGTAGTTCCCTGTTTTCTCTCTCCCTCCTTTTTTAAATAGTGGGGTTACATTTCCCACCCTCCAATCTGCAGGAACTGTTCTATATTCTATAGAATTTTGGCAGATGACAACTAATGCATCCACTATTTCCATGGCGACCTCTTTTAGTACACTGGGATGCAGATTATCAGGTTCTGGGGATTTATCGGCTTTCAGTCCGATTAATTTCTCCAGCACTATTTTTATTTACTAATACTAATTTCCTTTAATTCCTCCTTCTCACTAGTCCCTTGGTTCCCTAGCATTTCTGGGAAGTTATGTGTGTCCTCTTCTGTAAAGACAGAACCAAAGTATTTGTTTAATTGCTCTGCCATTTCCCTGTTCCCCAAAATAAATTCTCCTGTTTCTGACTGTAAGGGACCTACATTTGTCTTCACTAATCTTTTTCTTTTTACATAATTGTAGAAGCTTTTACAGTCCACTTTTATGTTCCTTGCAAGTTTACTCTCATACTCTATTTTTCTCCTCTTAATCAATCTCTTGGTCCTTTTTTGCTGAATTCTAAACAGCTCCCAATCCTCAGGCTTGCTACTTTTTCTGGCAACTTTACATGACTCCTCTTTGGATCTAATACTATCCTTAATTTATTTTGTCAGCCAAAGCCGTGCCGCATTTCCTTTTGTGTTTTACACCAGAAAGGAATGTATAATTGTTGCAATTCATGCATTCGTTCCTTAAATGTTAGCCATTGCCTATCCACCGTCATGCCTTTTAATGAAGCTTCCCAATCTATCATAGCCAACTCACTCCTCATACTTTCGTAGTTTCCTTTGTTTAGATTTAGGATCCTAGTTTCGGATTGGACTACTTCACTTTCGATCTTGATGAAGAATTCTATCATGTTATGGTCACTCTTCCCTAAAGGATCCTACACAACACGGTTATTAATTAACCCCTTCTCATTGCACAATACCCAATCTAGGATAGCCTGTTCCCTGGTTGGCTCCTCAATGTACTCGTCCAAAAAACCATCCCGTACACACTCCAGGAATTCATCCTCCACAGTATTATTGCTGATCTGGTTTGGCCAGTCTATATGTCGATTAAAATCACCCATGATTACTCTGGTACCCTTGTTACATGCATCTCTAATTTCCTGTTTGATGCCATCCCTTACATTACACCACTACTGTTTGAAGCCTTTAGACAACTCCCACCAATGTTTTCTGCCCCTTGGTGCTTCTTAACTCCACCCAGACTGATTTTACATCTTGATTTTCTGAGCCAATATCCTTTCTCACTATTGCTCTGATTTCATCCTTTACTAACAACGCCAACCCACCTCCTTTTCCTTTTTGCCTGTCCTTCCTAAATATCGAATACCCTTGGATATTCAGCTCCCAGCCTTGGTCACCCTGCAGCCATGTCTCTGTAATTGCTATTGTATCATATCCGTTTACATCTATTTGCGCTGTTAATTCGTTTACCTTATTACGAATGCTTCATGCATTCAGATACAGTGCCTTTAGATTTGTCTTTTTAACATTTTTAGACATCTTAACATTTTTTTGTACTATGGCCCTATTTGTCTTATTACCATTTTTTCTTACCCGGACCCTATTTGTTAGTGCACTCTTTTGTTTGTACGCTCTGTCCCTTCCTGACACAATCTGGTCATCCTTACCCCAATCACTTTCCTGCACTGCTTCCTTGTCTTTTCTCTTTAGCATTCTAGATTTCTCTCGACCGGGACCCTACCCCTCCTTATTTAGTTTAAAGCCATATCTACCTCCCTGGATATTCGATTCGCTATAACTCTGGTCCCAGCATGGTTCAGGTGAAGTTGTCCCAACGGAACAGCTCTCTCTTTCCCCAGTACTGGTGCCAGTGCCCCATGAATCAAAACCTACTTCTCCCACACCAATCTTTGAGCCACGCATTCATCTCCCTGATCCTATTGACCCTATCTATGCCAATTTGCTCGTCATTCAGGTAATAATCCAGAGTTTATTACCTTTGTGGTTTTGCTTTTTAATTTAGTCTCTAGCTGCTCAAACTCTCTCAGCATAACCTTTTTCTTGATCCTACCTATGTTGTTGGTACCTACATGGACCACGACAACTGGATCCTCCCCCTCCCACTCCAAGTTCTTCTCCAGCCCGGAGGAGATGTCCTTAACTCTGGCACCAGGTAGGCAATATATCCATCGGGACTCCTGCTCCTGGCTGCAGAGAACAGTATCTATCCCCCTAACTATAGTGTCGCCTACTACAACCACCTTCCTTTTTATTCCCCCCACTTGAACGGCTTCCTGTACCACTGTGCCATGGTCAGTTTGCTCGTCCTCCCCGCAGTCCCCGCACTTGTCCATAAGGGTTGCAAGAACCTCAAGTCTATTGGACAAGCGCAGGGACTGGTGTTCGGCTCCTATTTACACATTGAAGGACATATTCAACAATGCATGTTGCAGATGGCACTCGTAACACAGGCGCATATCGAACACAGGACAATGTGCCCAAAAATTGGTCGTTTTTCCTCCATTTTCCACCAATTACAACTATACACATCTCTACTACGCTGTGCTGTACTATCTGTTAATCACCATTACATAGGATCTCATTATAAACACACTTGTTAGCTGAATGACTTATTTAACCTCTACAGTAATAGTGTCTCCTAGAGCAGCTAATTTTTAAAATTCAGCTCACACCCATGCAGTGCTGAAGAATCACCTATTACAGAAATAATGCCACTGATATATCAGAAATAGCTTTAATATTGAGATTAATAAAATATACAATTTCAGAAATTCTAAATAAAAATTATGTCATTGAAGTTTGATCTGGTCATACAGTCAGAGTAACTAGGGACATTTTTTGATGCTTTTTCAGGTCAACATAGAATGCATAAAATGTCCAAGGAGATCATTTATCAGTGCCCCATTGCAAACAGGACACCGGGATTAGTTACTTTACTTGTTGGCAGCACAAAAGGTAAAAAATTGTATCTTTCTGAGAATGTTGACTTATATTTTTACACTCAGCAATTAAGGAGTTGATGGGCTTATGCAGCTTATATTACCTACCATCACCCTGTGCCTGGGTCTGTTAGATTGAGAAAGGCAGCATCGAGCCTGTCACATGCTTTCCTGAGTCATATGTTTGCCTTGGAGATGGAGCTGTGAAACAGGTAGGCATTCATATGTAAATGAGGGATTGTAGAGTGGCACTGTTCTTGTAAAATTCATTAAAAATCATATATATTTTATTTGGTGGATGGCTAATGGTGGAATTAATGATGTACAATATAAATTAAAGTACACAGCTTTTTTAACTGGAATATACATTGTATAGATATGTAAAAATAATTAAAAGCTGTTTGTCCTGCTTTTAAGTATTCTTTCACTAGCACAAAACTTATCCACTTTATAGCATACATAAGTGAATTGCTAACTTTTGGCCCTCATCCAATGTAACGAGAATTTGTTTTCACGGTGCGAATCACCTAAAATGTTCTTGGATAAGATTGAAATTCTTTTTACTGCATTTCAAGAAGAGCAGTACTCTACAATCTTCTGTGTTCATTATTGGGATTCTATGTCACAGACAACATACAAGTCCACACTACATGGGGTCAATATTAACCGCCCCACAATGGGCAGGAAAGGGTCGGTCGGGGAGGGGGGTGTTAAAAATTAAAAATCATGAAACGCAACCCCAACCCATCTTGGAAAGACAGGATATGTCATTATAATATTTAAATCAGGCTCCCACAGTGCAGTTGGGAGCCTGATTTAAATTTAACGATTGCCGGTCGGGTAGCCTAGGGCTCTGGAAACCTGGCAGCTAAATGAAGATGGGAGCAGCGGGCTGCTGACGGTAATTGCTTTTTAGAGCAATGCTTGTGAGCCAGGAGGAGCAGGAATGCCTCCCCCGGCCCCTTAAGCAAATGTTTTACGGCCCCTGGCTACGGCATTATGCTGCTGGCTTTCCCACCTGGCAGCCGGCCAGAAAACGGAATAAAAATTCGATAATGAGGCCCTGCCTTTAAATTCGGCAGAACCTCCGCGTCCCCGGGAATACCGGGTTTCCTCCCCACTACCACACGCTCCCCCCGCTCCCTCCCTACTTCCCTGTAAATATGGCTCTGCTACACAACTTTTTGGGCCAAATCTTGTTGGAGCAGGGCATCTCACAGTGTGCGCTGTTAGTTAGACTTTTTCTGCACCCTTCAGCTCAAAATATTTTTGTGTCGTGACTTGCTGGAAGTGCGAGTTGATAATGGCTTGGTGAGGGCAACGGCACACCTGGGACCTCAGTGAACGACAGGACCAACAGTGTATCTCCTTAAGTAATGAGGTTTAAGGATTGAGAAAGAAACAGAGGAACGACAGAGAAAGAGGGTGAATTAAGATTGCGTGAATTCGTGTCAAATCAGGTACAGAAAGAAATAGAGATGGAAAGAAAGATTGGATGAAGAGAGAGAGAAAAAAGAGACAGAAAGAAATTAAAATTTAAAATCTCTAAGAAGAATTTACTATATGCAGGAAAGAGACCTTAAATTGTTTAAATTGTTCCCTTTCTGGGCCAGAGAGGTTGATTGGCATTGCTTTAACAATTATCACACCGTTGAAAGGGCACTTATGCTCTTAATGACCAGCCCTAACTTTCTGCGGCGAGTTTAATGGGCAATTAATGTGCAAATCCAGCAAGTTCTTAAAAATAATGGGGAGTCTAAGGACGCAAGGCCGTTTGTGCGAAGCAAATGGCGGAGTGGCGTAAATTGACCAGCAAGTTCTGGAGATTCCCAACTCATGGTGTGTCTCTTAATCCCCTGAATTTGCTGGCTGATTTGTGCATTAATAACAGTTAAGATGCTGTTATTTTTCCAGCAAGATTTGCCCCATTATGTCGGAATATGGTGTAGTGGTTATGTTACTGGACTAGTAATCCAGAGGCCTGGACTAATAATCCAGAAAACGTGAGTTCAAATCCCATCATGGCAATTTGAGAAGTTGAATTCAGTTTAAAAAAGCTGGTATCAGTAAAAGTGGCCATGATACTGTCGGATTGTTGTGAAAAATCCAACTAGTTCACTAATGTCCTTCAGGGAAGCCAACCTGATGCCCTTACCTGGCCTGGCCAATATGTGACTCTAGTCCCACATCAACGTAAGCCATTTAGTTCAGGACAAGTAGAGATGGGCAATAAATGTCGGTCTTGTCAACACCGCCCACGTCTCAAGAACATGTTAAAAAAAATGTAAAATGTTTGACAAGCACCAACCTGCAACCAATGAACTACTTCCTTAAGTTTGGTTCTTCCAGGTGGCTGAATTAAAAGAACACTCCACCATGCTTTCAATTTGACAGGTCATCCATTGTGGATCTATTTTTATACAAAATTATATTTTAGGTGTTTAGCAGTTTAGGATGAATATTACAGTAATAAAACTATTCCTGTTGTTTGAGTAGCTTTGTTTTAGTATCAGTGATGAGCTGAAAGCAAATACAACTTGAGAGGCAGGAATTTCCTTCAATTTACCAGCAGTCTAAGATTTAACAAATTACCATTTCAAAATTTAAAGAAAACAACACATTATTGTGCCAGTGCAGTAATTTCAATTTCTGAAATATTCTGGCAAATTTGCTAGCCCTTTATCCTCAGACTTGAGCACATAATCTAGGTTAATACTTCAGTGCAGTACTGAGGGAGTGCTGCACTGTCAGAGGTGCCGTCTTCCAGATGAGACATTAAACTGAGGCCCGGTCTGCCCTCTCAGGTTGAGGTAAGAGATCCCATGGCACTATTTCAAGAAGAGCACGGGAGTTCTACCCAGTGCCCTGGCCAATATTTATCTCTCAACCAACATCACTAAAACAGATTATCTGGTCATTATCACATTGCTGTTTGTGGGACCTTGTTTTGTATGCAAATTGGCTGCCACGTTTCCTACATTACAACAGTGACTACACTTCAAGAAGTACTTCATTGGCTGTAAAGTGCTTTCGGACGATCTTAGGTTGTGAAAGATGCTATATAAATGCAAGTCTTTGTTTTCTTTCTACGCTTTCCTTAGCTCACGATATATATAGAAATTTGCTGCTTTGTGCCAGGTAAATCACTGAAATAGGGAGATTAACATTTCCATTTATTGTATTTGTCAAGTAAACTGTGAATACTGTAGTTAGTTTAAAAAAACGCACGAGAGATTACTGTTGGCGATAATAACGGGTGAATACTTAACATGCTCGTGTGACATTCCTCTGTTAATTATTTTAATTGAAGCTACAAGCCTGTTTATTTTAAATAGGTTAACGCTTCTGCTAAAGTAGCAATCAGGGGAATGCCATACGAATGTGTTAAGTATTTGTCTATTATTATTGCCAATAGTATTTTCTAGCATCTCGTCTGCAAATCCTAAAGCTCTGTGCATCACAGTCAATGGTAATGAATTGTAAGATTTCCATAAGTCGGAGCAGTTTCATTAGATCATATACAGCAGCTTTATGGCTAAACATTTCTCTTACAGAGCAGATCAATAAAAACTACTAGAAATATACTTTCTAACATGAACATTTAACACACAATAAAATGATGCAAAATGGCTGGTTGGCATGTTATAGTTCTGCACTTTAATGAGTGATTTAATTGATGGCTTTCTGCTTGTACGTTAATGTGATTAACTTACTGAGCAATATGTAAATTTGTGTTAAGTATGCTGATAGAATGCTAACCATTTTTCTACAAGCACTAAATGGCCCTAACACTAGTGTAGACAGCATGATTAGTAAAAATAGCCCACTTCATACCTCTCAAACTCTTTAACCTGTTCTCTTTTGAAATACATTTCACGCTCATTTCGTTTTGAAAAATTGATTTGATAAATAAAAATTAGATTAAACTTGTGAAAAGCGATGCTTTGTTGCAAATGCAAATTTGTAATTTCTGGATATTCCCGAGAGACCTGAGGCAGCAGAGAGGAGGAGAGGGAACGGCCCATAAAAAGGAGGGAGTCGGAGGCCCGAGAGCACCTGAGGCGGCGGAGTGGAGAAGAGGAGAGGGAACGGCCCATAAAAAGGCGGGAGTCGGAGGCCCGAGAGCACCTGAGGTGGCGGAGTGGAGGAGAGGAGAGGGAACGGCCCATAAAAATGCGGGAGTCGGAGGCCCGAGAGCACCTGAGGCGGCAGAGTGGAGGAGAGGAGAGGGAACGGCCCATAAAAAGGCGGGAGTCGGAGGCCCGAGAGCACCTGAGGTGGCGGAGTGGAGGAGAGGAGAGGGAACGGCCCATAAAAAGGAGGGAGTCGGAGGCCCGAGAGCACCTGAGGTGGCGGAGTGGAGGAGAGGAGAGGGAACGGCCCATAAAAAGGCGGGAGTCGGAGGCCCGAGAGCACCTGAGGCAGTGGAGTGGAGGAGAGGAGAGGGAACGGCCCATAAAAAGGCGGGAGTCGGAGGCCCGAGAGCACCTGAGGCGGCGGAGTGGAGGAGAGGAGAGGGAACGGCCCATAAAAAGGCGGGAGTCGGAGGCCCGAGAGCACCTGAGGCGGCGGAGTGGAGGAGAGGAGAGGGAACGGCCCATAAAAAGGCGGGAGTCGGAGGCCCGAGCGTCAGGGAGAGTGATAAAAACCCAAAGTGATGTCAGCACAAGGGAAGGGGCTGATTGGTGAGTAGCAGGTGGATGATTTTTTAAGTCTTTAAGTTTATTTCTATTAAGTTTATTTAATAATCTAATAAACCGAGGCATGGCAGGGCAGCTCAGACCCATCGAATGCACATCTTGTGCCATCTGGGAACTCCAGGACGCTTCCCGTGTCCTGGACAACCACTGGTGCAAGAAGTGTTGTCAGCTGGAGGAGCTCGAGCTCAGGATTTCGGAGCTGGAGCAACAACTGGCGTCACTGCAGTGCATCCACGAGGCTGAGAGCTACGTGGATAGCACGTTTCAGGATGTGGTCACCCTACAGCTTAAGAGAGTGCAGGCAGAGAGGGAATGGGTGACCGCCAGACAGACGAGAAGGACCAGACAGGTAGTCAGGAGTCCCCTGAGGGCATCTCGCTCTCTAAACAGTAGTGAGGGAGAGGGTCCCTCTGGGGAGTGCAGCCAGAGTCAAGACCATAGCACCTTGGGTGGCTCAGCTGCAAAGGATGGGAGGAGAAAGGTCAAGAGAGTGATAGTGATAGGGGATTCTATAGTTAGGGGAGCAGACAGGCGTTTTTGCGGCCGTAGACGTGATTCCAGGATGGAATGTTGCCTCCCTGGTGCTAGGGTCAAGGATGTCGCTGAGCGGCTGCAGAACATTCTGGAGGCGGAGGGTGAAGAGCCAGAGGTCGTGGAGCATTTCTGTACCAACGACATAGGTAGAAAGAGAGATGAGGTCCTGCAGGCAGATTTTAAGGAGTTAGGAAAGAGATTAAGAAGCCGGACCTCAAAGGTAGTAATCTCCGGATTACTTCCGGTGCCACCCGCTAGTGAGCATAGAAATAGGAGTGTGAAATATTGGATGGGATAAACATTGTGAGAGAGGAAGTATTAAAGGGTTTAGCATCTTTGAAAGTAGATAAATTGCCAGGCCCGGATGAAATGTATTCTAGGCTATTAAGAGAAGCAAGGGAGGAAATAGCAGAAGCTCTGAGCATCATTTTCCAATCCTCCATGGCTACACATGTGGTACCAGAGGATTGGAGGACTGCTAACATTGTACCGTTGTTTAAAAAGGGAGAAAAAGATAGACCGAATAATTATAGGCCAGTCAGTCTAACCTCAGTGGTGGGCAAAATATTGGAATCAATTCCGAGGGACAGCATAAATCGTCATTTAGAAAGGCACGGGTTAATTAAGGACAGTCAGCATGGATTTGTTAAGGGAAGGTCGTGTCTGACTAACTTGATTGAATTTTTTGAGGAGGTAACAAGGAGCGTCGATGAGAGTAACGCGTTTGATGAAGTGTACATGGATTTTAGCAAGGCTCTTGACAAGGTCCTACATGGCAGACTGGTCAAAAAAGTAAAAGCCCATGGGATTCAAGGGAAAGTGGCTAGTTGGATCCAAAATTGGCTCTGTGGCAGGAAGCATAGGGTAATGGTAGACGAGTGTTTTTGCGACTGGAAGGCTGTTTCCAGTGGGGTTCCGCAAGGCTCAGTACTATGTCCCATGCTTTTTCTGGTATATATTAATGATTGGACTTGAATGTGGGGGGCTTGATCAAGAAGTTTGCAGGTGATACAAAAATTGGCCTTGTGGTTGATTGTGAGGAGGAAAGTTATAAACTGCAGGAAGATATCAATGGACTGGTCAGGTGGGCATAAAAGTGGAAAATGGAATTCAACCTGGAGAAGTGTGAGGTAATGCATTTGGGGAGGGCAAACAAGACAAGGGAATACACAATAAATGGGAGGATACTGAGAGGTGTAGAGGAAGTGCGGGACCTTGAAGTGCATGTCCACAGATTCCTGAAGGTAGCAGGACAGGTAGATAAGTTGGTTAAAAAAGCATACTGGATACTTTTCTTTATTAGCCAAGACATAGAATATAAGAGCAGGGAGGTTAAGCTAGAACTGTATAAAACATTGGTTAAGCCACAGCTTGAGTACTGCGTGCAGTTCTGGTCACCACATTACAGGAAAGATGTGATTGCACTAGAGAGGGTACAGAGGAGATTTACGAGGATGTTGCCAGGGCTGGAGAATTTTAGCTTTCAGAAAAGATTGGATAGGCTGGGGTTGTTTTCTTTGGAACAAAGGAGACTGAGTGGAGATTTAATTGTGGTATATAAAATTATAACGGGACTAGATAGAGTGGATAGGGAGGATCTGTTTCCCGTAGCAGAGAGGTCAGTCACCAAGGGGCATAGATTTAAAGTAATTGGTAGAAGGATTAGAAGGGAGCTATGGAGAATTTTTTTCACCCAGAGGATGATGGGGGTCTAGAACTCCCTGCCTGAAAGGAACCCACAACTCATTTAAAAAGTACTTGGATGTGCACTTGAAGTGCAATAACCTACACGGCTACGGACCAAGTGCTGGAAAGTGGGATTAAGCTGCGTAGCTCTTTATCGGCTGGCATGGACATGATGGGCCGAATGGCCTCCTTCTGTGCCGTAACTTTCTATGATTCTATGATATGTGCATGAAAGCATCCTCTAGCCGTACAAGCTCCTTTAGCAACCACACCCCCCCCACCCCGCTCCATGTTTTTTGTTACTCTGATTCTGGCCTCTTGATCATCTCTCCTTCCCTTTTCCCCACCATGCCAGCCGTGCCTTCAGCCACCTAGGCCCAAAGCACTGAAATTCTCTCTACCGACACCTCCCTCTCCTCCTTCAAGACCTGCCTCAAAACTCACCCCTTTGACAAAGCTTTTGGTCACCCTTCCTACCATCTCCTTCTTTGGCTCGATTGCCATTTTTTTGATTATGCCTCTGTGAAGTGCCTTGGGACATTTTATTGCTGTTGTAAAGATGATTTGTTATATATTAAAGAAGCGTTCTCTTTTGTATTTTTGTTGCAGGTTTTATGACAGAAGTGATCCTTTAAGGTATGTGGAAAACTCTTCAGAAAAATTATTATTGAGGGCAATGATGAAGACAATCTAATTTTTTTACTTCATAATCAACGTTACAGGCTTTGCTACTCAGCTGCTTTACAAGCACAGTCACAGATATGCTTGTGTGCTGGAATCAAAATGAATGTGACATATTAAATCAGACAAAAATTATTTTCATATATTACAGTAAATGATAAAATCCTAGTGAAATTTCTTTTTTTCTTGAAACATTACAAAATATGAATACGTTTTTCCCGCATATTAGCTTCAGAAAAATGATTCACATTAAACCTTCCATGATAATTATCCAAAAGGATGGCGATAAAGCTGAAACAGGCCTTGACTAAAAATACTGAAAGGTTAACCTTGTACTCAACCTTCAATGGGTACGATATGCGTGGCCTTCCCAGAACCACTCTGCTGTCAAGAAATATTAATCTTTTTATGCCCGAACAGTGTGATGTAGATGACACAGCCAAACGGGCAACATTGTGTCTTGACTCATGGACACAACTTTAATGTGATTTCTAGCAGAAACACAATTTATTTTCATTTTTAGCAAAGACCATTTAAGGTGACCCAAATTGTGTTTAGTAGCATCCAGAGTAAAATTAATTTTGTGTTTTTGTGTTTTGTGTTTTCCCAGAAAAATGTGCTGGGTGATGGATCTTATGAGTCTCATTTACATGTTGCGGACATCACCTTTCCCCATGGATTTATACCCATAATAGCAACCACTTACAGCTAAAATCCCTGGTTTTTGCTCTTTGCGAACTTCTGGTTTAACTCTTTTGCATTTATTTGTCCCTTTGTGCTCTGATTGACAAGCACTGTTTTCCCGAGCAAAATACGAATTGGAGGTAGTTTCCATTAAAGTGTCTTGATTTCTAATTGCAGCCAATTCTTATATATTGGAATTAAAAAAAAAGGCAAATGTACATCTTAAATTGATGCACCTTTATGCCATAGGTTCAGATTGGAGACTTGACTGCTTGAGAGAGATAAATCCAAACCAAGCAGAGCTGCTACAGTGCTATTTTCTATAAGAAATCATTAGAATGAAGTGCACATTTGTAGTTAACAGCAAGTCAGGCAGCATCTGTGGAGAAAGAAACAGAGTTAATGCTTCAGGTCGATGACCCTCCAAAGTAAGCCTTTTCTAAATTTAAAACCTTGGTTCATGACTCACCCTTCTCCCTCTCAAACATAATATCAAATTCTATCGTATTGTGGTCACTGTTCACTAAGTTTTCCCTTATCGTTAGATTATTGACTAATTTAGGCTCATTACTCTTTATTAAATCTAGTACGGCCTGTTCTCTTGTTGGTTCAAGAACATATTGTTCCAGAAAACTGTCCCAAATGCACTCAAGAAATTCACTCTCTCAGACTCAAGCTGTTCTGCTTCTTCCAGTCAATGTGAAAATTAAAGTCTCCCATTATAACTACTCTGATCTTGCAACAAGCTTCTCTGATCTCTGCATTTATGTATCCTGTTACTTTATCACTGCTATCTGGAGGTCTATAAACATCTCCCACCAAAGTCTTGCATGCTTTTCTACTCCTCAATTCTACTCATAGCATTTCTACTGCCTTCTACCCTTACTGTTTCTAATGCTGTAATAGTGTCCCTTATCAATATTGCTACTCTTCCTCCTTTTCCAATTTCCCTGTCCTTTCTAAAGACCTGGAATATTTATCTCCCAGTCATATCCAGCTTGTAGCCAGGTTTCAGTGGTAGTCACTACATCATACCCTTTCAGCTGTACTTGCACTTCTAATTCACTTGTTTTATTTTTTATGCTATGTGCACTAGTGCATAGACTTTTAATTTGGCAATAGACCCTGTCCTATCCTAATGCCCTGAAGTAGTTTTCAACACATGTTTTAGCTTATCACATTCCTTGTTTTTTATCACTTCTGTTGTATTTTGATCGTTTATTTTGTTATTATTTCCTATATTTTTTTCTGATCTTGATGTATTTATATTATCTTTAACACTATTGATGACCTGGACTTCGCTCTCATCACTTTTTCTAGTCTTTAGGTTTTTTTTATTTTTGTTTCAGTCTGAGCCACCGCCCCCCCCACCCCACCACCTCTTTATTGGTTTAAAATCCTTTCTACAGCCCTAATCATCCTAGAATCTCGGTCCCAGCCCGGTTCAGGTGAAGCCCATCCCAGCGATACAGCTCCTTCCTGTCCCAGTACTGGTGCCAGTGCCCCATGAAATGGAGCCCCTCTTTCCCACACCAATCCTTTAGCCACGTTTTAACTTTTCTAATCTGTTTCTCCCTATGCCAATTTGCACGTGAATCAGGTAATAATCCCGAGATTATTACCCTCGAGGTAATGCCTTTTCATTTAGCTCCTATCTCCTGGTACTCCGTCAGCAGGATCTCCTCCCTTTTCTTCCCTATCTCATTTGTCCCGATATGGACCATGACAACTGGATCTTCCCCCTCCCTTTCCAAACTCCTTTCCAGCCGTATCGAGATATCCCTTATCCTGCACCAGGTAGGCGACACACCCTCCGGGATTCTCAGTCATGGCTGCAGGGGATGCTATCTATCCCCCTAATTATTGAATCCCCTATAACTATTCTGTTTCTATTCTGCTCCTCCTCCCTTTGGACAGTCCCCTGCTGCACAGTGCCTAGGTCAGCATTGTGGCTGTCCTCCCCGCAGTCTTTCTCCTTATCCTCACAGGTATCAAGTACATTGTACCTGCTGGACAGGACCAGTGCCTCCTCTATCTCCCCTCATTACTTCTACCCGGCTGACTGACAGTCACACTCTCCTGCACCTGTGCTTTCCTCTGAGGCATGACTGTACTTTGGAGCAAACTATCCAGAAATTCCTCCCCAACCCTCATGTGTCAGAGTGTATCTAACTCGCACTCCAGCTCAAAGACTCTGAGTTGGAGTGTCTTGCGGCAGAGACATTTCCTGCTGATGTGGCAATCTGGGACAGTCACACTGCTCACAAACTCCCACTTACTGCAAACCCAACACAAAGCCTGCACTGCCATTTCTAGTTTTTATATATTTATTTATTTGTTTGTTAGTAGTAATTTAATTCTAGAACTAATAGAAACACTTGAGGTTTAGATTATATTTAATACATGGATTTTAGCTTGATTTTAAATTAATTAGTAATTAATTGTTCCGAATATTTATATTTTTATTTACTTATTTAACTATTTATTTATAGCTTATAGTTAAAAATAAAGCGTGTATAGTAAATTAAACACTTAGCTTAATTTCCTCAGGTTCCGCCGCTCCTCCCACTGTGCTGACAATTGTAAGGAGTCGCACAACACCAGGTTATAGTCCAACAGCTTTATTTCAAATCACAAGCTTTCGGAGCTTTGCTCCTTCGTCAGGTGAAGTGAGGAGGAGTTGCATAAAGGCACAGCATATATAGTCAGAGAACAATGCCTGGTGATTACAGATAATCTTTCTAACTGCCCTTTATCACACCTCGGCAGAGAGATAATCACAGCAATCAAAGGAGTGAATGTTGTTCAAACGGGTTAGTCAGGGAAACATTACATCCAAGAATACTGAGGTGGGGTCACAAGGGGTCAAATGTAGCAGATGCTGGGGTTTGTATTAAAAACAGATAACTTTTTTTTTGCTGGAAATCGCAGCAGGTCCGGCAGCATCTGCGTATGGAGAACAAGCCAACTACGACTTGAGTCTGGATAACTCTATGTCAGGTGGGGTTACATGTAGCGTGACATGAACCCAAGATCCTGGTTGAGGCTGTCCTCATGGGTTCAAAACTTGGCTATCAATTTCTGCTCGACGATTTTGCGTTGTCGTGTGTCTTGAAGGCCGCCTTGGAGAACGCTTACCCGAAGATCGGAGGCTGAATGTCCTTGACTGCTGAAGTGTTCCCCGACTGGGAGGGAACCCTCATCCTCACCAATCTACCTGTCACAGATGCATCTGATGTGACAGTATTAGTAGGAGTGACCAGCGCACAGTCCTTGTGGAGACGAAGTCCTGTCTTCACACTGAGGACAGCATCCATCATGTTGTGTGGCACCACCACCGTGCTAAATGGGATAGATTCAGAACAGATCTAGCATTTCAAAAATGGGCATCCATGAAGCACTGTGGGCCATCAGCAGCAGCAGAATTGTATTCCGCCACAATCTGTAACCCCCTGGGGTTCACTCTACCATTACCAACAAGCCAGGGGATCAACCCTGGTTCAATGAGAAGTGTAGAAGAGCATGCTAGGAGCAACACCAGGCGTACCTAAAAATGAGGTGTCAACCTGGTGAAGCTACAACACAGGACTACATGCATGCTAAACAGTGGAAGCACATAGCTATAGACAGAGCTAAGTGATTCCACAACCAACAGATCAGATCAAAGCCCTGCAGTCCTGCCACATCCAGTCGTGAATAGTGGTGGACAGTTAAACAACTAAGGGGAAGGAGGAGGCTGCATGAACATCCCCATCCTCAATGATGGTGGAGTCCAGCATGTTAGTGCATAAGACAAGGCTGAAGCGTTTGCAACCATCTTCGGCCAGAAGTGCCGAGTGGATAATCCATCTCGGCCTCCTCTCGATATCCCCACCATCATAGAAGCCAGTCTTCAGCCAATTCGATTAACTCCACCTGATATCAAGAAATGGCTGAGTGCACTGGATGCAGCAAAGGCTATGGGTCCCGACAACATCCCGGCTGTAGTGCTGAAGACTTGTGCTCCAGAACTAGCCGCGCCTCTAGCCAAGCTGTTCCAATACAACTACAACACTGGCATCCACCCGACAAAGTGAAAAATTGCCTAGGTGTGTCCTGTCCACAAAAAGCAGGACAAATCCAATCCGACCAATTACTGCCCCATCAGTCTACTCTCAATCATCAGCAAAGTGATGGAATGTGTCATCGACAATGCTATCAAGCGGCAATTACTCACCTGCTCACTGATGCTCAGTTTGGGTTCTGCCTGGGCCACTCGGCTCCAGACCTCATTACAGCCTTGGTCCAAACATGGACAAAAGAGCTGAATTCCAGAGGTGAGATGAGAGTGACTCCCCTTGACATCAAGGAAGCACTTGACCGAACGTGGCATTAAGGAGCTCTAGCAAAATTGAAGTCAATGGGAATCGGGGGAAAACTCTACAATGGCTGGAGTCATACCGAGCATAAAGAAAGATGGTTGTGGATGTTGGAGACGATTGATCTCAGCCCCAGGACTACGCTGCAGGAGTTCCTTCATCTTTCATGGGTCAAAATCCTGGAACTCCCTACGTAACAGCACTGTGGGGGAACCTTCACCACACAGACTGCAGCAGTTCAAGAAGGTTGCTCACCACCACCTTCTCAAGGGCAATTAGGGATGGGCAATAAATGCTGGCCTTGTCAGCGACGCCCACATCCCATGAACGAATAAAAAAAAATCCAGGACCCATCGGAGAGGCGGAATATCGGCTAAGGCATTAGGTTGATCCATAAGTCCTGGGGATCCAGGGAATCAAAGGAGTAGCGAAGGAGTAACCAGGATCCAGACCTCTAAGGATCTAGACCTCTAGAGGAGGTGCTGATGAATTCTGAGAAACATTGGAGAAGTGGAAATAGATCCAGTGGATCAGTGGAGGAGGAGGAATGAAGCCCACGACTAAGGTCCACAAATGGTCTTCATGGGCCTTGCACACATTTGCTGAGCAGGCAGCATGCATTATTTTACACTAGTGATTGTTTAGGTTGGATTCTGGGAGACCACCTGACTAAATCTGGCTGCCAGTAGAATTGTAGACACAGTCTTTTTTGGGTCTATGATTCTGGAGCCAGGATAAGGAGACCTAATTTAGTGGTATAAATACCTTGAGCCAGTTTATAGATGCCACTCTCCAAGAATTCGATCTAAACAAGCATCAGTATAATAGCATTTTGGCTTTCACAGCCAATTCCTAGACTGAGTTATTTAAAGGTGTCACTTTTAATTAAATTGCTGCATATCAAATGAGAGACAGATAAGCTAACAGACATCTGAATACACAAAGACCTGACAATAAAATCATTGCTTCCTTGTCACAGTGACTAAAAATCACATTAAAAGGAACAAACAATTACAGTGATTGCTTTTAAATGAACAGTTTCACAAATATCTAGGTATTTCCTCGAAGGTTTTTATGAAGTTCAAGCTGAGGAACCACACTTGCGTGCAGCAGAATGTGCTCCCTCTGTTGGCACACTCCAAGGTCAAGGAGTACGTGCTGCGGGACGCACTGAAGCAAGGTGCGATCTACGCAAAGACCCTATGGGGAAAAGCCACCGTGTAAGGCCACCCCACCTTGTATTGTACACCATGAGTCATAAGAAATACTGTGTTTGAATTGTAATACTGAGATCGCTTTGTGTACGATCTGTAATGTATTGGTTTGAATTGTACTGGTTCGAATTGTGATATTTACATTGAACTGTGTGTATCTTTAAATTCTATGAAATAAAGTACATTTTGAAATAAAAAGAAAGAATGTGCTCCCTCTGGGTCCCTGTGCACTGCCCTGGTTCCTCTCTCATATCTGTGGGCTCCGGGTGCACCTCAGGTTTTCTTCAAACTGCTATTGCTGCTACTGGTGTCTGATGTGGGATGAATCCACTGGAGATGGTAGTGGTCTTTTAAAAAAAAATCCTATATCACGGAGAAGGCACTTCTACTTTCCACTAAGGGACTAGCCATTTCCGCATGGACATTCTGTATAGTTTCTGCATTTGTTTACTTTCTTTTAAAGTACACCGGTACATCTCTCTCTCTCTCTCTCACTCTCTCTCAGTTAGTTCTGGGAGTCAGGCAGGTATGGTTAACAACAACTTTTATTCTTCACATTTGGTTTGATCGAGGCTATGCCAGTATTGCAGATATTGAATGAACAGGTTCTTTCACTAAGCTAAAGAGTGGACCAAAAACCTTAAATACAATAAAAGAATCAGTCTGAGGGCATCTAATTTTTATGGGGAGGGTGGGCACAAATGCCATTATGGATGCATCATTGGCAGCCGCCCGCCCCTTGCAGCTGGAGACTCTGATGTCTGCCCGTCATGGGGAGGGGTTTGCCGAGGACCCCCACACCCTGACCCCAGCCGTGACTGCCATGACCACCTGTGTAAGTGGGAAATCGGTGGAACCCCTGAGGAATTTTGGCCCTGATTAAACTAACTTGCATCTTTTCTTCTTTAAAAAAACCCTTTAACAGTACTTAGTCCTTCTCATAAAACAGACCCGAAATTCGCAATCCCACTTAGCCACTATAACCACGGTGGGACAGAACTACCGCGCACAGGCCCCAGGTGGCTCTAACCCCTTTAGAATTCCCATGGTCAGGATATTTGAATAAAGTGGACAGGCAACTGATAGGTGGTGGCCAACCTCTGGGCCTGAGTGCTAAGATCTGGCTGAAGAAGCTTTAAACTGCAAAGAATTGGCCATTTACTGAGAAGGCTACTTTTTTTTACAGCAGTCAATCACTTTGCAACTGACTGCTGTAAGGAAACCAGCTTTTCCAAGTTTGTTAGGCAAGCTTTTGATACCAGGCAGTGCTGCATGTCCGGTTCATGCAGACGTGCAGTATGCTGGCGGCATGGGCAGAACTAGAAGGAATTCTGCTGGATTGTGTCATTCCACCAGTCCCACCTTTTTCTCTTATGTCAGCACCAAAGGGAGTGTATACAAGAATCACCTGCCACCTTCACCTCTTTAAGAAACACCAGAACATTCAAAACAGGGTGGTGACCTGGTTTAAATGAGCCCTGCCTCAATTGTCCAGCCCCAGTAGACCCTGCTCACCTTAATCATACTCCACTGTGCCATAAACCCCAAGGAGGTCTGGGCAACATGTCTAAATTCAGGACTTTTCAATCCAGAACTTTCCCTCCTTTGTACAGTCCTTCCAGGATTTCCCTCGTTTCCCTGCTTCTCTTGTTTTTATGTTTTCTCCCAGATATACGACAGGGGAGGGATCAATTGCGGAACCAAAACCATTCAGAACACATTATAAAATAATAAACAATGGCAACAATTCAAATGCGAAGTTTCAATTGTCACGCCTGCATAGTTTATTAAGAATTCCTATTAACAGGACAAAGGCCTCAGCATAAGCAATTCATCCCAGAAGAGAGGAATTACTTTAAGATTACTGGGCATTTTTCCCTACAGAGAAATAAGAAAAAATACTTGGTATTTCCCTTCAGCCCATAAGAGTCTCTGACTCTGCCATCGGAGTGGCAACCTGATGCTCCACTATTCCTCAAGCCAGTCAGAGCAGACACATCCATTGCACCCATGCAGGGCCGAGCCACCCACCCTGACTAATTGTGATCTCATTCCCTGGATTTGGGATGTGGCCTATAGCTTTGACTGTTAGCAGGCAGGAATCCCACTTCACCTCCAGAGGTGGAGATGGGAATTTCAGGCCTCAAATAAATCATACTTATGAAGATCTTCCTATGAATCAATTGAGACTATTATTCTGCACTGATGGCATCACAACAGCCTCTCACTGTCTTTAATTAGTGTAATTTTAACTCTACTTCTAATTGTCATTGGTAATATTTCTGTTTTATTTATATATACATATTTATAATGTGCATTACATTACATATATGTGTGTGCATTGTGTAAAAATAATAGATGGTAGATAGTAAAAAAGAGAGTGGTCTACTCTCTGGGTTCCTATAACATCCGCAAACCACTTGAACGTTGCTCTTGTAGGTTATGGTGTCATCCGAATCATTCAAATAAATTCCATCATTATTGCTTGCCCCTTACCATCCACAAATCTCTGCATCAATGGATCTGCTCCGGGGTAATGAGAATAAAAAGAAACAGGAAAGAGATACAATTGATAGTACAAGAGGGACATCAGTGAGAGCGGATGAATCAGTAGGGGATTTAGTCAAGAAAGGCACCGCTGCTCTAAGTGATTTGTAGACTGGGCTCATAGATAAGCACAAATTTTATTGTTCATGAAACATGGATATTGGACTGCTCAGTTGATCAGATACCAAGCACAATGAATCATTGCAAACAGAATGACTCCCAATTGACTTCTACATGCTGTTGGTATAGAATAGCCAAATCTCACACTTTTCTTTTGGTTGATAGATTCGCTGTATTTTTCTGCCCTGGTTTATCCTTCGCACACAGAATTTGCAGATGAGGGACATAGCTGTTAATTTTGGGTGAATTCTAGGTGTGAGATTTTCAGTCACATGTCAGCCGTATACTCTAGGCAACATTTTGCACCAAAAACATAAACATGGTTATAAATGGCAAGCCATCACAAGAAGTGCAAGAGACAGTCTGCCTGTGCTTTAATCTAAGTTCGCTATCCCATTACTGCTATTGCAGCTGCTCTGAGCCACTGGTTTAACTTCAGTGATCATTAAAGTGAATGAATTACATCTCCTGGTAACTACTGCAAGAAGCATTTTTACCCAGTCACCACTCAGCTATCGACGAGGTGGTCCCACACAGAAAGTGATGGCCATTAGCTGTAATACGAAAACAGCTGCTTGTGAAGCTTCATCAAAAAAAGATGAGCTTTGAAAGTAAAAACAAATTCTGGTAGCCTGCTGTACCACCATTCATATTTTTAGTTATTGAAAAGAACTGACAATCTTTTCAGCTATTTTCAGACATCACAGTGAGCAGCGCTCAGTGCCCTGCCTTCTCCAACTCTGCAAAGATGTGAGCAGGGTGTGAAAACATGGCTTCTTCTCCCCTTGCTGTGAGAATACAGCCAATAACCCCGATTTTGACCTGGGGCGGGAGCATGGTGTGCAGGGGCTGGGGCAGGAGGGAAGCGCTAGTATCAAGCCAGGGCAATTTTAACTCCCGGGCCTCATTTACATGTTGCCACACTGACTCCTGTCCGAAGCTGGCAGGGATAACGCAGAGGCCAACATGCAGGAGTGCGATTTTGGGTGGCAGGAGGCCGCTGCCGGGGACCCAAAGGAACTATTCCCGACACTGAGGTAAGTTGTAGTGAGGTCCAATGGGAATCACAGCCGGGGAAAGGGTGAAGCCTGGGAAAGGGGACAACTCCTGACCCACAAGGAAGCTTGTAAACAATTTTAAAACTCACTTACCCGAGCTCTTCTGGCCCTGGATCCTGTCTGCCACCAGCTTTCTCTTGCACCTTTGTCAATGGGCATTGCAGTTGCATTCCCCAGTTAAAATTGCACGGGGTCCAAATGAGGCCCCTACCGACCAGCGGCAGGCGGCCTCAACGCCCCCCAAAACCCTGGAGTTAAAATGGCGGGGGGCAGGCACGGGGCAGGAATGCAGCGGGTAGCCCGGACATCATTTTAACTGCCCACCCCCAACGTTCCCACTAGACGGGCAAGGATAAAACTTGGATTAATAATGCATTTTTCAGACCACTATAAAAACAGCATTAATATATTTGTCTTACCTTCTCTATTATTCTGTACTTTCTTTTACTCTTTTTTTTCTTTTCTTTTTTACTTTATCCTCTCTCCTTTTCTCTTTTATTTACCTCTCTCTATTTACTTTTGACCTTTTTATTTCTCTGTTACTCTGTTTCTGTCTTCACAGCGTAGCATAGTACAGGCAAGGGACTGCAATCTTTAGATGGGAAAGGCATGAGATTGCAATCATATGAGTGACACTCCTGACAAATGCAGAAGAGTTGGGAGGCCTGAGCCAGCCAACCAGGGGACCAGACCCAATGCAGCTCTGAAGCAGGCACTATAAGGTGGACACATTTATCTCAGTCACTTAATATTTCTTCTGAGATTAGCATGTGACCCAGGTAAACAATATGGTGCTCTTTGCCTCAGGCACTGACCTGACTTAACACAGCTCCAACTCCCTTTTAGAGGTGGCAGTGTACTCAGTGACTTCTGGCTATAAGTAGCACTAACTAATGCAATCTTCCTCAAGGTTTTAAAAGTGTCTGCACAGTTTGACGACCAGACTACCTGTTTGAAAGCTATTTTCTGATGAGGTCTGTTATCAATATGGTTATGCTGTTACAATTTGATGTGTAGCTTCAATAATAATCTGCTGTTCCAGGGAATGCTTGTACCAGTTTCTTTATCAAAGTGTGGGACCTGATCAAGTTTCTGTTTACTCAGACCGATATGGTGATTCAGGTACAATACCTCAACTACACCGATGTGACGTTTTTCATTTTTTCTGTTAATTCTGCCTTTTGTAATCATACCAGTATCTCTGTGACATGAATGGGATGTTTGTCTCATGTCTGACTGAAGATGGCAATGTCATGTTTGTGCATCACTGTTTGATCCCCAGCCTCCATCAGGACAGAATACATCAGCTGCTAGATGCACTTTTCATCCCAAATGACACGAGTGTAAACTCATATAACCTTATGGGGATGATAAGCCTGGGACAGGACCTGCCAACAATCTTTGGTCAAATGTAAGGCTTCAATCCTTCTGAAGATAAATCAAAATATCCAGAGAGAAACTTTTTTTGCCTCGAAAACGGCCGATGAACCCGGCAAGGCTGCTCTTAATGGCAAGACCTCATTAACATTTTGTAGATTCGTCTCCCGCTCGGCAGCCGGACAAATCACAGTAAAAGAGGAGATAGTTGAGTTACTTGATGGGCCAAAAAATGATAAAAAGGAGGTACTAGAAAGGCTAGTTGCACTTAAAGTAGATAAGTCACCTGGTTCAGATGGGATGCATCCTAGGTTGCTGAGGGGAGTAAGGGTGGAAATTGCAGAGGTGCTGGCCATAATCTTCCAATCCTCCTTAGATATGGGGGTGGTGCCAGAGCACTGGAGGATTGCAAATGTTACAAAAAAGGATGTAAGGATAAACCCGGCAACTATAGGCCAGTCAGATTGGCGGGGAAGCTTTTAGAAACAATAATCTAGGATGAACTTAATAGTCACTTGAACAAGTGTGGATTAATAAAGGAAAGCCAGCACGGATTTGTTAAAGGCAAATCACGTTTAACTAACTTGATTGAGTTTTTTGATGAGGTAACAGAGAGATTTGATGAGGGCAATGCAGCTGATGTTGGGTATATGGACTTTCAAAAAGCGTTTGATAAATTGCCACATAATAGGCTTGTCAGCAAAATTGAAGCCCATGGAATAAAAGGGGCAGTGGCAGCATGGATACAAAATTGGCTGAGTGACAGGAAACAGAGAGTAGAATCATAGAAAATTTACGGCACAGAAGGAGGCCATTCGTCTCATTGTGTCCATGCCGGCTGGAAATGAGCCACACAGCTTAATCCCACTTTCCAGCTCTTGATCTGTAGCCCTGTAGGTTACGGCACTGCAGGTGCACATCCAAGTTCTTTTCAAATGAGTTGAGGGTTTCAGGCAGTGAGTTCCAGACCCCCACCACCCTCTGGGTGAAAATATTTTTCCTTAGCTCTTCTCTAATCCTTCTACCAATCGCTTTAAATCTATGCCCCATGGCTATTGACCTCTCTGCTAAGGGAAATAGGTCCTTCCTATTCATTCTATCTAGGCCCCTCATAATTTTGTAGACTTCAATTAAATCACCCCTCAGCGTCTCCTGTTCCAAAGAGAACAACCCCAGAAAGAACAATCTTTTCTCACAGCTAAAATTCTCCAGTTCTGGCAACATCCTCGTTAATCAGGTCAGAGGCTGGGTATTCTGCAGCGAGTGACTCACCTCCTGACTCCCCAAAGTCTTTCCACCATCTACAAGGCACAAGTCAGGAGTGTGATGGCATACTCTCCACTTGCCTGGATGAGTGCAATTCCAAAAACATTCTTTGTGAGAACATGTTTACTCTGCACCCATTGAATCTTCCCCTTGAATGCCTCCCACTGCTCTGACATTGATTTACCTTCAAGTAGCTGTTTCCAGTCCACTTTTGCTAAATCACTTCTTAGCTTAGTAAAATTGGCTTTTCCCCAATTGAGAACTCTAACTCCTGTTTTATCTTTGTCCTTTTCTATAACAATGCTAAACCTAACTGAATTATGATCACTACCACCAAAATGCTCTCCCACTGATACTCTTTCCACCTGCCCAGCCTTATTTCCTAAAACTAAATCCAGAACTGCCCCCTCTCTTGTTGGGCTTGCTATGTACTGGCTAAAAAAGTTCTCCTGAATGCAATTTAAGAATTTTGCACCCTCTATATCCTGCCCACTGTTTGTATCCCAGTTAATATTAGGGTGGTTGAAATCCCCTACTATTACTGCTCTACTGTTTTTGCACTTCTCAGAAATTTGCCTACATATTTGCTCTTCTATCTCCTTCTGACTTTTTGGGGGTCTATAGTACACTCCACTAGTGTGACTACCCCTTTTTTGTTCCTTAGCTCAACCCATATGACCCCATTTGATGATCCTTCTAACATATCACCCCTCCGTAATTGTTTCTTTAACCAAAATTGCTACCCCCCTCCTTTTTTATCCCCTTTTCTATCTTGTCTGAAAACTCTGTAACCAGGAATATTGAGCTGCCATTCCTGCCCCTCTTTAAGCCATGTTCCTGTAATAGCTAAGATATCGTACTGCCACATGTCTATCTTTGCCCTCAGCTCCTCTGCCTTATTCACTCTACTCCTTGCATTGAGGTATATACCTTTAAGCACTGCCAAACTCCCTTGCTGTTTATTTTCTAACCTTTGTCTCCTCTGCCTTCCTAAGTCACTTACTAATTTCTGCCTTCTATCTCCAGTTCTGATTCTGTCCCATCTGAACCTACACAGGTTCCCATCTCCCTGCCAAGCTAGTTTAAACCTTCTCCAATGGCACTAGCAAACCTCCCCACAATGATATTGTTCCCGACCCTGTTGAGGTGCAACCTGTCTGGCTTGTACAGATTCTACCTCCCCCAGACTGGTCCCAAAGCCCCAAGACTCTAAAGTCCTCCCTTCTGCACTATCTCTCCAGCCATGCATTCATCTGCATAATCCTCCTATTTCTATACTCACTAGCGCGTGACACCGGGAGTAATCCAGAGATTACTACCTTTGAGGTCCTGCTTCTTACTCTCTTCCCTAACTCCTTAAAATCTGCCTGCAGGACCTCATCCCACTTTCTACCTATGTTGTTGGTACTGATATGGACCATGACCTCTGGCTGTTCACCCTCCCTTCTCCAGAATGTTCTGCAGCTGCTCAGTGACATCCTTGACTCTGGCACCAGGGAGGCAACATACTATCCTGGACTTACGTCTACGGCCACAGAAACGCCTGTCTGCTCCCCTAACTATAGAATCCACTATCACTATTGCTCTGCTGACCTTTCTCCTCCCCCCCTGTACAGCTGGGCCACCCATGGTGCTATGGTCTTGGCTCTGGCTTCACTCTGCAGAGGAGCCTTCTCCCTCACTAGTATTCAGAACTGAAGACTGGTTAGAGAGCGAGATGCACTCAGGGGACTCCTGCACTACCTGCCTGGTCCTCCTTGTCTGTCTGGCAGTCACCCAGTCCCTCTCTGCCTGCACTCTCTTAAGCTGAGGGGTGACCACCTCCTGAAACGTGCTATCCACGTAGCTCTCAGCCTCACGGAGGCACTGCAGTGACGCCAGCTATTGCTCAAGCTCCGAAATCCTGAGCTCGAGCTCCTCCAGCTGACAACACTTCCTACACGTGTGGTTGTCCAGGACACGGGAAGCGTCCTGGAGTTCCCACATGGCACAAGATGTGTATTCGATGGGTCTGAGCTGCCCTGCCATGCCTCGGTTTATTAGATTATGAACTAAACTTAACAAAAATAAACTAAAGACTTAAAAAAAACACTCACCAGGAAAAAAAACACTCACCAATCAGCTACTCACCAACCAGCTACTCACCAATCAGCTCCTTCCCTTGTGTTGACATCACTTTGAGGTTTTTTTTCTCTCTCCTTGACGCTCGCGCTCGGCCACTCCTCCACTCCATCACCTCAACTGATCCTGTGGTCCTGACTCCCGGCTTTTTATGGGCCACTCCTCCACTCCATCACCTCAACTGATCCTGTGGTCCTGACTCCCGGCTTTTTATGGGCCACTCCTCCACTCCATCACCTCAACTGATCCTGTGGTCCTGACTCCCGGCTTTTTATGGGCCACTCCTCCACTCCACCACCTCAACTGATCCTGTGGTCCTGACTCCCGGCTTTTTATGGGCCACTCCTCCACTCCATCACCTCAACTGATCCTGTGGTCCTGACTCCCGGCTTTTTATGGGCCACTCCTCCACTCCACCACCTCAACTGATCCTGTGGTCCTGACTCCCACCTTTTTATGGGCCACTCCTCCACTCCACCACCTCAACTGATCCTGCGGTCCTGACTCCCGGCTTTTTATGGGCCACTCCTCCACTCCACCACCTCAACTGATCCTGTGGTCCTGACTCCCACCTTTTTATGGGCCACTCCTCCACTCCATCACCTCAACTGATCCTGCGGTCCTGACTCCCGGCTTTTTATGGGCCACTCCTCCACTCCACCACCTCAACTGATCCTGTGGTCCTGACTCCCGGCTTTTTATGGGCCACTCCTCCACTCCACCACCTCAACTGAACCTGTGGTCCTGACTCCCACCTTTTTATGGGCCACTCCTCCACTCCACCACCTCAACTGATCCTGTGGTCCTGACTCCCGGCTTTTTATGGGCCACTCCTCCACTCCACCACCTCAACTGATGCTGTGGTCCTGACTCCCGGCTTTTTATGGGCCACTCCTCCACTCCACCACCTCAACTGATCCTGTGGTCCTGACTCCCGGCTTTTTATGGGCCACTCCTCCACTCCACCACCTCAACTGAACCTGTGGTCCTGACTCCCACCTTTTTATGGGCCACTCCTCCACTCCACCACCTCAACTGATCCTGTGGTCCTGACTCCCGGCTTTTTATGGGCCACTCCTCCACTCCACCACCTCAACTGATCCTGTGGTCCTGACTCCCGGCTTTTTATGGGCCACTCCTCCACTCCACCACCTCAACTGATCCTGTGGTCCTGACTCCCACCTTTTTATGGGCCACTCCTCCACTCCACCACCTCAACTGATCCTGTGGTCCTGACTCCCGGCTTTTTATGGGCCACTCCTCCACTCCACCACCTCAACTGAACCTGTGGTCCTGACTCCCACCTTTTTATGGGCCACTCCTCCACTCCACCACCTCAACTGATCCTGTGGTCCTGACTCCCGGCTTTTTATGGGCCACTCCTCCACTCCACCACCTCAACTGATCCTGAGGTCCTGACTCCCGGCTTTTTATGGGCCACTCCTCCACTCCATCACCTCAACTGATGCTGTGGTCCTGACTCCCGGCTTTTTATGGGCCACTCCTCCACTCCACCACCTCAACTGATCCTGCGGTCCTGACTCCCACCTTTTTATGGGCCACTCCTCCACTCCACCACCTCAACTGATCCTGCGGTCCTGACTCCCGGCTTTTTATGGGCCACTCCTCCACTCCACCACCTCAACTGATCCTGTGGTCCTGACTCCCGGCTTTTTATGGCCCACTCCTCCACTCCACCACCTCAACTGATCCTGTGGTCCTGACTCCCGGCTTTTTATGGGCCACTCCTCCACTCCACCACCTCAACTGATCCTGTGGTCCTGACTCCCGGCTTTTTATGGGCCACTCCTCCACTCCACCACCTCAACTGATCCTGTGGTCCTGACTCCCGGCTTTTTATGGGCCACTCCTCCACTCCACCACCTCAACTGATCCTGTGGTCCTGACTCCTGGCTTTTTATGGGCCACTCCTCCACTCCACCACCTCAACTGATCCTGTGGTCCTGATTCCCGGCTTTTTATGGGCCACTCCTCCACTCCACCACCTCAACTGATCCTGTGGTCCTGACTCCCGGCTTTTTATGGGCCACTCCTCCACTCCACCACCTCAACTGATCCTTTGATCCCGCCTCAGAGTAATGGTGAACTGTTGTTTTTCTGGAGGGAGTTGGACAGTGGTGTTCCCCAGGAGTCGGTACTAGGACCACTGCTTTTGATGATATATATTAATGACTTGGACTTGGGTGCACAGGGCACAGTTTCAAAATTTGCAGATGACACAAAACTTGGAAGTGTAGTAAACAGTGATAAGGGATAGTAATAGACTTCAAGAGGACATAGGCAGGCTGGTGGAATGGGTGGACACATGGCAGATGAAATTTAACACAGAGAAGTGCGAAATGATATATTTTGGCAGGAAGAATGAGAAGAGGCAATATCAACTAAATGGTACAATTCTCAAGGGGGTGCAGGAACAGAGAGATCTGGGGGTATATGTGCACAAATCTTTGAAGGTGGCAGGACAGGTTGAGAGTGGTTTAAAAAAGCATACGGGATCCTGGGCTTTATAAAACACTGGTTCTGCCACAACTGGAGTGTTGTGTCGAATTCTTGGCACCGCACTTTAGGAAGGATGTGAAGGCCTTAGAGAAGGTGCAGAAAAGATTTACTAGAATGGTTCCGGGGTGAAGGACTTCAGTTACATGGATAGACTGGAGAAGCTGGGGTTGTTCTCCTTGGAACAGAGACGGTTGCGAGGAGATTTGATAGAGGTATTCAAAATCATGAAAGGTCTAGACAGAGTTGATAGAGAGAAACTGTTCCCAATGGTGGAAGGGTCAAGAACCAGAGGACACAGATTTAAGGTGATTGGCAAAAGAACCAAAGGTGACATGAGGAAAAACTTTTTTACACAGCGAGTAGTTAGGGTCTGGAATGCACTGCCCGAGGGGGTGGTGGAGGCAGATTCAGGAGGTTGAGAGGAGATTTGATAGAAGTGATCAATATCATGAACAGTTTAGATAAAGTAAATAAAGTAAATTACCTTAAATCTGTGTCCTCTGTTTCTGGACCCTTCTGCCAATGGGAACAGTTGGTAACATGAGGAAAAACTGTTTTACGCAGTGAATAGTTATGATCTGGAATGCGCTGTCTCAAAAGGTGGTGGAAGCAGATTCAATCGTGGCTTTGAAAGAGGAATTGGATAAATACTTGAAGGGAAAAACTTTGCAGGGCTGCAGGGAAAGAGTGAGGGAATGGGACTAACTGGATTGCTCTTACTAAGAGCTGGCACAGGCTCAATGGGCCGAATGACCTCCTTCTGTGCTGTAACCATCCTATAATTCTAAATGGACAGCCTGTCTGGCGGGCAGGGGAAACACCAGCGGCAGGAGGCCTTGTGGATGGCCCCTGGCAATTAGTAGGGAGGTGAGGCCCGCAATCGGGAGAGGGGAGGTCGACAATCGAGGCTGGAGGGATGAGGCTATCGGAGGTGGGTGGGGGAGGCCAAAGTATTCCTTGAGGGGCCAGGGAGGAGCACCACTGCTTGGGGAGCTGGCAGCTCCCCTCTCCCTTTCACTGCCAGGTTTCCCAACCCATGTGAAACCCGTGCAGTAGGAGTAAATTTCAAATCAGGCTCCCAATTGTATTGCGGGAGCCCGATTTAAATATGTTAATAAGTGTCCCGCCTCTCCACTGTGGGCCACTCGGACATCCTGATATTACGGTGGCGAGCGCGTGTGTGGCGGGGTGGAGTCACGTTGCGCGTATTTCGCTTTTTAACAGCTCCCCCCACCCCGACCCTCTCCTGCCTGTCCCGGAGGTGTTAATATCAAGGCCGTTATTACTATGAGCGAGTGGTCAATTCAAATGGAAATTAAATAGATTTCAGAAAATAATATTTGAGGATACAATATATGAGTAATTTGAGACATGGCATATACCTCTTCCTTCGTCTAACAATTCTTATGTTCTTACGTTCTCGACATTACGGGTAGGGGAAACACTGGAGAAGACGATACATAGGGTTTCTTCACACCGTATCCTCTTTTTCCCTTCTCTACTCACTCTGCGTGACAAACTGCAGCTGCTTTCAGCAGCCAGTTATCGCTCTCTGGTCTTCTTTCACGCTAAAAGCTAACCTTGTCACTCTCTTTCATTTCAGGTGCTGAAAATGTCAAAGTCCCTGTGCCACTGGAGGAAGAGGAAGCCAGCATCCCTAAAGATGCATTGTCACTCGATCTGACCCTAGCAAGCACCAGCTCAGAGACTGGCCTGTTTCTGTGCTGTACATTCTATGTAATTCTATGTAATTTCTAGCCCTGAATTTCTAAGCTTCTGAGGAATCGTGGATGTGCTACCGTACAGTGGAACACTGTGCTGAAGCTCCATTCCCACCTGTCATTAAGTTATTTCTAATTCTGTGAGACAGTTGGGGTGGAAATTCTTTTGGGCCTGCTTTCGGGCCTGAAATATGTGCCATGCACGGAGCACATGTCCGAACTGGGAGGCCTTAAATTGGGCCTCATTAACATTATTTGGGCGAGCTGCCCATAGGCAGCTTACCCATTTTATGGAGATCAATGCTTAGCTGCTTGCCTTGCCGGCAGTGGTTCGAAGGTACATCCTAGTGGGGGAAGAGGATGGGTAGAGGTTGATCCCTGATCCTTGCACAGGTATCCTCTACCCATTGCATGGGTCGGCAATGGCCCTTGTGAATGCTATGGAGACAGGAGGAGCACTAAAAAAACCTCACCTTTTTGATGGCAGCTGCTTGCTAGGCTGCCTCCATGCCTGGAAAACGAGGCCAGGCGACTGCTCTGATCAGGGCAGCCCAATTTCCCTGAGGGTTCCTACAACAGGCGTTAGGGCCTTCATTAGAATATGCAAAGGGACTAATGCCTATTTTAGGCAGCCGGCCCAGATGCCTGAAAATTGGCCTGACCCAACATCGGGTCGGATGTTTTTCAGGCGTCTCTGGGGCATGGGATATAAAACAGGTGCAACGGGGTCTAATTTCTACCCTAGCAGGTAGCACATTACCTTAATGAAAGGAATATTCTTGTTATCTTTACCCAATAGTTATCATGAGGTAATTCATTGTATGAGGAGCAACAAAACTTTGCTTCCTTGTACAGGTATCCTATTAACTCACTTGGATCACTTTCACAGTCCAAACTCTTGAATCATTGGGCCTTTTCATGCGTTGGGTCTCTTGGGCTACTTTTCAAACTTAAATTTTAATTAGCACTGCTACGGGAATGCTGTAAATGATGTTTCAAAGTCAAAGCAGCGAACAAAAAGAATAATTGCTGGATGTGAAGAGAATATAGGCTGTTAATGTTTCACACTATCTTATGCCAGTTTTATTGCTCTTCTGACTGTATAGCACTTATTACTGCTTTTACTTGAAATATGATCTTGTTTACAACAAATGAAAACTCTAGAGTTTGGAATTGTGCCTTTGGGAGTTTTTTATTACAATATAGACAGGGCACTGAATATTCTGGTAAAGTGGTGCATTATTTTCCACTAAGCACTCTGTCACATGAGAAGATCACATGGTTTATTTTGCTGTTTTTGTGTTACATGATGTGAAGTTCCTTGGTAAAATATGATAACCATAATGGCAGCAATAAAAGTAAATAACTGATTGCTGATATTAGTGGATGAATGCTTAACACATTTGTGTGATACTCCGTATTCTGCTATTTAGACAAAGGAATGTCGAATGATTGTGCTAAGTATTCCTTGGGCCAGATTTTGCTGTGAGCGGCGAACGAACGGAGCCAGAAATTTGTTAGACTTGCAATTGCCCATAGACTTTCTATGAGCTTTTGCATGGCAAATTCCTGTAAATTAGAGATTGAAAATGCACAGCGTCCTCAACAGGGCATCGGGGACCTGTGTGAACAGGGCAAGCAGCTGTGTATCTCCTTAACCAATCAGATTGAAGCATTATTAATAATAGCACAAAGTCAGAACCAGGAAGTGTAAGTTAGAATAATGAATTCAATGTCAGATCAGGTACAGAAAGCAAAATAAAGAGAGGGAAAGAAAGATTGAATTAAGAGATAGAGATAAAAGAGACAGAAAGAAAAAGTAAAGAAGAATGTATTAAAATTTTTATTATTTTAATTTAATGTCCAACAATAATTAAAATCTGAAGGAATGAGACTCCACACTTGTAAAAGTTAATTTTCAGTGCCAGAAAGGTTGTTTGGCAGTAATTAAGACTTACCACACCATTAAAATGGTACTTAAACTTGAAATGACTTGACATAACTTTTTTTGGCTCACCATTATTTCAGTGCATCTGGAACTGCAACTTCCTGCTATAGCACATGCGCAATTAAACGTGGAAATCCGGAAGTTGCTGTACCTGATGCCCTGCTCCTCCCTGAACTGATGGAAACAAAGTAATCCCACCAGAAAAAGAAATATCAAGTTTTTAAAGTCTAAGCAAACTTTTAAAGTCTTAATGACAGCCTCTCTGGCACTGAAAATTTACTTTTACAAATGTGGAGTCTCATTCCTTCACATTTTAATTGTTCTTGGACATTTAAAAAAATAAATTTTCTTTTTTTTTTCTTTTTCTTTCTGTCTCTTTTATCTCTGTCTTTTATTTCAATATTTCTTACCTTCGCCTTATTCCACTTTCTGTAACTGATTTGACATTGAAGTCACTATTCTAAATTACATTTCCTGTTCTGAGCCTGCATGGTTTATTAACATGCTTCAGTCTGATTGGTTAAGGGGATAAACAGCAGCTTGTCCCGTTCACACAGATCCCAGATGCCCGGGAGAGGGCGCCATGCTGGCCCCATAACAGGAACTTGCAGTGCAAAAGCCGATGAAAGGTCTATGGGCAAGTCCAAGTCTAACGAGGGTGGGCATCATTCGTTCCCCACTCAGAGGCATTTGAGTTCAAGTCTCTGGACTGCGTTCGAACCCAGAATCTTCTAAGAGCTGGGAGTGCTACCACTAAGTCAAGGCTGTCACTATCTTTGTTGCTGCATCTTTCTTTGAATGTATCTGTCCTTGTTTCTGTTCTTTTTATCTCTGGCTACACCTCTCTATCTCTGTTTTGCATTTCCTCTGATTGTTACTGTTTGTTTTTTGCTTTATGGCTGCAATTAGTCAGTCAGTAGATGAAAAACAAAAAAACGACTTGGCAGTATATTTGAAACACGAATCTTGCTAGTTAGCCTGTCATTCATTCTCTTCTAAAAGAAGCTTGTCAGTCATTGAGTCCATGACAGAAAGAAAGAAATGGCAGGCCACGGCTCATTTAAAAACAAGTGAAAACTAACAAAGCAATTCAGCAATTTGATGTTAAGGAGGGATGAAGACTCCTTTAAAGTTACGAGAAAAACTTTCCACTTTTGTTGAAAAACACACAAGGTAGGCTAAAAGAGATGGGACTCTACACTTTCGAGAAATGTTGACTTAGGGGTGATCTGATTGAGGTTTATAAGATGACGAAAGGAATAGATTGTGCTCAAATGGACAGTTTGTTCCATTTAAATGGGTTAGGGAGGACCAGAGGTCACAGTTTTAAGTTGTATAAGGCCAGATCTAGTTTCGATGTCAGGAGATGGTTCTTTTCCCAAAGAATAGTGGACCTGTGGAACAAGCTGCCGGCTCGTGCAGTGGACGTCGATTCACTGAATTCCTTCAAGCGAGAGCTGGACCTGTTTCTGGCTGGGGTGGAGATCACCTCTTACAATAAATAGATAATGTAATGCATAGAATTGTCAGGGTCAGAGTGATCTCCTGGACTAATTTCGATTGCCAAAGGGGTTGGAGAGGATTTTCCTAGTTTTATTTTCTCCAAATAGGCCTGGGTTCTTATTTGGTTTTTTACCTCTCCCAGGTGAAAACCTCATGGTTTTGGGTGGGATGGGGAGTGTATGGGCACGATTTTAATAAGGCGGTGGGTGGCAGTGGGAGGTCAATGGGCGCACGGAAAATGCGAATAATAAAAACTTACTGTTCCGCACGCAATCGCGACTTAATAATTGGTGGCCATTAATCTTGTTTCCGGGTTTGCCGTCCGAAAGCTGTGCAGTGGGCGGACTGCGCACCCACATGACAGGCTGTCAGCTGCAGTGTCTAGATTTAAAGGTAAGGAATCTTACAACACCAGGTTATAGTCCAACAAATTTATTTTAAAATCACAAGCTTTCGGAGATTATCTCCTTCGTCAGATGAAGGAGATAATCTCCGAAAGCTTGTGATTTTAAAATAAATTTGTTGGACTATAACCTGGTGTTGTAAGATTCCTTACATTTGTCCACCCCAGTCCATCACCGGCATCTCCACATCATAGATTTAAAGGGCCATTGCTCCAATGGATTTTGCTGGAACAAGGAGCATGAAGACACAATGGAGCAGCACAGGGGCAAGGCTGCTCCAAGATACAGCGATGCCTCACTTGAGGCGCTGCTGGCCGGGGTGAGGAGGAGGAAGGAACTATTTTACCCGGCCAACAGGAGGAAGCGCCCTGCCTCTGCCACCAAGAAGGCCTTGCTCGAGGTGGCAGAGGAGGTCACCAGCAGCAGCAACATATCCCGCACTTGGGTCCAGTGCAGGAAGCGCTTCAATGACCTAACTAGGTCAGCAATGTGAGTACACTTACTCATTCTCCTGCATTACGTGTTGCGCATCACCCCCACACCCCCCATTCTGCACTGCCAAGACTACTCCATCACAAGACTCCACATACCCACTTAAGGCTCATCCTCAATTTACCTTCACATCCTGAGCACTTCCTCACCTCCCCATTTGTGACCCCACCACGACCATTCACCCCAATCCTGATCCAATGTGATGTCTCTGTCTCATACTCACCCTCTGATGCACCTCTTTCACGGTCAGCCTCACCCAAAGCAATGCATTCATCGGCTGACCACTTCACCATCACTCACTCACACGTCTGTACTTTCTCCCCTTCGAGGAGAAGAGAGTGCAAAATGCACGCGAGAGGGCGAGGACTGGAGGGGGGCCACAACAAATAGTGGTCCTCACAGATGCGCAGGAGGAGGCCCTGGAGATCAGCCACACCCTCGAGCACCTGTCCGTCGGGGACGCCGAGACTGGCACCCCACAAACAACATGAATTGATGTTAACAATGTTTGGCATGTTGAACACCTCAGTATGCTCATCGCAACATGACACATCTGTGATGATGCTTACTATTGCCTCCTGTTCTCTTACAAGCCCCTCAATGACTGCAGTGACAGGAGAGGGCGATTCCTCAGATGGGTCTTATGTAGTCAGTTGGTTGGGTTGGCACCTGGTGAGCCACCACACACAAGTGAGCATTAGCAGACACTGGTGGCAGGGGCAGCTGTGGAGAGTCCATGTTGGTGGGCACACTCCTCTCCAGGCTCTGCTCAGCTGGACGCAGATGCTGAACCCTGGGAGCCCTCCTTTAAAAGGAGAATGATCGAGGGACAGCAGCATATTTGTGAGGTACTGGAACAGGTGCCACACGCACTCTCCACAATAGCTCAGAGGATGGAGGAGTCCAACTCCTGCATTGATGGAATGGTGGCACAGGTATGTGAGGGAGTCTCTGAGGTAGTGTCACAGGGACGTGAGGAACTGTCTGAGATAGTGTTGCAAGTAACTGTGGAAATGATTGAGATAGTGTCGCCGGTAACTGCGGGAATGTCTGCGATGGAGAGAAGGCTAGCCTCCGTTGAGCTTCAAGCACGGCTCACAAATGAGTCCATTCGGGCCCTGACAATGGCCTTTTGGACTCACGGTGAACAACATTTTGCTGCCTTAAACAGGCAGACACAAACTTTAAAACTGGGCTTCCAAGGCATTGTACATGTCCTCCAAACTGTTCTGCAGCAGGGTGATAGGAGTGATGTGGGTCTGGTCCAGGAGAGGGATGATGGCAAAAGGGGACATGGAAGTGGGGCGGCCATTCAAAGCCCTCCCACATCTCACCCATTGCCCCTCTCTCAACCAGTACCCGCAATGCTGTCTCCTCTCCAGGTGGCTGAGTCTGCCCCTGCACAGGTGCAGGTGGAGCAGTCATTGGCGAGGCCCAAAATCCAGAGGGTGGAGGCCCAAAGCATCTAAGCAGTCCGGGCATGGACATGAGCAACCTGCCACTACCTCCACTGCAGCCACAGGGGATGCACCACGTAGAAGTAGTAGGAAGAGAAAGGCTAAGGATTTGTGATCACGAAGGGTGTGCACAAGGGTGTCTGACAGACTGTCATGTTTTTCATTTATATTTAGTTTTTGTTAAAGTCACATTAAATGTTATCATTCTCACCGCTTGCCACGTCTTGCCCATTCTTGACTGCCTTTTGTGATACCGCCCTTTCATGTGCTTCACCATGAACGGCGACACTTGATGCCACCGAGTGGGTGTATATGTAGTTGCAGGATTGTTTTGTGCGGGGGTGCGGGGGTTGGGGCTGGTGTTGGCGCTGCTCTTTCCAGGTGATGTGAGGACTGGACTATTCTCACTTTACGATCTTATGAGAATCGTTCACATATGAGTGACTCACTGGCCTCACGAGCAGCAGGTGAGCTGCTGCTCTGCCCACGTGTTCCTCCTCCTCTTCCTCCTCCTCCTCTTCCTCCTGCTGCTGCTGCTCCTCCTCAATGTTCATTGCAGATGTGGATGCTGGATGAGGGCATGGTGCCTCATCAACCGGTACCCCTCTCTGTTGTGCAGGACACAACACACTATTATAATGCAACCCACTCTTGCTGGTGCGTATTGAAGCGCTCCCCCAGAACGATCGATGCGCAGAAATCGCATCTTCAGCAGTCCTATGGCATGTTCAACTACAGACCTGGTGGCGATGTGGCTGTCATTGTATCAATGCTGTTGCTCGTTGATGGGATTCCTCAGAGGTGTCATGAGCCATGTGTGCAGGGGGTATCCCTTGTCCCCGAGGAGCCAGCTCTTAAGGCTGTTTGATGCATGGAAGAGGCCCGGGATGTTGGATTCCCTCAGAATGAACAAATCATGGCAGCTGCCAGGGAATCTGGTGTACACGTGAAGAAATCTTTTGTGGTGATTACAAATGAGCTGAGCGTTGATGGAGTGATAGCCCTTTCTGTTGATGAACAGTCCTGGCTCTTGTGGAGGTGCTTGGTTTGCTATGTGCGATTGCACCCTGTACATGTGGGAAGCCAGCCGCACAGTGGAATCCCACTGCCCTCTCCGTCTGGCTGAAGTTGTCTATGGGGAAGTTGACGTACAGCGAGTCCCTGCGAAACAAGCCATCGGTGACCTGCCTTGTGCACTTGTGTGCAGACGACTGAGAGACTCCGGCAATGTTTCTGGTGGCATCCTGGAATGATCCGGAGGCGAAGAAGTTGAGGGCAGTGATGACTTTAACAACGACGGGTAATGCGATGCCGCCAGGCCCAGCCGGGAGCAGCTCGGCATGAAGGACGCTGCAGAAGTCTGCGACCACCTGGCGACCCACTCTCAGCCTCTGTATGCACTGCTCCTCAGAGATGTCCAGGAAGCTGAGCCTCGGTCTCAAGACCCTCCGACGAGGGTAGTGCCTCCTGCGACGTCGGTCCCTCTGTTGTTCCCCATTCTGTTCTTGTCCAAGTGCCTGTGGCGCAGCACTGTGTTGTGGAGCTACAAGTGGCGGAAGTGCACACTGTGCCTGGCGAGGATGGTGATGTTCCTCGTCCTCGGATGCAGTGGTGAATGCAGCCATCGCGCCCCCCCATCCTGATGGTGTCAGTTTGAGGGGGTCCGAAAAGTTGGTAAATATGTGTAAACAGAACGATTCTGAGTGGAAACCAAGAATTTTCCGTCTAAACACAAAGATCTCCCAGCCAAAAGTTAGTCTGAGAGAACTGAGTGCCCTCGAGCAATAACTGATCTTTTATCCCCATCCATCAAACAGGGATTTAAATGTCCAAATGGCTGCCGGCTGAAACCCGACTGCTTTCCAATTCCGTGTTTCACACAGTAAGGGAAACACGTTGAGGCAGCGTTAAAATCTCTTGCCTTCGTTGTTAATTGGATTTATGGACATTTCAAATACGTTCAGTACTTGATTTAATGGTTCAAATGTCGTCCCGCCGGCTTTAATTGCTTGTGGGATTTCCGGGTTCGGGAACGGCGCGCGCATCCAGATGACTCTGGGTCGTGCGCGTTCTTCGGTGGGTTGGAGCCGGGATTCCTGCCCTTTCCAAAAAAAAGATTTTCTTTGTCCCCCGCCCCCAATGCACCCGCAGATTTCTTTTAAAATCGTGCCCTGTTATTGTGATATATTACAATTATATGGGACAGGTTGAATGGACTAGAGGGTCTTTTCCTGTGCGTCATTGTTCGTAACACATGACGATACAATCTGTGTCACAAAGACAGAATTAATACTTGATTACTGTATTAATACCACAAATGTCACAGGCATTACCTTGTATAACATCATTGTGATGCACAATCATTCCAGACTTTCGCTCCCCAAAGTGGTGGCAATTCCCTTTAAGAGATCAGCAGCCAGATCAAATTTCCTCTCAAAATAGTGTGAAATGGCAGTTAAAAAGCTTACAGAGTTTCTACGTGTGAAATGATTGCATCACTTCAATAATTATGATTTTGCATAAGGCAAATGTAATTTTTAAAAAACTACAAGCTTCGAAAATACTTACCTGAATGAAAGCAATTTTGACTACAGCTTCCATCTGTAGTGAATATTTTGCTCCTCTAGCTATTCATTTTTTGCCATAGAATTTATGAGAATCACTAACTACGATAATTGCATAATTGAGTCTCCTTCTCAGAACATTCTCGACAACAGTGTTATCCAATATGTTAACCACTAGCCACATGTGCCTAATTGGGAATGCAGATGTGGCTAATTGCCTTTTTGGTTAGTTAATAAAAAAAGAGTAATGGTCACCATTGTTGGGCATGTGGTCTCAATACTCATATTCTCATGGCGTGTGCAAGTGAACTTTAACCTTTTTGTGTGTTTGCTGGTAAAATTGTAAGATGAAAAGCAGAGTGTATGAATGCTTTTTGATCATTGTGTGAGCTTTATTTCCTTGGTTATAGATTATTGCTTATCTACTAAAATGGTGTTTGACATGTGTTCTGGTTGGAGAGCAGTCTTGTTCTGCAAGTCAACATTCTCAGCAATCACTCTGATGAAGTCAAAGAATTCCTCACAATTACTGGACAAAAATCTACAAGCTGCACTAAGATGTGCGGTGTCTGATAAATTTATGTCAGAATTCCCAACTTTGGTGAAAGAGAAAGACTTCAAAGTTTGCATGATTGAACATACGAATTAAAAGCAGGAGGAGACCATTCGGCCCCTTGAGCCTGCTCTGCCATTTGATAAGATTATGGCTGATCTGATTGTGACCTCAATCCTACTTTCCCGTCTACCTACTATAACCTTTGACTCCCTTGTTAATCAGGAATCTATCTAACTCTGCCTTAAAAATATTTAATGACCCTGCCTCAACCGCTCTCTGGGGAAGGGAGTTCCACAGATTCACAACCCTCTGAGAGAAAAAAATTCTCCTCATCTCCGTCTTAAATGGGAGACCCCTTATTTTTAAACTGTGACCCCTAGTTCTAGTCTCTCCCACAAGGGGAAACATCTTCTCAGCATCTACCCCTTCTAGTCCCCACAGGATCTTATATGTTTCAATAAGATCACCTCTCATTCTTCTAAACTCCAGTGTATACAGGCCCAACTTGTCCAACCTTTCCTCATAAGATAACCAGCTCATCCCAGGAATCAGTCGAGTGAACCTTCTCTGAACCGCCTCCAAAGCAATTATGTCCTTTCTTAAATAAGGAGACCAAAACTGCACACAGTATTCTAGATGTGGTCTCACCAATGCCCTGTACAACTGTAGCAAAACATCTCTACTTTTATATTCCATTCACCTTGCAATAAATGACAACATTCCATTTGCCTTCCTAATCATTTGCTGTACCTGCATACTAACTTTTTGTGATTCATGTACTAGGACACCCAGATCCCTCTGAACCTCAGAGTTCTGCAATCTCTCTCGATTTAAATAATATACAGCTTTTCTTTTCCTCCTGCCAAAGTGGACAAGTTCACATTTTCCCACATTATACCCCATCTGCCAAATTTTTGCCCACTCACTTAACCTATCTATATCCCTTTGCAGATGCCTTGGGGCTGATTTTCGGATGGCCGAGTGGGTGCATTGGGGGTGGGGGGGGGCTCCTAAAATGGCGGAATCCCGGAGCCCGGCTCCAACCCGCTGACTTCCAGGTTCCCCAATGACCCATTAGGGTGCGCGAGCAGCTCCCGAATGCGGGACTCCCACCAGCAATTAAAGCCGGTGGGATGCTGCTTTACATAATTAGTTACATACTTGAGGTACTTGACAGACCTCATTGAGTGGCGATTTTGGCAGGGGTGCAATTTTGAAGGATCCTCAGTGTGTTTCCCGTGCTGTGGGAAACACTCCCTGTTGGAGCAGACGTGTTTCAGCCAGCAGCCAGTTGGAGATGCAAAGGATTATTTGACAGGTGGGGGGGGAATACGTCATTTATTGCAGCAGGGCACTCTGTCACTTCAGACAAAGTTTTGGCTGCAACACCTTTGTCTTTCCACTCAAAATTCTTAATTTAAACCCTAAACCCTGCTGTGCAAACACATTTACCTACTTTGTGGACCCCCTGAAACTCACACAGTCAGGATGTGGGGCGCCATAGCTGCATTCATCACTTCATCCGAGGACGAGCAACATCACCAGCCTCGCCAGGCACAGAGTCCACCTCCACCACGTGGAGCTCCACAACACAGTGCTGCGCCACAGGCACCTGCATAACAGCACAGAGGGCAACAACAGAGAGAACGACGTCGCAGGAGGCACTACACTCGCCATAGGATCTATAGACCGAGGCTCAGCTTCCTGGACCCCTCTGAGTAGCAGTGCATACGGAGGCTCAGAGTCAGTCGTCAGGTAGTTGCGGACATCTGCAGCCTCTTTCATGCGGAGCTGCTCCTGGCTGGCCCGAACAGTATCTTTTTACCTGTCGCTATCAAAGTCACCACTGTCCTCAACTTCTTCGCCTCCGGATCGTTCCAGGGTGCAACCGGGGACATCGCCGGGGTCTCTCAGTCGTCTGCACACAAGTGCATAAGGCAGGTCACCGACGGCTTGTTTCACAGGGCCTCGCACTACATCAACTTCCCCATTGACGACCTCAGCCAGACGGAGAAGGCAGTGGGATTCCACGCTGTGGCTGGCTTCCCACGGGTGCAGGGTGTAATCGATTGCACCCATATCGCAATACAAACACCTCCACACGAGCCAGAACTGTTCATCAACAAGAAGGGCTATCACTCCATCAACACTCAGCTCATCTGTGACCACCACAAGAGATTCCTTCACGTGTGCGCCAGATACCCTGGCAGCTGCCACGATTCCTTCATCCTCCGGGAGTCCAACATCCCGCCCCTCTTCCACGCACCGAACACCCGCAAGGGCTGGCTCCTCGGGGACAAGGGATATCCCCTGCTCACGTGGCTCATGACACCTCTGAGGAACCCAACCACCGAGCAACAGCATCGATATAACGACAGCCACATCGCTACCAGGTCTACAATTGAGCATGGTATAGGGCTGCTCAAGATGCACTTCAGGTGCCTTGATCCTTCTGGGGGAGCGCTTCAATACGCACCAGACAGAGTGGGACGCATTATAGTCATCTGCTGTGCCCTGCACAACAGGGCACAACAGAGAGGGGTGCCGCTGGAGGAGGCCCTATCCACATCTGCCACCCATATTGAGGAGGAGGAGGAGGCGGAAGAGGAGGAGGTGGAGGAGGATGAGGTCGAGGAGGAGGAGGCAGAGGAGGTGGAGCATCCCATGGGCAGAACAGCGGCTCACCTGGCTGCTCGTGAGGCCAGGGAGTCACTGATAAGCGAACGGTTCTCCTAACATCAGACATTGTGAAGAGTCCAGTTCTCACCACCTGGACAGAGGAGCGACAACACCAGCCCCCTCCCCCACCCCCTGCTCAAAACAGTCCTGCAACTACACCTACACCCACTGTAGAGTGACCCAATGGGTGGCATCAAGTGTGGGTGTTCATGGTAAACCTCATGAAAGGGCCTTATTACACTAGCCAGTCAAGAATGGCCAAGATGTGGCAGTAGTGGTGACAATAATAATACTTAATGTGCCATTAACAAAAATCAAATATAAATAAAACACATGACAAACCGTCAAACACCCTTGTGCATCCCCTTCGTGATCACAAAGCCTTCGCCTTACGTTTACGACTACTCCTACTTGGTGCTTCCCCTGTGGCTGTAGCAGAGGTAGTGGCAGGTTGCTCTTGTTCATGCCCTGACCGATTAGATGTTTTCGCCTACGCCCTCTGGGATTTGGTGCCCGTAAGGGCCCCTCCAAAGACGGCTCCACCTGCACCTGTGCAGGGGCAGACTCGGCCACCTGGAGAGGAGGCAGCATTGCGGATACTGGTTGAGAGGGGGGGCAACGGGTGGGATGTGAGGGCGCTTTGAGTGGCGTCCCCACTTCCATTTCCTCTTTCGCTATCTTCCTTCCCCTGGGCCAGGCCCACACCACTCCTACCACTCTGCTGGACGACCGTTTGGAGGACATGTGTGAAGCTTTGGAAGGCCAGTGCCAGAGTATCTGCCTGCCTGTTTAAGGTGGCAGAATGTTGCTCACCCTGAGTCCGAAGGGCTGTTGTGAGGGCCTCAATGGAATCATTGGTGAGCCGTGCTTGAAGGTCCATAGAGGCTCGCCTTCCCTCCATTGCAGACATTCCCGCACTTACCCGCGACACTATCTCAGAGATGCCCTCACATCCCTGTGACAGTATCTCAGAGACACCCTCCTGTACCTGTGCCACCATTCCACTCATGCAGGAGTTGGACTCCTCCATCCTCTGCGCGACTGTGGAGAGTGCGCGTGGCACTTGTTCCAACACCTCGCAAATGCGGTGCTGCCCCTCGATCATTCTCCTTTTCATGGATGGCCCATAGGGTTCAGCATCTGTGTCCAGCTGAGCAGAGCCTGGAGAAGAATGCTCCCACCGACGCGGACTCTCCACAGCTGCCCCTGCCACCAGTGTCTGCTTGTACTCACATGTGTGTGGTGACTCACCATGTGCGACTCCAACTAAGTGAGGACAGGGACCCACCAAGGTGTGTGTATCTGCTCTGGTTGATGGCTCGCTCAGATGTGATGGTGCACCCACAGAGGCTGGCAGGTCCTCTGGGGAATTGCCCTCCACCGTCATGGCAGTCGCTGAAGGCCCTGTAAGAGAACAGAAGGCAATATTAAGCATGATGACAGAAGTTGAGTTGCTGAAGATGGAAAGGCATGTTAACATCATTTGCTATTGTGAGCGCTGAATTTTAAAGTTCTTTCACCAGCCGTTTGTCGGGTGGCAGTCTCGGCATCCCCAACGGACAGGCACTCGAGGGTGCGGCTTGGTTCAAGAGCATCCTGCTCCGCATCTGTGAGGACGACCAGATGTTGCGGCCCCCCTCCGGTCTTCAGCCCCTCCCATGCATTCTGGACTCTTTTCTCCTATAAGGAGATTCTCCTTAGAGAGGCGTGAGTGAGGGATGGTGACGTGGCCAACCGCTGAATGCATTGGTTTGGGTGAGGCTGACCGTGAAAGAGATGCATCAGAGGGTGAGTATGAGACAGAGCCATGACATTGTATGTGGATTGGGTTGAGTGGTAGTGGTGGGATGAGTGCTGGGGAGGTGAGGAAGTGCAGGTAAATTGAGGATGAGGTTTGAGTGGGTGTGAAGAGTGATGTGATAGAGTCGTGTTGGCAGTGCAGAAGGAGTTGTGTGGTGGGGGCGGTGATGTGAAAGACGGATTGTAGGAGAATGAGTAAGTGTGCTCACTTTAGCTCACCTAGTTAGGTCATTGAAGCACTTCCTGCACTGGATCCACGTGCGGGAGACGTTGCTGCTGCTGGTGACCTCCTCTGTCACCTCGAGCCAGGCCTTCTTGGTGGCAGAGGCAGGCGACTTCCTCCCATCCGCCGGGTACAAAATCTCCCTCCTCCTCCTCACCCCATCCAGTAAGACCTGGAGTGAGGCATTGGTAAATCTGGGAGCAGCCTTTCCCTGGTCTGCTCCATTCTATAATTTTGATTGTTTGCTCCAGGAGCAACATTGGAGGCCTGCCCCTTTAAATAGGACTCCTTCAGCTGACAGCCTTTGATACGGGTGCGCAGTCCGCCCGCTGAGCAGGTTGACGACAGGAAACCCGGAAGCCATCGTAAGTGGTTTCAATTTACCCGCGATCGCGTGGGGAACGGACTGATTTCACTGGGTGGGTTACCCACGCGTCCAGTCCCCCCCCCCGCCGCCGCTGCCATCCCGCCTCCCTGGTAATATCAGGGCCCTTATGTCCTCTTCACAATTTACTTTCCTACCTACCTTTGTGTCATCAGCAAATTTAGCAACCATATATTCGGTCCCTTCATCCAAGCCATTGATATAGATTGTAAATAGTTGAGGCCCAAGCACTGATCCCTGTGGCATTCCACTCATTACATCTTGCCAACCTGAAAAAAACCCATTTATGCGTACTCTCTGTTTCCTGTTAGCTAACCAATCCTTTATCCATGCTAATATGTTACCCCCTACACCATGAGCCTTTGATGTGGCACCTTGTCATAAGTCTTCTGGAAATCCAAGTACACCACATCCACAGGATCCCCTTTATCCACATTGCTTGTTACTTCCTCAAAGAACTCTAATAAATTAGTCAAACATGATTTCCCTTTCACAAAGCAGTGTTGACTCTGCCTGATTTCATTGAGATTTTCTAAGTGCCCTGCTATAACCTCCTTAATAATAGATTCTAGCATTTTCCCTATGACTGATGTTAAACTAACTGGCCTGTAGTTTCCTTCTTTCTCTTTCCCTCCTTTCTTGAATAGGAGAGTTACATTTGCAATTTTCCAATCTGATGGGCCCCTTCCAGAATCTAGGGAATTTTGGAAAATTAATACCAATGCATCTGCTATCTCTGCAGCCACTTCTTTTAAGACCCTAAGATGAAATCCATCAGGACCTGGGGACTTGTCAGCTTTTAGTTCTAATAATTTTTTCAAAACCCTTTCCTCGGTGATTGTAAATGTTTTAAGTTCCTCCCTCTCTTTCATCTCTTGATTCACAATTATTTCTGGCGTGTTATTTGTAACCTCTACAGTGAAGACGGACGCAAAATATCTGTTCAATTCATCCGCCATTTCCTTATTCCCCATTATTAATTCCCCAGACTCACTCTCTAGAGGACCAACGCTCACTTTACTTACTCTTTTCCTTTTTATATACCTGTAGAAACTCTTACTATCTGTTTTTATATTTCTAGCTAGCTTTCTCTCGGACTCTAATTTCTCCCTCCTTATTATTCTTTTAGTCATTCGTTGCTCTAGATGGCAGTAGATATTTGGAATACACATGGGAAATTTACCTGTATTGTGTGTAAGGCGTTTTCTACTAAAATTAATGCGTGTGGCTAAAACAGTGTCGCCATAGTCACACCTGTGGCTAATCAACAATTTCTATTGGACAACACTGCTCTACAAGAATGTTAGACTGCTCCCGGTAATATTGCCTCTGACTTAGAGCCATTTATTATTCACTCTAAATCTTCTTGTCCCTCAAAACAATATAATACAGAATGTGAAAAGCTCATTGGCAGTGCTGTATAAGATTTTAATGTACATCATCTGCAGAACGTCACTGTTGTCTGCTATTTTCTTCTAAATTTCCAGTAATGATGTCACAAAGGGGTACAATACATTATTCAGTGCTAGCTGACATTGTAAATGATTCCTTGTTCTCAGGTACTGTCCTCTTCCCTTTCAAAGCCACCATCATGACACCCTCTCCTCAGAAAACCCACCCTCAACCCCTCTGTCCTTGCAAACTACTGCCCCATCTCCAACTTGCCTTTCCTGCCTAAAATTCTTGAACGTGTTGTCGCCTCTCAAATCTACACCCATCTCTCCTGCCCATTTCTCGGATCAGGTTTCCGGCCCTGCCACTGCACTGAAATGGTCGAAATGAAAGTCATGAATGACATTCTCTGCGATTGTGACCATGGTGCATTATCCTTTCTAATCCTCATCGACCTCTCTGCAGCCTTTGACATAGTCAAAGAGGAGGGTTACAATTCTTCCCCAGTTCAAGCCATCAGCAACTAAGATCCTCTTAGCAACTTGGTATAATACATCTCGGATAGATTCAACAGGAGCAGTATCGATTACACGTTGTAGTTCAACATTTCTGTTCACCCCCTTTGGCACCATGTCCTCCTCCAATGCCTCTCCTCTGTTGTCCATCTTGGTGATACTGCACTTGCTTGAATCCAGTCTTACCTATTCAATCATTGCTAGAGTATCTCCAAGAATGGCTTCCCTTCCCTTCCCGCACCTCAAGAGTCCCCTGAAGATTTATCCTTGACCCCCTCCTCTTCCTCAGCATCATGCTGCTCCTTGGCGGCATCTTCTGCAGATGTGTGTGTCAGCTTTCACATGTATGCCAATGACAGCTGTACACCTCCACCACCTCACTTGACTCCTCCATTGCCTCTGTGTTGTCAGGCCGCTAGTCCAATATCCAGTCTCGGCTGAGCTGCAATTTCCAGCAGTTAATCATTGGGAAGACGGAAGCCATCATCCTTATAATGAATGATGGAAGATCTGCTGAAACCCTACTTGACAATCTGGAGAACTCCTTTGGAAGTTCAACCCCACAGCCTACTGGGACTCTCCTGAAAATTATATTGCGATTTCACTGAAAAACTAAATTTTAAATGGATTGTATTAGATAAAACAAATGTTATTCGGAGGTGAAGCAAAAGGCTGTCATTCCCATTTATGTAGTTAAACTGAAGCCCCATCTGCCTTTTCAGGTGTATGTAACAAATTCCATGGCACTGTTTGAAGAACAGCAGGAAGTTTCCCAATGTTGTGGTTAACATTCCTCCTTCAACCAACACCACGGGCTCGAATTTAGCAGGCCTGCGGGTTCCCAGCGGGTGGTCCTCCGGGAGCGTCGAAAACGCGAACGGCGAAATTAGTGGGTTGCCCACGCGATCGTAGCAGGCAATCCACTAATAGGATCCAATTACCTGCTCCTCCGGGGTCCTCGGCGCTGGCCTGCGCGTCGGGCGGGCTGCGCATGCGCAGTACGATCTGTCAGCTGGAGGCTCTCTAGTTAAAGGGGCAGTCCTCCACTGACAGATGCTGTAACCAATGGGACAAATTGCAGCATGGAGCAGCCCAGGGGGAAGGCTGCTCCCAGTTTAATGATGCCTCACCCCAGGTATCATCAGATGGGGTGAGGAGGAGGGGGAGGACACAGATCTTCCCCCCGGCGGGCGGGAGGAAGCGGCCTGCCTCTGCCACCAAGAAGGCCTGGCTCGAGGTGGCAGAGGGGGTCACCTGCGCCACCAACATATCGCCCACCTGCATACAGTGCAGGAGGCGCTGCAATGACCGCAGTAGGTCAGCCACAGTGAGAACACGAAGTCTTTCCCCTACACTCCGTCTGCCACAACACTGCCCCCACCCCAAATCTCCTTCGGCACCGCCAACACTATTCTGTCACATCACCCTTCATGCCCACTCACACCCCATCCTCATCTTACCTCCACCTACTCACCTCGCCAGTACTCATCCTGCCACTAACACGCGACCCAATCCTCATACAATCTCATGGCTCCATCCCATACTCACCCTCTCGTGCATCTCCCTCACGGCCAGCCTCACTCAACCTGCCACCACCTGTGCTGCAGCCACAGGGCATGCATCACATATGTGCAGTAGGCAGGGTAAGGCAAACGTCTCGTCAGCATGAAGGGGGTGCACAAGGGTGTCTGAGGGTTTGTCATGGGTGTTACCCATATTGAATTTCAGAGCCACAAACAGCACACATTATATTGACACCACCACTGCCATGTCTCCGCGAATCCTGTCCATTGTGTCCAATAATGCCCGCTCCTGGGTATCACTATGAGGACCCACCACTGATGCCACCCATCGTGTTACTGCAGAGTAGGTGCAGGTGTATTTGCAGGGCTCGTCCGCGCAGACAACTGAGAGACATCGGCGGTGTTGCCGGCTGCACCCTGGAAGGATGCAGAGGAGAAGGTGTGGAGGACAGTGGTGACTTTGCCAGCGACAGGTAAGCAGTTGGTGCTGGGGCCAGCCAGGAGCAGCTCGGCATGAAAGAGGCTGCAGATCTCCACGACTACATGTCGAGCGAATCTGCGCCTCCCTGTGCACTGCTGCTCGGAGAGGTCCGGGGAGCTGCGCCTCGGTCTGTGGACCCTGTGGCGAGGGTAGTGCCCTCTGCGACGCGTCTCTCTCTGCGGTAGCCTTCCCTCCTGCTGTGCAGGTGGGCGTGCAACCACACCGTGTTGAGGGGATCCACGTCTCTGCGGCGGACGGCGTGGACTGCGAGGCTGCTGGTGGTGGTCATGCTCTTCGTCCTCCGAGGGTGTCCACACACCACCCAACTGGCAGGTGTTGGTCTGAGGGGTTGTGCAGGGTAGGTGTGTGGGTCCTCGGACTGGGGCTGCGGTTTCGTGTCGGTCTGTCCTCTGGCTTGGCCGGGGGGTGGTGGGGGGCAGGGGTTGCCCTATGTGACGCGGTGGCCTCCTGCGTGGGTGAGGGCGCTCCCCCGTGGAGCGCACCTTGGCACCTGCCACAGGCTGCTGGCTGCAACACGCCTGGTTTGAAGGGTCCTGTTTCCCCCAGTGTGGGAAACTGACTGCTTTGAACGTAAAATCCCACACTTCCTCTTTTGACAGCTGCTTCAGCTCATTAACTGACCACAACGAGCAAGTTAAGTGCTCTCAAGTGGAACCCCGCTGGCTTTAATTGCCTGCGGGATTCCCACCAGCGGGGCTTGCGCGCGCAGCCCCGCACGTCAGCGCGGTACCCGGAAGTGGCCGGGATTTCGTCCGAATCCGGTCACGTGATCGGAGATCGGGATTTTCGGGGCCCCCCCACTGGAAACCCGCAGGTAACCCGACCCTAAAATCGAGCCCCACAAAACAGATTAACTGATCATTCATTTCATTTTTTGTTTGTGGAACCTTGCTGTACGCAAATTGGCTGCCATGTTTGCCTACATAACAATGACTAGACCAAAAAAGTTATTTATTGGCTGTGAAGCACTTTGGGACATTTTGAGGATGTGAAAGCAAGTTCTTGTCATGGCATCAATTCCATTTTTTTTGGAGTGCAGCACGGTACCTATTTCTTATCAGGGAACTGTTGAACATTGCTTTCTGTCGATTTCAATGATAATTTAAATGGCACAAAATACCAATGACACTCAGAAACTATTGGATGGTTGGTGTGGGAAATGGCAAAATATCATTCCAGTGCATTAGAGGATGCTGTTCTGACGGAGCTGAGTCACCATGTTGTGATTGAGTAGGATGAGCTTTACTCTGCCTCTAACCATGCTTTACCCAATCTGGTGATGCAAAGTGTTACCATTTCCCAATATTAAAATCTCTCGCCTTGATGAGCACACAAATTCATAAATAAGGCCTCAGATTTTTGTGATGTGGAGATGCCGGTGATGGACTGGGGTTGACAATTGTAAACAATTTTACAACACCAAGTTATAGTCCAACAATTTTATTTTTAATCCCACAAGCTTTCGGGGGCTTCCCCCTTCCTCAGGCGGTGTGGAAATGACATTTTCGAATCCTTCGCATTTTAAGATCACAGAACAATGCTTGGTGATTACTGCCCGTTGCCAAGGCAATCACAGTGAGCAGACAGAAAGGTGTCACCTAAAAAGGCCACCGAATATACAAACCCCCCAAAAAAAAGAGAGAGAGAGAGATAAGGAAGACAGTCAATGACCCGTTATATTAAAAACAGATAACATTTGTTCGCTGGTGGGGTTACGTGTAGTGTGACATGAACCCAAGATCCCGGTTGAGGCCGTCCTCATGGGTGCGGAACTTGGCTATCAATTTCTGCTCGACGATTTTGCGTTGTCGTGTGTCTCGAAGGCCGCCTTGGAGTATGCTTACCCGAAGGTCGGTGGCTGAATGTCCATGACTGCTGAAGTGTTCCCCGACAGGGAGAGAACCCTCCTGTTTGGCGATTGTTGCGCGGTGTCCGTTCATCCGTTGTCGCAGCGTCTGCATGGTCTCGCCAATGTACCATGCTCTGGGACATCCTTTCCTGCAACGTATGAGGTAGACAACGTTGGCCGAGTCACAGGAGTATGAACCGTGCACCTGGTGGGTGGTGTCCTCTCGTGTGATGGTGGTATCTGTGTCGATGATCTGGCATGTCTTGCAGAGGTTACCGTGGCAGGGTTGTGTGGTGTCATGGACACCAGATTTTTGTGTCATTCTTTATTCCAGTCTGCAATGGACTACATGATGGCACAGGTTATAAATGGTTGCTAATGTCACATTATTTTGCCTCTTTCCCATTGTGAACTGGCTATAGGTAGCATGCTTGTACTGTATCAGAAAAGGCACCCTATTTGTATTTATGGATGTTGCAGTAGTTTTACAGATTTGCGCTGACATGCAATATTTTAAGAGATTTGAATCTAATAAGTAAATGCTTTGTGACTTGTGTGATGAGTTAAGAGAGGATTTGTAATGCCAGACATACACAAATTAGGTGCCTCCAATGTCGGTGAAGGTGACCCTACCCCTTGCCTTCTATATTACCATCATCTTTCAGACCTCCAGCAGAGCAACTGTGGGTGGCAATCAGTCAACAATGTCCAAATTAATCTCTCAATGTCATTGTTGCTTTTGCTGAGGAGAAATTATATTCTATCAATTTTTCAACAAGCTGCAGCAGCAATAGTGAATAAAAGAGCCATTCTTTGCTATTCTTAACCTGACAAAATTTTGGGTTTAACCCGCACCCATGCGCCCATCTATACAGAGTGCACATCTACATGTAATGAAAAGCATGCAGGTGGTATATGATGCCAGGAATATCATTTTAGCTGTTTAAGCCAGTTATTCTAACAGTATTTAAAATGACTAGGGCAGTGTTCCTGAAATGATAATCTTGACTGGTGTATCAAATCTCAACTAAAGAGGTATGATGGCTTACACATTACCACAAGGACAATAATAAAACACACATTCAACATTTTAAAAAGGGGATTCAGACATTTTGATAATACAAAGAACAGATTACAGGGCAGCAGCAAGATGGTATGTAAATATTTAAGCCTGGATTTATTGAGGCTTTGGAAAAGATTCAGGGGAGGGCCATGAAATTTGTTCTCAGCTTAAAACACCTTCGTTACCCAAATGTTAGACGGCTCTTCTTTTCTTAGTGCATGGCAGACCTATGGAACAAGTTGCTGGCTCGTGTGGTGAGTGCTGATTCGCTGTATGCCTTCAAGGGAGTACTGGACCTGTTCCTAGTGGGGGCAGAGATTATGTCATACAAGAGAGAGGCACCAAGTAACATAACTCGTGGTCAATGCGGTTTCTGGACTAGTTTTGATTGTCTTGGGCAAGAGTGCTGGAGAAGAATTTTCCAGATTTTTTTCCCCCTTAATTGGCCTTGGGGTTTTATCTGGTTATTCGCTACTCCCAGAAGATTATATGGATTATAGGGAATGTCTTAATCTTGAACCTCTCTGCCTCTCTACCTCTCCTCATTTAAGTCACTCCTTAAAACCTACCTCTTTGACCAAGCTTTTGGTCACCTGTGGTAATATCTTTTTATGTGGCTCGGTGTCAAATTTTGTCAGTTAACACTCCTGTGAAGCACCATGGGACATTTTATTACATTAAAGGTGCTATATAAATGAAAGTTGTTGTTGTAGTAGTAGTAGTCATCAAGACTGTATGGGACAGGCTAGATGGACCATCTGGTCTTTTCCTGTCTGACATTTTTTGTATGTTCATATGGTAGATGGAGGCAGACTGCCATGTGAGCAGCAACAAGGTCATACAGCTGTCAGTGTAATGCAGACCTTCAGTAGTACAGCTGTAACATGCTTTCAGATACTTTTTCTAATGTGGATGGTGGTGAGTTTCCTGTTGGTCTAGCCGCTGATGAGACAGTGCTATCCATAGATGTAAGTAAATTGGTGCTGCTTAGATACACGTTTGCTGAAATTCAATTTTGGAAAAGAGTCATGCAAAGCAAAGTGCCAATATTTCCAAGAAGTATGCTGATAAACTTCTTGAAAAATAGTTTATAAATTTTTATTGAACAATATAATAATGCAAAGCATTATTCTATCAATATTGAATATTAAAAGAGCTAATTAAAAAAACATTATTTGGCAATGGTCTCTATTACTTAAATGGCTACTTGCTCCCTTATCTTTCCTCCATAATTAACCTTCGACCTTGCACTATTTCCCATTAGTGCCAGAGTCATATATTTCTCTGACATATGCTTGATTTTTTGTAAGTCAAGTTATTCATTTTCAAGGATGTCCATATGCAGTTTGTGCCCACATTGAGAAGAAGGTGAATGCGTTACTGGCAAAAGGTCATTGTTTGAAGAATTCTGGTGTAAAAGATGGCAAAAAATTACTAGTGTGGCCCCCTTAAACCCTGTAATATGGATGACTGCTGTGTGCTGGCACCTAGTGCCCTATAGATTACAAAGTGAATGTTCTTTACTCTGCATGAACCATACTAAGTTAATGTTTTTTCCCTGTATTAGTATAAGGGCATTTAACAATTAGAAATACATGAACACATGCTGTATAGCTAGGGGTTGTCTCAGTGGTGACAACTGCTGCTATCTTTTGTTTAATTTGCTTAACAGTCGTGCCATGACTGGAATGTGAGTGCTAGAAGGAGAGAACTATGTGGAGATATTGGCTGATCCACTGTGACCGGCCCTACAAAGAGTCAGGGCTGCCAACCCTTTGGAGGCAACATGGCTCTCCGATAGTTGTACTTAGGTTTCCCTTGGCACAGGCTAACTTGACTTTTCTCCCCTAGATTCAAATCATTCCACTGGATTGATTTATCTTTACTCTCTCTTTTGCATTTCAAAGCACATGTTCAGGCAGTGGAATACATCTGCCTGAATTTTAGATGACACACTTCTTTTGCAGTTTTTCTTTTGGCCCGCATTCTTGCTGCATTAAATTCCAGTACAGAATTATTGAACTGTACCTTTCTGCTGCTTGACTTTCCACCATCACCACTGAAATGCTCTGATATTTTAGCTGTGTCATAGTTTGGAGACCTCAGTGTTGACTGCAGTATTTTAATGCACCATTAACAAACACTTTTTTACCCTATTAATATTTCATACACAATTGTCAGAAGCATGTATGAGATGATACAATGCGCTCAGACCTGGACAACTGAATTGCAATGCGTCACAATGCATATCCAGAATGTGTTGATGCATAAATGTCCAAAGACATTAAGCAAAAAATTTTTAAAACTCAAGTTTTTTTTGTCTTTGTGTATAAAATGGACTGGTGATGATTTTTTTCTTCCATTAACAGTACAAAATTCCTTTCAGTATTGGCGCTCACAATATATAATCAGGTTCAATATTATTTTACATGAGTTGTTTTAACTGAGCATTTTTCCGAAGTAACCGTTCAACTCACATTTAGATCACAGTGCTATTGGTTCTCTCCCTCTCAGTAGGTATTTTTACTGTAGTTTTTAATTGTTCGCTGAATTTGTCTCTCTACCTGCTCTCACTGAGAAAAATCCATCATTCTAAAAATAAAATTTACAGGCATTGTATTTGATGCCCTCAGGATTTGCTTCTCACTTTTCTTTCTATAAGAGGTTTATTTAAAAAAAACGGAAATACACACTCAAATGACTGATCCTTTTAGCTATGCACTCACACAAGGTCAGAGGCTGCAAGCCCATTTTCCTTGCAGAATATCTTACAAAAGGAATATGTGTGTATGCCTGTGTGTGGAGGTTGAGGAAAGGATATAATGGAGTGTGTAGCTCTGTTTGTCCTCCCCACATTGCCATACTGATATAATTCCAAGATGGTGGATTTGGTGTGGGAATAGACATTGCTTAACTGTTTTTGATGGAAATGTTTCCAAAAAGTAAACATTTCATTATGGTAAAGGTCACAGTAAAACTTTACACACTGATAAAGACAGAATCATTAAACTTATTGTCACATGAAAAAGATAGGGAAATTAAGAAACAGTCAGATGAAAACGAAAGCTTGAAAGAATGTCTGACTCGTGTTATGACTGCTGGAGAGTTTGCAGTTGGTGGCTAAAACTGCGACAGTACAGAGAGTACAGAGTCAGAAAATATTACAAGAGAGAGATAGATTTACAGGGAAAAATGAGAGATTGGTTTTGGAACCCGCCCATTGTAGAGGGGCTTTAAGGGATGTTGGTATGTGTTGCCTCATAAATTTGATAGACCACACACAGTGTAAGTTAATGATTCAGGAATTGTGGGGCAAATTGAGCCGGCAAAGGGCAGTGGTGGCTGCTCTAAGGCGAGGAGTCATGGGAGGAACAGAAGGTCATAACAACAGGTGTTTACGATATAAAAGAATGGGTCATTACACTATAGATGGCTGGAGTAATGTAGTGCTTCCCTGGCAGAGAAACAATGAGGGAAATCGGATCATGACTCTCCAAAAACCAGGAGGGGTGGAACAAAAATTAGATAAATTAATAACCCTCCAGACTGCCCAACAACAGAACTGGTTGGGAGGTTACCAAGAACAGTTGAGAGTTAAGAGAGATAGGGCTATAAATTCGGCTGCATAGCACCCATTTTGGAGGTGCTACAAGGCCTCCTAAGGTCTCAAAATGGTGTCTGGAATGTGCGGGCACGCTTCTAGTGTGATATGCGCCGGACGCCATCTTGGTAAAGGGGTTTGCGCAAGCGCAGATAACAAACACCGGTGCCATGTAAAGTAAGGAGAATATGCGTTAGATCAGTGTGCAATACTGATTTAAAGGGATAGATACCATTTTGGCACTCAATGCTCCAGCCAACGCACTGTCTTAACCATGAACAGCTGAACATGTCATAGACGGCCTGGAGGATCCCCCACCAGTGCTATTTAAAGGAACCATGCAGGATTTACAGGTTAGTTGCTGGATTATTGCTTCTGGCTGCTGATGCATTTGTACTTGTTTTTGGAGGTCTCCTATACTTGAATACTAGGACTAGGCGACATAGCCTAAAAGTTAGAGCCAGGACTTGCAGGAGTGAATTTAGGAAATGCTTCTCCGTGCAAAGGGTGGTCGAAGTTTGGAACGCTCTTCTGCAAACGGCAGTTGACGTTAGCTCAATTATTAATTTTAAATCTGAGATTGATAGATTCTTGTTAACCAAGAGTATTAAGGGATATGGGGCTAAGGCGGGCATATGGAATTAGGTCACAGATCAGCCATGATCTCATTAAATGGTAGAACAGGCTTGAGGGGCTAAATGCCACTGCCACGTGCTGCCTCCTGTTATACACCACCTTCTCCTGCGAGAAAGCGGGACGTGTTTCGGTGAGTGTCCTGCAGGATGTTTGGGTGATGTGTCTGTCGTGGTTGAATAGCTAGTGTGTGTGACCTTTGAGTTGTGGATGTGCAGCTTGCAACAGTGGAAATGTGTGAGGGTGAGGGGAAGCATCAGATTGGAAGAGTTGAGTACTGATTGAAAGAGTTTGTTGGTATGTGGATGATGGGGATGTGGTGTGTGGAGCAGTGGATGCGGCTACTGGTGCATTCGGTAGGAGACGCCACTTGACAGTTGACCTCACTCATCTTGACCACTCGTGTCAAAGCATTGAACTTCTTCTTGCACTGCATTCACGTTCATGGTGCTATGCGCCTGGCATTGACGTCGTCCCCTACTGCCTCCCATTGCCTCAGAAGCATATGTCTGGAGGGCCTCTTGCCCCCCTGTGGATATAGGATGCCTCTCCTTCTGTCCACCTCTTGCACCAAAGCCTCTACTGCATCAGCAGAGAACCTTGGTGTATGCTCTCTTGCAGGCCTGGTGCAAACTCATATTGGCAGATTGGTGAGTTCTGGCATGCAGATTGGAGGATTGGGATTTAGCAGTATTCAACCTTTATTCAATGTTTTAACATTAGTTTGTAAACATAAGGACGAGACCTGCATCTGTGTTTTACATGTGCAATGTCTGATTTCCGTGCAGACTCCTTGCAGACCCATATCTTATATTTTGCAAATAAGAGCTGCAGGCTGCCTTTAAGAGGTGCAGGCTGCCTTTAAGAGGTGCAGGCTGCCTTTAAGAGGTGCGAGGTGCTAACATGATATCGGGTCCCCCTGCTGGTGAGAAGTCATTCAACATCACAGGTTGGCCTGGCTGCTTGCGCCGTAATCAGGTAAATGAATCTCACGTGCTGCCTGCATCGGAACGACCGGGCACAGGTTAATCACGCACCACGATCCCCATGCCCAGATTCGGGGGTTATCGAATTTCAACCCCCTTGTATATGTACAATGACCGAAGCTAGTAGTGATAGAGATGAGGTAGACGGCAAAGGGTTGGCAGACAAACTATCGCTCCTCAGACAACACAATGACACAAGGAGCCAATGATGAGAGTAAAGTATTTTTACAACACCAAGTTATAGTCCAGCAATTTTATTTTAAATTCACAAGCTTTCGGAGGCTTCCTCCTTCGTCAGGTGAACGATGTGAAGTAGATTGTGAAGGCTTGGATGTGGAAGTAGAAATGGAAATGGCTGAAGTCAAAGATCCATTTAATCAAACCCAAAGTGGGTACAGGACATGAAACCAGAAGGGAGAGAGTCAGTCGTAGAAGTTCTAGAAAGTGAGCCTGGAAAGGTACTGGAATTCACTGCTGGTTCCTCAGTAAACCCTTCTCATTCATATTCCATGTCATTATATCCCATCCTTCCAGCAACGGAGGAGAAGGAGAAAACTTTTAAACAAGAGAGCCTGATAAAAGGTCTTTCTCACATGCGATTCTAAATCGGTTCAAAAGTGAGTTGAGTAGGGAACATCAGAGATTGAAAATTCAGATGAGAGATAAAGAGATTTAAAACAGGGGGAAAAGGTGATAAGGGAAGAATCTGTCTCTCCTACTGTTACAAGTACTGGATTTTTTCTTTAGTTTTTAGTGCACTGTCTCTTTAAGTGTGTTGTACTCTGCAGCATGCAGGCTGCAGGTGGCTCCATTTCCTTATCTTTTTACAGAACTGAAGTAGTGTTAACCCTTTGTAGTCCCAGTCGTTTAATATAAGCATTTCAACCATTATGTTTTCTAGAAGCACATGCTGTCTTATATTTGTTGGTTGTTTTCTGTGTGTGTGTTATTTTCGAGATATTGAGTCCTTCTGTTTTTGGGTTTGAATTGGAGTGATTGAAGCTAATTGCAAATGATCAAATTATGGAACTGGTTTTCTGTGGATGGCCACTGCAGACAGTTAGTAATGCAAATTATGTGAATAAGTCCCTAGGTGTGACATTTGGGACATCATGTGAAATTTGGCATTTTCTGAGTTCATAACCCATTACAGGAATCAATATTTTAAGGTGCATGAAATGTAGAATATGGTTGTTGAGTATATTCATTTCAATTTAAGATTGTGCCTCCAGAATATGGGCATTTTAAGGAAAACTTTTGTGCTTTACATTTTAAATTGAAGACACGTTGTATGGATTTAAAAGCATTGTTTTTTAATTTGGTTACTGCAAGTTGGAGAATTCTGCTGTTGTGTTGAATGACCACCTCCCCCCCCGCCGCAGGGTTTTCACACCGAAGTAATGAACCCCTTACTCTGTCTGCCAAATTGCATTGACATACTGTGTTAGGTTTTTAAGTGAAAAGAAACCTTTTTCGCAATCTCACATAGAAGGACCACGTTTGATTGTACAGAAAGCGAATCCCTTAGTTTATCTAGTGCGATTAGGCAATGGCAAGTCAGGCATTGATAAATGGCTCCACAAGGTACAAGTGACAGCATTTAAAGGCACTCTTGACTAAATTCACAGGTGTTCCTAGAACCGCAGATGGTATTGTGGTTCTGTTTACACAGGTGTCTGGTGTGATACTTCGAAGCCTAGGAGTGGGTGCAGGCTGGGACCAGAAGTGGCAGGCATCCATGCATATTAAAAATTAGGAGGTCTGGAGTATCATTTACAATGTAACTGGTAGAGACCCGCTGGTCCTTGTCTTTTTTATCACTGTTCAAAACCTGCAGGCAAATCTGGATGTGGCATTCTTTAAGAAAGGCTGTGAAAAGGAAACAGTACTACTGACACCTTGAATGGCAAAATGTTGATAAAGTGGGAATTCCATATGAGGACTGTGGGCTAAGTTACAGTAAAACTGTATAGCATATAACTAAATTTATAATTAACTAATTAACTAAACTTAATTAAATAAATTAAACGAGGTTAGTACTTAGATCAAAATTATAAATAATTTGATTGACAGTGACGTAATTAATTAAATAAATACTATAGATATTGCAGGGCAGGAGATGTGTTGCAGCTGTAACATGTGGGAGCTACTGGACAGTCTTGTCCGGGGCGACCACATCTGCATTAAGTGTCTGCAGCTCAAGGAACTTCGGCTCAGAGTTGAGGAACTGGAGTCCGAGCTGCAGACTTTGTGATATATCAGGGAGGGAGAAAGTTACCTGGACACTCTGTTCCAGGAGGCAGTCACACCGCTTAGACTAAATACTTTAGATTTGGTCCGTGGCCAGGGACAGGAGAGTGTGACTGCGAGTGAGGCAGGTATGGGGATCCAGGAGGTAGCATTTAAGTTTCTGTCAGGCTTCAGCAGAGAGAGCTGCTGTAGTAAGTTAATTGGTTAGCTAGATTAAACTGATTCCTGAAGGTGGAGCAGGCCTGACTCATCTGAGTCACAAACTGTAGAAATACAGGGGCCTGTTAGTGCAACAGCATGGAGTGCGGCAGGACAGAGTGAAGCAGCTGCGAGTTTGGTGAGTGTGGGAGTTCGGTGAAGTGGGGGAAGGAGGTGCTGCTTTGCCTTGCTTTTCCTAACTTTTTGCACAGAACGGCAGTGGACCTGAGCGGCAGAAGACTGAGATTGGGGAATAAAAACAGCAGCAGACCTGCAACAAGAGAAAATTACTGTGCAAAGTCACAGGTGAGGCAGGAAAGTCCGAGAAGTGAGCACAGTATAAAAGGAGAGACCGAGAGCGGGAGGAGAGTTTGAGAGGTGAACGCAGGATAAATCTAAGGCAAGTCATGGCAGCACAGCTCGCACCCGTGATGTGCTCCTCCTGTACTATGTGGGAAGTCCTGAACACAACCAATATCCCTGGCGACCATGTGTGCAGGAAGTGTGTCCAGCTGCAGCTACTGGCTAACCGCATTTCGGAGCTGGAGCTGCGGGTGGATTCACTGTGGAGCATCCGTGATGCTGAGACTATCGTGGATAGCACATTCAGTGAGGTGGTCACACCGCATGTGAAGATTACGCAGGCAGAAAGGAAATGGGTGACCGCCAGACAGAGTAAAAGGACAAGGCAGGTAGAGCAGGAGTCCCCTGGGGTCATCTCCCTCTCAAACAGATATACCGCTTTGGATACTGTTGGGGGAGATGGCTTATCAGGGGAAAGCAGCAAGAGCAAAGTTTGTGGCACCACGGGTGGCTCAGCTGCTCAGGAGGGGAGGAAGAAGAGTGGCAGGGCTATATTGATAGGGGATTCAATTGTAAGGGGAACAGATAGGCATTTCTGTGGCCGCAAACGTGACTCCAGGGTGGTATGTTGCCTCCCTGGTGCTAGAGTCAAGGATGTTGCGGAGCGGCTGCAGGACATTCTGGAGGGGGAGGGTGAACAGCCAGTAGTCGTGGTCCATATCGGTACCAACAACATAGGTAAAAAAAGGGATGAGGTCCTGCAAGGTGAATTTAAGGAGTTAGGAGATAAATTGAAAAGCAGGACTTCAAAGGTAGTGATCTCAGGATTACTACCAGTGCCACGTGCTAGTGAGTATAGGAACAGGAGAATAGACCGGATGAATGCATGGCTGCAGGGATGGTGTAGGAGGGAGGGATTTAGATTCTTGGGACATTGGGACCGGTTCTGGGGAAGGTGGGACCTGCACAAGCGGGACGGGTTACACCCGAGCAGGACCGGGACCAATGTCCTCGCGGGGGTGTTTGCTAGTGCTGTTGGGGAAGGTTTAAACTAGAGTGGCAGGGGGATGGGAACCTGAGAGGGGAGTCAGAAGGGAATAAAGTTGAGAGCAGCAAGAGAGGGGAAGACCCAGGGGAAATTTACAATAAAAATAGTACAAACAGTTGTTCAAGAACAAGTGAAAGGGAAAAGTGTAGAGCAGCGGAAAGAAAGTGTACTTTAGACACTACAGATAAAGTGAAAACTAGAAGGCATAAGGCGATTAACCCAGCATCAAAGCCAAAGGTCAGGCTAGGGTGTGTGGCCCAACTAAGAATTCTATATACAAATGCACGGAGTATAAGGAATAAATTAAATGAACTACAGGTTCAAATTCAAATTGGAGGGTATGACATGATAGCTATCACTGAGACATGGCTGCAGGATGGTCAGGATTGGGAACCAAATATACTGGGTTATAAGGTCTACAGGAGAGACAGGGAAAATGGAAGAGGGGGAGGAGTAGCCTTAATGATTAGAGATGAAATCACTTCAATGATAAAGGAGGATATAACGAGAGGGAAGCAGCCAATAGAGACCTTATGGGTTGAATTGAGAAATAGGAAAGGATCTAAGACTATAGTGGGAATTGTGTTTCGGACCCCTGGCAGCAGCTCTGAAGTGCTAGATTGTATAAATGCAGAGATGGTACACACTGCAGCCACTGTGCGCCGGTGGTGAAGGGAGTGAATGTATAGGGTGGTGGATGGGGTGCCAATCAAGCGGGCTGCTTTGTCCTGGATGGTGTCGAGCTTCTTGAGTGTTGTTGGAGCTGCACTCATCCAAGCAAATGGAGAGTATTCCATCACACTCCTGACTTGTGCCTTGTAGATGGTGGAAAGGCTTTGGGGAGTCAGGAGGTGAGTCACTCACCACAGAATACCCAGCCTCTGACCTGCTCTTGTAGCCACAGTATTTATATGGCTGGTCCAGTTAAGTTTCTGGTCAATGGTGACCCCCAGGATGTTGATGGTGGGGGATTCGGCGATGGTAATGCCACTGAATGTCAAGGGAAGGTGGTTAGATGCTCTTTTGTTGGAGATGGTCATTGTCTGGCACCTATCTGGCGCGAATGTTACTTGCCACTTATCAGCCCAAGCCTGGATGTTGTCCAGATCTTGCTGCATGCGGGCTCGGACTGCTTCCTTATTTGAGGGGTTGCGAATGGAACTGAACACTGTGCAATCATCAGCGAACATCCCCATTTCTGACCTTATGATGGAAGGAAGGTCATTGATGAAGCAGCTGAAGATAGTTGGGCCGAGGACACTGCCCTGAGGAAATCCTGCAGCAATGTCCTGGGGCTGAGATGATTGGCCTCCAACAACCACTACCATCTTCCTTTGTGCTAGGTATGACTCCAGCCACTGGAGAGTTTTCCCCGAGATTCCCATTGACTTCAATTTTACTAGGGCTCCTCGGTGCCACACTCGGTCAAATGCTGCCTTAATGTCAAGGGCAGTCACTCTCACCTCACCTCTGGAATTCAGCTCTTTTGTCCATGTTTGGACCAAGGCTGTAATGAGTTCTGGAGCTGAGTAGTCCTGGCGGAACCCAAACTGAGCATCGGTGAGCAGGTTATTGGTGAGTAAGTGCTACTTGATAGCACTGTCGACGACACCTTCCATCACTTTGCTGATGATTAAGAGTAGACTGATGGGGCGGTAATTGGCCGGATTAGATTTGTCCTGCTTTTTGTAGACAGGGCATACCTGGGCAATTTTCCACATTGTCAGGTAGATGCCAGCGTTGCAGCTATACTGGAACAGCTTGGCTAGAGGCGCAGCTAGTTCTGGAGCACAAGACTTCAGCACTACATCTGGGATGTTGTCGGGGCCCATAGCCTTTGCTGTATCTAGTGCACTCAGCCATTTCTTGATATCACGTGGAGTGAATCGAATTGGCTGAAGACTGGCTTCTCTGATGGTGGGGATATCGGGAGGAGGCCGAGATGGATCATCCACTCGGCACTTCTGGCTGAAGATGGTTGCAAACGCTTCAGACTTGTCTTTTGCTGGAAATCCCAAGAAAACTAATATTGAATCGGGGACAAGGACTTGATAAAATTAATATAAGTAAAGCAACAGTAATGAAGAAAATAATAGCACTAAAGAATGACAAATCCCCAGGACCAGATGGTTTCCATCCCAGGGTTTTAAAGGAAGTAGGTGAGCACATTGCAGATGCCCTAACTATAATCTTTCAAAGTTCTCTAAATTCAGGAACTGCCCCTCTAGATTGGAAAATTGCACATGTCACTCCCCTTTTTAAGAAAGGAGAGAGAGGGAATCCAGGGAATTATAGACCAGTTAGCCTAACATCTGTTGTGGGGAAAATGCTGGAGTCTATAATTAAGGATAGGGTGACTGAACACCTCGAGAATTTTCATTTAATCAGAGAGAGCCAGCATGGATTTGTGAAAGGTAGGTCGTGCCTGACAAACCTGATTGAATTTTTTGAAGAAGTGACTAAAGTAGTGGACAGGGGAATTTCAATGGTGTAGGGGGTGGTGGTGTGTGTCAGCTTCACCTCTGACTTCTGAGCGGTCCGAATCGCTCCCACTCCCTGGGTTCTCGACCTTGGACTTATTTGGGGGTTGTGACAAAGTGCAGCAGACAACTGGTTTTGGTGCAAGAAACTTTGACCTTTATTCAAGAGAGGAAGTACAACACAACAATCTTAACACTCTAATAAAATGGGGAACACGTCTGTACACACGAGGGAAATTACAGTAGAAAGATACCTCACCCCTCCCAATCCCACTGTACTAGCTAGGTTGGACTCTAAAGGGCCAGAGATAATGCTCACCAAACGAATCTTTGACAGTAATTCACCCAGAGGTAAGTCAGAAATAGATTGTAGAGTGGAAACTTTGCGGATCTTCGGTTTTCTCCCGAGTTGGTTTTCTTTGGTCGCGGTGGCCCAATATTACCCGGTTGGTTGGTGACAATATTCGGTTGGTTGTTTCGTAAGGCCCATTTTGCCGCGAGGTGTCTGATGGTCACTGGGGCTGTTGCTCTGGTTTCTTCTTGTGTGTCGGCCTGCTTCTAGAGCTGTTGTCCTTCCCTGTCGAACTGCTTTCCTCGCCTTGTTCGCTGGATGCTGCTCTTCCTCCCAGACATAGGCAGAACCAGACAAGCAGCCAGCAAGAACCAGAGAGAGAGAGAGAGAGAGGTTTCCAGTTTCCACTTGTGTATCCCCTCCCTTACAATGGTCTTCGACACTTTAAAAAAAAACACTTCATGTCTGTTTAAACAGTTCTTACAAAGTCCTTAAGAATCTTTGATGGCTTTTTGATGGTCCCTCATCATGTTGCAATTGCTTCTCCCGATGGGTCATTGTTAATTCCGATTTTTAGAGCTTGTCACACAAGGCTTCCTTTTGTATCCAACGTCCTAGGTGTTGATGGGTTTTGCTTTAAAACAAAGTCATGGCCCCACCATGTCTGGAGCAGTTACCTCTTTCAATGGCCTTGAGTGTCGACCACCTGCTGTCGGTCTTGCATTAAAACAGAGTCATGTCTGAAGCAGTAAATTCTCCCACATTCCACGTGTGGGTTGTGGATTCGTCTGGTGACCTCTCACCTATCCTTCCATCTTAGGATTTCAGTCAATGACCAAAGTTTTCCATACTCAGGGAAAAGGTGAATTTCTTTCGGGTTTTTCTCCGAGTTTTGGGGGATCTGTGAATTTTGAGAATCTTACACTGGATGTTGTTTATATGGACTTCCAGAAGGCATTTGATAAGGTCCCACATAAGAGACTGTTAGCTAAGATAGAAGCCCATGGAATCGAGGGAAAAGTACGGACTTGGTTAGGAAGTTGGCTGAGCGAAAGGCGACAGAGAGTAGGGATAATGGGCAGGTACTCACATTGGCAGGATGTGATAGTGGAGTCCCGCAGGGATGTGTCTTGGGGCCTCAATTATTCACAATATTTATTAACGACTTAGATGAAGGCATAGAAAGTCTCATATCTAAGTTTGCTGATGACACAAAGATTGGTGGCATTGTAAGCAGTGTAGATGAAAACATAAAATTACAAAGCGATATTGATAGATTAGGTGAATGGGCAAAACTGTGGCAAATAGAATTCAATGTAGACAAATGTGAGGTCATCCACTTTGGATCAAAAAAGGAAAGAACAGGGTACTTTCTAAATGGTAAAAAGTTAAGAACAGTGGATGTCCAAAGGGACCTAGGGGTTCAGGTACATAGATCATTGAAGTGTCATGAACAGGTGCAGAAAATAATCAAGAAGGCTAATGGAAAGCTGGCCTTTATATCTAGAGGACTAGAGTACTAGAAGTTATGCTGCAGCTATACAAAACCCTGGTTAGACTGCACCTGGAGTACTGTGAGCAGTTCTGGGCACTGCACCTTCGGAAGGACATGTTGGCCTTGGAGGGAGTGCAGCGTAGGTTTACTAGAATGAAACCTGGACTTCAAGGGTTAAGTTACGAGGAGAGATTACACAAATTGGGGTTGTATTCTCTCGAGTTTCGAAGGTTAAGGGGTGATCTGATTGAAGTTTATAAGATATTAAGGGGAACGGATATGGTGGATAGAGAGAAGCTATTTCCACTGGTTGGAGATTCTAGGAGTAGGGGGCACAGTCTAAAAATTAGAGCCAGACCTTTCAGGAGCGAGATTAGAAAACATTTCTGCACACAAAGGTTGTAGAAGTTTGGAACTCTCTTCCGCAAACGGCAATTGATACTAGCTCAATTGCTCAATTTAAATCTGAGATAGATAGCTTTTTGGCAATCAAAGGTATTAAGGGATATGGGCCAAAGGCAGGAATATGGAGTTAGATCACAGATCAGCAAGATCTTATCAAATGGTGGAGCAGGCATGAGGGGCTGAATGGCCTACTCCTGTTCCTATGTTCCTATGTATTCCTATGTAGCATTGCAGGAGTCTCAGCCCTTGCACTTGTCTAACAGTTACAAGGTTCTTGCAAGCTGTGTGGATGAGAGCAAGGACTGCAGGGAGGATCAGCAAACTTACCATGGCACTGTGGTACAGGAGGCCATTCAAGTGGGGGGAGTAAAAAGGAAGGTGGTAATACTAGGCGACAGTATAGTTAGGGGGATAGATACCGTTCTCTACAGTCAAGAACGTGAGTCCCGAAGGCTGTGTTGCCTGCCCAGTGCCAGGGTTAAGGACATCTCCTCCGGGCTGGAGACGAACTTGGAGTGGGAGGGGGAGGATCCAGTTGTCATGGTCCACGTAGGTACCAACGACATAGGTAGGACTAAGAAAGAGTGCTGAGAGAGTTTGAGCAGCTAGGGACTAAATTAAAAAACAGAACCACAAAGGTAATAATCTCTGGATTATTACCTGATCCACAAGCAAATTGGCATAGGGTAAGTAAGATCAGAGAGATGAATGCGTGGCTCAAAGATTGGTGTGGGAGAAGTGGGTTTTGATTCATGGGGCACTGGCACCAGTACTGGGGAAAGAGAGAGCTGTTCCATCAGAATGGGCTTCACCTGAACCATGCTGGGACCAGTGTTCTGGCGAATTGAATAACTAGGGCTGTAGATAGGGCTTTAAACTAAATGGGGGGGAGGGTTTAGGTGGGGGGAAATTTAGAATGTTGAAGAGAAAGGACAAGGAAGTAGTACAGAGAAGAGATAGGGGTAATGATAACCAACGTGTGACAGGAAGGGACAGAGCGAACAAACATAAGAGTACACCAGCAAATGGGGTCAGAGTAGAAAAAAATGATAAAAAGACAAAATTAAAGTTATTTGAATGCATGCAGCATTTGAAATTAAATAGAAGAATTGACGGCACAAATAGAAACAAATGGGAATGATCTCATTGCCATTACAGAGACATGGTTGCAAGGTGACCAAGGTTGGGAACTGAATATTCAGGGGTAGCTGACATTTCGGAAGGATAGGACGAAAGGCAAAGGTGGTGGGGTAACTCTGTTAATAAAGGATGAAATTAATACAATAGTGAGAAATGATTTTGGCTCAGAAGATCAAGATGTCGAATCAATTTGGGTGGAGGTAAGAAATAGCTAGGGTAAGAAATCACTGGTGGGAGTAGTCTATAGGCCCCCTAACAGTAGCTACACTGTAGGTCAAAATATAAATCAAGAAATAATGGGGGCTTGTAAAAAAGGTAATGATTTTAACTTTCACATAGATTGGACAAATCAAATTAGCAAAAATAGCCCTGAGAATGAGTTCATAGAATGTATTTGGAACTGTTTCTTCGAACAATATGTTGTGGAACCAACCAGGGAATAGGCCATTTTAGATCTGGTAACGAGACAGGATTAATTAATCCGCAAACAGTGATCATAATATGATAGAATTTCACATCCAGTTTGAAAGTGAGGATCTTGGATCTGAATCTACTGTATTAAACCTAAATAAGGGCAATTACAATGGCATGAAGACAGAGTTGGCTAATTATTACAGTTCTTTGAGGAAGTAACGAGCAGGGTGGATAAAGGGAAACCAATAGATGTAGTGTATTTGGATTTCCAAAAGGCATTCGATAATATGCCACATAAAAGGTTACTGCACAAGATAAGAGCTCATGGTGTTGGGGGTAATGTATTGGCATGGGTAGAGGATTGGCTAACTAACAGAAAACAGAGTCTGGAAAAAGGGGTCATTTTGATGATGGCAATCTGTAACCAGTGGGGTGCCATAGGGATCAATGCTGGGGCCTCAACTATTTACCATCTATATCAATGACTTGGATGAAGGAAGCGAGTGTACTATGGCCAAATTTGCTGATGATGCAAAGATAGGTAGAAAAGTAAGTTGTGAGGAGGACACAAAGTGTCTGCAAAAGAATATAGATAGGTTAAGTGGGGGCAAAATTTTGGCAGATGGAGTATAATGTGGGAAAATGTGAAGTCATCCACTTTGATAGGAAGAATAAAAAAGCAAAATATTATATAAATGGAGAAAGACTACAGACTGCTGCGGTACAGAAGGATTTGGGTCTCCTCGTATATGAAACACAAGAAATTAGCATACAGGCGCAGCAGGTAATTGGGAAGGCAAATGGAATATTGGCCTTTATTTGAAGGGGGATGGAGTATAAAAGCAGGGATATCTTGCTACAACTGTACAGGATGCTGGTGAGTCCACACCTAGAGTACTGCGTACAGTTTTGGTCCCTTTATTTAAGGAAGAATATACTTGCATTGGAGACGGTTCAGAGAAGGTTCACTCGGTTGATTCCGGGCATGGAAGGGTTTTCTTATGAGGAAAGATTGAACAGGTTGGGTCTATACTCACTGGAGTTTAGAAGAATGAGAGGAGATCTTATTGAAACATATAAGATTCTGAGGGACTTGACAGGGTCAATGCTGAAAGGATGTTTCCCCTCATAGGGGAATCTAGAACTAGGGGGCATAGTCTCAGAATAAGGGGTCGCCCATTTAAGACGGAAATTAGGAGAAATTTCTTCTCTCAGAGGTTGTGAACCTTTGGAATTCTTTGCACCAAAGAGCGGTGGAGGCTGAGTCATTGAATATATTCAAGGCTGAGTTAGACAAATTTTTGATCAGCAAGGGAGTCAAAGGATATGGGGAAAGGGCAGGAAAGTGGAGTTGAGGTAAAAATCAGATCAGCCATGATCTCATTAAATGGCGGAGCAGGCTCGAAGGGCCAAATGGCCTACTTCTGCTCCTATCTCTTATGTTCTTATGTTCTTATGTAGGATATGCTTAAGGAACAGTGGGGTGTAAGAGCTTTGAATTTTCATTTTTTCTGCCCAGATATGAGGGCCGATGTGGATGTTTCCCTGCACGCATGCTTGAGTGCAGACGATGTGGACATGATCTAAAATTGAGACTAATGTAATTCAAACTTTAAAATGGGAGGCGCAGGAAAAGATGCAAATTCCATGTCCATGTTTATGAAGGACCGTGAACAAACTTGTGATGACGGAAACACAAGAAGCTAGAGATTATTCCTGATCTGTTAAATTTTTCCTTCTGTATCTTTTGTCTTCTGATTTATGTAATTGAATGTATGTAGATTTTTATCGCTCTAAAAGAAATGGGCCATAGTTTTAATCGGGAAGAGATTTAGGTGAACTCACATAGAGACAATGAGAACACGATAAAACAATGCACAAGCAATTAGAGGGATTACTTAAAGGAATGAATAGGCAGACAGGCATGTTATATCAGAACAAGGGGAGACCCTGCTTTTAATAAAAGGAGTGGCAGAGTGAAAGGTTAGGGATAATGGCAATCATTCAGAACAACAAAGACTAAGGAACAACTGATCTCAAAGGTGATTACATATGGAGGCTTTCTTTTTAAATCAGATTCAAAAAGGGGTTAAATGGTATTAGGAAGTAATTGGATCCCAAATTTTAGAATTGGATCCCAAAGTATGGGCGAGAAACTGACAAAAAATAAATAAAAGACAAAATCGTAAGGACGTCTGGGTAACCCGTACTTCTGGGTTTCCCATTAGGAATTCTCCCCTCCACCCTCTTCCCGGCTCTGGTTTAAAATTTAGGCCCATATATCCGGTTTGGCGGTTAACATTTTGCTTTACACCAACCAGAATTACTAAGTTGGGGCTAAGGTATTGGTGCCTGTTACGGCCACAATGTTACAAAAGTGCAAGTAAACATTACCCTCGAGACAGAAAGCTTACGAGTGGTTGTAAATTTTGGCCACAAAAGCATTGTGTGTACTTGAATGTGCTATCAGGAACGTTAGATGGAGGCAGGGCCACTTAGAACTGACAACCTTATTGAAGGATAGATGAGAGATCAAAATGTTGCAGGATAACAAGGTAGTAGGGAAAGATATACAAACCCATGGGGCCAAGTCATAGTGGGAGAGTGTCCATACTGCTGGTGAATCCCCATGGGCATGTTTAGTGTCGTATGCTTTCCTGATCATACAAGTTCTGGTTACCATATCACTAATATGGTTACCATATCACTACCTGTTGGGTCCACAGGTGGGACTCCAAGTTAAAACTGAATGTGCATCATTCCAAACCATTTCCCTACTGGACTAGATTGATTAAATAACTGAAGGGTCGAAGACTTGGTCTACTCTCCCTCAAGGTGGGGAATCTGTAAGAATATTGGAGATAGGGATAAATTGACATCTTTTTCTTAATGCTATTAACCATCATGCTTTGCAAACTGTGCTGCTTTAATTTGCAAGTTTTGTCTGCTTGATTTGCTGAATTGTAAATACTGACCGTTGACTAATGACTGACCTTGGTCATTTCCATTGTGTGGCAAGACAGCTAAGGAGAATGAGTCAGGCAAAGTGGCAAGGATGGTGATAAGAACAGGATAAGGGCAGGCAGCTGGATGTATAAGGGTCAACCAGATGGTCACTTGACCTCTGTGAGAAACCTCTTTGCAGAGGGTTTTGTGACAGGATGAATCAAGTTGACCACTTGAATTGTGTAAAAAAACAACCTTGCAAAGGATCTTGTGACCAGATGGGTCAAGCTGGCAACATTGTACTTTGTGGACAAACAATCTCATAAATCTATCAGGGTTTCATGCACAACAACACTGTATATGGTATGAGGGTCCTGTCATGGAGCTTTAAAAACCCAACATCTTTGAGCTCGGGGCAAAGGATGGCGCAAAGGAATCAGTGAGGTCCATCCAGCTGTCAGAAGACTATAAACCACTGCCCAGAGATTGACCAAGATGTAAGAATTGTAAACAATTTTACAACACCAAGTTATAGTCCAGCAATTTTATTTTAAATTCACAAGCTTTCGGAGGCTACCTCCTTCCTCAGGTGAACGATGTGGAAATGAAGTCCTCGAAATGAAGTCGCATTTATAATTCACAGAACAATGCTGGTGATAACAGACAGTTTTTTCAACTGCCCATTGCCAAGGCAATCAGTGTGCAGACAGACAGTTGTTACCTGCCAGGTCTCAGAATATACAAATCACCAAAAAAAACAACAAACAAAAAAAAACAGAGATAGAGAGGTAGAAACATAGAAAAGACAGCAACTGACCCGTTATATTAAAAACAGATAACATTTGTTCGCTGGTGGGGTAACGTGTAGCGTGACATGAACCCAAGATCCCGGTTGAGGCCGTCCTCATGGGTGCGGAACTTGGCTATCAATTTCTGCTCGACGATTTTGCGTTGTCGTGTGTCTCGAAGGCCGCCTTGGAGTACGCTTACCCGAAGGTCGGTGGCTGAATGTCCTTGACTGCTGAAGTGTTCCCCGACTGGGAGGGAACCCTCCTGTTTGGCGATTGTTGCGCGGTGTCCGTTCATCCGTTGTCGCAGTGTCTGCATGGTCTCGCCAATGTACCTTGCTCCGGGGCATCCTTTCCTGCAACGTATGAGGTAGACAACGTTGGCCGAGTCACAGGAGTATGAACCATGCACCTGGTGGGTGGTGTCCTCTCGTGTGATGGTGGTATCTGTGTCGATGATCTGGCATGTCTTGCAGAGGTTACCGCGGCAGGGTTGTGTGGTGTCGTGGACGCTGTTCTCTTGAAAGCTGGGTAATTTGCTGCGAACGATGGTCTGTTTGAGGTTGGGTGGCTGTTTAAAGGCGAGTAGTGGAGGTGTGGGGATGGCCATAGCGAGGTGTTCGTCGTCATTGATGACATGTTGAAGGCTGCGGAGAACATGGCGTAGTTTCTCCGCTCCGGGGAAGTACTGGACGACAAAGGGTACTCTGTTGGTTGCGTCCTGTGTTAGTCTCCTGAGGAGGTCTATGCGATTTTTTGCTGTGGCCCGTCGGAACTGTCGATCGATGAGTCGAGCGTCATATCCCGTTCTTACTAGGGCGTCTTTCAGCGTCTGTAGGTGTCCATCGCGTTCCTCCTCGTCTGAGCAGACCCTGTGTATTCGCAGGGCCTGTCCATAGGGGATGGCCTCTTTGACGTGGTTAGGGTGGAAGCTGGAAAAGTGGAGCATCGTGAGGTTGTCCGTGGGCTTGCGGTAGAGTGAGGTGCTGAGGTGCCCGTCTTTGATGGAGATTCGTGTGTCCAAGAAAGAAACTGATTCTGAGGAGTAGTCCATGGTGAGCTTGATGGTGGGATGGAACTTGTTGATGTTATCGTGTAGTCTCTTCAGTGATTCCTCGCCGTGGGTCCATAGAAAGAAAATGTCGTCGATGTATCTGGTGTATAGTGTTGGTTGGAGGTCTTGTGCAGTGAAGAAGTCCTGCTCGAACTTGTGCATGAAAATGTTGGCGTATTGGGGTGCGAATTTGGTCCCCATGGCTGTTCCGTGTGTTTGGGTAAAGAACTGGTTATCGAAGGTGAAGACATTGTGATCCAGGATGAAGCGGATGAGTTGTAGGATGGCGTCCGGAGATTGGCTGTTGTTGGTGTTGAGTATTGATGCTGTCGCAGCGATGCCGTCATCGTGGGGGATACTGGTGTAGAGTGCCGAGACGTCCATCGTGGTGAGAAGTGTTCCTGGTTCAACTGGTCCGTGGGTACTGAGTTTTTGTAGGAAGTCTGTAGTGTCGCGACAGAAGCTGGGGGTTCCCTGTACGATGGGTTTCAGGATGCCCTCGATGTATCCAGAGAGGTTCTCACACAGGGTTCCGTTGCCTGATACGATAGGACGTCCAGGTGTGTTGGCTTTGTGTATCTTTGGGAGGCAGTAGAAGTCTCCCACGCGGGGATTACGTGGGATGAGAGTGCGTAGGATGCTTTGAAGGTCTGGATCGAAGGTCTTGATCAGTTTGTTGAGCTGGTGGGTGTGTTCTTTGGTCGGGTCTGCGGGTAACCGTCTGTAGTGTTCCTGGTTGTCCAGTTGTCGGACAACCAGGGCACCTCAGCACCTCAGCACCTCACTCTACCGCAAGCCCACGGACAACCTCACGATGCTCCACTTTTCCAGCTTCCACCCTAACCACGTCAAAGAGGCCATCCCCTATGGACAGGCCCTGCGAATACACAGGGTCTGCTCAGACGAGGAGGAACGCGATGGACACCTACAGACGCTGAAAGACGCCCTAGTAAGAACGGGATATGACGCTCGACTCATCGATCGACAGTTCCGACGGGCCACAGCAAAAAATCGCATAGACCTCCTCAGGAGACTAACACGGGACGCAACCAACAGAGTACCCTTTGTCGTCCAGTACTTCCCCGGAGCGGAGAAACTACGCCATGTTCTCCGCAGCCTTCAACATGTCATCAATGACGACGAACACCTCGCTATGGCCATCCCCACACCTCCACTACTCGCCTTTAAACAGCCACCCAACCTCAAACAGACCATCGTTCGCAGCAAATTACCCAGCTTTCAAGAGAACAGCGTCCACGACACCACACAACCCTGCCGCGGTAACCTCTGCAAGACATGCCAGATCATCGACACAGATACCACCATCACACGAGAGGACACCACCCACCAGGTGCATGGTTCATACTCCTGTGACTCGGCCAACGTTGTCTACCTCATACGTTGCAGGAAAGGATGCCCCGGAGCATGGTACATTGGCGAGACCATGCAGACACTGCGACAACGGATGAACGGACACCGCGCAACAATCGCCAAACAGGAGGGTTCCCTCCCAGTCGGGGAACACTTCAGCAGTCAAGGACATTCAGCCACCGACCTTCGGGTAAGCGTACTCCAAGGCGGCCTTCGAGACACACGACAACGCAAAATCGTCGAGCAGAAATTGATAGCCAAGTTCCGCACCCATGAGGACGGCCTCAACCGGGATCTTGGGTTCATGTCACGCTACACGTTTCCCCACCAGCGAACAAATGTTATCTGTTTTTAATATAACGGGTCAGTTGCTGTCTTTTCTATGTTTCTACCTCTCTATCTCTGTTTTTTTTTGTTTGTTGTTTTTTTTGGTGATTTGTATATTCTGAGACCTGGCAGGTAACAACTGTCTGTCTGCACACTGATTGCCTTGGCAACGGGCAGTTGAAAAAACTGTCTGTTATCACCAGCATTGTTCTGTGAATTATAAATGCGACTTCATTTCGAGGACTTCATTTCCACATCGTTCACCTGAGGAAGGAGGTAGCCTCCGAAAGCTTGTGAATTTAAAATAAAATTGCTGGACTATAACTTGGTGTTGTAAAATTGTTTACAATTGTAAACCCCAGTCCATCACCGGCATCTCCACATCAAGATGTAAGAAGACTACGAAACTGTCAGAAGACTTGAAACGACTACACCACCAACTTAATTATGAACTCTGTTCAGAGATCAAACGAGGTAATATTGTTTTAAGCTCTATTATAATTGTCTTCACTCCATTATTACTGTCTTATAATATTGGATACTTTTACATGTTTGATTTAACTTTTAATAAATAAGACATTAATTACCATTTCACCTCACATCTGAATCTGTTACACTATATACAAGCACCAATAGCCAAAAACACTCACGCATTCATACCATCACCAGCAATATCCAAAACATGCATGAACTTACCCACATGAACGTTTAAAGGCAGCCATGCAGTCACTCACCAACATAATCACACAAAAACACCCATACGGCATCCAGTAACATGCTTATTTGCTTTGGGAATGGCTGGAATACTAACACCAACATCCAGAGATACTGACTCATTGACTCACCCACACCAGCGTCCAATGACCAAAATAGTTATTTGCCTTGCATTACACCACAACAAGCTAAACAGAAAGAAATAATGGGGTAGAAATCGCTTGGAGCGGTGAACCAACACTCCTCGTTGCTCCGTAGATTTATACTAACCCACTAACTTACTCTTTTCTTCAGGCACTTCTTCGAATAGGAAGCGGAGAAGAGCCCAGTGTCAGTTCAAGCGAAGCTAGGAACCATGGGAGAAGTGAGAGAGCTCTCTCCTCGACCAATCAGATTGCAGCATTTTTGACCAGCTGCGAAACTGTTTCTGCCACTCTTCCAATGTGAAAATCAGGAAGTGAAAGGTACAACATTAAAATCATTGGCAATACAGTTATAGACAACGAGAAAAAGAAAGGGTAAGAAATAATTGAAATAAATAAGAGACAGAAGGGAAAAGTAAAAAAAAAATTTAATGACCAAAAACTATTAAAATAAGTAGTAATGAGACTCCATATTTTTAAAAGTTAATTTTTAGTTGTTTGACAGTCATTAAGACTATTAAAACTTAGTTTAGGCCTGGTATTTTTAAATGTATCTATTTTGTGGCGATATTAGTTACTTTCCAGCTGGGCAGATGAGCAAGTTGGTGCTTTTTCAATGATTTCACTGATTGCAGCGTGTGATGTCCCTTTAATTCGAAGCTGTCATATCGCCGGTGAACCAATAGAAGCAAGTTTCAGATTTCCCGTTTCACTGCGCATGTGTGAACGCCGGAATTTGCTCCTCCATTCCACTAACAACTGACTGCTATTTTGCAAGCAATTTCTGCCCCATTGTGACAAAGGTTACCGAACCACCATTAGAATTAAATAAGGAGTTAAAGAGCAAATGCTGAGCTGTTTACAGTTTGATGTTTTGTTATCAATATATATATGGAATGGTCTATTTTGGCGAAGTTCTCTAGAAATTTGGCTTATTGGCTGGAATTATACTATAGCGAATGGACTAGCAGTGATGGAACCCTTCCACGTGGCCTTGCAAATGAAGCCTAACTCCAAGCTAATGATAGATTGACAGGGTTATACTGCACAACTAGCATTGATGCAGCGTGACAATAGTGTTCCACTGACATAAAACCTGCAGTATAACTGAAGCATTACATAGAGACTCACCTGCTCCAACAGTCAAAAACTACCCAGAGTGACACCTAAAGATGTAAGTGTAGTACTTACCCACTTGATCACCCGAAGGCACCCGTATGAGTCTTGGCTTAATTACCTAGTGATAATACTTACAGTAACTCATCTGCTTTATCACTGGCAAATATCCTGTCTTTCACTCATGTAATCATACAACATTACTCACTTATTCATACCATCAGCCAAAAATACCAGTACAGTCACTCACCCACACTGACATCTACACTGAATTACCTACCCCATCACTTGTCTACATGAATGAGCAAAGATGACAACCATGCACCAACTGCTACAATGACCTCATCTGTCAACCAAATTCGTGCATCACACAGACATGCACACAAATAACAATGTAGCACTGCTTTGCAGGAGTACTCAAAAACATCCCAGATGTCAGATGTGAAAATAAAAGCTCAGTTTAGCGTTTGATATGAATTTTAATTATAAATTTGTAATTAGAATCTCTCACTACTTTACAGGGAGTGCTTTATTGGAGATTAGTTGAACAGGCATTTGAAGAATTTATCACACATAGCTTACCTGCAGGTGATTGAAATATATGCTGGGATTCAGCAAAAAATATTAAACATATATCCGGAATTTCCTCAGATCTGCCACCGTAACTTTGCCGGAGGAGCAGCGGAAACTCTGTTAAACATGTAAACAGGGTTTTGCCGCACTTCTGGCAATATTACAGTGGAATGGGAGCAGCCCTTAGGAAATTCCCAGTCTTTATAAGAATTGATTCCTTCCAATATTAATGCAAATATTCTATCTTCACAGTATCTTCAGATTGTGATGAATTTACAGCTTGTATGTTATAGAGATTTCCAGTTACAGAGATCTTCAGCAGAGACAAAAGTCTTCTCCCAAAATGACCACGTCCATTGAGTATTCAGAAGTGCCAGTAAAATACTTTCTTCTTCTTCTTTGCCTTCCATACCTAGTGGCACATGAGGCAATCCATTTCATCTACTGCTTTTACATCCAGCACATCGTGATCTAGATTGTTTCTGTAACAAAGACCCTTTTTTATAAGGACAGGTTGTTAGGTTGAATCACAACTCCTTACCAGGAGGATTGTCTAGATGGGATTGGCGGGGGGGTCACCACTCCACTCCCATTGGATGCGAGTACCGCTCTGGATGTCAAAGCGCAGAGACCCCCCATCGGCCCAGTATAAAAGAGCAGCGGAGAGACAGAGAGAGAGAGCACGGGAATCTCCCACAGTAGCCTGGTAAAAAGGAGCAGCGGAGAGACAGAGAGAGAGAGAGAGAGAGAGCACAGGAATCTCCCACAGCAGCCTGGAAAAAAGGAGCAGCAGAGAGAGAGAGAGAGAGAGAGCACAGGAATCTTCCACAGCAGCCAGGTAAAAAGGAGCAGCGGAAAGAGAGAGTGCGGGAATCCCTCAGTGGCCCGGTATGAAGGAGCAGTGGAGAGAGAGAGAGAGAGAGAGAGCTCAGGAATCTTCCACAGCAGCCAGGTAAAAAGGAGCAGCGGAGAGAGAGAGAGAGAGAGAGAGAGCTCAGGAATCTTCCACAGCAGCCAGGTAAAAAGGAGCAGCGGAGAGAGAGAGAGAGAGAGAGTGCGGGAATCCCCCCCTGCGGAGAGAGAGAGAGAGGGTGCGGGAATCCCTCCAGCGGAGAGAGAGGGAGAGAGAGGGTGCGGGAATCCCCCCAGCGGAGAGAGAGAGGGAAAGAGAGGGTGCGGGAATCCCCCCAGCGGAGAGAGAGGGTGCGGGAATCCCCCCAGCGGAGAGAGAGAGGGAAAGAGAGGGTGCGGGAATCCCCCCAGCGGAGAGAGAGAGGGAGAGAGAGGGTGCGGGAATCCCCCCAGCGGAGACCCGGGTATAAAGGAGCAGCGGAGAGAGAGAGAGAGGGTGCGGGAATCCCTCCAGCGGAGAGAGAGACGGAGAGATAGAGGGTGCGGGAATCCCCCCAACGGAGAGAGAGAGGGAGAGAGAGAGGGTGCGGGATTCCCCCCAGTGGCTGGGATTCCCCCCAGAGGCCGGGATTCCCCCCAGCGACCGGAATTCCCCCCAGCGGCCGGGATTCCCCCCAGAGGCCGGGATTCCCCCCAGAGGCCGGGATTCCCCCCAGCGGCTGGGATTCCCCCCAGAGGCCGGGACTCCCCCCAGCGGAGAGCCGGGTACAAAGGAGCAGCGGAGAGAGGAGAGCAAAAAATAATCAAGGAGTGAGGTCACAGGACAACGGGTAGGTGATTGGCTGGTGAGTATTACTGTTTTTTTTGCTCTCTAAGCTAGGTTTAAACTAAGAGCTGGGAAACTATAACTTACTGTTACTTTATTAAATTCATAACTTAAACTAGATAAACTAATTAGTTAATAAAACTAAAAGTATCGAGTGAATAAGAACTTTAAGTAATTAAATATATAAAACAAGGTTAGCAAGGGATGGCGAGGCAGGTGGTGAGTCGTAACTGCAGCATGTGGGAGTTGGTGGAGACCAGTGAGATCCTGAGCAACCACATCCGCAGTATGAGTCTGCAACTCGAGAAACTTTGGCTCAGAGTTGTTGAGCTGGAGTCTGAGCTGCAGATATTGCAATGCATCAGGGAGGGGAAAGTTACCTGGGCACTTTGACCAAGGAGGCAGTCACAGCATTAGGATAGTTAGTGGTTTAGATTTGGTTAGTAGTCAGGGACAGGAGGATGTGGCTGCGAGTCAGGCAGGTAAGGGGACCCCTGATGCAGTGATGGAGGAGTCTCAGCCTTTGACCTTGTCCAACAGGTATGAGGTATTTGCTACCTGTATGGATGAGAACAAAGACTGCAGGGAGGGTGGGCAATTTGACTGCGGCATGGTACACGAGGCCATTCAAGGGCGGGGGAGGGAATAAAAAAGGAATGTGGTAGTGTTAGGGGATAGTATAGTCAGGGGTATAGGCACTGTTCTCTGCAGCCATGACTGGGAGTCCCGTAGGCTATGTTGCCAGGGTTAAGGATATCTCCATGCGGCTGGAGAAGAACTTGGAGCATGAGGGGGACAATTCAGTTGCCGTGGTCCACGTAGGAACCAACGACATAAGTAGAACTAGGAATGAGGTTCTGCTGAGGGAGTTTGAGGAGCTAGGGTTCAAATTAATAAGCAGAATCTCAAAGATAATAATCTTTGGATTAATACCTGAGCAAAGCAAAAAGTGGCATAGGGTCAAACAGATCAGAGAGGTAAATGCATGGCTCAAAGAGTGGTGTGGGAGACAGGGGTTTTGATTTGTGGGATACTGGCACCAGTACTGGGAAAAGAGGGAGCTGTTCAGTTGGGATAGGTTCCACTTAAACTGGGCTGGGACCAGTGTCCTGGCGAATCAAATAACCAGGGCTGTAGATAGCGCTTTAAACTAAAAGTGTTGGGGGGGGGGGAGGGTTCAGGTAAGGGTAAATTTATAAATCTAAAGAGAAAAGTCAAGGCCATAGAGCAGTGTAGTGATTTGGGTAAAGATAAACAGAATGTGCCAGGAAGAGGTAGAGAGTTTAATGGTAATAGTGCATCTGTGAATAAGGTCAAATCAGGGAAAAATAGTACAAAGTTCAAATTGAATTACTTTTCCCGTGGAGTTTTTATTCCTCAATTTAATGTATATTCGTTGAGAATTATGAAATATTTCTTTAAATGTTCGCCTTTACTTATCTAAGGCGCTTTATCTGAATGCACGGAGCATTCGTAACAAGATAGACGAATTAATGCCACAAATAGAGATAAATTTGATCTAGTAGTCGTTACTGAGAGGTGGTTGCAAGGTGACCAAGGTTGGGAACTAAACATTCCAAGGTACTTGACTTTTCGAAAAGACAGACAAAATGGAAAAGGAGGGCGGTGGGGTGGGTAGCCCGGTTAATAAAGGATGACATAAGGACAGTATTGAGAAAGGATCTTGGCTCGGAAGATCCAGAAGTAGAATCGGTATGGGTGGAGATAAGAAATAACAAGGGGCAGAAAAACACTGGTAACACTGGTAGGAGTAGTTTATAGGCCCCCTAACAGTAGTTATACTGTTGGACAGAGTATTAATGAAGAAATAAGAGGAGCTTGCAATAATCGTGGGGGATTTTAATCTTCATATATACTGGACAAATCAAATTGGCAAAAGTAGTTTGGAGGACGAGTTCATGGAATGCATTCGAGACAGTTTCTTAGAACAATAGGCCATGGAATCAACCAGGGAACAGGCTATTTTAGATCTTGTCTTGTGTAATGAGACAGGATTAATTAGTAATCTCATAGTAAGGGATCCTCTGGGGTAGAGTGATCGTAATATGATAGAATTTCACAGTGAGTTCGAGAGTGACGTATTTAAGTCCACAATTAGAGTCTTAAACTTAAACAAAGCCAATTACATAGGTATGAGGGGCAAGTTGGCTGAGGTAGATTGGGAAATTAGATTAAAAGATATGACGGTAGATAAGCAAAGGCAAACATTTAAAGAAATATTTCATAATTCTCAATGAATGTACATTCCAAAGAGGAATAAAAACTCCATGGGAAAAGTGGTCCATCCGTGGCTAACCTGAGAAGTTAAGGATAATATTAAATTAAAAGAAGAGGCTTATAATGTTGCGAGAAGAGTGGTAAGCCTGAGGATTGGGAGAGTTTTAGAAACAAGCAAAGGGTGACCAAGAAATTGATGAAGAGGGAGAAAATAGAATATGAGAGTGAACTAGCAAGAAAAATAGAAACAGATTGTAAGAGCTTCTACAAGTATATAAAAAGGAAGAGAGTAGCGAAAGTAAACGTGGGTCCCTTAGAGGCTGAGACAGGAGAAATTATAATGGGAAATAAGGAAATGGCAGAGACATTAAGCAAATATTTTGTATCTGTCTTCACAGTAGAAGACACAAAAAGCATACCAGAAATAGTGGGGAACCAAGGGTCTAATGAGAATGAGGAACTTAAAGTAATTTATATTAGTAAAGAAAAAGTATTGGAGAAATTAATGGGACTAAAAGCCAACAAATCCCCTGAACCTGATGGCCTACATCCTAGGGTTCTAAAAGTGGTGGCTGCAGAGATAGTGGATGCATTGGTTATGATCTTCCAAAATTCCCTAGATTCTAGAATGGTCTCAGTAGGTTGGAAGGTAACAAATGTAACCCCGCTATTCAAGAAAGGAGGGAGAAAAAAAACAGGGAACTACAGGCCAATTAGCCTGACATCAGTTGTCGGGAAAATGCTGGAATCCATTAGTAAGGACATGGTAACATGGCACTTAGAAAATCATAATATGTTTAGGAGAGTCAACAAGATTTTATGAAAGGTCTGACAATTCAATTAGAGCTTTTTGAGGATGTAACTAGCAGGGTAGATAAAGGGGAACCAGTGGATGTAGTATATTTGGATTTTCAAAAGGCATCAATAAGGTGCCATGCAAAAGGTTGTTAGACAAGATAAGGGCTCATGAGGTTAACCGACAGAAAACAGAGAGTAGGAATAAACGGGTCATTTTCTGTTTGGTGGGCTGTAACTAGTGGGGTGCCGCAGGGATCAGTGCTTGGGCCTCAACTATTTGGAATCCATATTAATGATTTAGATGAAGGGACCGAGTGTAATGTATCCAAGTTTGCTGACGATACAAAGCTAGGTGGGAAAGTAAGCTGTGAGGAGGACACAAAGAGTCAGCAAAGGGATATAGACAGGTTAAGTGAATGGGCAAGAAGGTGGCAGATGGAATATAATGTGGGGAAATGTGAGGTTATTTCACTTAGGTAGGAAGAATAGAAAAGCAGAATATTTTTTAAATGGATGAGAAACTATTGAATGTTGGTAGTCAGAGGGATTTGGGTGTCCTTGTACACAAAACACAGAAAGTTAACATGTAGGTACAGCAAGCAATTAGGAAGGCAAATGATATGTTGGCCTTTATTACAAGGGGGTTGGAGTACAAGAGTAAGGAAGTCTTGCTGCAATTGTACAGGGCTTTGGTGAGACCACACCTGGAGTACTGTGTACAGTTTTGTCCTCCTCACCTAAGGAAGGATATACTTGCCTTAGAGGCAGTGCAACAAAGGCTCACTAGATTGATTCCTGGGATGAGAGGGTTGTCCTCCGAGGAGAAATTGAGTAGAATGGGTCTATACTCTCTGGAGTTTAGAAGAATGAGAGGTGATCTCATTGAAACATATCAGGATCTGAGAAGGCTTGACAGGGTAGATGCTGAGAGGCTGTTTCCCTGGCTGGAGAGTCAAGAACTAGGGCGCATAATCTCAGGATAAGGCGTTGGCAATTTAGGACTGAGATGAGGAGAAATTTCTTCACTCAGGGGGTTGTGAATCTTTGGAATTCTCTACCCCAGTGGACTGTGGATGCTCAATCATTGAGTATATTGAAGGCTTGGATTGAAAGATTTTTTTGACTCTAAGGGAATCAAGGGATATGGGGATTGGGCGGGAAAGTGGAGTTGAGGTCAAAGATCAGCCATGTTCTTACTGAATGACGGGGCAGGCTTGAGGGGCCGTATGGCCTACTCCTGCTCCTATTTCTTATGTTAACCCAGTATTCAGAGACTGAAACTTTCGTCTCCGCTCGCCGAATAGGTGAAACACTTTGGCCATTTGAAATCGGTGAACTTGTGCCAATGTTTTTTAGTCAAGGAGAACTGCATGTGTGGCTCATGCAACAAGGTGGGCTTCACGGCAATGTATAATTTAATGGAAAGATATGCACTTGTAGTGATTATCATCATGTAACAAAAGTATGGCTTAACAGAAGTTGGCAAATAGTTAAATTCACAGTCAACTGAAGAAAAGGTTGAATAAAACCACGATCTGCGTTGCTTTGACACTGCACTGACACCCTGCTGATGATGCACTAAGGATTCTGAAGCATATACTCTTGATCCTACACTCTGAATCACTAGCAGTTTTTTTACTCTCATCTCTGATAGAAATTACAACATTCGAATGAAAGTCAGACTGTCATACAGGCAGTTTTCAGATAACTTTTGCAGTAAACTGATTTGATCTCCTCTAGCACTTTTTTTTTTACATAGTTCTTGATACTTTTGCCAGCTTGAGACTCTTATTTTTCCTGCAGCCGTCATGACATACGAACTAAAGGGGGCCGTGAAAGTAGTACTGATGCACGGTGGGTTTTTATGTATCTCTACAGTTGTATGTCTACATCAAGGAACTGCAACCTGTATTTAATAAATTGTAAATTCTGCATTTCATTTCAGATATTTTTTATTTTAACCACCGTGAAAATCTATTATTTCCAGCTTAACAAGCCACATGGAGAATATCTATATAAAATTAAGAGCCACCTTCTATTTGCTATTTTTGTCTATTCTCATGTAGTCCAGAGAGAAGGACTGCTTTGGGATTGTGCCAAAGACTCCTACAATCTTTAATATCAATGCTGATGAACGGGCTGGCCAGCAGAATGTAGAGATGGCTGTGATTATTTTCTTAACACTGTAAGATGTTCCATAAACTGACTTGGCTTAAAAAAAGTCATTTATGGAAGTTTTTAAAAAATGCTCTCGATAGTTACTTAAAAGAATGTTAATTGTAAACAATTTTACAACACCAAGTTATAGTCCAGCAATTTTATTTTAAATTCACAAGCTTTCGGAGATTTTCTCCTTCCTCAGGCAAATGTTTCAAGAGCTCCTTGAAGCCTACGCATTTATACATATTGAACAATACATGGTGTTTACAGACTGCCCCTGCAACTGCCCGTTGCCAAGGCAATCACCGTGTTCAGACAGAGAGGTGTCACCTGCAGAACCCCCGAATACACATTCAACAAAAAAACAACAGGGAAAAAAAACAGAGAAAAAAAACACAGAGAGAGGCAGTGTTTCTCTCTGTGTTTTTTTTCTCTGTTTTTTTTCCCTGTTTGTTTTTTTGTTGAATGTGTATTCGGGGGTTCTGCAGGTGACACCTCTCTGTCTGAACACGGTGATTGCCTTGGCAACGGGCAGTTGCAGGGGCAGTCTGTAAACACCATGTATTGTTCAATATGTATAAATGCGTAGGCTTCAAGGAGCTCTTGAAACATTTGCCTGAGGAAGGAGAAAATCTCCGAAAGCTTGTGAATTTAAAATAAAATTGCTGGACTATAACTTGGTGTTGTAAAATTGTTTACAATTGTCAACCCCAGTCCATCACCGGCATCTCCACATCAAAAGAATGTTAGGTTTGGGTATCCAAAAATATCACGAAACACTTGCAGAACCCTTACAGAAATCTAAGGAGCCATTTTCAGGTTTGGATCCCCAATGTTTACATTCTTTAATATTTGAATTCAATCTTTTGAATTCTGTTGATCAAATTTAATTAACCTAAGTTAAAGGAAGTAGGTGAGCACATTACAGATGCCCTAACTATTATCTTTCAAAGTTCTCTAAATTCAGGAACTGTCCCTCTGGATTGGAAAATTGCACATATCACTCTGCTTTTTTAAGAAAGAAGAGAGAGGGAAACCAGGGAATTATAGACCAGTTAGCCTAACATCTGTTGTGGGGAAAATGCTGGAGTCTATAATTAAGGATAGGGTGACTGAACACCTCGAGAATTTTCAGTTAATCAGAGAGAGCCAGCATGGATTTGTGAAAGGTAGGTCATGCCTGACAAACCTGATTGAATTTTTTAAAGAGGTGACTAAAGTAGTGGACAGGGGAATGTCAATGGATGTTATTTATATGGACTTCCAGAAGGCATTTGATAAGGTCCCACATAAGAGAGTGTTAGCTAAGATAGAAGCCCATGGAATCAAGGGAAAAGTACGGACTTGGTTAGGAAGTTGGCTGAGCGAAAGGCGACAGAGAGTAGGGATAATGGGAAGGTACTCACATTGGCAGGATGTTACTAGTGGAGTCCCGCAGGGATCTATCTTGGGGCCTCAATTATTCACAATATTTATTAACGACTTAGATGAAGGCATAGAAAGTCTCATATCTAAGTTTGCCGATGACACAAAGATTGGTGGCATTGTAAGCAGTGTAGATGAAAACATAAAATTACAAAGCGATATTGATAGATTAGGTGAATGGGCAAAACTGTGGCAAATGGAATTCAATGTAGACAAATGTGAGGTCATCCACTTTGGATCAAAAAAGGAAAGAACAGGGTACTTTCTAAATGGTAAAAAGTTAAAAACAGTGGATGTCCAAAGGGACTTAGGGGTTCAGGTACATAGATCATTGAAGTGTCATGAACAGGTGCAGAAAATAATCAAGAAGGCTAATGGAAAGCTGGCCTATATATCTAGAGGACTAGAGTACAAGGGGGCAGAAGTTATGCTGCAGCTATACAAAACCCTGGTTAGACCGCACCTGGAGTACTATGAGCAGTTCTGAGCACCGCACCTTCGGAAGGACATATTAGCGTAGGTTTACAAGAATGATACCCGGACTTCAAGGGTTAAGTTACGAGGAGAGATTACACAAATTGGGGTTGTATTCGCTGGAGTTTCGAAGGTTAAGGGGTGATCTGATCGAAGTTTATAAGATATTAAGGGGAATGGATAGGGTGGATAGAGAGAAACTATTTCTGCTGGTTGGGGATTCTAGGAGTAGGGGGCACAGTCTAAAAATTAGAGCCAGACCTTTCAGGAGTGAGATTAGAAAACATTTCTACACACAAAGGGTAGTAGAAGTTTGGAACTCTCTTCCGCAAACGGCAATTGATACTAGCTCAATTGCTAAATTTAAATCTGAGATAGATAGCTTTTTGGCAATCAAAGTTATTAAGGGATATGAGCCAAAGCGGGTATATGTAGTTAGATCACAGATCAGCCATGATCTTATCAAATGGTGGAGCAGGCAAGAGGGGCTGAATGGCCTACTCCTGTTCCTATGTTCCTATAAATAAAATGCTGCAGCTTTTGTCAGTTTTAATTGCAGAAACATATATGAAAGAATCGCAGCAAACAATCAAGTATTTTATCAGCCTCACTGTTTTTAAAGCAGCTTTTGTTCCTCCTTTTTCGCGTTGCCTAAACCATTATTCCAGTTTGTGGTGTCGATGGTAGTCATGATGTGGAGATGCCGGTGATGGACTGGGGTTGACAATTGTAAACAATTTTACAACACCAAGTTATAGTCCAGCAATTTTATTTTAAATTCACAAGCTTTCGGAGATTTTCTCCTTCCTCAGGCAAATGTTTTTGCCTGAGGAAGGAAAAACATTTGCCTGAGGAAGGAGAAAATCTCCGAAAGCTTGTGAATTTAAAATAAAATTGCTGGACTATAACTTGGTGTTGTAAAATTGTTTACAATTATTCCAGTTGAGAGGGCAGGCAGGTTATCTTTTTATAGGCCTTTGCTAATGTCTATTTGGAATCTGCAGCTGGAAGGCACTCAATCATCCAATAAACTCCCATCAGTCCCTTTGGGTAAGTCACTTGATTTTGTTTCGCGCTTCCCTTCTGTTCGACATCTCTCCCCAGTCGCCTGACTGAGACTGGAAACTCAGCATGTGGGGAATCATGTGAGCAGACTTGCATCCTTCCACTTCTGGGCTCATGTCACTGGCCAGTCAACAGTCGGCCAAGGTTATTGTAGTAACAAGTTCATAAGGACCTCCCTAAAATGGTGTGGCTAGCTTAGACCATGCCAATATCCATGAAAAATAATGACATAGTTGTGAAACCTTCAATATCTTCAACTTTGAAAATGAGATTGGATATTTTTTCTATCTTTACGAATTAATGCAACACGTATTGCTGTAACAATAACACACTGCAACAATAACACCTTAAAACTGCAGCTAACGGTCATGATTCTCATTCCAACTTGTTAGCCTTGCAGAAGTGGTACCTTCAGTCGCACTTCCATTTAAATCCCGTATAATAGAGGTCTTTAATAAGTTTAACTTTGTGGGGTAGTACAGTTTGCTATTAACATTTTCTTTGCACAGTGAAAAATGGGTCACAAAGCAGCAAGCTGAACCTTAAGTACCAAAGAGCCCAAAACTATTTGACCATGTTAAATTATGCGGTGGCGTACTCAATTCCTCCATTTCAGGAACTAAGGAAAAAGGATTGAAAAAGACTCTGTGAAGCAGTGTAAAGGTTTTAAAAAGTCTAATGGATCCTTGTTGTCAATGCCACAACCAAAAACTGAAATAAAAGTCAACATTCACAACATCTGCAGTGCAACCTTTGGAGAAGCGGTCACGACTACATCAGGTTTCTATATAGTATAACTACCACGTTGTGCTCCTGCCAATCTCAGCCGTAGCAGTATTCAGTTATAATTAGAAATGTGGCTGAATCAGCGGTATCAGGTTTATTACAAAGAGCCAGGTTATATCATAAATCTTACAGCGAGTGCTGAGTCTCTCAATTCAGCGTAGCGTCATTAATTCTGAGACCTTTCTGTTTTTTATAGAAAGCCAGCATTCCCCTAAAAGGTAGTAAATGCAGGGCTGTGTAGCCTCTTTGGCTAATTTATGACATGAATTTCTGTAAATGGCTTTATGCTCTGTTAAAAGAGGTACTTTGCTACTTCACCTGCTGAAATTAATTTCCTTAACTGAGGCGGCAATCATTTATTTTGATGTGCTCTATGTGGCGGTTGAAAAGCTCTACCCAGTACTGCATACATAGATGGAGAAAGAAATTTGCCTTTAGCCACCCAGAGTAGCAGTTCTCCTGTGCAGGGCATTAAGAAGGCTGACCTCAGAGATGTTAGACCTATATTTGCTATACGAAAACGGCATATTTGTTTTTATGCAAAGCTTTGGTTTCCTCATTCAGTGGTCCCGATATTAATGCAAAGGCAGGTTCCGAGCTGGGGCTGAAGGTTGGAGAATTGTCTGCGTGAAATCCGGAAGAAAATTTAGTGGGTCGGAATGTCCGATTTTAACTTGATTGCTTAATTAAATTTTTCCTTCCAGGTTTCGTGTCCCCAAGCTGCGACAGCAGGTGTGATGCACACCAGCATGGTAGTCATGAGGTTCTGGTTGTAATGCAAATGAATTGAGGGCAATGATGACTTTGACAGCCACGGGCAATGAATGGCCACCAAGGAGGCTGCAGATGTCTGCGACCACCTGCCGTATCAATCTGAGCCTGTGGAAGCACTGCTCTTCAGATAGGTCAAAAAAACTGAGCCTCTGTCTGTAGAACCCTCTCACATGGATTGTGCCTCCTGTGACCTTGGCCCTTCTGTTGCTCTCCTCTCTGCTGTTCTCCACTCTGTTGTCCAGATCTGTGTTGTACCTCTCTCTCATGCACCTGCAGATCCCACTACGGGACGACATTGCTGCCGTGGATGGTGATTGGCTTCCTTGTCCGATGACCTATTGCAAAAATCCATGGCGTTGTCCCCCCCCCATCCTGATGTTGTCCGCTTAAAAGCCTCCAAACTCCTGAAACACTTCTATGATCACAACAACGCTCTGCAAAACATTTGCCAGAGGGAACTGAGAAAGCAGCTGTAAGCACTGAGCCTTTACTCACATGGGCAATCACAACTTTAAACACCCTCATAAAGTGCTGCTCAATCTTACCTCTGTTTCACTGGCGAGTTTCTCGAGCCCCAGGAAACCTGTGCTGGAGGCGTTAAATTCAAATCCCTGTTGAAATCTTTTCAAATACTCCCCATTAGCATATGATAATGATCGACCCGCATGTGATAATCATTGACCTGCCTCCAATGAACAGGTTACTCGCACGCGGCCAAATGCACCTCCATTAAAAATGGAAATGAGGTGAGTTGGCCTTGGGTTTGAGAATTTTATGATTTTACAATTTTAATCTTCTCACCTGCCCCCCACCCACCTGTCCTTGGGGGATAAAATTCCTCCCAGTATATCTGGGGGTAATTTTAATTGCAATGGAAATGAAAATCTTGGGAGATGTAAAACGGGCTGCCGATTCGGTTTTATACAGCTATATAAAATTGTTGTATAAAATAGTGATGTTACCGTGACCTTATTTATCACTATTCTGTTCTTCAGAAACTACAGAAATAAGATCTGAAAATCTGTGCTAGTTGGTGCCAACCTGTGACTTATGGTGGGGGCTGGCACTAGAACATGGTTACAGTACATGAAAGTACATGTAGGCTTGAGAAGCATGGATCCAAGACACTTTTCAGAATGCAGCTCTTGCATGGTATAAATAAATATTACCAGCAAATTGACAAGTGCTGTGGGACAATGATATGAGCTAGTGGAGATATACTTGGAATGCATTCCCTCAACCATCTGCGCACTGAAAGCAAGCATGTGTTGGAAGAATCCAGCTGGGAGTCGGACCTTTGAAGAGGCAATGTGTGTGTAATTAATGATTTTAGTTTCAAATTAAAAAAAGCAACATTCCTTAATTTAGCATTATTGGCGGCAAAATTGCTAATGTTGTAATTATGCCACCACAAATTTGTTGTATTATTTTTATATTATACAGACTGATCTCCCATGGCATTGCTTACAGGTTGGGGTCTGGAGAAGAGTTGTGATGTTTAGCTACTAAGTTGACCTGTCCCTTTAAGGTCATTGTTCACGTACTACCTGTGGGAAAAGGGTGCAAGTAGACAGATGCAGCTAATGGTAGGTGCTTATAAACCGCCGAGGTCATAGAGAGGGAAATTATTAACTACTTATAGATTTCAGGTTTTAGGTCTATTATTGGCTTTCTTGTGTATTGCATTTGTAACAAAGCATCATGTGTAGGGTATGTCCTCTGGAATGTAACAGACAGTGCTTGACATGACTGTTACATTTTAAAAATGGATATATATTTAATCTGTATGTTTTTAAAGTAATGTATTTCACAAAGTTTGATGCAAAGTAAAGTAATACCCCTGTTGCCACTAGAACTGGTATTTTTGATGTAAATTAGTTGAAGGAACTATGACTATGCACTACCTGCCCACTGTCGAAAACTTAATTACCTATTATATACAATGCATTAACTCCAAACACTTATTTTCAGACAAGTAAGAATTTTAATTAAAAGAAACTTGAGCTCAAGGAAGATCTGCTCTAAACAATGGTCAGAACAACCTCTTCTCTGAACAAACTAAACAGTTCACATTTATACAGTTTAGTTAGTAATGTCTGTCTATCATAGAATATGGGCGTACATGTATATTCTTTATTAGTTCAAGTGGTTAGTCAATCAAGTAGTGAGCCTGCCTCCTCTGGACATCCATAGCTCATTCCTGTTTTGGCACGTAGGCCTCGTAGGCCTGAGAACACTGCCTCCCTAAAATTCCGAAGCTGGCTAATCAGTAGGGCTGAAGTCAGAATCAAGGCCACATGGCCTCTCAAGAAACTGTATTCTCATTATATTATAAGCCAGCAATACCCTTATCTGCAAAGGGGGAGGGGGGGAGGCCAGACAGTACCAAGCACCTGGACAGCCAACTTAATTATCAACGTACCAAGGACAATTGTGTCTTTCTGTGTGTGTGTGTGAAATTGTAACTACTCTATGTATGGGAGTCAAGGAGTTAACATTGGTCAAATACCCATCATGCTTTTCTTTTTTTATGGTCAAGTAACTGTTCATGTATTTCTACATTAATGTGGTCTTTATGGTTTTCCACACCACTTGAAGTTCAACTTCATTTCCCAGGCAACATATGGAAAGAGACATCACAATGGGTGTTAGTATAATACAAGAGGATGGCAAAGAATCCTGCATTTCATCATCCAAGCTAAGTCAGTATCCTGTGCAACAAACATGGGGCGCTAAATTGGGCCGTGCAGCGCCCGATGTTTCGGCACTACATGGCCTCTCCGACATCCAAGATGGCGTCTTGGATGCGCACGCACGTTTCCTGTGTGACGTGCGCCAGACGCCATCTTGTATAGGAGTTAGCGCAGGTGCAGATAACGAACGCTGGAAACATGTAAAGTAGGGAAAAAATGGCTTCAATCAGAGTGCAACGCTGATTTAAAGTGATAGACACCATTTTGGGACTCAACTCAACGCACAGTCTTAACCCCGACCATCTGAAAGTGCCTTGGACTGCCTGGAGGACTCCCCAACAGCGCTATTTAAAAGGACCATGCAGGATTTACAGGTTATAGAAAGTAGGAGCAGGAGTAGGCCATTCAGCCCTTCAAGCCTGCTCCGCCATTCAATATGATCATCGCTGATCCTCTATCTCAATACCATATTCCCGCTCCCTCCCCATACCCCTTGATGCATTTTGTGTCTAGAAATCTATCTAGCTCCTTCTTAAATATATTCAGTGACTTGGCCTCCACAGCCTTCTATGGTAGAGAATTCCACAGGTTCACCACCCTCTGAGTGAAGAAATTTCTCCTCATCTCAGTCCTATATGTCCTACCCCGTATCCTGAGACTGTGACCCCTCGTTCTGGACAGATTGCATCCAGTCTCTCTCGCCCTGTCAGAATTTTATATGATTCAATGAGATCTCCTCTCATTCTTCTAAACTCGAGTGAATACAGGCCGAGTCGACCCAATCTCTCCTCATACGACAGTCCTGCCATCCCAGGAATCAGTCTGGTGAACCTTCGCTGCACTCCCTCCATGGCAAGTATATCCTTTCTTAGGTAAGGAAACCAAAACTGCACACAATACACCAGGTGTGGTCTCACCAAGGCCCTGTAATAACTGCAGTAAGACATCCTTGCTCCTGTACTCAAATCCTCTTGCAATGAAGGCCAATATACCATTTGCCTTCCTAACTGCTTGCTGCACCTGTATATTTGCTTTCAGTGACTGGTGTACAATGACACCCAGGTCCCTTTGTACATCAACATTCCCCAATCTATCACCATTTAAATAATACTCTGCCTTTCTGTTTTTCCTTCTGAACTGGATAACTTCACATTTATCCACATTATACTGCATCTGCCATGTATTTGCCCACTCACTCAACTTGTCCAAATCGTCTTGAAGCCTCTTTGCATCCTCCTCACAACTCACGATCTCACCTAGTTTTGTGTCGTCAGCAAACTTGGAAATATTACATTTGGTTCACTCATCCAAATCATTGATATATATTGTGAATAGCTGGGGCCCAAGCACTGATCCCTGCGGTACCCCACTAGTCACCGCCTGCCACCCCGAAAAAGACCCATTTATTCCTACTCTCTGTTTCCTGCCTGTTAACCAATTTTCAATCAATGCCAGTATATTACCACTAATCCCGTGTGCTTTAATTTTGCTTAGATTAGGGCTAGATTGTGGCTGGATCATTGCTTCTGGCGGCCAAGACATTTGTAACTGTTTTTGGAGATCTCCTAGACTTCAATACTAGGACACGGGGACATAGCCTATCATTTAGAGCCAGGATGCGCAGGACTGAAGTTAGGAAATGCTTCTACATGCAAAAGGTGGAAGACGTTTGGAACGCTCTTCTGCAGACGACAGTTGATGCTAGCTCACTTGATTGATAGATTTCTGTGAACCAAGGGTATTAAAGGATATGGGGCTAAGACGGGTATATGGAGTTAAGTCACAGACCAGCCATGATCTCATTGAATGGCAGAACAGACTTGTCGGACTAAATACCCCTGTCACCTGCTGCCTTTTGATATGCGCCACCTTCTCCTGCAAGAAAGCGGGATGTGTGTCTGGGTGATGTGCCTGTCATTGTTGAATAGCTGCCAGTGTGTGTGGCCTGTGAGTTGTGGGTGGGTGGCTTGAAACAGTGGTAATGTGTAAGGGTGAGAGGAAGCATCTGATTGGCAGAGTTGAGTACCGATGGAAAGAGTTTATTGGTATGTCGGGGATGGGGGTGTAGCGTGTGGTGCAGTTGGTAGGAGACACCACTTGACAGTTGACCTCACTCACCTTGACCACTCATGTCAAAGCATTGAACTGCTTTCTGCACTGCATCCATGTTCATGATGCTGTGCGCCTGGCATTGACTTCGTCCCCCGCTGCCTCCCACTGCCTTTTGAGTATATGTCTGGAGGGCCTCTTGCACCCCCCCCCACCCCCCCCCCCCCCCGCCGTGGATATAGGATGTCCCTCCTTCTGTCCACCTCTTGCACCAAGGTCTCTAGTGCATCAGCAGAGAACCTTGGTGCACGCACTCTCACAGGCCTGGTAGCAACTTAGATCGGCACATTGGTGAGGTCTGGTGTGCAGATTGGAGGATGTGGGATTTAGTAGTGCGCAACTTTTATTCAATGTTTTACCATAACTCATCAGTGTGTAAACATAGGGATGGGATCTGCATCTGTGTTTTACGTGTGCGATGTCTGATCGCCGTTCAAACTCTGTGCAGACAGTAGACTGTTATTTTTTTAGCAAATAACAGGTACCAGCTACCTTTAAGAGACTTCTAAGACACCTTTAAGAGATTGCGCTCCCTCTGGTGGTGGAAAGCGCGAATTGCATTGATTCCACGTGCAAGGCCTGGAAAGGAAGGAAGGCTGATTGCAGGTAAGTCCTCGGGTGGGTCAAAACTTGCGGTCCTGCCTGCACAGGGTAGTAGCGCATCACGCTATCTGCGTCTGAAAACGCCCCCTATCGAATTTTTCGCCCATGATCTCTTGAGCTATCCTGGGTTATTGGCATTAACTTGATATTAAAGGAAGTTGCTATTATCAAGTAAAAAAACATATAACATAAAAACGCTAGAGGTCTGTTAGACAATTAAAGATATAATCTGACCTTGAGGATCACCCGAAAACAAACTATTTTAGCTCTGCTTTCATGATGTATGATGTCAACTGAACTCCTTTGATTAGATAAATGCCCTGTAATACATAACATTGGCTATCCTCTATGTACCTAACCCAGAGAAAACATGAAGAGAGAGGTGGGACCAGTTGTTTTGAGGGTGCCACTGTTTCTAAAATCAGTTAAAAATTAAAAGTATTTTCAAAACCGTTACCTTAGAGATTAAGGATACTGAGATGTAACTTCAATTTTATTTGCTAAGTAGGGAGTTCCAGGATTTTGATCCAGTGATGATGAAGGATCTGTCTTCGACCCCCTCCTTTTCCTCATCTACCTGATGCCCTTTGGTGACATCATCTTCAAGCAAGGGATCAACTTCCATATGTACACTGACGACACCCAGCTCTACCTCTCCACCAACTCTCTTGACTCCTCCACTGTACCTATGCCGTCAGACTGCTTGTTTGACATCCAGCCTTGGATGAGCTGCAATTTCCTCCGGCTAAACATCGGGAAGACCTCTACTCTCTGTTTTCTGTTTTGTAGCCAGTTTGCTATCCATTCTGCTACCTGTCCCCTGACTCCACGTGCTCTGACCTTAGTCATCAGTCTACAATGCGGGACCTTATCGAAAGCCTTTTGAAAATCCAAATATATTACACCTACTATATTATCCTTGTCTACTCTTTCTGTTACTTCTTCAAAGAATTCATTTAGGTTGGTCAAGCTTGACTTTCCCTTCTGAAATCCGTGCTGACTACTCTTTATTATATTTTTGTTTTCTAGATGTTTTTCTATTACATCTTTGCGTAAAGATTCCATTATCTTTCCTACCACCGACGTTAAATTTATTGGTCTATACTTCCCTGGACTTTTTCTATCTCCCCTTTTAAATATAGGAATCACACTAGCTGTCCACCAGTCCTCTGGCACTATTCCCTTTTCTAATGAATTTTTATATATATGTAATAGTGCCTCTGCTATCTCATCCCTGACTTCTTTTAATATGCACGGATGCAATCCAATCGGACCAGGGGTTTTATCCTCTTTACGTTTGATTAATTTATCAATTATCTCCCTTCTTTCTATCTTAAATGTCTTTATATATTTTTTGATCTCTTCTTCTAATGTCCTGCCCACCTTGTCAGTCTCCCTGGTAAATACAGAGGCAAAGTAACTGTTCAATATTTCTGCCATTTCACTGTCATTACCTATGCGTTTATCTTGTGCATCTCAGTGGTCCTGTCTCTATTCTGATTTTTCTTTTGTTATTTATGTGTCTGTAGAATATTTTACTATTTATTTTTATATTCCATGATAATTTAATTTTGTAGTTCCTCTTTGCTTTCTTAATTGTTTTTTTGAATTCTTTCCTAACCTTGTTGTATTCCCTTTCGTCATCCTCTCCTTTATTGTGTATGTACTTCGAGTATGCCTTTTTCTTTAGTTTCAATTCTACCTTTATCTCTTTATGGTGTTTCATTATTGGCTGGTTTGTTCTTGTTTTTTCAGAGGAAGATATGTCTCCTGAACTCTATTGAACACCGTTTTAAATATTTCCCAATACAGTTCTATCTCTTTGTCTGTCCAATTTTTTTTTCTAGTTTACCTTCCTTAGTTCCATTCTCATCCCCTCAAAATTAACTTTTTTTCTAATTTGTTATTTTGATCTCTGTCGTACTCAAATCTTTTTCAATCATTATTTTAAACCTTATTATTTTATGATCGTTATTGCCTAGATGTTCCCCTATGCTTACGTCTCTTCTCTGCTCTGGTTCATTTCCCATTTCTAGACCCAGCAGTGATTCTTCTCTTGTTGGGCTTCTCACATACTGATAAGAAAGGAGTCCTGAACACACAGTAAAAACTTCATTCCCCTTTCCCTACCTCTTCTTGCAAGTTTATTTGGGGTTAGTTGAAATCTCCCATGATTATTATTTGATAATTTTTACTTATTTCATAGATTTGTCTACATATTTCTTCCTCCACTTCCCTTCCACTGTTAGGGTGGTCTGTAAAATTTACCTAATAATGTGATTGATCCATTCTTATCTTTTGTCTCATAACAACATTAGAACATGAGAAATAAGAACAGGAGTAGGCCGTACGGCCCCTCGAGCCTGCTCCTCCATTCAATAAGATAATGGCTGATCTTCTACCTCAACTCCACTTTCCCGTCCTATCCCCATATCACTTGATTCCCTTAGGTTCCAAAAATCTATCAATCTCAGTCGTGAATATACTCAATGACTGAATATCTACAGCACCCTGCGGTAGAGAATTCCAAAGATTCACAACCCTCTGAGTGAAGAAATCTTTCCTCATCTCGGTCGTAAATGGCCGACCACTTAGCTTGAGACTATGACCCCTAGGTCTAGACTCTCCAGCCAGGGAAAACAGCCTCTCAGCATCTACCCTGTCAAGTCCTCTAACAACTTTATACATTTCAATGAGATCACCTCTCATTCTTCTAAACTCCAGAGAATATAGGCCCATTTTACACAATCTTTCCTCATAGGACAACCCTCTCATCCCAGGAATCAATCTAATGAACCTTCGTTGCACCACCTCTAAGGCAAGTAAATTCTTCCTTAGGTAAGGAGACCAAAACTGTACACAGTACTCCAGGTGTGGTCTCACCAGAGCCCTATATAATTGCAGCAAGACCTCCCTACTCTGATACTCCAATTCTCTTGCAATAAAGGCTAACATACCATGGGTGCTAAATTGGGCCGTGTAGCACCCGTTGTTTCCTGCATGACGTGCGCCAGACGCCATCTTGATATGGGAGTTTGCGCAGGCACAGATAACGAATGCTGGAATGATGTAAAGTAGGGAGAAAATGGCTTCAATCAGAGTGCAACGCTGATTTAAAGTGATAGACACCATTTTGGGACTTAACACTCAACGCAATGCGCAATCTTAACCCCGACCATCTGAACGTGTCTTAGAGTGCCTGGAGGACCCCCCACCAGCGCTATTTAAAGGGACCATGCAAGATTTACAGGTTAGTGGCTGGATTATTGCCTCTGGCTGCCGAGACATTTGTAACTGTTTTTGGAGGTCTCCTAAACTTGAATACTAGGACACGGGAACATAGTCTAATATTTAAAGCCAGGACGTGCAGGAGTGAAGGTAGGAAATGCTTCTACACGCAAAGGGTGGGGGATGTTTGGAACGGTCTTCCATAGGTGGCAGTTGATGCTCGCTCACTTGTGAATGTTAAATCTGAGATTGATAGATTTCTGTGAACCAAGGATATTAAGGGATATGGGGCTAAGATGGGTATATGGAGTTAGGTCACAGGTCCACCATGACCTAATTGAATGGTGGAACAGGCTCGAGGGGCTAAATGCCACGGCCACTTGCTGCCTCTTGATATGCGCCACCTTCTCCTGCAAGAAAGCGGGATGTGTGCCTGGGTGATGTCATGGTTGAATAGTTGCCAATGTGTGTGGCCTGTGAGTTGTGGGTGGGCGGCTTGAAACAGTGGTAATGTGTGAGGGTGAGAGGAAGCATCTGGTTGGAAGAGTTGAGTACTGATGGAAAGAGTTTGTTGGTATGTGGGGGATGGGGGTGTAGTGTGTGGTGCAGTTGGTAGGAGACGCCACTTGACAGTTGACCTCACTCATCTTGCCCACTTATGTCAAAGCTTTGAACTTCTTTCTGCACTGCATCCGTGTTCATGATGCTGTGCGCCTGGCATTGACTTCATCCCCCGCTGCCTCCCACTGCCTCTTGAGTATATGTCTGGAGAGCCTCTTGCGCTGTCCCCCCCCCCCACTCCCGTGGATATAGGATGTCCCTCCTTCTGTCCACCTCTTGCACTCAAGGTCTCTAGTGCATCAGCAGAGAACCTTGGTGCATGCACTCTCGCAGGCCTGGTACCAATTCAGATTGGCAGATTGGTGAGGTCTGGTGTGCAGATTGGGGGATGTGGGATTTAGTAGTGCGCAACCTTTATTCAATGTTTTAACATAACTCATCAGTGTGTAAACATAGGGATGGGATCTGCATCTGTGTTTTATGTGTTGCAATGTCTGATCTCTGTTCAGACTCCATGCAGACAGAAAGCTGTTATTTTCAGCAAATAACAGGTACCAGCTACCTTTAAGAGATTTCTAAGCACCATCCTCCCTTTGAGCTCCCTCTGGTGGTGGAAACTGCAAATTGCATTGATTCCACGTGCAAGGCCTGGAGAGGAACGCCAATTGCAGGTAAGTGCTCCCTTGGGTCCAAACTTGCGTCTTGCCTGCCCAGGGTCCGTCGGGCGTGGGGTGTTAGCGCATCAGACCCTTAGCGAAATTTTCCTCCCGATTGCCTTCCTAATTGTTTGCTTTACCTGCATGTTAACTTTTTGTGATTCCTGTACAAGGACACCCAATTCCCTCTGACTACCAACATTTCTTAGTCTCTCAACTTTTAAAAAATATTCTGCTTTTCTATTCTTCCTACCAAAGTGGATAATTTCACATTTCCCCACATTATACTCCATCTGCCATCTTCTCGCCCACTCAATTAACCTGTCTATATCCCTTTTCAGCCTTTTTGTGTCCTCCTCACAGCTTACTTTCCCACGTAGCTTTGTATTGTCAGCAAACTTGGATACATTACACTCAGTCCCCTCATCTAAATCATTGATATATATTGTAAACAGCTGAGACCCAAGCACTGATCCTTGCGGCACCCCACTAGTTACAACCTGCCAACCCGAAAATGACCCGTTTATTCCTACTCTCTGTTTTCTGTCCGTTAACCAATCCTCAATCCGTGCTATTATATTACTCCCAATCACATGAGCCCTAAACTTGTGTATCAACCTCTTGTGTGGCACTTTATCGAATACCTTTTGAAAATCCAAATATGTTACATCCACTGGTTCCCCCTTATCTACCCTGCTAGTTACATCCTCAAAAAATTCTAATAGATTTGTCAAACACGATTTCTGATTCATAAAACTGTGTTGACTCTGCCTAATCATATTATGCTTTTCCAAGTGCCCTGTTACTTAATAAGAGATTCTAGCAGTTTCCCTACTACTGATGTCAAGCTGACTGGCCTATAGTTCCCTGTTTGATCTCTCCCTCCTTTCTTGAATACCGTGGATACATTTTCTACCTTCCAATCTACGGGGACCGTTCTAGAATCTAGGGAATTCTGGAAGATCAAAACCAATGCATCCACTATCTCTGCAGCCACCTCTTATAAAACCCTAGGATGTAAGCCATTTGTCAGCTTTTCGTCCCATTAATTTCTATAGTACTTTTTCTTTACTAATCTTAATTACTTTAAGTTCCTTTCTCCCTTGGTTCTCCATTATTTCCAGTATGTTTTTTGTGTCTTCTACCATGAAGATAGATACAAAATATTTGTTTAAGCCTCTGACATTTCCTGATTCCCCATTATAATTTATCCTGTTTTTGCCTCTAAGGGACCCACATTTACTTTTGCTAATATCCTTTTTTTTACATACTTGTAGACGCTCTTACAATCTGTTTTTACATTTCTTGCTTGTTTACTCCCATATTCTATTTTCTCCCTCTTTATCAATTTCTTGGTCACCCTTTGCTGATTTCTAAAACCCTCCCAATCCTCAGGCTTACTACTCTTTTTGGCACATTGTAAGCCTCTTCTTTTAATCTAATACCATCCTTAACTTCTCTAGTTAGTCACAGTTGGATCGCTTTCCCTGTTGAGTTTTTATTCCTCAATGGAATGTATATTTGTTGAGAATTATGAATTATTTCTTTAAATGTGCACCATCCATAAGATCTCAATCCATATGGATTTTTAAAAATCTTAATATTACTTGCATCCCTTTTTTCTATTGCTATTATGTTGTCTCTAATTAGCCACCCAACCACTCCACCCCCCACTCCCTTCTTCCTTCCTCATCCTTTCTAAATATGTTACATCCTGTAATACTTAACTTACAGAGATAGGGAAGGGAAGGCCATAGAGGGTTTTGAACACAAGGATGAGAATTTTAAATTTGAGGCTTTGGTGGACCGGGAGCCAATGTAGGTCAGTGAGCACAGTGGTGATGGATGAACAGAACTTGGTGCGAGTTAGGATGCGGTCAGCAGAATTTTAGATGAGCTGAAGTTTATGGAGGGTGGGAGGCCTGCCAAGAGAGCATTGGAATAGTTGAGTCTGGGAGTAACAAAGGTATGGCTGAGGGTTTCAGCAGCTGATAGGCTAAAGCAGGGGCGGAGACAGGTGATATTACGGAAGTGAAAGTAGGTGGTGTTGGTGATCGAGAGGATATGGGGTCGGAAGCTCAGCTCAGGGTTAAATAGGGTGCTGAGGTTGCGAACAGTCTGGTTCAGCCTTAGACAGTGGACGGAGATGGAGTCAGTGGCTAGGGAATGGAGTTCGTGGCAGGGACCAAAAATAGTGCCTTTGGTCTTAATTAATTGGAATAATTAATTGGAAGAAATTTCTGCTCATTCAATATTGGATGTCAGACAAACTGCGTGACAAATCAGAGGCACTAGGGGGGGTCAAGAGAGGTGGTGGTGAGGTAGAGCTGGGTGTCGGCAGTGTACCTGTGAAATCTGACATCGTGTTTTCGGATGATGTCATCGAGGGGCAATATGTAAATGAGAAATAGGAGAGAGTCAAGGATAGATACTTGAGAGACTCCAGAGGTAACGGTGCAGGAGTGGTAAGAGAAGCCATTGCAGGAGATTCTCTGGCTACGACTGAATAGATAAGAATAGAACAACACTGGGTGCCACTGGACCCCCAAGTAGAGCAACCCATAGGAGAGCCCATCACCCACCATAACCTTCCATTAATGCAGTGTGAATGTCTTATTGTGGAGGAACACCTTACTAACTGAAATAAACTGGCTGTAAACAATCTACAGCAACATTAAATAGATCTCTTGCTTATAATACAGTATGTCAATAATAATTATAAAGTAAGACATAACATGGTCAATGAACTAAAACTCCTATACATGTTGGTGGCCTCTGTGGGGATTTGTGCACAATGCTTTTCTGTTAATCTGGACAGAGTTCAAATGCTATCTTCTGTTTAAGATGTGGAGATGCTGGTGATGGACTGGGGTGGACAAATGTAAGGAATCTTACAATACCAGGTTATAGTCCAACAGTTTTATTTGACAATCACAAGCTTTCGGAGGCGAAGGAGAAAGCCTCCGAAAGCTTGTGATTTTCAAATAAAACTATTGGACTATAACCTGGTGTTGTAAGATTCCTTACATTCTGTTTAAGAGAGTAAGGAGAATGTTTCTTGTCTTGCTACTGACATATTACCAATGTACCTTTTGGTTATTAATACTTTTGGTTTCTTTACATTAACTACCATTCAGTTTAGCTTGTTGTGCATAGTTCACAGGCATTCAAAACAGATCAATACATATTGAACTATTGTGAATGCTTAAAATCCAGTGTTATCGAAAGAGCCTTAAGGCTTATAGCAGCAATTACTTCAGATTTTCTTAATTCCTGATCGATATCTTTTGATTTGTTCTGGTAGTCTAAACTTTAGAAATTTGCAATGATATTTTTTATTTGACACCTTGTGCAATTACATTAAACAATGGTCAAAATCTTCAAATAGTTAACTTTGATAGGAAACAAGGTTTTGGTGTCATGCTTTCTACTGTGAGTGGGAATGCGTCTGATTTAACATGAATTGCCAAAGATTTCTTTGCACATACAAGTTTGATTCACACTTGAATATTGGACCTGCAAAGCACTTATACTTATTGCTAGTTGCAAAATTCAATTTAAAATAAACAAATGTAGTAGGTGCACCTCAGGCACTCTATTCCTCCTCATCACTGATTGCGGAACCTAATAAAAGTTACTCAGTTTAAATCTAGGACAATACGCGATGCTGCAGCTAAGTTTTGCTTATTATTAGATAAATATGTACATGATCTCATGAATCGTTCAAACATACAGATCCAAATTTCAGATTATGTGCATAGATGCACATCATGTGTTTTCCTCTTCAATACGTGCCTGTGACTGCACAAGATAAAAGCAAGTCCTGCCTGTTTAGAACAAGTAAAATAGTTCACAAAAAGCGTGATTATTCACCAATGTTTGTGTCTTTCAGCATTTCAATATTCTATGTTAAATGATACCTTGGCCCTGAAATTCGGACGCCAATTAGTTCCTTTAATGTTGGGTCTGTTGGAGCACTGCTGCTACTCTGGGATCCACATTCAGGTAAGTTTCTTATCTTCTTTGTTGCAGGCGATCCCTAGGATCGGTTTCCCTGAGTGCAGCCTGAGATGGTGATGGCGATGGCGCTGGCTGCCTCAGGGCAAACCAATCTTGGAGAGGGGTCCTCAAACAGGTGTTAGGCCCCTTATTTGCATATACAAAGGGCCTAGCGCATGCTTTAGGTGTGGGTAAAGGATGACTCTTGATTGTCCTTACCCAATAGGGTGGGTGGCGCTCTTCTGGCTGGAAATGTGCGCACGCTTCCTGCCCATAATATTGGGATCTTTGTAGTCTGAGTAGTAGCACCTGAAAATCGAGAGCCGCATGGACCAATTTCTAGATCCCCATCTGTAAGAAATACGATTTCTAGACCAAGTCATAGTCACGTATCCCATCCTGCAAAGCGAGGTTGTGGGCAGACCTTGCGTCTCTGAGAATACAAAGGGAACCAGCATCCCACAGGAAATAACATGCCTGACATCAGGAATATTGCAAAGACAATAAAACTGTGAACTGACACATTGAAGACCAAATTGTCAGAAACAGATAACAAAATGTTCCAAGGCATAATCAAAGACTCAGGACCTGGACACAGACTAATCCTGTTATGTTAATTGAAGGAGTTTTGTTCAGTTAATTAGGTAACTTTCGTCATTGGTACATACTGGATGAGACATCTTAAATGTCTGCATCCGAACAATCAAAATATACAGAAGATAGATAGAATGGACAACAGTTAACACCATAGAACGAATATTGGAAAGATGTCTGGAAGAATGTCTGGAACAATGGTGACCCTGGGGGAAGATATTCGGGACAGACGATACCATGAGACTAATGTCGTTAAGCTACTAGAAGCAAATATGCTTCAGAAAAATATATAAACTGAGGCACTGTCCCACTAAAGTTAGAAGCAGTTTCTCGGGACGGCGGAGGTCCACGGGCCTGATCAGCTTGAAACTTCCTAGGGCCAGGTTGTATCATTCTTGTTTATTTGATATAACAGGAGTAGAACGTTGTTATATAAATACTTGTTGTTTGGTATAACCACATTAGAACGTTATTCTTGTGTCTACAATAAAGCTTGCATGTTCGGTCACTCTCGGGCCTGAATTATTGTGTAAGTTATTGTTAAGAAGGATTGATAACCTTAATAATAATAGCATTAATAATAGCCTATAAGTTATTGTTAAGAAGGATTGATAACCTTAATAATAGTAGCATTAATAATAGCCTATTTCCAACACCATCTCTTGTTAGGAATTATGGTCATAATGGATAAATGATTGGCCTAGTTTCAATAAACCAAATAAACTTCAAATCTTCCTTTATCTTCACGGCACAAAGTCAGAGAAATAAATAAGTCATCCACAAACACATCATAGAACGAGAGTCTCACCAGATGAGACAGGCCATTAATAAACATTAGAAAAGCAGTGGAAATGAATGGTAAATGTAATGTCAAGAACAAGAGAAGAAAATTAAAATGAGAAACTTGTGCTGTCAGTTCTATCAATCATCTTTAAAGTAGATTGAATTAATAAAGCACTTAAACTAAGCTTTCAACAAGAACGAATAAAGGGAGATTGAAGAGGTCCATCATGGAATTGACCCCTATCTGTCCCATTAATTGTCAGCAGATGTACAAATTGCTCAAGTTATATTGATTTACAGGGTAATACAGAAATACTTATTTCACTTTATTCTTATTTTACAAATCTCACTGGTTGAAAAATACACAAGAAATCCATCCTTGCATCAAATTGATGTTTTTAATGATATGTATTAGCTAACCTACTGCTGTGTTCTGAATATTTGACCTTTTCTTCATATGTTGGAAGTACAAGACTGGTGTACAATACACATATGTAACATTTTCTGTAAAATGAGGAGTGAATTCCAACAGGGGTTTTCTTGCTTGTTACAGTGGACAATCGGGGAACACCTTTGGAAATTCACCCCGTGGAAACTTACCCTGTGGAAATTCACCCTTTGGAAACTCATCCTGTGGAAATTCACCCAACGGAATTTCACCCTCATAGTAACTAAGGCTGGGAATTTTCTTAAGCTGTTCCCATTCCACCAATGTAACTTTTGAAAGTGGGTTGAAACCCAGCTTACACGTGTTAAAGGGGTTTTCACTGCACTTCCGGTGAAGTAATTGAGGCACAGTGGGAGTAAGTTCCTAAGTTCTTTGAGGATATAACGTACAGGGTGGATAAAGGGGAACCAGTGGACGTAGTGTATTTGGACTTCCAGAAGGCATTCGACAAGGTGCCACATAAAAGATTATTGCTCAAGATAAAGACTCACTGGATTGGGGGTAATATTCTGGCATGGGTGGAGGATTGGTTACCTAACAGGAAGCAGAGAGTTGGGATAAATGGTACATTCTCGGACTGGCAACCTGTAGCAAGTGGTGTTCCGCAGGGGTCGGTGCTGGGTCCCCAACTCTTTACAATCTATATTAACGATTTGGAGGAGGGGACCGAGTGTAACATATCAAAGTTTGCAGATGATACAAAGATGGGAGGGAAAGTAGAGAGTGAGGAGGACATAAAAAACCTACAAGGGGATATAGACAGGCTGGGTGAGTGGGCGGAGATTTGGCAGATGCAATACAATATTGGAAAATGTGAGGTTATGCACTTTGGCAGGAAAAATCAGAGAGCAAGTTATTATCTTAATGGCGAGCAACTGGAAAGTACTGCAGTACAAAGGGATCTGGGGGTCCTAGTGCAAGAAAATCAAAAAGTTAGTTTGCAGGTGCAGCAGGTGATCAAGAAGGCCAACGGAATGTTGGCTTTTATTGCTAAGGGGATAGAATATAAAAACAGGGAGGTATTGCTGCAGTTATATAAGGTATTGGTGAGACCGCACCTGGAATACTGCATACAGTTTTGGTCTCCATACTTAAGAAAAGACATACTTGCTCTCGAGGCAGTACAAAGAAGGTTCACTCGGTTAATCCCGGGGATGAGGGGGTGGACATATGAGGAGAGGTTGAGTAGATTGGGACTCTACTCATTGGAGTTCAGAAGAATGAGAGGCGATCTTATTGAAACATATAAGATTGTGAAGGGGCTTGATCGGGTGGATGCGGTAAGGATGTTCCCAAGGATGGGTGAAACTAGAACTAGGGGGCATAATCTTAGAATAAGGGGCTGCTCTTTCAAAACTGAGATGAGGAGAAACTTCTTCACTCAGAGGGTAGTAGGTCTGTGGAATTTGCTGCCCCAGGAAGCTGTGGAAGCTACATCATTAAATAAATTTAAAACAGAAATAGACAGTTTCCTAGAAGTAAAGGGAATTAGGGGTTACGGGGAGCGGGCAGGAAATTGGACATGAATTTCGATTTGAGGTTAGGATCAGATCAGCCATGATCTGATTGAATGGCGGAGCAGGCTCGAGGGGCCGATTGGCCTACTCCTGCTCCTATTTCTTATGTTCTTATGTTCTTATGTAACCTAAGTAATCTGAGAAACTTTGGCGATGGGGCAAAGCCCATAATGCTTGACACCAGCAAGACTGAAAAGAGTAGTTAAATCAGGAAATAATGATTAGTTGACACCAAGCTTGGGTTTTAAAAGTCTATTGATCACAGGGCCCTAATATTAACGTGGAGGTGGGAACTGAGCAGGGAGGGGGCGATAGAGGGTGACGAACGCGCAAAATCGCGGGGCGGGTAGGAATGTCCGATTTCAATGGGGATGCCTCATTATCATTTTACTTCCGGGTTTCGTGTATTCGCGGGCGTAATGTGGAGCTACATGACTCAATTTCACCTCAACTATTTAAAGGCCCAGGTCAGAGATGAAATGGAGGAGGACATTTGATGGTTGCAACATTGGATTTGAAGGAGAAAAGTAACAGTTATGGCTGGAAAGAGAGCATTGGCTGCACCCAGGTTCACTGAGTCATCCCTGGATGTACTGCTGGGTTCAGTAAGGGCCAGGAAGGAAGTCCTTTTTTCCCAACAATAGGAAAAAGAAACCTGCTGCCACCACTAAGAAGACATGGCTGGAGGTGGCACAGGAGATGAGCAGCAGCAGCATCACCATGTGGACCTGGTTCCAGTGCAGAGTTGTTTCAATGACCTGACCAGGTCAGGAAAGGTGAGCAAAGGTAGCGATGCACCTACATCCTGTACTACACCCACTCTCACTCTGTCTTGTCAAGCGTACTCCATTCACAGGACTCCTCACACCAACTTCACTTTCATCAGCACCCATCGTTCCATTTACATGCCCATCCTCTCATTCTCACTCCCCTCACAGCCTCTCCACTCCCATCCTCCATCCACCACTGCCACTCACCTCAACCCTCATGTAATCGGATACCACCTCATTCAGCTCCCCCGATTCTCAGTATATGTCCGCAAATGACAGCATCACCACATCCCTCAAATGCATGCCAGTGCCACTTGTGATGCATCTGCCTGATTGTCACCCTCACTGAATACACAGAATCCATTGGATTCACACATGCATCAGAGCCACTCAAAGGTCTGTCGTGCCACCCTTGCAGGGGAAGACAGTGCAGAATGCCAGGGAGAGGGTGAGGACTGGAGGCAGACACCCTAAGATGGTAGAGTTTTACCGGCAGAGGAGGAGGCTTTGGAAATTAGCGGCATCACTGCCTCCCTGAGCATCAGAGATGCCGAGATTAGTTGTGCATTGGAGCAGGGTGACAGCATTAATCTCTCAGACCCACATCTCCTACAAGACAAAGTCATCTTGTGTTGATTTCAGCACTTTATCAAATATGATCACTTTAATCATGTGCATTTCAACATTTATAAAGTCCCATGACTAAATCTTATCCATCTCTTCTCTCCTTCAGGGCCATCACGCAATGAAAACAAGCCCCTGCCTGGAGACGATGAGGCCTCCACAGAGGAGCTGAGGGCACACCGTCAAAGGACACATGCGTTGCAGGTACCATCGCAGATACGAGCACATCAGTGGGCCCTCTTAGACAGTTAGGTGGGATGTCATCTGGTGAATCACATGACACAAGTGAGCAGGAGCAGAGAGTGATGGCAGGGACAGCTGTGACAAGCCCTCTTCAAGGGTGCCGACCTCTCCAAGTTCTGCCCAACTGGAGAGAGATGCTGAACATGGGGGGCCAACAGTTAAAAGGAAAATGATAGAGGTTCAGCAGCAACTGCCAGGCACACTTCCCACAATGGCACAGAGGTGGAGGAGTCCAGTTCGCACATTGATGGAGTGATGTTGAAGGGCCTTTCAAACATACAATCTTCCATTGAGAATCTGGCCTCCTCTATGGAAGTTGTATCAGGTCACACAAATGAGTCCCTGCAGGCCCAGACGGGGGCCTTGCAAATTTTGTCCCCCAACATGTCTACCGGCTTCCACATACCGGCAGATAGATTAGATGTGGGCTTCCATGGCATCACTGATCCCCTCTAAGCTGCTCTCCCGCAGAGAGGCGGGAGTGATGTACCGCTGGCCCAGGGGAGGGAGGATGGTGATAAGGGAGATGAAAGTGCGCACTCTTCTCAAAGTGTCCCCATGTCTCACAAATTGCCTCTCCCTCAACCAGTACCCAACATGCTGCCTCCTCTCCTGCTGGCCCTGGGCATGCACAAGTGCAGGTGGAGCAGACATTGGCGGGGCCTTCACGGGCTACAACACCCAGAGGTTGTCGGCGGCGAGTACCTCAAAAGACAGCAAGGAACAGAGCAACCTGCCACAACCTCTGCTGAAGCCACAGGAATTGCACCACATAGGCCAGAGGTAGGAAAAGAAAAACTTTATGATTCACCGAGGGCAAGCACATGGGTATTTTTTTACATTTGTTATTGAAATTCTTTTGTTTTTATCACATTAAATGTATTAATTCGCATCACTTTCCCATGTGCTCCATCATTGAATGGCGAGTGCTCATTCTGCTTTTAATTTGTTTGGTACTGAAGGTGGATAGATGAATTGACTGACATCAATTGGTGGATGTGGAACCAGTGAATGGATGGTTACAGGACTGTTTGTGTGAGGGGGATGTTATCATGACATTGGTCCAGTGTGAGTGACTAACTGAACCTTCGAGCTAACATGGCATTCCTGACATCTCAAGCAGCAATTTGATTGGCTGGTCTTGCGTTGGGCATCCCATCTTCCACCTCCTCACCATTAGACTCCTCATCAGATGAGGAATCCTGAGCGGCTTCTTCCTCCTGCACCTCTAGAGCTCAACACATCACGATTATCCTGGAGACCCTCACTGGTGAGCACTGAAGAGTGCCTCCAGACCTGGCCAGGCACCTGAAGCACAACTTCAGATGGTTTGCTTGATGACCCATCTGGTTGTCATATAGGCTGGAATTGTACTGCTCCTAGTGTTCATCGATGGGGTTTCTCAGATGTGTCATGAGCCAGGTTTGAAGGGAGTATCCTTTGTCACCCAGCAGCCACCCTTTAAAGATCGTTCCAGGTCAGAACATGTTGGGGATGTTGGACTGCCGCAGTATGAAAGCATCATGGCAGCTCCCAGGGAATAAGGCACAGACCTGCATGAACCTTTTATTGTGGTTACACACCAGCTGCACATTGATTGAATGAAATCCCTTGCAGTTGACGAATGCTCCTGTTTGGTCAGGGGGCGCTCGGATTGCCATGTGTGTACAGTCGATGGCACCCTGCACCTGTGGGAAGCTAACCAGAGACATGAATCCCATTCTGGCTATTGTCTTCACAGGGGAAGTTTATATATCTCCCAGCCTGGCAAATAATCCATCTATCACCTGCCTTATGCATTTATGTGCAGCCGACTGTGAGACCCTCAATATGTCTTCAGTGGCGGCCAGGAAGGAACCAGAGGCAAAGAATTTGAGGAAGATGGTGACTTGCAGAGCCACTGGTAATGTGTGGCCACCAAGTGCAGCAGGCAGCAGGTCTTCTGCGACCACCTGACATGACAGTCTCAGCCTTGGAAGCACTGCTCCTCCGACAGGTCACAAAAGTTGAGCCTCTGTCTGTAGACCCTATGAGGTGGGTAGGGCCTTCTGCGAGCTTGTCTCTTCTATTGCTCCCTTCTATGCTGGCCACCTGCAATTCTCTCCAAATCAAAAAAATTGATAAAAAGGGAGAAAATAGAATATGAAAGTAAATAGCAAGAAATATAAAAATGGATTGGAAGAGCTTCTACAAGTATGTAAAAAGGAAGAGAGGAGCAAAAGTAAATGTTGGTCCCTTAGAGGCTGAGACAGGAGAAATTATAATGGGGAGTCAGGAAATGGCAGATGTGTTAAACAAATATTTTGTATCTGTCTTCACAGTAGAAGACAGATACAAAAGTATACCAGAAAATAGTGAGGAACCAAGGGGCTAATGAGAGTGAGGAACTTAAAACAATTATTATCAGTTGAGAAACAAATGGGACTTGGCAGAAAATGGCAGATATGTTAAACAAATATTTTGTATCTGTCTTCACAGTAGAAGACACAAAAAGTATACCAGAAATATTAGAGAAACCATGGATCTGGCTAGAATGTGAGGAACTGAACAAAATTAGTATTAGTAAAAAAAATGGTACTAGAGAAATTAATGGGACTGAAAGTCGATAAATCCCAAGGACCTGATGATCTACATCCCAGGGTTTTGGAAGAGGTGGCTATAGAGAAAGTAGATGCATTGGTTGTCATCTTCCACGGTTCTGGAACGGTTCCTGCAGATTGGAGGATAGCAAATGTAACCCCACTATTTAAGAAAGGAGGGAGAGAGAAAGCAGGGAACTACAGACCTGTTAGCCTGACATCAGTAGGATTTGGCAGAGTCAACAGGGATTTATGAAAGGGAAATCATGTTTGACAAACCCTATTGGAGTTCTTTGAGGATGTAATAGATAAGGGGGAACCAGTGGATGTGGTGTATTTGGATTTTCAGAAGGCTTTCAATAAGGTCCCACACAGGAGGTTGGTGAACAAAGTTAGAGTACATGGAATTGGGGGTAATATACTGACATGGATTGAGAATTGGTTAACAGACAGAAAACAGAGAGTAGGAATAAATGGGTCTTTTTCAGGTTTTTTTTTTTATTCGTTCACGGGATGTGGGCGTCGCTGGCGAGGCCAGCATTTATTGCCCATCCCTAATTGCCCTCGAGAAGGTGGTGGTGAGCCGCCTTCTTGAACCGCTGCAGTCCGTGTGGTGAAGGTTCTCCCACAGTGCTGTTAGGAAGGGAGTTCCAGGATTTTGACCCAGCGACAATGAAGGAACGGCGATAGATTTCCAAGTCGCGATGGTGTGTGACTTGGAGGGGAACGTGCAGGTGGTGTTGTTCCCATGCGCCTGCTGCTCTTGTCCTTCTAGGTGGTAGAGGTCGCGGGTTTGGGAGGTGCTGTCGAAGAAGCCTTGGCGAGTTGCTGCAGTGCATCCTGTGGATGGTGCACACTGCAGCCACAGTGCGCCGGTGGTGAAGGGAGTGAATGTTTAGGGTGGGGGATGGGGTGCCAATCAAGCGGGCTGCTTTATCTTGGATGGTGTCGAGCTTCTTGAGTGTTGTTGGAGCTGCACTTATCCAGGCAAGTGGAGAGTATTCCATCACACTCCTGACTTGTGCCTTGTAGATGGTGGAAAGGCTTTGGGGAGTCAGGAGGTGAGTCACTCGCCGCAGAATACCCAGCCTCTGACCTGCTCTCGTAGCCACAGTATTTATATGGCTGGTCCAGTTAAGTTTCTGGTCAATGGTGACCCCCAGGATGTTGATGGTGGGGGATTCGGCGATGGTAATGCCGTTGAATGTCAAGGGGAGGTGGTTAGACTCTCTCTTGTTGGAGATGGTCATTGCCTGGCACTTATCTGGCACGAATGTTACTTGCCACTTATGAGCCCAAGCCTGGATGTTGTCCAGGTCTTGCTGCATGCAGGCTCGGACTGCTTCATTATCTGACGGGTTGCGAATGGAACTGAACACTGTGCAGTCATCAGCGAACATCCCCATTTCTGACCTTATGATGGAGGGAAGGTCATTGATGAAGCAGCTGAAGATGGTTGGGCGCAGGACACTGCCCTGAGGAACTCCTGCAGCAATGCCCTGGGGCTGAGATGATTGGCCTCCAACAACCACTACCATCTTCCTTTGTGCTAGGTATGACTCCAGCCACTGGAGAGTTTTCCCCGAGATTCCCATTGACTTCAATTTTACTAGGGCTCCTTGGTGCCACACTCGGTCAAATGCTGCCTTGATGTCAAGGGCAGTCACTCTCACCTCACCTCTGGAATTCAGCTCTTTTGTCCATGTTTGGACCAAGGCTGTAATGAGGTCTGGAGCCGAGTGGTCCTGGCGGAACCCAAACTGAGCATCGGTGAGCAGGTTATTGGTGAGTAAGTGCCGCTTGATAGCACTGTCGACGACACCTTCCATCACTTTGCTGATGATTGAGAGTAGACTGATGGGGCGGTAATTGGCCGGATTGGATTTGTCCTGCTTTTTGTGGACAGGACACACCTAGGCAATTCTCCACATTGTCCAGTAAATGCCAGTGTTGTAGCTGTACTGGAACAGCTTGGCTAGAGGCGCAGCGAGTTCTGGAGCACAAGACTTCAGCACTACAGCTGGGATGTTGTCTGGGCCCATAGCCTTTGCTGTATCCAGTGCACTCAGCCGTTTCTTGATATCACGTGGAGTGAATCAAATTGGCCGAAGACTGGCTTCCGTGATGGTGGGGATATCGGGAGGAGGCTGAGATGGATCATCTACTCGGCACTTCTGGCTGAAGATGGTTGCAAACGCTTCAGCCTTGTTTTTTGCACTCACGTGCTGGACTCCGCCATCATTGAGGATGGGGATGTTTGTAGAGCCTCCTCCTCCTGTTAGTTGTTTAATTGTCCACCACCATTCACGACTGGATGTGGCAGGACTGCAGAGCTTTGATCTGATCATAGAATCATAGAATCATAGAATCATCGAAGTTACAACATGGAAACAGGCCCTTCGGCCCAACATGTCCATGTCGCCCAGTTTATACCACTAAGCTAGTCCCAATTGCCTGCACTTGGCCCATATCCCTCGATACCCATCTTCCCCATGTAACTGTCCAAATGCTTTTTAAAAGACAAAATTGTACCCGCCTCTACTACTGCCTCTGGCAGCTCGTTCCAGACACTCACCACCCTTTGAGTGAAAAAATTGTCCCTCTGGATCCTTTTGTATCTCTCCCCTCTCACCTTAAATCTGTGCCCCCTCGTTATAGACTCCCCTACCTTTGGGAAAAGATTTTGACTATCGACCTTATCTATGCCCCTCATTATTTTATAGACTTCTATAAGATCACCCCTTAACCTCCTACTCTCCAGGGAATAAAGTCCCAGTCTGTCTAACCTCTCCCTGTAAGTCAAACCATCAAGTCCCGGTAGCATCCTAGTAAATCTTTTCTGCACTCTTTCTAGTTTAATAATATCCTTTCTATAATAGGGTGACCAGAACTGTACACAGTACTCCAAGTGTGGCCTCACCAATGCCCTGTACAACTTCAACAAGACATCCCAACTCCTGCATTCAATGTTCTGACCAATGAAACCAAGCATGCTGAATGCCTTCTTCACCACCCTATCCACCTGTGACTCGACTTTCAAGGAGCTATGAATCTGTACTCCTAGATCTCTTTGTTCTATAACTCTCCCCAACGCCCTACCATTAACGGAGTAGGTCCTGGCCCGATTCGATCTACCAAAATGCATCACCTCACATTTATCTAAATTAAACTCCATCTGCCATTCATCGGCCCACTGGCCCAATTTATCAAGATCCCGTTGCAATCCTAGATAACCTTCTTCACTGTCCACAATGCCACCAATCTTGGTGTCATCTGCAAACTTACTAACCATGCCTCCTAAATTCTCATCCAAATCATTAATATAAATAACAAATAACAGCGGACCCAGCACCGATCCCTGAGGCACACCGCTGGACACAGGCATCCAGTTTGAAAAACAACCCTCGACAACCACCCTCTGTCTTCTGTCGTCAAGCCAATTTTGTATCCAATTGGCTACCTCACCTTGGATCCCATGAGATTTAACCTTATGTAACAACCTACCATGCGGTACCTTGTCAAATGCTTTGCTGAAGTCCATGTAGACCACGTCTACTGCACAGCCCTCATCTATCTTCTTGGTTACCCCTTCAAAAAACTCAATCAAATTCGTGAGACATGATTTTCCTCTCACAAAACCATGCTGACTGTTCCTAATTAGTCCCTGCCTCTCCAAATGCCTGTAGATTCTGTCCCTCAGAATACCCTCTAACAACTTACCCACTACAGATGTCAGGCTCACTGGTCTGTAGTTCCCAGGCTTTTCCCTGCCGCCCTTCTTAAACAAAGGCACAACATTTGCTACCCTCCAATCTTCAGGCACCTCACCTGTAGCGGTGGATGATTCAAATATCTCTGCTAGGGGACCCGCAATTTCCTCCCTAACCTCCCATAACGTCCTGGGATACATTTCATCAGGTCCCGGAGATTTATCTACCTTGATGCGCGTTAAGACTTCCAGCACCTCCCTCTCTGTAATATGTACACTCCTCAAGACATCACTATTTATTTCCCCAAGTTCCCTAACATCCATGCCTTTCTCAACCGTAAATACCGATGTGAAATATTCATTCAGGATCTCACCCATCTCTTGTGGTTCCGCACATAGATGACCTTGTTGATCCTTAAGAGGCCCTACTCTCTCCCTAGTTACCCTTTTGCCCTTTATGTATTTGTAGAAGCTCTTTGGATTCACCTTTGCCTGATCTGCCAAAGCAATCTCATATCCCCTTTTTGCCCTCCTGATTTCTCTCTTAACTCTACTCCGGCAATCTCTATACTCTTCAAGGGATCCACTTGATCCCAGCTGCCTATGCATGTCATATGCCTCCTTCTTCTTTTTGACTAGTGCCTCAATCTCCCGAGTCATCCAAGGTTCCCTACTTCTACCAGCCTTGCCCTTCACTTTATAAGGAATGTGCTTACCCTGAACCCTGGTTAACACACTTTTGAAAGCCTCCCACTTACCAGACGTCCCTTTGCCTGCCAACAGACTCTCCCAATCAACTTCTGAAAGTTCCTGTCTAATACCATCAAAATTGGCCTTTCCCCAATTTAGAATTTTAACTTTTGGGCCAGACCTATCATTCTCCATCGCTATCTTAAAACTAATGGAATTATGATCACTGGTCCCAAAGTGATCCCTCACTAACACTTCTGTCACCTGCCCTTCCTTATTTCCCAAGAGGAGGTCAAGTTTTGCCCCCTCTCTAGTCGGGCCATCCACATACTGAATGAGAAATTCCTCCTGAATACACTCAACAAATTTCTCTCCATCCAAGCCCCTAATGCTATGGCTGTCCCAGTCAATGTTGGGAAAGTTAAAGTCCCCTACTATTACCACCCTATTTTTCTTGCAGCTGTCTGTAATCTCCTTACATATTTGCTCCTCAATTTCCCGTTGACTATTTGGGGGTCTGTAGTACAATCCTATCAAAGTGATCTCTCCCTTCTTATTTTTCAGTTCTACCCATATGGACTCAGTGGGCGAACCCTCGGATATATCCCCTCTCACTACTGCCGTGATGTTCTCCCTAATCAAGAACGCAACTCCCCCTCCTCTCTTACCTCCTGCTCTATCTTTCCTATAGCATCTGTACCCTGGAACATTGAGCTGCCAGTCCTGCCCCTCCCTTAGCCATGTTTCAGTAATAGCTATAACATCCCAGTCCCATGTACCCATCCATGCCCTGAGTTCATCTGCCTTGCCCATCAGACTTCTTGCATTGAAATAAATGCAGTTTAATCTAGACTTCCCTTGGTCTTTGCCCTGCTTTCTCAGACCATCTGTCCGGTCATGTTCTGTACACTCTCCCTTACTGCCTTTTGTTTCTGTCACCACTTTATTTCCCACTGACTTCCTGCATCGGTTCCCATCCCCCTGCCACATTAGTTTAAACCCTCCCCAACAGCACTGGCAAACACTCCCCCTAGGACATTGGTTCCAGTCCTGCCCAGATGCAGACCGTCCAATTTGTACTGGTCCCACCTCCCCCAGAACCGGTTCCAATGGCCCAGGAATTTGAATCCCTCCAGCTTGCACCATCTCTCAAGCCACGTATTCATCTTAGCTATCCTGTCATTCCTACTCTGACTAACCCGTGGCACTGGTAGCAATCCTGAGATTACTACCTTTGAGGTCCTACTCTTTAGTTTAACTCCTAACTCCCTAAATTCAGCTTGTAGGACCTCATCCTGTTTTTTACCTATATCGTTGGTGCCTATATGCACCACGACAACTGGCTGTTCACCCTCCCCCTCCAGAATGTCCTGCAGCCGCTCCGAGACATCCTTGACCCTTGCACCAGGGAGGCAACATACCATCCTGGAGTCTCGGTTGTGTCCGCAGAAACGCCTGTCTATTCCCCTTACAATCGAGTCCCCTATCACTATAGCTCTGCCACTCTTTTTCCTGCCCTCCTGTGCAGCAGAGCCAGCCACGGTGCCATGAACCTGGCCACTGCCACCTTCCCCTGGTGAGCCATCTCCGCCAACAGTATCCAAAACGGTATACCTGTTTTGGAGGGAGATGACCGCAGGGGACCCCTGCACTGACTTCCTACTCTTCCTCTGTCTGTTGGTCACCCATTCACTATCTCCCTCAGTAATTTTTATCTGCGGTGTGACCAACTCACTGAACGTGCTATCCACGACTTTCTCAGCATCGCGGATGCTCCAAAGTGAGTCCATCCGCAGCTCCAGAGCCGTCAAGCGGTCAAACAATAGCTGCAGCTGGACACACTTCCCGCAGGTGAAGGAATCAGGGATACAGGAAGGAGCCCTGAATTCCCACATCCCACAAGAGGAACATGACACGGCGCTGGGATCAAATGCCATGATTTAACCCTTAAATTCGTTGGTTGTGGAATCGCTTAGCTCTGTCTATAGCATGTTGCTTCCACTGTTTAGCATGCATGTCGTCCTGAGTTGTAGCTTCACCAGGTTGGCACCTCATTTTTAGTTACGCCTGGTGCTGCTCCTGGCATGCTCTTCTACACTCCTCATTGAACCAGGGTTGATCCCCTGGCTTGTTGGTAATGGTAGAGTGAGGAATATGCCGGGCCATGAGGTTACAGATTGTGCTGGAATACAATTCTGCTGCTGATGATGGCCCACAGCGCCTCATGGATGCCCAGTTTTGAGCTGCTCGATCCATTCTGAATCTATCCCATTTAGCACGGTGGTAGTGCCACACAACACATTGGATGGTGTCCTCAGTGCGAGGACGGGACTTCATCTCCACGAGGACTGTGCGGTGGTCACTCCTACCAATACTGTCATGGAAAGATGCATTTGCGACAGGTAGATTGGTGAGGACGAGGTCAAGTAAGTTTTTCCCTCACCACCTGCCGCAGGCCCAGTCTAGCAGCTATGTCCTTCAGGACTCGGCCAGCAGTGGTGCTACCGAGCCACTCTTGGTGATGGACATTGAAGTCCCCCACCCAGAGTACATTTTGTGCCCTTGCTACCCTCAGTGCTTCCTCCAAGTGGTGCTCAACATGGAGGAGGACTGATTCATCAGCTGATGGAGGGCGGTAGGTGGTAATCAGCAGGAGGTTTCCTTGCCCATGTTTGACCTGATGCCATGAGATCTCATGGGGTCCAGAGTCAATGTTGAGGACTCCCAGGGCCACTCCCTCCTGACTGTATATCACTGTACCGCCACCTCTGGTGGGTCTGTCCTGCCGGTGGGACAGGACATACCCAGGGATGGTGATGGACAAGTCTGGGACGTTGGCTGAAAGGTATGATTCTGTGAGTATGGCTATGTCAGGCTGTTGCTTGACTCATCTGTGGGACAGCTCTCCCAATTTTGGCACAAGTCCCCAGATGTTAGTAAGGAGGACCTTGCAGGGTCGACTGGGCTTGGTGTTTTTTTTTGCCGTTGTCGTGTCCGGTGCCTAGTGGTCCGTCTGGTTTTATTCTTATTATGACTTTTCGTAGCGAGATTTTACAACTGAGTGGCTTGCTTGGCCATTTCAGAGGGCAATTAAGAATCAACCACATTTCTGTGGGTCTGGAGTCACATTTTGGGCCAGACCGGGTAAGTGACGGCAGGTTTCCTTCCCTAAAGGGCATTCGTGAACCAGATGGGTTTTTACAACAATCCGGTAGTTTCATGGCCATCATTACTGATACTAGTATTTTAATTCCAGATTTTTATTTAATTAATTGAATTTTAATTAATTAATTGAATTTAAATTTGCCAGCTGCCGTGGCAGGATTTGAACTCATGACTCTGGATTACTAGCCCAGTAACATAACCACTATGCTACCATACCTCCTGTGACTGTGAGTAGTGGGGGTACTGCAGGGATCGGTGCTTGGGCCCCAGCTGTTCACAATCTATATCAATAATTTGGATGAGGGGACCAAATGTAATATTTCCAAGTTTGCTGATGACACAAACCTAGGTGGGAATGTGAGTTGTGAGGAGGATGCAAAGAGGCTTCAAGGGGGTATAGACAGGCTAAATGAATGGGCAAGAACATGGCAGATGGAATATAATGTGGAAAAATTGAAGTTATCCACTTTGGTCGGAAAAACAGAAATGCAGTGTATTTTTTAAATGGTGAGAGATTGGGAAATGTTGATGTTCAAAGGGACCTGGGTGTCCTTGTACAAGTCACTGAAAGCTAACAGCAAGCAATTAGGAAGGCAAATGGTATGTTGGCCTTTATTACAAGAGGATTTGAGTACAGGAGTAAAGATGTCTTATTGCAATTAAGTAGGGCCTTAGTGAGACCGCACCTGGAGTATTGTGTACAATTTTGGTCTCCTTACCTAAGGAAGGATAGAGGGAGTGCAACAAAGGTTCACCAGACTGATTCCTGGGATGGCGGGATTGTCGTTTGAGGAGAGATTGAGTAGACTAGGCCTGTATTCTCTGGAGTTTAGAAGAATGAGAGGTGATCTCATTGAAACATACAAAATTCTTATGGGGCTTGACAGGGTAGATGCAAGGAGGATGTTTCCCCTGACAGGGGAATCTAGAACCAGGGGTCACAGTCTCAGAATAAGGGGTAGGTCATTTAGGATTGAGATGAGGAGAAATTTCTTCACTCAGAGGGTGGTGAATCTTTGGAATTCTCTACCCCAGAGGGCTGTGGAGGCTCAGTCATTGAGTAAACTCAAAACAGAGATCGATAGTTTTGTAGGAAACACTCCCTGTTGCAACAGACGTGTTTCAGCCAGCAGCCAGTGGGAGATGCAAATGATTATTTGACAGGCGGGGAGAAAACGTCATTTATTGCGGCAAGGCACTCTGTCACTTCAGGCAAAGTTTTGGCTGCAAGACCTTTGTGTTTTCACCCAAAATTCTCACGTTCCACCCAAAACTCTGCTGTTCAAACATATTTAACTGCTTTCTTAAAATTCGTTTGAGGGATGTGGGCGTTGCTGGCGAGGCCGGCATTTATTGCCCATCCCTAATTGCCCTTGAGAAGGTGGTGGTGAACCGCCTTCTTGAACCGCTGCAGTCCTTTACGGACCCCTTCAAACTCACACCGTCAGGATGGGGGCGCCAAGGCTGCAATCACGACTACATCTGAGGACAAGCAACCAGCCTCGCCAGGCATGGTGTCCACCTCCGCCACGTGGAGCTCCACAACACAGTGCTGCGCCACAGGCACCTGCACAACAGCACGGAGGGCAACAATAGGGAGAGTGATGTCGCAGGAGGCACTACCCTCGCAACAGGGTCTACAGACCGAGGCTCAGCTTCCTGGACCTCTCTGAGGAGCAGTGTATACAGAGGCTCAGAGTCAGTTGCCAGGTAGTCGCAGACATCTGCGGCCTTCTTCATGCTGAGCTGCTCCCGACTGGTCTGAGCAGCATCTCCTTACCTGTCGCTGTCAAAGTCACCACTGCCCTTAACTTCTTTGCCTCTGGATCATTCCAGAGTGTCACCGGGGACATCGCCGGGGTCTCTCAGTCATCTGCACACAAGTGCATAAGGCAGGTCACCGACGGCTTGTTTTGCAGGGCCTCGCACTATTTCAACTTCCCCATGGACGACCTCAGCCAGACGGAGAGGGCAGTGGGATTCCATGCTGTGGCTGGCTTCCCATGGGTGCAGGGTGTAATCGATTGCACCCATGTAGCAATACGAGCACCTCCACACGAGCCAGGAATGTTCATCAACAGGAAGGGCTATCACTCCATCAACACTCAGCTCATTTGTGACCACCGCAAGAGTGTGTGCCAGATTCCTTGGCAGCTGCCATGATTCCTTCATCCTCCGTGAATCCAACATCCCTCCCCTCTTCCACGCACCGAGCACCTGTAAGGGCTGGCTCCTCGGGGACAAGGGATACCCCCTGCACACGTGGCTCATGTCACCTCTGAGGAACCCAATCACCGACCAACAGCATCGGTATAACGACAGCCACATCGCTATCAGGTCTACAATTGAGCATGCTATAGGGCTGCTCAAGATGCGCTTCAGGTGCCTTGATCGTTCTGGGGGAGCGTTTCAATACACACCAGACAGAGTGGGATGCATTATAGTCATCTGTTGTGCCCTGCACAGCACGGCACAACAGAGAGGGGTGTCGCTGGAGGAGGCCCCATCCACATCTGCCACCCATATTGAGGAGGAGGAGGTGAAGGCGGAGGAAGAGGAGGAGGAGGAGCAACCCATGGGCAGAACAGCGGCTCATCTGGCTGCTCTTCAGGCCAGGGAGTCACTGATATGTGAACGGTTCTCCTAACATCAGACGGTGTGAAGAGTCCAGTCCTCACACCACCTGGAAAGAGCAGCGCCCACACCAGCCCCCTCCCCCGCCCCCTGCATAAAACAGACCTGCAACTACACCTACACCCACTGTAGAGTGACCCAATGAGTGGCATCAAGTGTCGGCGTTCATGGTGAACCTCATTAAAGGGCCCTATCACAAAAGCCAGTCAAGATTGGCCAAGACATGGCAGTAGTGATGACAATAATAATATTTAATGTGAGTTTAACAAAAAGCAAATATAAATAAAAAACATGACCAACTGTCAAACACCCTTGTGCATCCCCTTCGTGCTTACAAAACCTTCGCCTTTCTCTTCTGACTACTTCTATGTGGTGCATCCCCTGTGGCTGCAGCAGAGGTAGTGGCAGGTTGCTCTTGTTCATGCTCTGCGTTTGTGAGGACGACAGTCTTTTGTGGCCCCCCTCCAGTCCTCGCACTCTCCCATTCTGGGCTCTCTTCTCCTATAAGGGGAGAAAGTAGAGACGTGTGAGTGAGTGATGGTGACGTGGCCAACCGATGAATGCATTGGTTTAGGTGCAGCTGACCGTGAAAGAGATGTATCAGACGGTGAGTATGAGACAGAGCCATGACATTGTATGAGGATTGGGTTGAGTTGTGGGGTGACTAATGAGGAGGTGAGGAAGTGCTGAGGAAGCGCAAGTAAGTTGAGGATGAGGTTTGAGTGGGTGTGAGGATTGATGTGATAGAGTAGTGTTGGCAGTGCAGAATGAGTTGTGGGGTGGGGGCGGTGATGTGGAAGACGGAATGTAGGAGAAAGTAAGTGTGCTCACTTTGGCTGACCTAGTTAGGTCATTGAAGCGCTTCCTTCACTGGATCCAGGTGTGGGAGATTTTGCTGCTGCTGGTGACCTCCTCTGCCACCTCGGGCCAGGCCTATTTGGTGGCAGAGGCAGGCCACTTCCTCCCGTCCAGCGGGTAGAAAATATCCCTCCTCCTCCTCACCCCATTCAGTAGCACCTGGACTGAGGCATCATTGAATCTAGGAGCAGCCTTTCCCCTGCTCCCGGAGCAGCCATTGGAGGACTGCCACTTTAAATCGAGCTCCTCCAGCCTGTGATGTGGGTGCACAGTCCGCCCGCTGCGCAGCTTTTGGACAGCAAACCCGGAAGCCACGTTAAGTGGCTCCAATTGATCCATGATCGCGTGGGAAACGGACAGATTTTATTGGGCGGGTTACCTACGCGCCCAATCACTCCCCCACTGCCTTCCTGTCTCCCTGCTAATACCGGGGCCAAAGAGTGTACAACGGGATATAGACAGGTTAAGTGAGTGGGCAAGAAGGTGGCATTTGGAGTATAATGTCGGGAAATGTGATATTATTCACTTTGGTAGGAAGAATGGAAAAACAGGATTTTTTTTTAATAGTGAGAAACTATTAAATGTTGGTGTCCAGAGAGATTTGAGTGTCCTGGTACAAGAAATACAAAAAGTTACCATGCAAGTACAGCAGGCAATTAGGAAAGCAAATGGCATGTTGGCCTTTATTGCAAGGTTGCAAGGGGGTTGGAGTACAAGAGTAAGGAAATCAGACTACAATTATGTAGGGCTTTGGTGAGACATGACCTGGAGTACTGTGTACAGTTTTGGTCTCCTTATCTAAGGAAGGATATACTTACCTTAGAGGCGGTGCAATGAAGGTTCACTAGATTAATTTCTGGGATGAGAGGATTGTCCTATGATGAGAGGTTGAGTAGAATGGGCCTATACTCTCTGGAGTTTAGACGAATGAGAGGTGATCTGATTGAAATATATAAGATTCTGAGGGGGCTTGACAGGTTGTTTCCTATGGCTGGATTGTCTAGAACTGGAGGCATAGTTGCAGGATAAGGGGTCGGCCATTTAAGACTGAGATGAGGATGCATTTCTTCACTCAGAGAATTATGAATCTTTAGAATTCTCTACCCCAGAGGTCTGTGGATGCTGAGTTATTGAATATATTCAAGGCTGAGATGGATAGATTTTTGGACTTTCGGGGAATCAAGGGATATGGGGATTGGCAGGAAAGTGGATTCGAGGTTGAAGATCAGCCATGATCTTATTGAATGGCGGAACAGACTCAAGGGGCCATATGGCCTACTCCTGCTCCTATTTCTTATGTTCTTATGTTATTATGTAACATGCCCTTGCTGCTGTTGATTCTCATTCTCCTCCTCTTCTTCAGTCCAATCAAGAGCAACAATGGCACCACCCACCATGAGCTTCCCTGTGTGAATACCTCAAAACTCTCCAAATAAGTTTCTCACACCAAGTTCTCTCACCAAACCGATTCCCAGAGGGAACTGAGAAAGGACCTGTGAGCACTGAACCTTTATTGACATCAGGTCTCCTAACCTTTAACCACCCCGAGAAAGTGGTGAGCAATCTCGCCTCTGTTTCCCTGGTGACTTTCCAGACCACTGGGAAACCCATGCTGCACCAGTTAATATCAATTTGGGATCCTAATTACTTTATAGGAGCTCAATTTAAATATGTTAATAAGCCTCCCGCCTCTCCACAATGGGACACTCAAACGCCCCCAATATCTGCTGCTGTAAAAAATGGTGGCATGCACAAATGCGCTGGGTTGGGGTCAGGTTATCCGATTTCTACATTTTAATCCCCCCCGCCCCCGATCTGGTCCTCCCCTTTGTGCGGGAGTTAATTTCGAGGCACAGGATTCAGTAAGGAATTCCACAGTTTAGGCATAAAATAGGAAATTAGGTTCATGGAGGCAGCTTAGGCAATGGAGAAGATGCAGGAGTTGCATTTAAGATCAGAGGAGATGATCAGGCCAAGAATGTCAATAGATGAAGGAAGAGTAAGGGCAGAACCAATAAAAGGAAGAGTTGGTAGCTATTGGCAAGAGACCTGATAAAACTGGTACACTTAGAGGTACACATACCTTGCTTTGTTGCAAGATTAGTGCATGCAGAAGCACTAGTTCCCAAGGCAGACTGTAACAGCATAAATTATGGTGTGTATATGACATGGGAAGGCCAAATTACACATAATGCTGGATGGTTCCTCAGAAGCAGTCCAATCACAGAATGTGAGTGGAGCTACAGGCGGGAGCGGACCTAGGAGAGAGCGTGGGACTCGGAGACTACTAAAGGCCCAGGCTTGAGGGCCTACCCGCAGAGAGGCAATCGGTGAAAAAAACAAGGATTGACGTCACAGGACAGCGGGTAGGTGATTGGCGAGTCGATAAAGGGAGCAGCGGAGGCCTGAGGTGAGTAATTAAACTCACCTACGTGAGTCTTTTTCCCCAGCAGGGAAGGAGCTTCGCGGGCTTTTTCAAAGGCAGGGGGCGGGGCCAATTCATTGGTACCCGTATATAGGTGGAGCGGTTGCTAAACCCGAGACACTACACTAGTAGTGACTCCCACCTCCTCTAACCTTTTGTGGGGTGGAGGGAATTTAAAGGGTAGGTTCGTTTTTATATTTTGTTTTCAGGGACTTAACTCCTGGACCTAAGATAAATAAGAAGCAAAAAGTAATCCAAAGTGGGACGTCACCAAGGAAGAGGTAAGGGATTGGTTGGTGAGTATTTTCCTGCTGAATTTGTCTAAGGTTAGAGTTTGTGGATTCTCTGGTCTCTGTTGTGTAGTGGGGGACTGCTGTTCAGCAAGGGCCCTTGAGTAGACCTTTTAATTGGAGTGAAATTGGTGGGATTCATTTAATTTAAATTAATTAGTTAAAGGGTAAGTCATGTCAGGACAGCCCAGCCTCGTGTTATGCTCTTCCTGCTCTATGTGGGAAATCAGGGACCCTTCCGGTGTCCCTGACGACCATGTGTGCGGGAAATGTATCCAGCTGCAGCTACTGACAAACCGCATTGCGGCACTGGAGCTGCGGATGGATTCATTATGGAGCATTCGCGATGCTGAAAACGTCGTGGATAGCACGTTTAGTGAGATGGTCACACCGCAGGTAAAGGTTGTACAGGCAGGAAGTAAGTGGGTGACCTCCAGGCAGAGTAAGAGGAGCAGGCAGGCAGTGCAGGGGTCCTCTGTGGCCGTCCCCCTCTCAAACAAATATACCGCTTTGGATATTGTTGAGGGGGATGACTTATCAGGGGAAGGCAGCAGCAGCCAACTTCCTGGCACCAGGGGTAGCTCTGCTGCACAGGCTGGGAGGAAAAAGAGTGGAAGAGCTATAGTGGTAGGGGATTCTATCGTAAGGGGAACAGACAGGCGTTTCTGTGGCCGTAAACATGACTCCAGGATGGTTTGTTGCCTCCCTGGTGCCAGGGTCATGGATGTCACTGAGCGGCTTCAGGGCATTCTCAAGGGGGAGGGTGAGCAGGCAGAGGTCGTGGTCCACATTGGGACCAACGACATAGGTAGGAAGGGAGATGAGGTCCTGCATCAAGAATTTAGGGAGCTAGGTAGCAGATTAAAGAGCAGGACCTCAAAGGTTGTAATCTCTGGATTACTCCCAGTGCCACGGGCTAGTGAGTACAGAAATAGGAGGATAGAACAGATGGATGCGTGGCTAAAGAGTTGGTGCAGGAGGGAGGGTTTCAGTTTCCTGGATCACTGGGCCTGCTTCTGGGGAAGGTGGGACTTGTACAAGTCGGACGGGTTGCATCTGAACCAGAGCGGGACAAATATCCTTGCAGGGAGGTTTGCGAGCACTGTTCGGGGGGGTTTAAACTAACTTGGCAGGGGGATGGGATACAGAGTGGAGCTACAATAGGGGGTGATGTGCAGCCAAATATTGAGAAAAAAACAAGTCAGCTTGGAAGACAGGGCAAATATGTAAGAGCAAGGCTGGATGGCATCTATTTTAATGCAAGGAGTCTTGCAAATAAGGTGGATGAACTGAAGGTGTTGATAAACACATGGGAGTATGATATTGTTGCTGTCACAGAGACATGGTTGAGGGAGGGGCAAGACTGGCAGCTCAATATTCCGGGGTACACAATCTTCAGGCGAGACAGAGGGGGAGGTATAAGAGGAGGGGGGGTCGCAATATTAATTAAAGAATCAATTACTGCCATAAGGAGGGATGATATATTAGCAGGTTCCTCAAATGAGGCCATATGGGTGGAGCTTAAAAACAAAAAGGGGGCAAGCACTTTGATGGGAGTGTACTATGGACCCCCAAACAGTCAGGGGGAGATAGAGGAACAGATATGTAGGCAAATCTCAGAAAATTGTGCAAATAATAGGGTAATAATAGTGGGGGATTTCAACTTCCCCAATATTAACTGGGATACTCAGAGTGTAAAATGCTTAGAGGGTACAAAATTCTTAACGTGCATCCAGGAGAGCTTTTTGAGCCAGCATGTAGAAAGTCCTACAAGAGAGGGGGCGGTACTGGACCTAATTCTAGGGAATGTGGCCGGCCAAGTGGAAGAAGTGCTAGTAGGTGAGCACTTTGGTGACAGTGACCATAATTCAGTGAGATTTAAGGTGGTTATGGAAAAGGACAGGGAGGGGCCGGAAATAAAGGTTCTAAATTGGGGGAAGGCCGATTTTAATAGGATAAGGCAGGATCTGGCCAAAATGGACTGGGATCAGCTGCTTGTAGGAAAATCCGCATCGGAGCAATGGGAGTCTTTCAGAAGGGAGATTGAGACCATACAATGGCAACATGTTCCCGTAAAGGTCAAGGGTGGTTCCAAGAACTCCAGGGAACCTTGGATGTCAGGGGATATACGAGAATGGATTAGGAAAAAAACGAGGGCTTTTGGCAGATAAAAAAGGCTAAGGACGGAGGAAGCCCTGGAGGAGTACAAAAAGTGCAGGGAGATACTTAAAAAAGAAATTAGGAGATCAAGGAGGGGCCATGAAAAAACACTGGCGAGCAAAATAAAGGAAAATCCTAAGATGTTTTATAAGTATATTAAGGGTAAGAGGATGACTAGGGAAAAAATAGGGCCCATTAGGGACAAAAATGGCAATCTGTGTGTGGAGCCGGAAGATGTAGGAGGGGTTCTAAATGAATTTTTTGCATCTGTTTTCACTATGGAGAAGGACGATGTAGACATAGAAATACGACAGGGGGACTGTGATATACTCGAACATATTAACATCGAGCTGGAGGAGGTATTGGCGGTTTTAGCAGGCCTAAAAATGGATAAATCCCCAGGCCCGGACGAAATGTATCCCAGGCTACTGTGTGAGGCAAAGGAGGAGATTGCGGGGGCTCTAACACATATATTCAGAACCTCTCTGGCCACAGGAGATGTGCCAGAGGACTGGAGAACCGCTAATGTAGTACCATTATTCAAGAAGGGGAGTAGGGAAAAACCGAGGAACTACAGGCCAGTGAGCCTAACATCAGTGGTAGGAAAATTATTGGAAAAAATTCTGAAGGACAAAATTAGTCTCCACTTGGAGAAGCAAGGATTAATCAGGGATAGTCAACATGGCTTTGTCAAGGGAAGATCATGTCTGACTAATTTGATTGAATTTTTTGAGGGGGTGACTAGGCGTGTGGATGAGGGTAACGCAGTGGATGTGGTATACATGGATTTCAGTAAGGCCTTCGATAAAGTCCCCCACAGGAGACTGGTCAAGAAGGTACGAGCCCATGGAGTCCAGGGTGCCTTGGCACTTTGGATACAAAACTGGCTTAGTGGCAGAAGGCAGAGGGTGATGGTCGAAGGTTGTTTTTGTGACTGGAAGCCTGTGGCCAGTGGGGTACCACAGGGATCTGCGCTGGGGCCCTTGCTGTTTGTGGTCTACATTAACGACTTGGATATGAATGTAAAAGGTATGATCAGTAAGTTCGCTGATGATACAAAAATTGGTAGGGTGGTAAATAGCGAGGAGGATAGCCTCAGTCTGCAGGACGATATAGATGGGTTGGTCAGATGGGCGGAACAGTGGCAAATGGAATTTAACCCGAAAAAGTGCGAGGTGATGCACTTTGGAGGGACTAACAAGGCAAGGGAATACACAATGAATGGGAAGACCCTAGGCAAGACAGAGGGTCAGAGGGATCTTGGTGTGCAAGTTCACAGATCCCTGAAGGCGGCGGAACAGGTAGATAAGGTGGTAAAGAAGGCATATGGGATACTTGCCTTTATTAGCCGAGGCATAGAATATAAGAGCAAGGAGGTTATGATGGAGCTGTATAAAACACTGGTTAGGCCACAGCTGGAGTACTGTGTGCAGTTCTGGTCGCCGCACTACAGGAAGGATGTGATCGCTTTGGAGAGGGTGCAGAGGAGATTCACCAGGATGTTACCAGGGCTGGAGCGCTTCAGCTATGAAGAGAGACAGGGAAGATTGGGTTTGTTTTCCTTGGAGCAGAGGAGGCTGAGGGGGGACATGATTGAGGTGTACAAAATTATGAGGGGCACAGATAGGATGGATACTAAGGAGCTTTTTCCCTTCGTTGAGGGTTCTGTAACAAGGGGGCATAGATTCAAGGTAAAAGGCGGGAGGTTTAGAGGGGATTTGAGAAAGAACTTTTTCACCCAGAGGGTGGTTGGAGTCTGGAACTCACTGCCTGAGAGGGTTGTGGAGGCAGGAACCCTCACAACATTCAAGAAGCATTTGGATGAGCACTTGAAATGCCATAGCATACAAGGCTACGGACCAAATGCTGGAATATGGGATTAGAGTAGACTGGGCTTGATGGCCGGCGCGGACACGATGGGCCGAAGGGCCTCTATCCGTGCTGTGTAACTCTATAACTCTATGACTCTAAGTGGTACTGCATGAAAGAAGGCCTTCTGGGATAATCAGTAGTGAGCATTGCTTGATGGCTCGTACCTATCAAGAATGCAGCAACATAACCGTAGGCCCGAGCACACCTACCCGTCAATAATTCTGCAAAGCTGGTTTCACAGGCTCTAGGTTAGGCAAGAACAAGATGCAGAGCCCTGCCACCTGCTGCAAGGACACCTGCAGCTAAAATGCGCCAAAGGATTTACACAGCCAGTGACAGTAATGGTCAGCTGTGGCCTCAAACCTGTCTCTGCCTCTTTCCAGGCAAGCTGCAATGCTGACCACTAGGGATGGTCCCCTGGCATGGCAAATACCTCAGGCAAACCACCTTTACTACAGCGCAAACAGGGGCAGGATGCTGGGTTGCTCTGTTACTTGTCTGCAGACCAATGTCTCGACATTGGGTTTCCCCTCTGACCTTCGGCCTTGGTGAATAAGTATGCAAACTAGCTGACTCAGGAAAATTGCATATTAACACATTACACAGATTTGCACCAGTTTTTAACCATTCAGGGTTGAATTACACTAGTACATGAAAATCAGCTACTTTGCCTTTCAAGAATTTAAAAAAGAAAAAATTCCATTTCCCCATCAAAAAGCATGAATGAGATCAAGATGTAATGATTCAATCATTCCCGCTGCAGCAAGAATGGAAATAATGAAATCACAGAAATAATTTGGAGAAGGCTTTTTGTTAGATTTGTGAAAGTATGCTTTATACAAAGCATTTTTTCACAGAAATACCGTATTCTCCATCTTGTTTCCAACTTTCAATCTTATTTTTATAGAATATTGGGTTATGACACCATTTGTTAAAAAATCTCCAATTTCCTCCCCTCTTCTCTTGAAGGCTGGCTTATTTTTTTTTACTCGTTCATGGGATGTGGGCGTCACTGGCAAGGCCGGCGTTTATTGCCCATCCCTAATTGCCCTTGAGAAGGTGGTGGTGAGCCGCCTTCTTGAACCGCTGCAGTTCGTGTGGTGAAGGTTCTCCCACAGTGCTGTTAGGAAGGGAGTTCCAGGATTTTAACCCAGCGACGATGAAGGAACGGCGATATATTTCCAAGTCGGGATGCTGTGTGACTTGGAGGGGAACGTGCAGGTGGTGTTGTTCCCATGTGCCTGCTGCTCTTGTCCTTCTAGGTGGTAGAGGTCGTGGGTTTGGGAGGTGCTGTCGAAGAAGCCTTGGCTGCAGTGTGTACCATCCTGTGGATGGTACACACTGCAGCTACTGTGTGCCAGTGGTGAAGGGAGTGAATGTTTAGGGTGGTGGATGGGGTGCCAATCAAGCGGGCTGCGTTGTCCTGGATGGTGTCGAGCTTCTTGAGCGTTGTTAGAGCTGCACTCATCCAGGCAAGTGGAGAATATTCCATCACACTCCTGACTTGTGCCTTGTAGATGGTGGAAAGGCTTTGGGGAGTCAGGAGGTGAGTCACTCGCCACAGAATACCCAGCCTCTGACGTGCTCTTGTAGCCACAGTATTTATATGACTGGTCCAGTTAAGTTTCTGGTCAATGGTGACCCCCAGGATGTTGATGGTGGGGGATTCGGCGATGGTAATGCCGTTGAATGTCAAGGGGAGGTGGTTAGACTCTCTCTTGTTGGGGATGGTCATTGTCTGGCACTTGTCTGGCGCGAATGTTACTTGCCACTTATGAGCCCAAGCCTGGATGTTGTCCAGATCTTGCTGTATGCGGGCTCGGACTGCTTCATTATTTGAGGGGTTGCGAATGGAACTGAACACTGTGCAATCATCAGCGAACATCCCCATTTCTGACCTTATGATGGAGGTGTTGACCGGAAGTCACCGGTTAACGGTTTTGGCTTGGTACACAGAGGAATAGTCAATTCTCTCTTAATTCTCAATTCGCTTTATTAACGTTATTAGATCATGTACATACCGCTAATACGTCTAGTTAGATATAGGCATGCAGTTTACAGCAGGTTATACAGTTTTATACTCAAACTAGGATTTAAACGCACACCCACTAGGTTTCCCTGACTAACACACCCTGAGTGGTCACAGAATAGAAAGGATATTATATTACCCGGAAAGGAGAGATAATGCTGGCCAGGCAATTTGCTCTCTCACTCTCGACGTCGTCTCTACGTCCCTGACGTAGTCTCTACATCCCTGACGTAGGGTCCCTACTGCCAGTGTTGTAGCTGTACTGGAACAGCTTGGCTAGAGGCGCAGCTAGCTCTGGAGCACAAGTCTTCAGCACTTCAGCCGGGATGTTGTCGGGGCCCATAGCCTTTGCTGTATTCAGTGCACTCAGCCGTTTCTTGATATCACGTGGAGTGAATCGAATTGGCTGAAGACTGGCTTCTGTGATGGTGGGAATATCGGGAGGAGGCCGAGATAGATCATCCACTTGGCACTTCTGGCTGAAGATGGTTGCAAACACTTTAGCCTTGTCTTTTGCACTCACGTGCTGGACTCCGCCATCATTGAGGATGGAGATATTTACAGAGCCTCCTCTTCCCGTTAGTTGTTTAATTGTCCACCACCATTCATGACTGGATGTGGCAGGAGTGCAGAGCTTTGATCTGATCCGTTGGTTGTGGAATCGCTTCCGCTGTTTGGCAGGCATGTAGTCCTGAGTTGTAGCTTCACCAGATTGGCACCTCATTTTTCGGTGTGCCTGGTGCTGCTCCTGGCATGTTCTTCCACACTCCTCATTGAACCAGGGTTGATCCCCTGGCTTGTTGGTAATGGTAGAGTGAGGAATATGGTTTTATAGATGCCAACCACCCTCTGATATCTTGCTTAATCTTTAAGTATGAGCCTCGATAATAAATATTGCCAATCTATTTGCCTGTGTGGGGTGTCACAGCCCAGCCCTGTCATCTCTTGATGTCAACATGCACGCACTTTCCAGCAGAGATCTCTGGATAGAAATCAGGAGCAGAAATCCTATCTGATTCTCTCTTTCTCCCTTTGCCCTATTGCCCAGAGGTGTTGAAATTGATAGTAGTGCCCTTACCACCACTCTGACTGAGAACTCATAATGTAGCACGGGCAAGGGATCAAACCTGGGACCTATCTTGTCTGTATGGTTCGGTTTCACACTGGGCAATGCAAGTACCAAAGCCACTGGAGGAACATATTTGGCACACTTCTGCTGCACAACTCAGGATGTCAGGACAGTGACCCACGATTGCCCACTACTCCCAGTCAGAACTATTTTATCCCAGAGGTCTCTTGCAGCTACAATTACTGTTTCCTAGCAGTGAAATAAATCATGTTTCCTCGTGTCATTTCTTTGGAATGTTAGAGGGATAATTTTCCTGCCTTTCCATGCCTGGCGGCTAGTCAGGCACAGCACACCCAAAGTACCCTTCACTTGAAATGACGTGAACCTGTCTGGATTTCTGGGTTCAGATCATTGGCCTTGGCCAGTCACTCTCTTGGCAAGACAACGTTCCTGGAAATGGGGATGGAAATCCAACTGCTGAAAGGCCTGCAGCAGCAATAATGGCTGTTGGCTGCAAGGCTTTCCGGCTGCTGCCCAGAAGCAGCATCCAGAAAGTCTCCGGGCCTGAGAATGCTGCCTGTAAAGGAAAGGTATTTACATTTGGGCTCCATTTTCATTTTGCTTGATCATTGCAGATTATCCAATCTGAAATTTACCAGAATTATATCAGGACTTAAAGGGTTAAATTATGGGGTTGTATAAACTTGGCTTGCACTCCCTTGAATTTAGAAGTTTGAGGACTCAACCAATCAAGTTTTTAAAATGATAGAAGGATTCAATAGGGTAGATATTGAAAAATTATTTCCTCTGGTGAGGGAATCCAGAACAAGGGGGCATAATCTTCAAATTAGAGGTCGGCTATTAGGAATGAAATCAGGAAGCACTTTTTCATACAAAAGGCAGCGGAAATCTGGAACTCTCTCCCCCAAAAGGCTGTGGATGTTGGATCAATTGAAATTTTCAAGACTAAGAGCGAAAGATTTTTTTTAGGTAAGGGTATCAAGGGATATAGAACAAAGGCGGGTAAATGGAGTTGAGATACAGATCAGCCATGATCTAATTTAATGGCAGAACAGCTCAAAGGGCTGAATGGCCTACTCCTGTTCCTATGTTCCAGTGAAAGAGACAGGTCTTAAGACCTATTTCTTCTGGGCTCCCCTCAAATGGGCATCTGACTGCTGTTGGGAGGAAAATGAGAAATAAGGCAGAAGGAATGGTTCCGCCCCCTCCCATCTCATTAGTGTGACTGTGCCTTCTTGGATTGAAATTGCTCCATTCCACCGCCCCTCCCCCCTCCCCCCCACCCCGAGTGTCCCCCAAAAAGTTCTTGGACAATTAAAAGAGGGCGAATATCCAGGTGTAATGAGTCGCTGTCCAATTTTCTTCTCCCCTGCGCCCGAAAAATGAATGTTCATCAGGAAAATTGGCCCTTGGCTTTTCAAAACAGGTACAGATTGGGAGCTGTAAGTGGCCAGAAGGGGGCCCTATGCCTTTGTGAATACTTGTATTGATAAAATGTTATATCCAAATGAGAAAATTAGATGTGCTGCACACTTTATTGAGCAGTCAAAATGTGCTGTAGATAATCTGTCAATATTTGACTTAGAAGTTTGAAATCATGCTTCCAATAGAATACAGAATGTGAAAATATCTTTCTTAATTTTTTTAACTGAATATTTGTGGTTATTCCTTTCAGATGACTTTGCTGATTCTTGTTACCTGTATACTTGTGTACATAAACAGCAGAGGCAATAATAACTCACTTGCATGATAAAGCAAAGTAATGTAACATAACACCCTTGACTGTAAAATACAAATTCATTGATTTAACCAATTCTGAGATGTTAGCTTCTTGACCATTTATTGATTGTGAGTGGCTGATAAAGCTTATCTCAGCAAGCTGCCTGAACTACAGAATTGAGATCATCCTTTTCCAAATGTATTCTGGTACAATACACAATGATTTCAATTTGTTAATCATTAGACAAACTTACAAGTTGCAGAAATGTTGTCTCAATATTGTGCTGGCATTAAACATTGTGCATACACAACTTTAACAACACGTTGGTCCCCCAGTGCTAAGTGCTATGTTTAATGTATGAGTAAATAAAGAGAAATTGTTTCTACTGGCAGGTGGGTTGGTATCCAGAGGACACATATTTAAGATAATTGGCAAAAGAACCAGAGGGGAGATGAGGAGATTTTTTTTTTGTGCAGTGAGTTGTTATGACCTGGAATGCACTGCCAGAAAGGGTGGTGGATAGAGATTTGGTTAATGGGCAGAAAACAGAGTGTATGGATAAATGGGTCATTTTCAGGTTGGCAGGCTGTAACTAGTGGGTGCCGCAAGAATTGGTGCTTGAACCTCAGCTATTTACAATCTATATTAATGACTTAGATGAAGGGACCGAGTGTAATGTATCCAATTTTGCTGATGATACAAAGCTAGGTGGGAAAGTAAGCTGTGAGGAGGACACAGAGTCTGCAAAGGGATACAGACAGGTTAAGTGAGTGGACAAGAAGGTGGCAGATGGAGTATAATGTGGGGAAATGTGAGGTTATTCACATTGGTAGGAAGAATAGAAAAACACAATATTTTTTAAATGGTGAGAAACTATTAAATGTTAGTGTCCAGAGAGATTTACGTGTCCTGGTACAAGAAAAACAAAAAGTTAGCATGCAGATACAGCAGGCAATTAGGAAAGCAAATGGCATGTTGGCCTTTATTGCAAGGGGGTTGGAGTACAAGAGTAAGGAAGTCTTACTACAGTTGTATAGGTCTTTGGCGAGACCTCACCTGGAGTAATGCGTACAGTTTTGGTCTCCTTATCTAAGGAAGGATATACTTGCCTTAGAGGCGGCACAATGAAGATTCACTAGATTAATTCCTGGAATGAGAGGGTTGTCCTATGAGGAGAGGTTGAGTAGAATGGGCCTATATTCTTTGGTATTTAGAAGAATGAGAGGTGATCTCATTGAAACAGATAAGATTCTGATGGAGCTTGACAGGTTAGATGCTTAGAGGTTGTTTCCCCTGGCTGGAGAGTTTAGAACTAAAGGGCATAGTCGCAGGATAAGGGGTCAGCCATTTAAGACTGAGATAAGGAGGAATTTCTTCACTCAGAGGATTGTGAATCTTTGGAATTCTCTACCCCAGAGGAGAGTTAAATGGAACATTCCTGCCAGAAAAGAAAAAAAATCATATAGAACTGGATGCTAAGTCGTTGAGTATATTCAAGGCTGAGATAGATAGATTTTTGGACTCTAGGGGAATCAAGGGATATGGGGATCGGGCAGGAAAGTGGAGTTGAGGTTGAAGATCAGCCATGATCTGATTGAATGGCAGCGCAGCCTTGACGGCCGTATGGCCTACTACTGCCCCTATTTCTTATGTTCTTATGGAAACAGATTCAATAGTAACTTTCAAAAGGGAATTGAAAAGGAAAAATTTGCAGGGTATGAAGAAAGAGCAGGGGTGTGGAGCTAATTGGATAGCTCTTTCAAAGAGCCGGCACAGGCACGATGGGCCGAATGGCCTCCTTCTGTGCTGTTTGATTCTATGATGATACAATGGCCATGCAGAAATATAGCCTTCAGTTTGTTCTGTTAGTCAGCTTAGGCAGAAAATAGGAAACATGGCTCACAAGCACATAACAAGCACAATAAAACATTTTTTTGAAGGGAAAAGCCAGACTGGCCTCCTGTCATTCTTGGAACAGGAACCTTTTTGTTCCATTTTGGACTCTTGTTTCAGCGCAGGATGTGACAATATATTCGTGCTTGTGCAAACAGTATTTGAGGTGCTGTGCAAATCGAAAATTCGATATGTTTTTTTCCTTTGCTGGCAGGAATGTTCCATTTGTCTCCAGCTTGAGTATTCAGGGAAAAATGGTTCAGACTTGAGGGTGGTAAAAAAACTGTCTGCTTTTCTAAAGAGAAAGTGAGCAGCCGAATTATAGATAGGGAAGAATGCTGTTAGGAAAAAGCAGGTAAACCGTCCATTTATTTATTGACTTTCAGTACAGTACGGATCAGCAGGGTGGTGAACCATGCAACGTGAACCCAGTAATAAATTAAAAGTAACCCTCCAGGAACCCTTGATTAAATGAATGCTTAGATTAGACTCCCTTATGTCTCTTATGTTAAAGAGTCTGAAAAGCTCACCTCAGCCTACGAATTAAGAAAGGATAAGTATCATATATCTGCAATGTCTTTCCTCATTTAGTACATGAATAGGATTTTGAGCTGGGTATAGAGTACAAAATTAGCACAGGCATTTTAGAACAAGTCTGTCTTGTGTTATGTGAAAGATGTACTGCTTCCAAACCACTGGCTATAAAGGAAGTGCCAGAACATGATCTCAGATCGTGTGAAAAGGCATGTTCTATCTATACTTTGAATGAAAATTTGATAATAAGAAAGCTAGGAGTTTAACTGAACAGCACTGAAAATATAGCTCTTTGAACCATGAGACAATAAAAGAGGCAGGTTGGATAAATAGCTGGGTCAGAATTACCAGGAAATGTAAGAACCAATTTTGCAATCTGAGTGTGAGAGCTTCCTGGACCATAATGAATGGGTCCATGACTGCATTGGAAACAAGGTGGGGTGACCTTGTGAAATCTGGCTCCTTGCATTGGTTCCAAGAGTGTAGGGAGTGTAACAATTGGTTGGGTGGGTGCAGGGGATATCTGGTGAGGCAGTAGATCTTAAAGGGCTGCAGCTCATATTTAAAGGGAAGCAGCATTATTTGGAGGGATACAGATTTTGCAAGCTTGCAGAGATGGAAGGAGAGAGAAACTTGGGGAGTACTCCCTCATTTGTTGATGAGGCACTGGAGATACTGTTAGAGGAGGTGCATCAAAGGAGGATTGCCATCTTTGGTGCCGAGAGGCTTAATGCGCAGCAGGCATGGCATAAGGTGGATGACCGAGTGAATGCTGTGTTGCAATCCTCTAAATCATGCTTTCACTGCAAAGTTACCTACTCAGTACAACGTTAGCATGCTCTGCAGAACAACAGCATGGCCCATAATGTTTTGTCATGTTGGAAACACACAGTAGATGGAGAAAAGACAGATTGTGACGTTTTGGGCGTGCACCCTTCAGCAGGCATTAGAACTGAAGACTGAAAGATAGACTATCAGGGGTCGAATTTCCTCAGTAGTTCTGCCGGACTGTCACCATAACTACACCAGGGATAAGGTTGAGCTGCTCAGAAAAAGGTTGGCCAGGGAAACGGTCTGAGTTTCTGAAGATCAGGTAAATCTTTTTGGTAGAAGAAGATTTAGGATCAGCTCATTTATACAGGAGGCGAAGGGGGGGACTGCAGAGGGTTTTTGGGAGTGGGGACGGGGTGCCTTGGTACCCCTTCCTCTATGGGAAGCTAGGTACCGAAGTTTCAGTCTGCATGAGGTAGGAGGGCACCTGAGATGTACCCATTGTGCCATAGGTGCTCACTAGCCATATGTAAATAAGGTCCCCTACTGGTGACCCCACACTCCAATGGGGTCAGCGCTGGAGGCCCCTGATGAGTTTGATCTCAGCATTTTGGGGTCTTTATCTTTAAGTCTTCAGTTCACACCTGAAATATCATTATCCATCTTTTCTCTTTAAAGATGGTGACTGTATTTTCAGCATTGTCTGTTTGTATTCCAGTATTCCTTTTTATTTTAATATTTTGTCATGTTGCTTGCATCAAAAGTCTTTTCATATTTCACCATTGTAGCTCATTTTTCTTTCCTATAGGAGTCTCCTAAGATAAAGGAGAAGGCCCCAGTGATACACAAGATCCCACTGCATCACGGTAACAGGTGTCACTCACTTCATGTCGTGCAGAGAGTGAAGGTCAGGATGGAGCAGCAGATGGCTCTCAAATCATAAATGAGGAGGAGGAAGCGGAGGTGGGAGCCAAGGAACCAGAACCCGTTGGCTGCAGTGAGAGCCCCTCAGATGTCCTCTGCTGTGGGATTCTCTGAGATCTTCATTTCTGCCTACGGAAGGGAGCTCCTTGATCAGCAGGAATGCTTTGTCGAGTGCTCTGAGAATGTTCACAGCATGCTGTGAGGGCTGAGGACAGTTGGAAATCATTGAGAGATGCTATTCCAACAGCTGTGCAGCGGTGAAGACCAGCTTCAAAGACTTGTACACTACCATCTGCACGGGAATCCCTGAGGGCAGAGGTCTTAAGCCCAGTAGCACTTTTGTTTGTGAATTTGCAGGAGGCTTTTAGTTTCAGATTCAACAGGCTTGAAGATCAAATGGAGAGAACCTTTGTGGCAAGCTTCACAAACCTCAGTCCGAACAACATGCCTGTTCCTGCACAGATCTCTGGATACGCTGAAGGAGAACTTTGTATTCAGGCCAAGCAGGAGAAGAAACGAATGAGGCAGCTGCTCTCTGGGTGATGCCACATTGTGACAACCAGCCAGACCCCTCTAATGACTGAAGAAGTGGCATTGCTGGCAGCCACTGTACTTTCAGGCATACTGCAAACAGTTGCAGGACCATCTAATGATCCAGCACTAAAAGGTACAGGGCTGAAAACATCTCAGGCCCCCATTGATGAACAGCAGTGTGCTATCACACTTACTCCTCCCAATGATATAGCATATTTTTATTTAATTTGTTCTTGGGATGTGGGTGATGCTGGCAAGGCTGCATGTATTGACTATCCGTAGTTGCCCTGAGAAGGTGGTGGTGGGACTTCTCCTTGGATTGCTATGGTCTTTGTGGTTATGGTACCCCCACAATGATGTTAGGTAGGGAATTCCAAGATATTGACCTGTTGATGATGAAGGAACAGAGGGATAGGTCCAAGTCAGGGTGTCCAGCCTCCCTTCTCCTTCAAATAATGGTGACCAGGTGGACTGGTGCAATATTAATGCATCATGGTGCTCTAGCATACTGGGCATTTATTTGCATGATTTGGTACCTGTGGTCAGAGACCACGTGGACATTAATGGAATGAGGAACCCTTTCCTGGTCATATATGGAGTTCGTGTCCCGAGCCCGAATGAGCACATGTCTGTCATTTATGGTTGTTTACACTTTCAGGAATTCTGCCACATAGTAAAGGCACTATGTATCTGTGGGATTTTTTTTAACTCTCTCTTTACTCTTTTGGGTAATCCAGAGGTAAGATCAACCAAAGCTTTAAACTTTTCTAACAACTGGTTTTATTGACATTAAAACACAACAGTTTTACAGATAGAGATGCTTACAACTTAATCAGTAGTAAAACACGAAGCTCAGAATGGTCAAATTCTTCTGCTTCTGGAGACTGGGGGGTTAATTCTCTGTTGACATCCTTCTTGGTGTTCTTCTGGTTTGTGTCCTGGACTATTTCCTTGAACTTACTAAAAATGGCTGCTCAATGGCAAAACAAGTTGCTAGTTGTTTACCATTCTCTCTCTCTGATGCAAAAGCATGACAGTTTCCCACAGTCTCTCAAGGCCTGGTTGGAAGCGGTCTTATCTTTAACGTCGTCCTTATCTCCGCGAAAGTACATCGTCTCAGTTAGTCTTCAGCAGTCTTCAGCAATAATAATACCTTTCGAACTTGGTCAAACTTCCCAGAATGCCATCTTAAACAGTCAAGTTTAACAGTTCTGTGCTCTATCTTGTGTGTAAATACTTTTAACCAAATTCTGTTCCATTAGTTAGTGATTAATCAAAGGTTTCTTGCCCATCCTTTTAGTTTCCTTAAAACTGGTATTAAAAATCCATATTGAAAAGTCCAAAATCCTTTACATCCTTGTTCTACTGCCTCCTTCTCATGAAGAAATTAATTATATATTTCCCTGTAAAACAAGAAAGAAAGACTTGCATTTATATAGCACCTTTCATGACCTCAGGACATCCCAAAGTGCTTTATAGCCAATGAAGTACTTTTTGAAGTGTAGTCACTATTGTAATGTAGAGAAATGCAGCAGCCAATTTGTGCACAGCAAGGTCCCACAAACAGCAATGAGATAATCTGTTTTTAGTGATGTTGATTGAGGGATAAATATTGGCCAGGACACCGAGGAGAACTTCCCTGCTCTTCTTCAAAATAGTGCCGTGGGATTTTTTAAATCCATCTGAGCGGTACAGAGGGGGCCTTGGTTTAACGTCTCATCTGAAAGACGGCACCTCCAACAGTGCAGCACTCCCTCAGTCAGCTGCGATTTTGTGCTCAAGTCTCGGGAGTGGGGCTTAGAACCCTTAGAACCTTCTGACTCTGAGGCAAGACTGAGCCACAGCTGACACCTACAAGGATTCTGTCATTTGTTTGGTGCATTTGTGCACAGCAGATTGAGAATTTTGACAAATCAACCTGGTAGTGGCTTGAAAGGAGTTGGTGGCGTAGAATTAATGGGATGGTCACATTCACAGCCACAGGCAGAACTGTGGTCGAAGATATCCGCAGATCGAGTTGCAAGAGATGGCAAGATGACTGCCCCCCTGCTGAAAGGTTGAGGGAAATGGCAAGTCTACACTGATGTACCCAGGTTGTTGTGTCTAGGTCTGCAGAGATGGCTCCTGGGTAAGGGCAGGTGTGTGCATAACATCTGAGATGTAAATGCACCTGTCTTCCTTGCCTCTTCATGACCTCCTCTTCTTTATTCAAATATAACAGCTCTAATGGAATTTCCAAAGTAATTCCCATGTTAAGTGCTTTGGTTGTTGCAGCTGAAATAACAGCTGACCAGAAGATGTCTGTTCAAAAAGCAATTGCAAATATAGAAAAAGTATTACAATGCTAAAAATGACCCCTACTAAGCAGGAGGAATTAAACCAATATGGTAACTGCAGAGAAAAGTACCCAATCAACAAAATTCCCTCAAAAAGCAACCAGAAAAATTCCAGTACACTTTCAAGAATCTCAAGCCCCAATTTTAATCCCCTCCGCCCGATGAGCTTGGAGGAGCAGGAGTGCTCCTGCGCACCCCACGAGGAAACCTTGGGCATCTCCCACTCTGGGCTTCCCTCCCCCCTCCCCGACTACGATCAGCTCTGGATGCCTCCCTAACCACTTACCATATGCTGCTCTCTCAGGTCCCTGGCAGTGGCCTCTTGTCATAGGAACATAGGAACATGGGAACAGGAGTAGGCCATTTAGCCCCTCGAGCGTATTCCGCCATTCAATGAAATCATGGCTGATCTGTGACATAAGTCCATTTATCCGCCTTAGCCCCATATCCCTTGATAACTTTGGTTAACAGAAATCTATCAATCTCAGATTTTAGATCAACAATTGAGCTCGCATCAACTGCCTTTGAGGAAGAGAGTTCCAAACTCCTGAAAGTCCTGGCTCTAATTTCCAGGCTGTCTAGTCCTAGACTCACCAATCAGCAGAAATAGTTTCTCTCTATCCACCCTATCAGTTCCCCTTGAATCACTCCATAATCTTGTAAGTTCCAGGGACTACAACCTTAGTTTGTGTAATCTCTCCTCATAATTTAACCCTTGGAGTCCAGGTATCATTACAGTAAATCTACGCTGTATTCTCTCCAAAACCAATATACCCTTCCTAAGGTGCAGTGCCCAGAACTGAACATAGTACTCCAGGTGTGGTCTAACTAGGCTTTGTATAGCTGTACCATAACTTCTACTCCCTTGTATTTTAGTCCTCTAGATGTAAAGGCCAGCTTCCCGTTAGTCTTTTTGATTATTTTCTGTACCTGCCCATGATATTTTAATGATCTATATACATAGACCCCTAAGTCTCTTTGGACCTCCACTGTTTCGAGCTTTTCACCATTTAGAAGGTATTCTGATCTATCCTTTTTAGGTCCAAACTGTCACCGGAAATCCCACTCCCGCCCATCGGCCAGGTAGTGATTCCCGCCAGCTTTGGGCGGGAGCTTGCTGATCGCCCCGGCAGGATCATGATGAAGAATGTCAAAAGATTCGGACGGTGAGGCAGCAATAGATTTCCCTCCCTTGTCCCCGCTGGGACAACCACTGCCCACTCTTTCCGCACCCGCAACATGCAAATAGCAGCAGGGGTGTAGGGTCTGGACACCCAGTGCATTTTACTGCTGGAGCACCAGATTGGAGATTATCCCTTTGATTTTAACACAATGAGGATGTAAAGAGGAGGAAGAGTGCTGCTTAAGAGGAACAAAAGAGGAAAGTTCAGAGGATCAAACAGCACAATAATGTTAAAATAAACAGAAAGAAAGGTTTCAATAGAAAGAAAGAGGTTGGAGTCGCAAGGTGAGAAAAGAAACACCTATTGGATACTAAACTTTTTCTCATATACTCTCCAGCAGCGCAAGAGAGCTTTCTTAAATATGGGAACGTATTCAAGTTTGCACTGATTGGCACTGATTTGCAGTTCATACAGTGGGAATCTGATAGGATTGAATTGACTGCCCATTTTACATCCCACCTGATTTTAATTTACATTGAAGTCAGACCTATCTGATTCCAGCAGTTTCCTACCGAGTGGGTTAGGTTAAAATTACCCCCATAAACCTACCCAAAACTTAAAATTATTCTTTGTTTTGCAGCAGTATTTTTATATTGTTAGCTGCACAATAATCGAAGGTTTAAGCAATAATGTATAGCCCAGTAAAACCCAAGGTAGCTTTGCTGATTGAAGAATGAGGCTCCGATCAATTCATCCATTTCTCAGTTTGGCAACAGATCAGCCATGATCTTATTGAATGGCGGAGCAGGCTCAAGGGGCCGATTGGCCTACTCCTGCTCCTATTTCTTATGTTCTTATGTAACACAGTGGCCTAGGAATTCCATGGGGTTTCCCGGTCTCTCACCATGACTTCAATGGGAGACACCCGGGGAATTCCCTGAGAAACAACGTAAATAGCTCCGTTTACACCATTCTTTGAGGGATCCACTAAACTCCATGGGGTCTAAATTGGGCCACGTAGCGCCCATTCTGTAGTTGCTACGTGGACAATTAAATCCCAAAAATGGCATCCGAGATGCACGTGCACACTTCCGGCATGAAGTGCGCAGGACACCATCTTGGTAAAGGTGGTTGTGCACATGCATCTAATGAACGCCGGCAGCATGTAGAGTGGGAGATTATGACAACCGCTGCTCTCATTGGGGTATATTTTATGCTTTTCAATAATTTTGACAACAATTTAAGTCAATGGAAATAAAAATCGGGAGAGATCTAAAACCAGCTGCCGATTTGCTAACATCTATTTTATATTATCGCACAAAGTCAAAATCTACCCCCATGTATCAGTTTCCCCATTTTTTTCTCATATCTACGTTTTCACTAAGGTTAGCTAATGGCAGAAATATATCCCATTGTGTTTTGTAATCGTCAATATATGTGCAGAGTGTCTCATAAATAAGACGCGATGGAAATTATGTTTGTAAACGGCAGAAAAGAATTAGGCTCTTACTCAACAAATAGAGACTAATATTTGTTGGTGATATTAGCAAATGAATGCTTATTGGGGCAGAAGAACATAAGAACATAAGAAACAGGAGCAGGAGTAGATCATACGGCCCCTCGGGTCTGCCCCGCCATTCAATAAGATCATGGCTGATCTTTGACCTCAACTCCACTTTCCCGCCCGATCCCCATATCTCTTGATTCCCTTAGACTCCAGATTTTCCTATTATTGCACATGGGCATATTGGATCGCCTGGGCACAGTGCAGACAGGCTCTTAATGTTGCCTGTGGGCCGCTAACCTACATCCCACAGTAGATGTGCCACTCGGGTCTGTTATTACTGGCCAACTCTGTGATAGTGCTATAATGAGAGTGAGAATGAGAGAGCGAGAGAGATTGTGACCCTCAACAAAATGGTGCTTGGTAACCATGCTATATGTAAATCACATAACTGTTGCTCTCCTCTGCTCGATACTTCCTTGCTTGTAAGTGGAAGAAATGTTTCTGTCTGGGCACGATATTCAGGTAAACAGTCAATCCCCAGTTTTTAATTTTTTTTTCCTGGCAAAATTCAAAATGGGAGGGGGAGAGATTTTTTTTGTGCACTATGTGTAACAAAACTGAAAACTTGTTCTTTATTAAATAGATTGACGATTCAGTCTCCTGTAGTGCAAATGGCAAATTTACCCTCAAACATTATGCCATTGTTGTGACAGAGTAAAAATATCCAGAACACAATAAAAAGAAAATATATTTTGAACATTTCTGCAGCTTTATTGCTTGTAATTTTTAAATGAGATGGTCAAAACATGGCTATGAAACACAACGTAGAAAAACTTTAAGTTGCTATCCTAAGAAAAGTTAGAAAGTCTGCCAGCTCCAATTGGCCACCACTTCACAAATAACAGATAAAAGAATGTTGTATAAAACAGAGCAGGACAGTAGCACACCCTTCCTTTAAATAAGCCATATTGCTTCCAATGTTTATTATAAAAAACATTTTATATATATTGTGAAAAGACAGGCAAAATGAATTTTGCTACCAGAAGAACTCGTTCATCACTAATAGAGTGTGTTCAAAACCTTGCTGACTGCAGACTCCTATCACCGATAGCATTTTGCATTTACAGCAAATATCAACCATTCTATCTTTGCCGCAATATGGCCATAAAGAATGTTTACATAAAGGAGGGGAGAAATATCTGAATAGTTCATTCCAATCACACCACATAGAGAGATACAGGTACAGGAAGAGGAGCATGTGACTGACAATCAGCATGGTACGGGGAACCTAGTGGAGGTAGGGAAGGAACTGTATAAATGGGTCCTGTCCAACAGGTACAATGTACTTGCTGCCTGTGGGGATAAGGAGGAAGGCTAACCAAGGGCAGGAAGCAGTACAGGGGTGGGAGGGTGGGGGGACAGCAGAATAGAAAAGTTTTAGTTATAGGCGATTCAATAATTAGGGAGATAAAGGGTATCCTCTGCTGTCACGATTGAGATTCCAGGAGGGTGTGCTGCCAGGGTAAGGGATTATCTTGAATCGGCTGGACTGGAACTTGGAAAGGGAGGGGGAAGAACCAACGACATGGGAAAGAACAGGGAGAGATCCTGCTTGGGGAGTATCAGGAATTAGGACCTAAATTACAAAGCAGGATCTAGGGTAGTAATCTGTCAGTTTAACATAAGTTGTGGGGAAGTTACTGGAATCAATTATCAGAGAAAGAGTGACTGAGCACTTGGACAGGTATCAGTTGATCAAAGAGAGTCAGCATGGATTTGTGACGGGTAGTTCATGTCTGAATAATTTGATTGAATTTTTTGAGGAGGTCACTTATATGTTGAACAGGGGAGTGACAATGGATGTTGTCTATATGGACTTCCAGAAAGCATTTGATAAGACTCTGCACAAGAGATTAGCAAAAATGAGACTGCACGGAATTTGAGGTAACCTTGGTTAGTAATTGGCTGGGAGTTAGCAGACAGTAGTGATAAAGGGAATGTACTCTGATTGGCAGGATGTGACAAGTGGTGTTCCCCAGGGATCTGTATTGGGGCATATATATCAATTACTTGGATGAAGGAATAGAGAGTTGTAACTCAATGTTTGTAGATGACACTAAGTTAGGAGGCGCAGTAAGTTGTGTAGATGGGAGCAGAAAGTTACAAATCACTAAAAGCTAGTGCACATGTATGAGAAGTAGTCAAAAAGGATAATAGAATGTTTGTCTTTATCTCAAGGGGTTTGGAATACAAAGGGGAAGAAGTTATGCTTCAGTTATACAGAGCTTTGGTCAGACCTCCTCTGGAGTATAGCATTCAGTTTCGGCACCACACCTCGGGGAGAATATATTGGCCTGGGAGGAGGTACAGTGCAGATTCACTAGAATTACACCAGGGCTTAAAGGGTTAAATTACGAGGACAGATTGTATAGACTTGCAACCATGAAGATTTCCCAATGAAGATCTCCTGATTTGAGGCAGTGGGAAGAGGAGGAGGACCCACGAGGGACTGCCAGACAGGCCCCGAAGCATAATGTAAGTATCTGCACACTCACATCTGCAGACAGAGGTGACCAAACTTCATTTTGGCATGCGGAGGTTCCGACTCTCAAGGTAGGTTGTGACAGCAGGCCCGATGGCACAGATACATGTGAAGGTTTGACTAACTGTCACTGGATTGGTCTTCAGAAGCATTTCGATCAAGCATTTCATGCTTTATGTATGACTGCATGAAGGAAGGCATGTCAGGATGATTATCAGCCAGCAACGCCTGATTGGCCACAGCTGCCGACATACCATATTTGCAACATTGTCATGACTAACTGGCAATGACTGTCGCCTGCTCCTTCAGTATTGGCAAAGGCTGCTAATGGCTTGATAAGCCTTTTAAGCCACTCTAAAGGCTTTCAAAATTTTTGCTACACCCAGTGTGATACTCCCCGCTACTTGTCCCCATCTCTTTAAATTTTACCTAGATATAAATTTCCTTTCCTACCACTAGTGCGCTCTCTACACTTGACGTGGTCTGCATTTGGATTTGTCAATAAAGATGTAAATGACACAACCCAGGGACTTTAGTGGTAGTAGCACATTACCACCATTTCTTAACTTTTAGACGTGACTTGCACCAGAAGAGAACAATTGGGGTTGGCATATTTGTGTAACTGCATCTACTGAATGGTATTAAAAATAGAAAAAGCTGGAAATACTCAGCAGGAAATAACCCTGAGTTCTGAAACGTCGACTTCTGTCTTCTCACTAATGTCGCCTGACCTTCTGAGTATTTCCAGCTTTTTCTGTTTCATTTTCAGCATCTGCAGTATTTGTTTCTTGTCTAATGAATGGTAGGTGGCAAAGGAGGATCTCCTCAGACAAGCATGGACTGAGATTGAGTCTGGCAAAACTGCCTAATGGAAATGAACCTCCCTCTCGTGCCTCCTCAGGTCCTCCTTGTCTGCCTCTATAAGCCCACCCAGCAAGATACCCATCTTCAGAACTATGGTTGTCTTTCCTGAATCGAGCATGGGCTCGATTTTGCAATGGTGGCGGGTTGGCAGCCGGTTGGGGGGGGGGGTTGTGGGGGTGAAGGTGCGCGTGGCAAATCCGCATGAACAAAACTTACCATTTCCGACGCGATCGCATGTTGATTGATGATAATTAACGTCCTCTCCAGGTTTCACGCCTGGCGGCAAGCTTAATTGACAGGCTGGTTGCCGTCAGGAGCTGGAACACGAAGTGGGGGGTGGGTGAGAGAGAGAGAGAGAGAGAGAGCGAGACGTCATCCGTTGCTGGACTGGAAGACCGGGGTGAGGGGGGGGGGGGGGGAGAGGGGAAGATCGGGAGGACATTGTGGGGGGTGGAGAGGGGGACATCGGGGGGAGATCGGGGGGGTGAAGAGGGGGACTTCAGGGGAAGATCGGGGGTCGAAGAGGGGGACATCGGGGGGGGGCGGAGAGGGAGACATCGGACATCGGAGCAGGGTGCTACTTGTTTTCACTTCCGTCTATGGTTTTTAATTTAATTTATTTAGTTTCTTGTTCCCTGATCCGGCCCTTCATGCCTGGTTTCACCAGGCGTGATTCAGAAGCGGTGGGCAAGCTGCCCGGGTAAGTTAAAAATCATTACAATCACTTAATCTGTCTCAGGTAAAGTGCCTTAAGTACCTCAGTGAGGTACATTTGGCTCTTTAACTGTCATCCCGCCGGCTTTAATTGCCGGCAGCACTTCCGTTTACGGTTCGCCCGCGCGCACACAGGTGGGTCCCTGGGAAACTCGGAAGTTGGCAGGTGGCTTCCGGACCCGAACCGGATTTCCGCAATTTTCGGAGCCCCCCCGTCCCCAAAGCACGCGCAATTGCTTCCTAAAATCACCCCCCATGAGTTCAAATCCCACCATAGCACTTTGAGAATTTGAATTCAGCTAAATAAAATGTCAAAATAAAAATCTGGGCCCCGATTTTCAAATCAAATTGCGGGTGTGTTGGGGGTGGGGGGGCTGCGAAAATCAGGAAAATCCTGAGTGGGTGAGGAAGCCAGGCCCGACCCACTGACTTCTGGGTTTCCCACAGACACACCTGTGTGCGCATGCATTTCCCGAATGCGGAAGTCCCGCCGGCTTTAATTACTGGCGGGACGATCGTTAAAGAACCAAATATACCTCATTGAGATACTTAAGATACTTTATTTCTGACATAGTAGATAGTTAAAATGATTTTAAACTTACCTGGACGGCTTTCCCACAGCTTCCAATTCACGCCTGGTTTGCCAGATCAGGCAAAAATAAACAAAATAAATTAAATAGAAAACCATTGCACAAAGTTCAAAAACAAAATAAACCTACCTTTCCACCGATGTCACCTGCACCCCCCTGCTCCGATGACCGATGTCCCCCTCTCCGACGTCCCTCTCCCCGATGTCTCCATCTCCAATGTCCCTCTCAGCCCTCGATGGCTCCCTCTCCGATCTCCTCCCTCCTCCCTCTTCGATCTCCCCCTCTTCCCTCCCCGATCTCCTTCTCTGATCTCCCCCTCTCCCCCCCGATCTCACTCTCCCATCTCCCCCTCTCCCCCTCCCCGATCTCCCGCTCTCCCCTTCTCCCCCTCCAATCTCCCATTCCGATCTCCCCCTCTCCTTCCCCGATCTCCACCCCTGTGATCTTCGTCTCTTCAACCCCGGTGTTCAGCGCCCTCCACTCTCTGTTCTAGCACTGGATGACGTCTCTCTCTCTCTCTCTCTCTTAGCGTTGCAGCTCCTGTCGGCAGCCAGCCTGTCAATCAGGCTGGCTGCCAGGCACGAAACCCAGAAACAACTTTAATCACCATCAATTACATCGCGATCGTGTTGGAAAAGGTAAGTTTTTTTTATTCGGGTTTGCCGCACACACCTTCACCCCCTCCACTGCCATCCCACCATGTTTCAAAATTGAGCCCCTGGTATCAGTAAAAATGTGAGCATGAAGCTATCTGATTGTAGTAAAAACCCAACTGATTCATTAATGTCATTTAGGGAAGGAAATTTTCCTGATCTGGCCTACATGAGACTCCTGTCCCACACCAATGTGGTGAACTCTTAAATGACCTCTGACGTGGCCCAGCAAGCCACTCAGTTGTATCAAATCGCTAAATAGTGGTACAAGAAGGCGAAGCCATCGCCATTGGCCCCCAGCACAAATCTGTACCATAGCCACTGATTCTATTCTCCTATATGGCACTATCTCAAACAGAACCATAGTGTTTGCACCTTCAGTGTTCTGTTCAACTTTGAGCTGAGTTTCCAACTCCGTATCCTCTCCATCACAAAGACCACCTACTTCCACTTCTGTAATATTGTCCACCTGCATCCCTAACTCAGCCCATCTGCCACTGAAACCTTTTGTTGTCGCCAGATTCAATTACTCAAATGCCCCCTTGGCTGGCCTCTCATCTTCTACCCTCCATAAACCTCAGCTCATCCAAAACTCTCTGCCTATATTCTACCCTGTTCTGCTATCACCTCTTTCCTCACTGATTTATAGTTCCCCACCTTCTCAAATTTAAAATTCTCATCCTTGTGTTTAATTCTCTCCATGGCCTTGACCTTCTCTATCTTTGCATCTTCTTTCAGCCCCACAACTCCCCCATACACACTGTTTGTCTGACTCTGTGTACTTGCCTCCTCCTTTCTCACCATCATTTGCAGCCATGCCTTCAGCCACCCAGGGATCCATACTCTGAAGTTCTCTCACTAAAACCCTCGGCCTGTCCAACACCATTTTCTCTTTTAAGAGCCTCCTTTAAACCTACCTTTTTCACCAAGCTTTTGGTCACCACTCATAATCTCTGTGAAGCACCTTGGGACATTTCTCTATGTTAAAGGCACTATATAAGTTGTTGTCATCATCGTCACCTTTTCCTGCCCAAACTGCAAGCAAACAGGAATTTCAATCCTTAAATCTTCTCCTATTACTGTTCAGGACTTGTTCTTGCTTCAGTGAAGCACCTTGGGTATTTTACTATATCAAAGGCACTATATAAATTCAAGCTGTTGGTGCTATCACATGCTTTCTAAAACTTATCTTCCTAGGTGAGTAAAATATGTTCGTATGCCACATCATGTTTATTTTACATATGATGGTGGCTAGCACCCGAAGACATGGTTGATGACCACATTTTCAATGTCAAACAATAATTGCCAAGGGTATGCAAGCCAAGGTCACTGATTCTAAAATATCGAGCCGGAAATTGCTTTAAAAGGAATAGTGAGTTCAACAGTTCAACAGCGCTCGCTGTTGTTAGTGACCAAATGAAAGAGCAAGTTCCGATATTCACCTGTGCGCAGACAAACACGGAAATCTAGAACTTGCTCTTCCTTGTTCGCTGGCAATCTGAAAGCTTCGCCTTAAAGGGATATCAGAATCAACTGACCAGCGCCAACTTGCTCTTCTGCCCTGCTGGAAATTAGCTAATATCGTCACAAAATAGGTACACTTAAATATACCAGGTCTAAACAGAGTTTTAACAGTGTGGTAAGTCTTAATGACCGCCAAACAACTAAAAACTAACTTTTAAAAATGTGGAGTCTCATTGCTTCTGATTTTAATAGCTTTTGGTAATTTAAAAAAAATTAAAAATTTAAAAATTTAATTTTTTTTTTACTTTTTCCTTCTTTTATCTAATTTGATTATTTGTCACCCTCTCTTTTTTCGCTGTCTATAACTGTTTTTACAAATGATTTTGGTGTTGTACCTTTCATTTCCTGGATTTTATGTTCTTGCTTGCATGAACTGTTCGCAGCTTGTTAAAAAAGCTGCAATCTGATTGATCGAGGGGAGAGAGTGATCCCCTTGCTTCTCCCAGGGTCCTAGCTTCACTGGCCATTAACTCTGGGCTCTTCTCAGGTTCACAGTACAGGAAGTTCCCGCAGTAAAGGCTGCGTTATTTGTATGTTTGTAAGTTATTTAAGTCGAACGAGCAGCAAGTGCCATTGCTTCCGCTCGGAGCAATTTACAGGCGATCCTTTAGTCCTGGTGTACTTTAATGATTGGCTGTTTGGTGAACCTGACGTGCTCACAGAGCTGTTAGAACCGTCTGTGGAATTTATAACTTATTTCTGGACTTCATCAACAGCAGATGTGACACGATCATTCTCAGTCCACCCTTGCCTCAATCTATCTCCATCTGGCACTAAATGTAATTTCTGGGTATAATTTATCATTTAAATAGCAATACCAATAAAAAGAAAATTTGTAGTGGCTATTGTTGAACATTCCTCCTCCACTGTCATTTATCCAAGGGCACAGGTGGCTTGCTGTCCTGCAATAATATTGATAGTGCTGATGACTTCCACAGTCATTGAAATCTGACTCAGCTCCCCCCGCTGGTATCTGGTAATAATAGAGATTTATGCTTATGGGTCAGAGATACTGGCATACAGAAAGCAATATGAGTCCACTTAATAGTAGTTTAGGGTAGCAAATGCACCTCCACAATCCACAAAACATGTTATGGCTCTGGAGAGTTCCCTGAAATAAGAAAAATCTTTGGATCCCCAGAGGAATCAAAATTTTGGCATGTAACAGTATTCAGGAGTGAATTTCTGTAACACCTACTTGTCACTTGATGGGCATATGCATCAGCCTCGAAATTCCACAGGGTTTCTCCAGGTCTTCTGCTGTAACCAACAGAATCCATAAAAAACAGCAGAAGCGACCACTTTCAGTTGTTTACATTGTTTATTTTAGGGGTCCGTTACCCATTGAAGTTATGGCAAAAGATCAGCAGTACCCCTGTGGCATTCAGGGCCATCATTGTGTTCTGACCTGCATAGAATTACATGATGTGGAGATGCCGGTGATGGACTGGGGTTGACAATTGTAAACAATTTTACAACACCAAGTTATAGTCCAGCAATTTTATTTTAAATTCACAAGCTTTCGGAGGCTTCCTCCTTCGTCAGGTGAACGATGTGAAAATGAAATCCTCGAAATGAAATCGCATTTATAATTCACAGAACAATGCTTGGTGAGTACAGACAGTTTTTTCAACTGCCCGTTGCCAAGGCAATCAGTGTGCAGACAGACAGGTGTTACCTGCCAGGTCTCACAGAATATACAAATCACCAAAAAAAAACAACAAACAAAAAAAAACAGAGATAGAGAGGTAGAAACATAGAAAAGACAGCAACTGACCCGTTATATTAAAAACAGAAAACATTTGTTCGCTGGTGGGGTAACGTGTAGCGTGACATGAACCCAAGATCCCGGTTGAGGCCGTCCTCATGGGTGCGGAACGGTTGAGGCCGTCCTCATGGGTGCAGAGCATGGTACATTGGCGAGAACATGCAGACGCTGCGACAACGGATGAACGGACACCGCGCAACAATCGCCAAACAGGAGGGTTCCCTCCCAGTCGGGGAACACTTCAGCAGTCATGGACATTCATCCACCGACCTTCGGGTAAGCGTACTCCAAGGCGGCCTTCGAGACACACGACAACGCAAAATCGTCGAGCAGAAATTGATAGCCAAGTTCCGCACTCATGAGGACGGCCTCAACCGGGATCTTGGGTTCATGTCACGCTACACGTTACCCCACCAGCGAACAAATGTTATCTGTTTTTAATATAACTGGTCAGTTGCTGTCTTTTCTATGTTTCTACCTCTCTATCTCTGTTTTTTTTTGTTTGTTGTTTTTTTTTTGGTGATTTGTATATTCTGTGAGACCTGGCAGGTAACACCTGTCTGTCTGCACACTGATTGCCTTGGCAACGGGCAGTTGAAAAAACTGTCTGTACTCACCAAGCATTGTTCTGTGAATTATAAATGCGATTTCATTTCGAGGATTTCATTTTCACATCGTTCACCTGACGAAGGAGGAAGCCTCCGAAAGCTTGTGAATTTAAAATAAAATTGCTGGACTATAACTTGGTGTTGTAAAATTGTTTAGAATTACATAGAATGTATAGCACAGAAATAGCCATTTGGCCCAACGGGTCCATGCCGGTATTTTTGCTCCACATGAGCTTCGTCCCACCTTACTGCATCTAACCCTAATCAGCATATCCTTCTATCCTTTCTCCCTCATGTGTTTATCTAGCTTGCCCTTAAATGCATCTATGTTAGTCGCCTCAACTACTCCTTGTGGTAGCATGTTCCACATTCTATCCACTCTCTGGGTAAAGAAGTTTCTCCTGAATTCCCTATTAGATTTACCAGTGACTATCTTATATTTATGATCCCTAGTTCAGGTCTCCCCGGCAAGTGGAAACATTTTCTCTACATCCACCCTATCAAACCCTTTCATAAGCTTAAAGACTTCTATCAGTCTTCTATTTTCGAGAGAAAAGAGCCCCAGCTTGCTCAATCTTTCCTGATAGGTATAACCTCTCAGTTCTGGTATCATCCTAGTAAATCTTTTCTTCACCTTCTCCAGTGCCTTTTTATAATATGGAGACCAGAACTTTTTTTTTATTCATTCATGGGATGTGGGTGTCGCTAACAAGGCCAGCATTTATTGCTCATCCCTAATTGCTGTAGAGAAGGTGGTGGTGAGCCATCTTCTTGAACCGTGCGGTGAAGGTTCTCCTACAGTGCTGTTAGTTAGGGAATTCCAGGATTTTGACCCAGTGACGATGAAGGGACGGCGATATATTTCCAAGTCAGGATGGTGTGTGACTTGGAGAGGAATGTGCAGGTGGCGGTGTTCCCATGCGCCTGCTGCCCTTGTCCATCAAGGTGGTAGAGGTTGCAGGTTTGGGAGGTGCTGTCGAAGAAGCCTTAGCGAGTTGCTGCAGTGCATCCTGTAGATGGTACACACTGCAGCCACGGTGCGTCGATGGTGGAGGGAGTGAATGTTTACGGTGGTGGATGGGGTGCCAATCAAGTGGGCTGCTTTGCCCTGGATGGTGTCGAGCTTCTTGAGTGTTTTTGGAGCTTCACTCATCCAGCAAGTGGAGAGAATTCCATTACACTCCTGACTTGTGCCTTGTAGATGGTGGAAAGGCTTTGGGGAGTCAGGAAGTGAGTCACTCGCCACAGAATACCCAGCCTCTGACCTGCTTTTGTAGCCACAGTATTTATGTGGTTGGTCCACTTAAGTTTCTGGTCAATGGTGACCCCCAGGATGTTTATGGTGGGGGATTTGGTGATGGTAATGCCATTGAATGTCAAGGGGAGGTGGTTAGATTCTCTCTTGTTGGAGATGGTCATTGCCTGGCACTTATCTGGCACGAATGTTACTTGCCACTTATGAGCCCAAGCCTGGACGTTGTCCAGGTCTTGCTGCATGCGGGCACGGACTGCTTCTTTATCTGAGGGGTTGCGAATGGAACTGAACACTTTGCAATCATCAGCGAACACCTCCACTTCTCATTGATGAAGCAGCTGAAGATGGTTGGGGGCTGCCCTGAGGAACTCCTGCAGCGATGTCCTGGGGCTGAGATGATTGGCCTCCAACAACCACACCCATCTTGCTTTGTGCTAGGTATGACTCCAGCCACTGGAGAGTTTTCCCCCTGATTCCCATTGATTTCAATTTTACCAGGACTCCTTAATGCTACACTCGGTCAAATGCTGCCTTGATGTCATGGGCAGTCACATTCACCTCACCTCTGGAATTCAGCTCTTTTGTCCATGTTTGGACCAAGGCTGTAATGAGGTCTGTAGCTGAGTGGTCCTGGCGGAACCCAAACTGAGCATCGGTGAGCAGGTTATTGGTGAGTAAGTGCCGATCGACAGCACTGTCGATGACACCTTCCATCATTTTGTTGATGATTGAGAGTAGACTGATGGGTTGGTAATTGGCCGGATTGGATTTTTCCTGCTTTTTGTGGACAGGACATACCTGGGCAATTTTCCACTTTGCTCACAGTACTCCAAGTATGGTCGAACTAAGGTTCCATACAAATTTAACATAACCTCACTGCTTTTTAATTCTAACCTTCTAGAAATGAACCCCAGTGCTTGATTTGCTTCTTTTATGGCCTTACTGAATATCTACTTTTAGTGATTTGTATATCTGTACCCCCAGATCCCTCTGCTCCTCTACCCCATCTTCAACCTCTGGCCTCACTACAGGTAAATGTCCTTGAAAGAATTAAATTATTTTTGGAAGTGCAGTCACTGTTGTTCCGCAGGCAGACCCTCTGGTCAGCGAGGGTCCAGATGTGGATCACAGTTCCTCCATCTTCAGGCACGCTTGAACTGGGATTCCCAGCCAATGTACAATCTGGAGAAAGTGGAGGGAGGCTGGGAATGCCACCTGTCACCTGTTACATTGCTCTGTCAGGCCTGTGCCTTCTCCTGAAAGCAAGCGAAGCACCATTTCCCCCACCCTACCCTCACCCACCTCCTCCCATGAAAGTCCCAGTAATCGTGGGGTAGCGTTTATGGGCGGAGATCCACTGAGAGGCTTTAATTATGAGGAACAACTAGATAAACTGGACAAGTTTTCACTAGAACAGTGAAGGTTAAAAGGATAGTGGTCAAAATTATGAGAGGTTTTGATAAGATAAATGAAGAAAAACAATTTCTTCTCATCAATCAGTTGGGCCCCTATATTACCAGGATGGCAGCGGGGGGGGGGGGTGGGGGGCGACTGGGCGCATGGGTAACCCGCCCAGTAAAATCGGTACATTCCCCACGCGATCGCGGGTAAATTGAAGCCACTTACCGTGGCTTCCGGGTTTCCCGTCGTCAACCTGCGCAGCGGGCGGACTGCGCACCCACATCACGGGCTGTCAGCTGAAGGAGTCCTATTTAAAGGGGCAGTCCTCCAATGCTGTTCCAGGAGCAAACAACCAAAATTATACAATGGAGCAGACCAGGGGAAAGGCTGCTTCCAGATTTACTGATGCCTCATTCCAGGTCCTACTGGAGGGGGTGAGGAGGAGGAATATTTTCTACCTGGTGGACGGGAAGACGTGGCCTGCCTCTGCCACCAAGAAGGCCTGGCTCGAGGTGGCAGAGGAGGTCAGCAGCAGCAGTAACGTCTCACATACATGGATATAGTGCAGGAAGCCCTTCAATGACCTAACTAGGTCAGCTAAAGTGAGTACACTTACTCATTCTCCTACAATCCGTCTTTCATATCACTGCCCCCACCCCACAACTCCTTCTGCACTGCCAACACTACTCTATCACATCACTCCTCACACCCACTCAAACCTCATTCTCAACTTACCTGCACTTACTCACCTCCCCAGTACTCATCCCACCACTACCACTCAACCCAATCCTCATACAATGTCATGGTTCTGTCTCATACTCACCCTCTGATGCATCTCTTTCACAGTCAGCCGCACCTAAACCAATGCATTCAGCGGTTGGCCACGTCACCATCCCTCACTCACGCCTCTCCACTTTCTCCCCTTATAAAAGAAGAGAGCCCAGAATGCACGGGAGAGGTCCAAGACCGGAGGGGGGCCGCAACATCTGGTCGTCTTCACAGACGCGTAGCAGGAGGCTCTGGAACTGAGCCACACCCTCAAGTGCCTGTCCATTGGGGACGTCAAGACTGGCACCCGACAAATGGCTGGTGACAGAACTTTAACATTCAGCACTCACAATAGCAAATGATGTTAACTTGCCTTGCCATCTTCAGCACCTCAACATCTGTCATCATGCTTAATACTGCCTTCTGTTCTCTTACAGGGCCTTCAGCGACCGCCGTCATGGCGGAGGGTGATTCCTCAGAGGACCTGCCGGCCTCTGTGGAGGTACCGTCGCATCTGAGCGAGCCATCCACCAGTGCAGATACACACACCTCGGTGGGTCCCCGTCTTCACTTAGTTGGGGTCGCACATGGTGAGTCACCACACACATGAGCACGAGCAGACACTGGTGGCAGGAGCAGCTGTGGAGAGTCCGTGTCAGTGGGAGCACTCTTCTCCAGGCTTTGTTCAGCTGGACACAGATGCTGAACCCTGGGGGCCATCCATGAAAAGGAGAATGATCGAGGGGCAGCAGCACATTTGCGAGATGCTGGAACAATTGCCACGCGCACTCTCCACAATCGTGCAGAGGATGGAGGAGTCTAACTCCTGCATGAGTGGAATGATGGCACAGGTACAGGAGGGAATCTCTGAGATACTGTCACAGGGATGTGAGGGCATCTCTGAGATAGTGTTGCGGGTAAGTGCGGGAATGTCTGCGTTGAAGGGAAGGCTAGCCTCCATGGAGCTTGAAGCAGGGCTCACCAATAAGTCCATTGAGGCCCTGACAATGGCCCTTCAGACTCAGGGTGAGCAACATTCCACCGCCTTAAACAGGCAGGCAGATACTCTAGCGTTACAAGGCTTCACACATGTCCTCCAAACTGTCGTCCAGCAGGGTGGTAGGAGTGATGTGGGCCTGGCCCATGGGAGGGGAGATGGCGAAATGGGACTTGGAAGTGGGGATGCAACTCAAAGCACCCCCACGTCTCACCCGTTGCCCCCCCTCTCAACCAGTACCTGCAATGCTGCCTCCTCTCCAGGTGGCTGAGTGTGCCCCTGCACAGGTGCAGGTGGAGCAGTCTTTGGAGGGGCCCTCATGGGCACCAAAACCCGGAGGGCATAGGCCCAATGCATCCAATCGGTCAGTGCATGAACACGAGCAACCTGCCACTACCTCTGCTGCAGCCACAGGGGTGGCACCACGTAGGAGTACTCGTAAGTGTAAGGCGAAGGTTTTGTGAGCACAAAGGGGATGCACAAGGTTGTTTGACGGTTTGTCATGTTTTTATTTCTATTCGATTTTTGTTAATGGCACATTAAATATTATTATTGTCACCACTACAGCCACGTCTTGGACATTCTTGACTGGCTTGTGCAATAAGTCCCTTTCAAGAGGTTCACCATGAACACCCACACTTGATGCCACTCATTGGGTCACTCTACGGTGGGTGTATGTGTAGTTGCACGACTATTTTGTGCAGGGAGCATGGGGGGTGCGGTGTGGCCACTGCCCTGTCCAGGTGGTGAGGACTGGAGTCTTCACAGTGTCTGATGTTAGGAGAACCGTTCACATATCAGTGACTCCCTGGCCTCACGAGCAGCCTGGTGAGCCGCTGTTCTGCCATGGGTTTCTCCTCCTTCTCCGCCTCCTCCTCCTTCGCCTCCTCCTCCTCCTCAATATGGGGGTCAGATGTGGGAGGGGCCTCCACCAGCGGCACCCCTCTATGTTGTGCCATGTTGTGCAGGGCACAACACACGACTATAATGCGTCCCACTCTGTCTGGTGTGTATTGAATCGCTCCCCCAGAACGAACCTGAAACGCATCTTGAGCAGCCCTATAGCATGCTCAATTGTAGACCTGGTAGCGGTGTGGCTGTCATTATATCGATGCTGTTACTCAGTGATCGGGTTCCTCAAAGGTTTCATGAGCCACGTGTGCAGGGGGTATCCCTTATCCCCGAGGAGTCAGCCCTTGCGGGTGCTCGGTGCGTGGAAGAGGGGCGGGATGTTGGACTCCCGGAGGATGAAGGAATCGTGGCAGCTGCCAGGGTATCTGGCGCACATGTGAAGGAATCTCTTGTGGTGGTCACAGATGAGCTGAGTGTTGATGGAGTGATAGCCCTTCTTGTTGATGAACAGTCCTGGCTCGTGTGGAGGTGCTCGTATTGCTATATGGGTGCAATCGAAGCCAGCCACAGCGTGGAATCCCACTGCCCTCTCCGTCTGGCTGAGGTTGTCCATGGGGAAGTTGAGGTTGTGCGAGGCCCTGCGAAATAAGCTGTCGGTGACCTGCCATATGCACTTGTGTGCAGACGACTGAGAGACCCCGGCGATGTCCCTGGTGGCACCCTGAAATGATCCGGAGGGGAAGAAGTTGAGGGCAGTGGTGACTTTAACAGTGACAGGTAATGAGATGCTGCTCGGGCCAGCTGGGAGCAGGTCGGCATGAAGGAGGCTGCAGATGTCCGCGACTACCTGGCGACTGACTCTGAGCCTCTGTATGCACTGCTCCTCCAGGAAGCTGAGCCTCAGTCTGTAGACCCTGTGGTGAGGGTAGTGCCTCCTGCGATGTCGCTCTCTCTGTTGTTGCCCTCCCTGCTGTTGTGCAGGTGCCTGTGGCACAGCACTGTTTTGTGGAGCTCCACGTGGTGGAGGTGGACTCTGTGCCTGGCGAGGCTGGTGATGTTGCTCGTCCTCGGATGAAGTGATGAATGCAGCTATGGCGTCCCCCATTCTGATGTCGTGAGTTTGAGGGGGTCCGCAAAGTAGGTAAATGTGTTTGCACAGCAGAGTTTAGGGTATAAATTAAGAATTTTGAGTGGAAAGACAAAGGTGTTGCAGCCAAAACTTTGTCTGAAGTGACAGAGTGCCCTGCTGCAATAAATGAGGTTTTCTCCCCACCTGTCAAATAATCCTTTGCATCTCCCACTGGCTGCTGGCTGAAACACGTCTGCTCCAACAGGGAGTGTTTCCCACAGCACAGGAAACACATTGAGGATCCTTCAAAATTGCACCCCTGCCAAAATGTCTGCTCAATGAGGTCTGTCAAGTACCTCAACTATCTACCTAACTATCTAAAGCAGCATCCTGCTGGCTTTAATTGCCGGTGGATGTCCCGCGTGTGGGAGCTGCGCGCACACCCGAACGCATCACTGGGGAACCCGGAAGTCAGCAGGTTGGAGCCGGGCTCCGAATCCACTTCGGGATTCCGCCATTTTAGGAGCCGTCCCGCCCTCAACGCACCCACTCGGCCCTCTGAAAATTGGCCCCTTGGTAGCTGGAGGGCATCAATCACTAAAAGAATGAAGGGAGAAGTTAGGATTTTCTTTATGCAGAGGGTTGTTAGGACATGGACTGCTCTACCGCAAACAGTGGTGGAACAAAATCCATAATAGCTTTTTAAAAGGGAAGTGGATAAATATTTGAAAAAGACAAATTTAAAGGGTATGGGGAAAGGCAGGGGAATAGCACAAAGTGGATAACTCTTTCAGTGAACTGGCAGAGGGACAATGTGCCAAATGGGCTTTTTCTGTGCTGTAAAATTCTATGATTGCACGTCTCATCCACTTCCTCCCACCTACAGCAGTGGGAGTATTTGAAGGACTGTATGTGTTATTTATCCACGCACATAAGGCATTTGCAGCAGACCATATAATGGGGAATTGGTGACATTATCTTTTATATTAAATATTACATTGTGCAATGTTTCTGTTACAGGCTGGTTATGAGGAATTATGGTTATAAAACATTTTGGTATGCATGACATTTCTATATATTTAGTTGCAGATGTAATATAATGAGAATGAAACACCATCTCATGTTATCCATTTTGTTATTATTATTGGGTTTTAAAACAGAAAGGAGTTTTATGATCAAACATTAAAACCCTGATTTCAGCTCGAGGAGCAAATTAGGTTGGTGGGGGCGGGGCGAGTGGGAAGCCCCCATGAAGTCGTGAGCATGAGGCCCGGGTGATTTTAACTCCCAGCCCTCATTTCCATATGATGGACAGGCTGCCCACCTGATCATGTCGGGAATCGGGCAGCCCGCCCACGTGAGGTAAGCAATTTCCAACGGGGCTCCTGAAGCCTATTTAAAGCGGGGATGCACAATAACGCATTAATGGAGTGGTAGCTCTTCCTATTCACAAATGCTGCTGGCTGGTGTTCTGATGGCAACATGTGTGCAGCCAATGACGCCCTGGATGCCGAGGGAAGCCGGCCACTGCTGCAAATCCCCCAAGCTCTATCCTGTTGACTGTTGAGGTCAATCGGGAAAGCAATCTACTGGTTACCCCTGGAGAACAGGGTGTTGGTGACCAGCTCAATGCAGCTGGGTACTGCAGCCTGGAAGGAGACAGTGGCAAAGAAGTTAAGGGCTGTGTGAACTTTTACAGCCTCTGACAAAGCCTGACACTTGGTCTAGCAGACAACAAGACCTGTTGCAGGAGGCTGCAGTGGTCTGCAACAGTCTGCCTGGAGAAGCACTGATGCACTGCTCTTTGGAAAAATCCAAGAAAGTGACTCTTTGCCCGTACATCCTGTGTGCTGCGTATGGGCTTCCTACGAGCAGCATCCCCCACCTGCTATCTTCTGATAGGCACAGTTGCTGTTGGTGGTGGTTACTGAAGCTGCTGCTCCTCTTCCTCCAAGTGTTCCTCCATCCAAATGAAACTAGCAACAATAACATATATTATAAAGCAGATAAAGCTTACTGAGGTAAAAAAAGTGAGAAAGAAGCAATCTGGAAGCTGGAAACTCTCCTGGCACCAAGATCCTGTGATCCAATTACCTGTAGGAGTGCCCCTTTAAATACTGCTTCAGTAGCTCTGAGAGGCCAATCCCGCTAGGTTTTACTGGTGGGCTGGTCACTGGGTGGGATTTCTGCGATTTGAAATAAAAATGGCATTGGTGTCCTAATTGTGTCATTGGACCCTGATTTAAATGTATGCAGGAGGCCCCCGCCTGCCTGTGGTAGGAGCCTTGGTTACCTCCTAAAAGTGCACAGTTAAAATGGCAATGGGTGGGAGCGTGTCGGGAACGCAGCAGTAAATACTCTACTGCTATTTTAACCAACCACCCGCCCCATTCCTAACAGGTGGGAAGGGTTAAAAATGGGGATTAAGTGATGAGGACAAAAGGGTTCCTGACGCAGGTAATATTTAATCTGTTCTCCATCAACTACTTCTTCATATAGTGCAAATACTACCTAGCTGGTTAGACTTTTGTTTTCCATTAGCTGAAATGTTCTCTGAATAAAAATCATGAAATAATTTAATTTATAAATCATTATTCTGCCCAAAGGCAATTGTTGGATGTTAAACTAATTTTTCTTTTTCACAACCACTACACTGCTATAAACCAAATGTGTTTAGCGTTGAATTATACTTTTTATGATTGCTTTTGACCAACAAATATCACCATAACACTACATTGAATATTAATGTATATCAATAATGGCATGTGCAGATTTATAAATATTTATACGGCCACCATCTGACTTATTTTTATGCGCCAAAGGGCATAAAATGCAATGCAAATATTAGAAAGACAAATCCTTCATCAGATATATAAATATTTTTTAACAAAATCATTTGTCTTACTGGGATAAAATGATGTAAGAATGTTTCAAGCAGCACAAGAATATTGAAAGAACTTCAAGTACTGTGCAGCACTCTTATTCTGTCATGACTTTCTTTTGAACTGAAATAACATTGCTATCCTACTAATTACTTTTACTGTTCAATTTGAGGGCAGATGTGAGGTTGTTCTTTTTCCATACCCACAGGCAGGCTGAGGAGTAAAAACACAATTTGCATAGTCGTGCCTGCAGGGTTGATTCTGCAAAGAGATCACGCTCAACATGCAGTCATCCTGTAAGTGTTGTCGTGCAGCTGCTTAGTGGAGAGTCCCACTGGTGATAAATTGGCAATTTGCACCTCGTACCCTGAGGGTGATGGGTTTTCTATTTTCATCCAAACCTGCCCAGTGGATTCTGAACAAGGACTCCCTGCTTATTGTTCTGGTTAATCTGCAGCGCAGGACTTCAAATTTTAAGATTGGCTGGAAGGGTGCTAACAGGGGTACTCTCAGGTTTGAAATGGATCTGAAAATGTTTATGCCATACACCAACGAACAGCATCAGGAGATAGAGAAAACAACATATATGTTTGTGACTGTCTGAAGGGCTCTGTTTGTTTTCAGCTATAGAACTAAACAGAGTATAAACATGGATGCAAGCGCACTTATTAAATACCTCCACAATACATAACTTTTTTTCTGTCTGTGTTGCCACTGTACTATTAAAAAAGATGCACGTTATCCAGAACTTCTCTGATATATCATTTTAGTCCGGATCTCATTTATTCAATGCAATGCAATGCTGGTTTAATTGCTTTTCATTTATGCAATTTCTAATTTTATTTTGTCTGTACCTTGCAACATTAACCTGGTTTCATGGCTGCTGACAAGATTTTCATGCGCTTTCCATAATTTTGGTCTCCACACTCCTTTCAAGGATTTGTTTTATTTTGAGTTGGGAGAAGACTATAGAACCAATATTGAAGGAAAAGTAATGATGACAGGAAGAGAGAACAACTGACAAAAAGAGGCGAAGAATAATGAAAAGGGGTAAGGAAAGAAATAAAAACAAGAAAAAGAAATGGGCGGAATTTTCAATTTCAGCAGGGATGTAAAACAAGTGGTATCAGATCGGCCGCCCATTATACACCCCGCCCAGTTTTCCTTTCCACCGACTTCAATGGAAAGGAACATCGGATGTGGTGTATAATACGCAGCTGATCCAATATCGCCTGTCTTACGTCCCACTGCTGAAGTTGAAAGTTCCGCCCAATAAGAAAATTCAGTAGAAAAATGAAACTGATAATCAATGTAGCTTTCATGATTTTCTTTGCACTGGCAGTTCACAGCAAACCAACCACATACTATTCCAAATCATTTCATCCTGCTGCTAGTGAAGATGGAAGTCACTAAATCCTCAGAGAGCTGAGCAGAGCACGAGGTCGATCTCCTGGGTGTCAAGATGAAGTCCTGGATAAATAACCCTTGTGACAGTAAGTAAGGATAGCATAATGAAAATAATCTGAGAGTGCTGCATTATATTTAATATATTTGTTATATTTTCCTGTATTCTGCTTGATGAAATAAAATAATATTGTTATTGGTATAGTACTAGATGCACAATGCAGGTTTATAGTCGTTGCACTTACATCATACTGCATCAACGTACTTAATTCAACCAGTTAAAAATAAACACAAAGAATGAAAAAAAGCTACAGAATGTTGGGTTGAAATCACACTGTGGGATATTATTAACGAATGTGCTCATGTATTTGAATGAAGTTCCTTTTTTTACTATTTTAAAGTAGGCAATAGCTGTTCATTTTAAACAAGTTGATGTATTTGTTAAAATAATGGACAGAGGAATTTCATACACACATATTAGGATGGTTGTTATTAATATCATACAATGCAATTTAAACTCTCGTATATTCTAAAGAATAACAAAGGTCTGAATGTGAGGTTAAGGAAGTCATTCCATTTTGGGATTTTACTAAAGTTCATAAGCTCATCCAAGCTTTACTTTCAGGGTGTTTCCTTCCTTACCCCTTTTCATTATTCGCCTTTACGGCCATCATCAGAACGGCTTGATTCAGTTTCTGCTTATAATTCGCTTCCAGTTATCATCCTATTTATGGACTCGCAAATGTGCTATACGGTTATGTACAAAACATTCACATGGACATTATCTTAACAATTTTTAACTTAATTATTTTAGGACCTATATAGTAATATATATTTTTGAAATGCAGGGAAATCCAATGAGCATTGAACAATGGATGCTGAGATTATCAAAAGTATGTTGACATTAAGCTTAGTTATATCTGTGTGTATATATGCCCAGTAAAACTGTGTATTATAAATGGAACATTTTCATGAACGTTGCTATTTTGGCCCTTACCATTCTCATTGCTGTATTGCATTCTGCTGGCACGTTTCTAGTGCTTAGCCAGATGTTTAGGTACTCAGCCTACTCAGATATTATATTTGAAACACACATTGTTTTCATGGCCTTGATTTCGGTCTCTCAATTGCCCATTTTCCTGTCAAGCGAGTGGTAGTGAGACCGAAATTGCAAACTAACACTTAGTGTTGTCTTCCAGACTGAGGTCTGCGCCTACTATTTTCAAGTGGGCCTTGATATAAGTGGTCAATTCTCCTGCTGGAAACAGGCATAGGGGCTCATTAGGCTATGCAAATTGGGGTCCTATGGCATAGATAGGACCCCTGTGCCATTTTAGTTTGGGAATGTGCAGCATCCCCGCAGTGCAGGACCTGCCCACTGCTCCTGAGCGGATAATGGTTAGAACCAGTGACCCTTAAAGTGATCACTGGAGATCGCGGTGGGAGACTTAACAAATAGGTTTGATAAGGATTTTTTAGCAGCGGGATAATCATCAATGCTCTTCCTGTGCTTTGCAGAAATCCTCCCAAATGCTAACTTTCTTGTCTGCTTCCCCCTGCCCTGATTGGCCTGGCCCTCCCCTGCCAACTAGGCTCTGTGGATGGGCTGCCGGATTTCCTGTGCCCCCAGAATGACGAGCTGATTATCAATGCCTACATCATGCTGGCAGCTCCAAGCAAATGAGGCTCATACATCAGAATGGTTTGGGTCTCTCGATGGCAACATCAGGTGGGCATTGTGATCGCTTCGCCCGTTGCCCGCCCAATGTACTGTCCACTTCAAAATCACTCGACATATCTCTAACTGCTTAAACTCTGAAAAGCAAAATATTGATATAAAAACAGAAAATGCTAGAAATACTCAGCAAGTCAGGCAGAGAAAGAACAGAGTTAACGTTGCAGGTCGAAGGTCATTCACCTGAAACATTGGCCCCGATATTACCAGGGAGGCGGGTTGGCAGTGGAGGGTCGACTGGGGGCGTGGGTAATCTACCCAGTAAAATCGATGGGTTCCCCACGTGATCGCGAGTAAATTGAAGCCACTTACCTTGGCTTCCGGGTTTCCTGCGCAGTGGGTGGACTGCGCACCCGCATCACAGGCTGTCAGCTGGATGAGCCCTATTTAAAGGGGCAGTCCTCCAATGTTGCTCCTGCAGCAAACAGCCAAAATTACAGCATGAAGTAGCCCAGGGGAAAGGCTGCTCCCAGGTTTAATGATGCCTCACTCCAGGTCTTACTGGATGGGGTGAGGAGGAGGAGGGAGATCTTCTACCCGGTGGACGGGAGGAAGTGGCCTGCCTCTGCCACCAAGAAGGCCTGGCTCGAGGTGGCAGAGGAGGTCAGCAGCAACAGCAACATATCCGCACCTGGATACAGTGCAGGAAGCACTTCAATGACCCAATTAGGTCAGCAAAAGTGAGTGCACTTATTGATACTCCTACACTCCGTCTTCCACATCACCGCCCTCACCCCACGACTCTTTCTGCACTGCCAACTCTACTCTATCACATCACTCCTCACACCCACTCAAACCTCATCCTCAACTTACCTGCACTTACTCACCTCCCCAGCACTCATCCCACCACTACCACTCAACCCAATCCTCATACAATCTCATGGCTCTGTCTCATACTCACCCTCTGATGCATCTCTTTCACAGTCACCCTCACCCAACCCGTCACTACCTGTGCTGCAGCCACAGGGGATGCACCACGTAGGAGTAGTAGGAAGTGTAAGCCAAAGGTTTTGTGAGCACAAAGGGGATGCACAAGGGTGTTTGACGCTTTGTCATGTTTTTTATTTATATTTGTTTTGTTTTCCATTCACAATAAATATTATTAGTATCACCACTACTGCCACATCTTGGCCATTCTTGACTGGCTTGTGCAATAACTTCCTTTCATGAGGCTCACCATGAACACCCACACTTGATGCCATTGGGTCACTCTACAGTGGGTGTATGTGTAGTTGCAGGATTATTTTGTGCAGGGGTGGGGGAGGGGGCTGGTGTGGCCGCTGCCCTGTCCAGGTGGTGAGAACTGGACTCTTCACAGTGTCTGATGTTAGGAGAACCGTTCACTTATCAGTGACTCCCTGGCCTCACAAGCAGCCAGGTGAGCCGCTGTTCTGCCCATGGGTTGTTCCTCCTACTCTGCCTCGTCCTCCTCGGCCTCCTCCTCCTCTGACTCCTCCTCCTTCGCCTCCTTGTCCTCCTCCTCCTCCTTAATATGGGTGGCAGATGTGGATGGGGCCTCCTCCAGCGGCACCCCTCTCTGTTGTGCCTTGTTGTGCAGGGCACAACGGATGACTATAATGCGTCTCACTCTGTCTGGTGTGTATTGAAGCGCTCCCCCAGAACGATCAAGGAACCTGAAGTGCATCTTGAGCAGCCCTATACCATGCTCTATTGTAGACCTGGTAGGGATGTGGCTGTCGTTATATCGACGCTGTTGCTCCGAGGTGGGGCTCCTCAGAGGTGTCATGAGCCACGTGTGCAGGGGGTATCCCTTGTCCCCGAGGAGCCAGTCCTTGTGGGTGTTTGGTGCGTGGAAGAGGGGAGGGATGTTAGACTCCCGGAGGATGAAGGAATCGTGGCAGCTGCCAGGATATCTGGCGCACACATGAAGGAATCTCTTGTGGTGGTCACAGATGAGCTGAGTGTTGATGGAGTGATAGCCCTTCTTGTTGATGAACAGTTCTGGCTTGTGTGGAGGTGCTCGTATTGCTATATGGGTGCAATCGATCACACCCTGCACCCATGGGAAGCCAGCCACAGCGTGGAATCCCACTGCCCTCTCCGTCTGGCTGAGGTCGTCAATGGGGAAGTTGATATCGTGCGAGGCCCTGCAAAACAATCCGTCAGTGATCTGCCTTATGCACTTGTGTGCAGACGACTGAGAGACCCCGGCGGTATCCCCGGTGGCACCCTGGAAGGATCCAGAGGGGAAGAAGTTGAGGGCAGTGATGACTTTGACAGCGACAGGTAAGAGGATGCTGCTCGGGCAGCCGGGAGCAGCTCGGCATGAGGGAGGCTGAAGATGTCCGCGACTACCTGGTGACTGACTCTGAGCCTCCGTATGCACTGTTCCTCAGAGGGGTCCAGGAAGCTGAGCCTCTGTCTGTAGACCCAGTTGCGAGGGTAGTGCCTCCTGCGACGTCGCTCTCTCTGTTGTTGCCCTCCGTGCTGTTATGCAGGTGCCTGTGGTGCAGCACTGTGTGGTGGAGCTCCACGTGGCGGAGGTGACGGCGTGCCTGGCGAGGCTGGTGATGTTGCTCGTCCTCGGATGAAGTGATGAATGCGCCCCCCCCCATCCTGACTGTGTGAGTTTGAGGGGGTCTGCAAAGTAGGTAAGTGTGTTTGCACAGCAGAGTTTAGGGTATCAATTAATAATTTTGAATGGAAAGACAAAGGTCTTGCAGCCAAAACTTTGTCTGAAGTGACAGAGTGCCCTGCTGCAATAAATGAGGTTTTCTCCCCACCTGTCAAATAATCCTTTACATCTCCCGCTGGCTGCTGGCTGAAACACGTCTGCTTAAACAGGGAGTGTTTCCCACAGCATGGGAAACACGCTGAGAATACTTGAAAATTCCACCCCTGCCAAAATCTCCAGTCAACGAGGTCTGTCAAGAACCTCAACTAGGTAAGTAAGTATTTAAATTGTCATCCCGCTGGCTTTAATTGCCAGTGGGAGTCCCACATGCGGGAGCTGTGCGCGCACCCGAACACGTCACTGGGAAACCCGGAAGTGGGCGGGTTGGAGCCGGGCTCTGGACCCGCTCCGGGATTCCCCGATTTTACGAGCCCCCCGCCCCCAACACACCCACTCGGCCATCCGAAAATCAACCCCATTAACTCTGTTTCTTTCTCCACAGATACTGCCTGACTTGCTGAGTATTTCCAGCATTTTCTGGTTTTATTTACTTAAGTTCTCATTTATTTTTGAATCTCTTTTCAACAGAATGCAGTGTTTTTTTTCTATTAATAAAAAGAACAGTTTTTTAATCAAAGAAGTGTGCAGCAATATTCTGAGTAAAGAACAGTAAAAAAAATTGAACTTGACAAAACGACCTGGACAAGATATTTCAGTTAAGTCCTGAGGCACTGCCCTGCTCCCCAGCGCTGACTGAAATCCTATGCTTGTAGAATGGAGCTGTTGCCTATCTGAATATACTTAGGATTAATTGAGTGTTGTAGCTTTCAGCTATACATGCTTAATAGAGTAAAATACATTATGATAAACACTGCAGCATTACTTTTTCAGATACCTCTTTCAATTGCAAATTGAGAAGCTTACTAGGAATGTGCTGGGAACTGACAGTATGCTTCTCAATTGACTACTGACATAGTTGATGTAATTTTTAAACTCCAAGGGATAGAAATTCATGTTGGGCAGTAGAATAAAATGAATTTCTACCCCCAATGCTTCACACCCATCAAACCTCCTTTACAAAGAATTTATTTATTTTCTCATCTTCTTCATTTGATATTGCAGCAAAGGAAAACATCAAGTCATTTATTTAATTTCTATATATTTTCTCAAGACTAATAAATCATATCGCTGTATACTACTGATACATTCAAACTAATATAGTAAGAAATAAGAAAGTAGGCCATCCGGCCCCTCGAGCCTGCTCTGCCATTCAATCAGATCATGGCTGATCTTCGACCTCAACTCCACTTTCCTGCCCTATCCCCATATCCCTTGATTCCTATAGTGTCTAAAAATCTATCGATCTTAATCTTGGATGTACTCAATGCCTGAGCATCTACAACCCTCTGAGGTAGAGAATTCCAAAGATTCACAACCCTCTGAGTGAAGAAATGTTTCCTCATGTCGGTCCTAAATGGCTGACCCCTTATCTTGAGACTATGACCCCTAGGTCTAGACTATTCAGCCAGGGGAAACAGCCTCTCAGCATTTACCCTGTTAAGCCCTCTAAGAATTTTATACGTTTCAATGAGATCACCTCTCATTCTTCTAAACTCCAGAGAATATGGGCCAATTTTACTCAATATCTCTTCATAAAACAACCCTCTCATCCCAGGAATCAATCTAGTGAACCTTCGTTGCACCCCCTCTAAGGCAAGTATATCCTTCCTTAGGTAAGGAGACCAAAACTGCACACAGTACTCCAGGTGTGGTCTCACCAGAGCCCTATATAATTGCAGCAAGACCTCCCTACTCTGATAGTCCAACTCCCTTGTATTAAAGGCTAACATACCATTTGTCTTCCTAATTGCTTGCTTTACCTGCATGTTAACTTTCTGTGATTCATGTACAATGACACCCAATTCCCTCTGAATACCAACATTTCTTAGTCTCTCACCTTTTAAAAAATATTCTGTTTTTCTATCCTTCCTACCAAAGTGGATAACCACATATTTTCGCACATTATACTCCATCTGCCACCTTCTCGCCCACTCACTTAACCTGTCTATATCTACTTGCAGCCTCTTTGTGTCCTCCTCACAGTTTATTTTCCCACCTAGCTTTGTATCATCAGCAAACTTGGATACATTACACTTGGTCCCCTCATCTAAGTCATCAATATAGATTGTAAACAGCTGAGACCCAAGCACTGATCCTTGCGGCACCCCACTAGTTACAAACTGCCAACCTGAAAATGACCCATTTATTCCTACTCTCCATTTTCTATCCATTAACCAATCCTCAATCCATGCTAATATATTACCCCCAATCCCATGAGCCCTAATCTTGTGTAACAACCTGTTGTGTGGCATACGAACATACAAACTAAGAGCAAGAGTAGGCCATTCGGCACCTCGAGCCTGCTCTGCCATTTGATAAGAATGCTAAGAATGCCTTTTGAAAATCCAAATATATTACATCTGCTGGCTCTCTCTTGTCTACCTTGCTTGTTACACCCTCAAAAAACTCAAATAGATTTGTCAAACATGATTTCCCTTTCATAAAACTGTATTGACTCTGCCTAATCATATTATGATTTTCTAACTGCCCTGTTACTATGTCCTCAATAATAGATTCTAGCATTTTCTCTACTACCAATGTCAGGCTAACTAGCCTATAGTTACCTGTTTCCTTTCTCGCTCCTTTCTTGAATTTGTTTCCTTCCAATCCACGGGGACCATTCTGGAATCTAGGGAATTCTAGAAGATCACAACCAATGCATCCACTATCTCTGCAGCCAACTCTTTTAAAACCCGAGGATGTAGGCCATCAGGTCCAGGGAATTTATCAGCTTTTAGTCCCATTAATTTCTCCGCTACTTTTTCTTTACCGATCTTTAAATACTTTTAAGTTCCTCACTCTTGGTTCCCCCACTATTGTGCTTTCTACTGAGAAGACAGGTACAAAATATTTGTTTAATGTCTCTGTCATTTCCTTATTCCCCATTATAATTTCTCCTGTCTCTGCTTCTAAGAGACCCATGTGATCATCAACAACAGGAACTTGTGCTTATATAGCACCTTGAATGTACAAAAAGATCCCAAGGTGCTTCACAGGGATGCATCAAAAACACCTATCAGTCAGAACCTATATAGCTTGATATTAAACTCTAATGATGATATGGCATCTGGTTATTGGTAGTGATGGGGAGGGAGGATGCAAACTACCTCTTAACTTCAGATTATAATGCACAAATTTTGATAATTATGTAATAGTTTTGATATTTAGTGGTGATTGATGTTTTAACCATAATCAAAAGAATAATCAAAATATATCCTCTCCATCACCAAGACTGCCTACTTCCACCTCTGTGACATTACCATCTCCGCCCCTGCCTCAGCTCATATGTTGCTTAAACTTTCATTCATGCCTTTGTTACCTCTTGACTTGACTATTCCAATGCTCTCCTGGCCGACCTCCCACCTTTCACCCTCCATAAATTTGAGTTCATCTAAAACTCTGCTGCCTGTATCCTAACTCGCACCAAGTCCTGTTCACCATCAGCCCTTGGCTCCTGGTCCAGCATGCCTCGATTTTAAAATTCTCACCCTTGTTTTCAAATCCCTCCATAGCCTCGCCACTCCCTGTTTCTGTGACCTCCTCTAGCCCTACATCCCTCCGAGGTCTCTGCGTGCCTCCAATTCTGGCCTCTTGTGCATTCCCGATTTTAATCATTCCACCATTGGCGGCCATGCCTTCAGCTGCCTAGGCCCTAAGCTCTGGAATTCCCTCCCTAAACCTCTCCACCTTTCTATCTCTCTCTCTCCTTTAAGATGCTCCTTGAAACCTACCTCTTACCTGTCCTAATATCTCCTTATGTGGCTCGGTGTCAAATTTTGTTTGATAATGGTCCTGTGAAATGCCTTGGGATGTTTTACACGTTAAAGGCACTATATAAATGAAAGATGTTGTTATATTAAAAAAATTGTGCACTCGTGCATCTGACAGTGCTTAACAAGGTCTTGAAATAAGCTCTTTGGAAATAAGCTCTTAGTCTAAATGCTGAAATGTGTGAAAATGGTAAAATATTTCCCTCACTCTTCACTAGGAACAGCATTTTTTGGACTTTTTTGGACAGTTAAATGTTCAGGGTTGGTACTTTGAATTTAAATGAGTATTTCACTGAGTGCAGTGGGATCAGAGAGAGCAACTTGAGAATTTGGTAAGTGTGGGAGTTTAAGGGTTAATCTCTTTTAAAATCTAGTAATAATTGCTATTAGCTTTTAAGTAAGATCAACTGTTTAAGTTAAATTTTAAACTTTAAATTTTTAAGTTTGTCAAGCTTAAGCAGAGTCAAACAAGCAAGCTCTCCTACTGGAGATCTGCTGTAGTTAGTTAATTAGTTAGCTGGATTAAACTGGATCCAGTAGCAGAGCAGTGCTGACTCATCTGAGTCAGAAACAGTAGAAATACAGGGGCCCTGTGAGTGCAACTGGCACTGAGTGCAGCGGGCACAGAGTGACCAACTTGAGAGTTTGGTAAGTGTGGGAGTTTGGGGAAGGAGGTGTTCTTTTGCTTTGCTTTGCTTTGCCTTGCTTTTCCTAACTTTTTCTGCAAAGCAACAGCGGACTTGAGCAGCAGCAGACCGAGAGTGGGGATAACTTGGAGCACAGCAGGAGGCAGGAGCGGACCTATGGAGCGCAGGAATCGGCATTGAAACGCAAATAAAGGTCGAGGCTCGAGGGCCTACACTCACTCGAAGTGCAGCAGGAGGCGGGAGCGGACCCAGCAGTCACAGGAGAGCAGGTAGGTGATTGGCTGGTAGGTGTTCCAGCAGCTTTTTTTCCCCCTCTGAGTTAGGGAATTGGGTGAAATTAAAGAAAAAGCTGGGAGCGTAAAAAGAAAACTTAAACTAGTTTATTAACTAGAGTAATAAAACTATAATTAACCGGTTTTAAGGCTTGATTTGCTTTAGTTTAGTTAATAATCTAAACACAGAGGTATGGCAGGGCAGCTCAGACCTGTGGAATGTGCATCCTGTGCCATGTTGGAACTCCAGGATGCCTCCTATGTCCTGGACAACCACATGTGCAGGAAGTGTCGTCAGCTGGAGTAGCTCGAGCTCCGGGTTTTGGATCTTGTGCGGCAGCTGGCATCACTACAGTGCATCCGTGAGGCTGAGAGTTTAGTGGATAGTACGTTTCTGCAGGTGGTCACCCCGCAGCTTAAGAGAGTGCAGCAGAGAGGGACTGGGCGACTGCCAGACAGACAAGGAGGACTAGGCAGGTAGTTCAGGAGTCCCCTGAGGGCATCTCACTATTTAACCAGCATTCAGTTCTGAATACTGGTGGGGGAGAGGGTTCCCCTGGGGAGTGCAGCCAGAGCCAAGACCAGAGCACCATGGGTGGCTCAGCTGTACAGGGGGGAAGGAGACAGGTCGGGAGAGCAATAGTGGTATGAGATTCCATAGTTAGGGGAGCAGACAGGCGTTTCTGCGGCCAGGATAGTCTGGTGCCAGGGTCATGGATGTCACTGAGTGGCTGCAGAACGTTCTGGGGGGGGAGGGTGAACAGCCAGAGGTCGTGGTCCATATCGGCACCAACGATATAGGTAGAAAGAGGGATGAGGTCCTGCAGGCAGAGTTTAAGGAGTTAAGAAAAAGATTAATAAGCAGGACCTCAAAGGTAGTAATCTCCAGATTACTCCCAGTGCTATGCATTAGTGAGTGTAGAAATAGGAGGATAGAACAGGTGAATGCGTGGCTGCAAAGATGGTGCAAGGGGGAGGGCATTGGGACCAGTTCTGGGGGAGGTGGGACCTGTACAAGCTGGACAGGTTGCACCTCAACAGGGCCGGGACCAATATCCTTGCGGGGAGGTTTGCTAGTGCTACCGGGGAGGCTTGGCAGGCGGATAGGAACCTGAGTGCGGATTCAGATGGGATAAAGTCAGAACTGGAAATGGAAGGCAGAAAATTAGTGAGTGAGTCTGGAAGGCAGAGGGAACAAAGGTTAGAAAATAAATAGAAGAGTCTGGCAGTGTTGGAGAACCGTCATCACACGGACTGCAGCGGTTCAAGAAGGCGGCTCACCACCATCTTCTCAAGGGCAATTAGGGATGGGCAATAAATGCCGGCCTCGCCAGCGACGCCCACATCCCATGAACGAATATATAAAAAAAGTCCTTAGATGTATTTACCTCAATGGAAGGAGTATAGGAAATAAGACGGATGAGCTGAGGGCACAGATAGACACGTGGCAGTATGATATCTTAATTATTACAGGAACGAGGCTTAAAGAGGAGCAGGACTGGCAGCTCAATGTCCCTAGTTACAGGGTTTTCAGACGAGATAGAGAGGGGGATAAAAAAGGAGGGGGGGGGCTGGCAATTATAGTTGTGAGGAAGGATGATATTGTAGAAGGAGCATCAAATGAGGCCTTATGGGTTGAGCTAAAGAACAAAAAAGGGGCAGTCACACTACTGGGAGTGTATCATAGACCCCCAACAGTCAGAGGGAGATAGAGGAGCAAATATGTAGGCAAATTTCTGATAAGTGCAAAAACAATAGGGCAGTAATAGTAGGGGATTTCAACTACCCTAATATTAACTGGGATACAAACAGTGTGAATGATATAGAGGGTGCAGAATCCTTAAATTGCATCCAGGAGAATTTTTTTAGCCAGTATATAGCAAGCCCAACGAGCGGGGGGGCGGCAGTTCTGGATTTAGTTCTAGGAAATGAAGAGGGGCAGGTGGAAGAAGTAGCAGTGGGAGAGCATTTTGGTGGTAGTGATCATAATACAGTTAGTTTTAGTATAGTTATGGAAAAGGACAAAGACAGAGCAGGAGTCAAAGTTTTCAATTGGGGAAAGGCCAATTTTACTGAGAAGTAAACTGGAAACAGCTACTTGAAGGTAAATCAGTGTCAGAGCAGTGGGAGACAGTCAAAGGGGTGATTCAAGGGGTTCAGGATAAACATGTTCCCACAAAGGAAAAGGGAGGGGTTGCCAAATCTAGAGCCCCATGGATGTCAAAAAGCATTCAGGGTAAGATAAGGCAGAAAAAGAAAGCCTATGATAGACACCAGGAACTCAATATTATGGAAAGCTTAGAGGAGTATACAAAGTGCAGGGGTGAAGTTAAAAAGGAAATTAGGAAAGCAAAGAGAGGGCATGAAAAAATATTAGCAGGTAAGATCAATGATAACCCAAAGATGTTTTATAAATACATAAAGAGCAAGAGGATAACTAAGGAAAGAGTAGGGCCTATTAGAGACCAAAAAGGTAAACTATGTGTGGAGGTGGAAGATGTGGGTATGATTCTTAATGAATACTTTGCATCTGACTTCACAAAGGAGAGGGATGATGCAGGGATTGAAGTTAAGGAGGAGGAGTGTGAAATATTGGATGGGATAAATGTAGTGAGAGAGGAAGTATTAAGGGGATTAGCATCTTTGAAAGTAGATAAATCACCAGGGCCGGATGAAATGTATCCCAGGCTGTTAAAAGAAGCCGGGAGGAAATAGCGAAGGCTTTAACAATCATTTTCCAAACTTCACTGGATACAGGCGTAGTGCCGGAGGATTGGTGGACTGCTAATGTTGTACCGTTGTTTAAAAGGGAGCGAAGGATAAACCAAGTAATTACAGGCCAGTCAGTCTCACCTCGACGGTGAGCAAATTATTGGAATCAATTCTGAGGGACAGGATAAACTGTCACTTAGAAAGGCACGGACTAATCAAGGACAGTCAGCACGGATTTGTAAAGGGGAGGTCGCGTCTGACTAACTTGATTGAATTTTTCGAGGAGGTGACAAGAATGATCGATGAGGGTAGTGCAATTGATGTAGTCTATATGGATTTTAACAAGGCTTTTGACAAGGTCCCACATGGCAGACTGGTCAAAAATGTAATGGCCCATGGTATCCAAGGGAATGTGGCAAATTGGATTCAAAATTGGCTCAGTGGCAGGAAGCAAAGGGTAATGGTCAACAGGTGTTTTTGCGATTGGAAGGCTGTTTCCAGTGGGGTGCTGCAGGGCTCGGTACTAGATCCCTTGCTTTTTGTGGTATATATTAATGATTTGGACTTAAACGTAGGGGGCATGATTAAGAAATTTGCAGTTGACACAAAGATAGGCCGTGTGGTTGATAGTGAGGAGGAAAGCTGTAGACTGCAGGAAGATATCAATGGACTGGTCAGGTGGGCAGAAAATTAGCAAATGGAGTTCAATCCGGAGAAGTGTGAGGTAATGCATTTGGGGAGAGCAAACAAGGCAAGGGAATACACAATAAATGGGAGGATACTGAGAGGTGTGGAGGAAATGAGGGACCTTGGAGTGCATGTCCACACATCCCTGAAGGTAGCAGGGTAGGTAGATAAGGTGGTTAAGAAGGCATATGGAATGCTGTCCTTTATTAGCCGAGGCATAGAATATAAAAGCAGAGATGTTATACTGGAACTGTATAAAACACTAGTTAGGCCACAGGTTGAGTACTGCGCACAGTTCTGGTCACCACATTACAGGATGTAATTGCACTAGAGAGGGTGCAGAGGAGATTTACGAGGATGTTGCCAGGACTGGAGAATTTTAGCTATGATGACAGATTGGACAGGCTGAGGTTGTTTTCCTTGGAAGAGAGCTGGCTGAGGGGTGATTTGATTGAGGTGTACAAAATGATGAGGGGCCTAGATAGAGTGGATTGGAAGGGCCTACTTCCCTTAACGGAGGGGTCAATAACCAGGGGTATAGATTTAAAGTGATTGGTAGAAGGATTAGAGCGGAAATGAGGAAAAGTTTATCACCCAGAGGGTGGTGGGGGTTTGGAACTCACTGCCTGAGAGGGTGGTAGAGGCAGAAACCCTTAACCCATTAAAAAAAAATACCTGGATGTGCACCTGAAGAGCCGTGACCTGCAGGGCTACGGACCAAATGCGGGAAAGTGGGTTTAGGCCGGGTGACTCGTTTCTCAGCTGGCGTGGACACGATGGGCCGAATGGCCTCCTTCTGTGCCTTAAATTTTCTATGATTCTGAATATCACACAATTGCTTCTAATGTGGGGGATTGGTCAAATTTCTAATTTGAAAGGGCAAACATGGTGGTGAGATTCTGCACTGGCAGAATAACTAATACAGTACTGTCGTTTACTTCCATTACTTCCTAATTTATTGCTTCTCTTCTTCAACAAAAGGGCAAAAATAATCCTATTTTGTTTCCCATGTAGGCCTATCATTGTAATTTGTAGGCTAATTTCACAGGATGAATTATTATGCTTCTGCATGTAGATAAAGAAATAGTATATTTAGTTTTTTTTCTATTTAATATTAGCTCAAAATTATTGACTGGGATTCCTGATTAGAATAAAGGGCTGTACATGTTGGAAGCTTGTGGGAATGATTTTTTTGATATATGGTAGAAAACATTTTCAATAAAGATATTCATCAATATCGGTTTTACGTATGTTGTAATTTACCTCTATTATGTTTTTTAACCTCATTGTGCATAAATAGTTTTTTTTAGCACAAATGGGTTTTCTGCTCATCAGAACAGGTATTATGCCTACATGCTGTATACTGCATCATGTGTAACAACATTTACTTCCACAATATTGACCAAGCTTATTTGCTTGTAGCAATAACATGACCTGAAAAGTGGGTAAGGCAATTGGTTAGACACTGGCCTTTCACCTCTAAGACCCGGGTTCAAATCTGCCCCAGACTGATGGGATGAAAGTCTTCTGTGTCTGCTGGCTGTAAGTGTCTTAGGTGCCAGCGTTGACTCAGTGATAGCACTCTCGCCTCTAAGTCATGAAGGTTGTGGGTTCAAGCCCTACTCCAGAGACATGTGTGCATAATCTAGCCTGACATTCCATTGCACTACTGAGGGAGTGCTACACTGTCAGTGGTGCTGTCTTTTGGATGAGACTTTAATCTGAGGCCCTGTCGGCCCTCTCAGGTTGATGTAAAAGGTCCCATGACACTATTTGAAGAAGAGCAGAGGAGTTCTCATGGTGTCCTGGCCAACAATTATCCCATAACCAACACCTAAAACAGATGACCTGGTCATTTATTTCATTGCTGTTTGTGGGAATTTGTTGTGTGCAAATTGGCTGCTATGATTCCTACACTACAACAGTGACTACAGTGTACAAGCACTTCATTGGCTGGAAAGTGCACATCCTGAGGTTGTGAAAGGCACTATATAAATGCATGTCTGCCTGTCTATGGATTCTAATTTGGCACCGACTTACAATCTCACTCAGGGATGCCACAGCATTTCTGTTGTGGGAAATGGAAAGAAAATGTCATACTGACTGATTCAGCAGGGGAACCTTTTTCTGAGGTTGGAGTAGAGTAAAGAGAGCTTGACTCTGTTTAGCACCCGTTTTTTAGGCGCTACGCAGCCAACTAAAACTCAAATGGGGTCCAAGATGCCCGCGCACACTTCCAATAGGAAGTGCACAGGACGCCATCTTGGTAAAGGTGTATGTGTGTGCGCATAACAAGCACCAGCAGCATGCAGAGTAGGGAGATGATGCGAATCAGTGTGCAAAGCTGATTTGAAGCCACCGCTGGCATTTTGCAACTCCACACTCCAGCCAACACCCTGTCTTAGTCTTGCACAACTGAACATGACATTAAACGGCATAAAGGACTCCCCACCAGCACTATTTAAAGGGATTGTGAAATACTTACAGGTTAGTTGCTGGATTATTTCTTCTGGCTGCTGGTGCAATTGTTCGCATTTTTGGAGGTTTCCTATACTTGGCTAAAGTTTAAGTAAGTACAGGAAGTGGTCTGGCTGGTCTTGCAGTACTTTTTGTGTCAATTAAAATATTGTGCTAAAAAATGTCGCTTCCGGACATGGATGGCCTGGTGGGGCTTCCTCTGGGAGAATAAAGAGAGGCCTTGCAGAGCAGGACAAGCTGCTAGAAGAGGGAAGAGGAGGAGGAACAGGGCACTCAGCAGGAGGCTATATCCATGGAGGGTCTTCAGGGATCAATTCTCTTACCTCAACTCCAGCGACGACCAGTGCATCAGACGTCTTTGGTTCACAAAAGAGGTCGTGACTGAAATCTGTCAACTGCTTCAGCCACAATTGCAGCCTCAAAGCAGAGCAAGGTCAGCATTGCCAGTGGCTGTCAAGATGACCATGGCTCTTAATTTTTATGCCTCTGGCTCCTTTCAGGCTGCTGCTGGAGATATAAGCAACATCTGCACTGCAGTATAAGGGAGATCACTGAGGCCCTCTATACAATGAGAAACATATTCATCTCTCGACAGAGACAAGCAGGAGGAGCGAGTACAAGGCTTTGCATGGATTGCAACTTCAGCAATGACCAGTGCATGAGATATCTTTGGTTCACAAAAGAGGCCGTGACTCAAATCTGTCAACTGCATCCCCATGGTGCAGGATGCCATTGACTGCATGCACATTGCCTTGTGTGCTCCTCATCTGAACTCTGACATATTCTTAAAAAGAAAGGGATTCCACTCCCTCAATGTGCAGCTGATATGTGACCACAGGCAATGAATCATCCAGGTGAATGCCCGCTATCCTGGCAGCAGTCATGATTCTTTCATTCTGTGGCAGTCCTCTTCCACCTGTATTTGAACCAGCATGGCAACTAAAAGGCTGGCTACTGGGTGACAAGGGTTATCCCCTCATGACATGGCTCATGACTCCAGTCAGGAACCCATGTACACATGCAACGCAGGCCTACAATGAGAGCCATGCTGCCACAAGGAACATTATAGAGCACACCATTGATGTCCTCAAGCAATTTGTCTGCTGCCTGGACTCCTCTGGAGTAGCCCTGCAGTACTCAGTTGAGTGGGTATCTAGATTTGTTGTAGTATGCTGCATGCTGCACAACCTGGCCGTTATGAGGGAACAGGCCTTGCCACCGTCTATCAGTTGAGAAGCTCAGGAGCATGAGGTGGAGGGAGAGGAAGAAGAGGAAGAGGAAGAGGAAGAGGGAGGCTACAATGTGATCCTTTCAACGTGATCAGATTATTCAAGAGCTATGCCAGTAACCTCAACTACACTTCCTCATTCACCAACAGTCCCACATTCCTTACCTTTCCTCTACCACTGACCATCACATTGTCTCCTTTCTGACAACACATATTGGTTCCTTCCTCAGCTCACCGCAGAAATAAGAAGCACCACCAAATGCAAATTCAAATCCAAATTTATCAATTCTCTCATTAAATAATGCATACAAAATGAAACTATTCACCCTTGAGCATTCCCTTAGTGCCTGTCGTTCGTGTGCCTTTACCTTTCCTAGTGCTCCTATGAGGTGCATCACCAATGACTGGAGCATGGGTGGTGGAAGGCTGCTGACCTTCAAATAAGGAGACTGCAGATGGTCTTGGAGGATGACCTCGAGCAGTTCTGGGCGGCAGCTTCAGACTGTACTGCCTCGGCCCGGGCTGCAGCAGTCTAGACTGGCTGGCTGACAGACAACAGCAAGGGCACTGGTAGAGTGACAGGGGTGGGAGTAGGAATGCTGTCATCCTGAGAGAGGATGGCAGGTTCCTGTTCCATGGAGCCACTGCCACTCTCCCGGGGCAGTACCTCAGGAATCCTGGTGATCTGTTAGATAACAGGTTGCTGGAAGCTCCTTTCAACAGTGGTACCCAGAGCCACGATAACAGCAGTCTGAGCTTCCAATGCAGCAGTAAGACCTTTGATGGAAGCTGTTTGTGCTACATTGGAAAGGATGGGCTCCAAGCTCTGCGCAAAGCCCTGTGCCACATTGGAGCTAGACTCCTCCATGCTCCTTGACATTGTGTGCAGGCTTTCTGGCAGGCTTTCCAGTGCACAAAGCATTTGGTTGTGTATGCCCATCAGCCTTCTTCTGTACCCTGGCCCATTGAAGTCCTCATCTGACTCCTCTGCAGCAGAACTAGCGCGCGGCCTCGCCCTCCGTCGAGCTGAGACCAGTGGTATCTTTTCCCTTGTCTTGGCTCCTGGGCACTTGTGCTCGGTGTCTCATCACATGCAGATCCCTCCTGTATCCTGGCCTCTAGAGTACACACAATGTCAGTTTCTGAGCTGGTAGATGTGAATGTAAGATCATGTCTCTTCATCATTGCTGTCTTCTTTCTCTTCCTCCTCTGACTGGGCAGGTTCCAATCCATGGGTATCTGAAATGACAAAGGGACAAGGGTTGGGTTGTGGTGGGGGTTAGGAAAAAGTAAGAAATGCGTGCTCATACCATCTGCAGCTTGGGAGTCAGAAAATATTGTGCTATGAGGGAGAAGTGGGAAGAGAGAAGGAGGTTAGGTATACAGAGACCCTCATCATCCAGCACCACCAGTGGCCATGGCCTCAGTGATGGCCCTTCCCATGATGGCCAGCACTGTCTCCTCCATGGGGATTAAAATGTGCAGGTTCGCTTGTCCTCCTCCAGTTTTTTGTTGCTGCCTCCTGTTATGCACCACCTTCTGCAAGAAAGAGGGAAGTATGTCAATGCAAGATGTTTGGGTGATGTGGCTGTCAGAGTTGAATAGCTGCCAGTGTGTGTGAGCTGTGAGTTGTGGGTGTGAGTCTTGCAACAGTATGTGTGTGAGGGTGAGGTAAACCATATGAATTGAAGGGTTGAGTACCAATTGATAGAGACTGTTGGTAGGTGGGTGATGGGGGGTGTAGTGAATTGAACAGTGGATGAGGCTAGTGGTGCAGTTGTTACAATATGCCATTTGAAGATTGAACTCACCCACCTTGACAACTCGTGTCAGATCATTGAACTTCTTCTTGCACTGCATCCATGTTCTTGACCTCTGCCACTACTTCCATGGAGAAGGAGCATGTGGAGTCCGCCTGTACACTTGAGGCCATCCATGACTGGTAGGCACCACGAGGACTGGAGCATTTTGTGGACACCAGGAATAAACCCTAACCCTTTGTTTTGTTCAAAGTTATTAAAGAAAAAGAATAAAAAATATCCGACCCACCAATGAGCTGAGAAATAAGAGACTAACAATAGAATCAGAAAAAAAGTGTAAGGGGGAGGAGACATAAGACGGGGAGGGAAAAACAGACAAACATAGAGAGGATGTATTGGTGAAATGGCAGAAAGAAGAATGAACCTGCGTTTTTATAGCGTCTTTCAGCGTCTCAGGACATGCCAAAGCACTTTACAGCCAATTACTTACCTTTGAAATATAGTCACTGCTGTAATGTAGGGAAATGCGGCAGCCAAATTGCACACAGCAAGGTCCTACAAACAGCAATGAGATAATGATCAGATAATCTGTATCTTATTCATGTTGATTGAGGATCAAATGTTGGCCAGGCCACTGGGAGAACTCCCCCGCTCTTCTTCAAACTGGGAAGATTGGGTTTGTTTTCCTTGGAGCAGAGGAGGCTGAGGGGGGACATGATTGAGGTGTACAAAATTATGAGGGGCACAGATAGGATGGATACTAAGGAGCTTTTTCCCTTCGTTGAGGGTTCTGTAACAAGGGGGCATAGATTCAAGGTAAAAGGCGGGAGGTTTAGAGGGGATTTGAGAAAGAACTTTTTCACCCAGAGGGTGGTTGGAGTCTGGAACTCACTGCCTGAAAGGGTTGTGGAGGCAGGAACCCTCACAACATTCAAGAAGCATTTGGATGAGCACTTGAAATGCCATAGCATACAAGGCTACGGACCAAATGCTGGAATATGGGATTAGAGTAGACAGGGCTGATGGCCGGCGCGGACACGATGGGCCGAAGGGCCTCTATCCGTGCTGTATGACTCTATGACTCTATGACTCTAAATAGTGCCATGGAATTGTTTACATCCACTTGAGAGGGCAGACAGGACTTCAATTTAACATCTCATCTGAAAGACAGCACCTCCGACAGTGCAGCATTCCTGCAGAACAGCACTGAAGTGTCAGCCGCGATTATGTGCTCAAGTCTCTGAAGTGGGGCTTGAACCCATGACCTTCTGATGCAAAAGAAGCACCACTGAGCCAAGGGAAATGAAATTAGATGACGTTACAGACCGGAGACCGGAGAACGGGAATATAAAGAGCAGCGACCCGAGGCCCGAGACCTGAGCGGCGGCGGACCTGGGCGGAACCAGAGGCGAGAGACCGGAGAGCGGGAATATAAAGAGCAGCGACCCGAGGCCCGAGACCTGAGCGGCGGCGGACCTGGGCGGAACCAGAGGCGAGAGACCGGAGAGCGGGGATATAAAGAGCAGCGACCCGAGGCTTGCTCTGAGACCAGCGGCAGAGTTCGGGGTGACGTCACCAGTCAGAAAGTGACGCAGCACAGGGGAGGCAGCTGATTGGTGAGTAGGTTCAGGTGAGTATTTCTACGATTTTACTGTGAGTAGAGTAATAAGAAAGGGAAGGTCTGCAGGTTTTATAGCAGATAGTGTTTTTTTTAGTGAACCTAGGTCCCTAGTATAGATAACATTTTCCAATTTCAACATAATTTAAAAGGGGTAACGAAGGTAAGGCAAGTCATGGCAGCAGACCTCGCACCCGTGATATGCCCCTCCTGCAAGATGTGGGAAGTCATGGACACTACCAGTGTCCCTGCCGACCACGTGTGCAGGAAGTGTGTCCACCTGCAGCTACTGACCGATCGTATCTCGGAGCTGGAGCTGTGGGTGGACTCACTGTGGAGCATCCGCGATGCAGAGAAACTCGTGGATAGCACATTTAGCGAGTTGGTCACACCGCAGGTAAAGGGAGTACAGGCAGGAAGTGAATGGGTGACCACCAGGCAGAGTAAGAGGTGCAGGCAGGTAGTGCAGGGGTCCCCTGTGGCCATCCCCCTCTCAAACAGGTATACCGTTTTAGATACTGTTGGGGGAGATGGCTAACCAGGGGAAGGTGACAGCGGCCAGGTTCATGGCACCGCGGCTGGCTCTGCTGCACAGGAGGGCAGGAAAAAGAGTGGCCGAGCTATAATGATAGGGGACTCGATTGTAAGGGGAATAGACAGGCGTTTCTGCGGATGCAACCGAGACTCCAGGATGGTATGTTGCCTCCCTGGTGCAAGGGTCAGGGATGTCTCGGAGCGGCTGCAGGGCATTCTGGAGGGGGAGGGTGAACAGCCAGTTGTCGTGGTGCAAATAGGTACCAACGATATAGGTAAAAAACGGGATGAGGTCCTACAAGCTGAATTTAGGGAGTTAGGAGTTAAACTAAAAAGTAGGACCTCAAAGGTAGTAATCTCAGGATTGCTACCAGTGCCACGGGCTAGTCAGAGTAGGAATGACAGGATAGCTAGGATGAATACGTGGCTTGAGAGATGGTGCCAGAGGGAGGGATTCAAATTCCTGGGACATTGGAACCGGTTCTGGGGGAGGTGGAACCAGTACAAATTGGACGGTCTGCATCTGGGCAGGACTGGAACCAATGTCCTAGGGGGAGTGTTTGCTAGTGCTGTTGGGGAGGGTTTAAACTAAAGTGGCAGGGGGATGGGAACTGATGCAGGAAGTCAGTGGGAAGTAAAGTGGTGACAGAAACAAAAGGCAGTAAGGGAGAGTGTACAAAACATGACCGGACAGATGGTCTGAGAAAGACCAAGGGAAGTCCAGATTAAACTGTATTTATTTCAATGCAAGAAGTCTGATGGGCAAGGCAGATGAACTCAGGGCATGGATGGGTACATGGGACTGGGATGTTATAGCTATTACTGAAACATGGCTAAGTGAGGGGCAGGACTGGCAGCTCAATGTTCCAGGGTACAGATGCTATAGGAAAGATAGAGCAGGAGGTAAGAGAGGAGGGGGAGTTGCGTTCTTGATTAGGGAGAACATCACGGCAGTAGTGAGAGAGGATATATCCAAGGGTTCGCCCACTGAGTCTATATGGGTAGAACTGAAAAATAAGAAGGGAGAGATCACTTTGATAGGATTGTACTACAGACCCCCAAATAGTCAACGGGAAATTGAGGAGCAAATATGTAAGGAGATTACAGACAGCTGCAAGAAAAATAGGGTGGTAATAGTAGGGGACTTTAACTTTCCCAACATTGACTGGGACAGCCATAGCATTAGGGGCTTGGATGGAGAGAAATTTGTTGAGTGTATTCAGGAGGAATTTCTCATTCAGTATGTGGATGGCCCGACTAGAGAGGGGGCAAAACTTGACCTCCTCTTGGGAAATAAGGAAGGGCAGGTGACAGAAGTGTTAGTGAGGGATCACTTTGGGACCAGTGATCATAATTCCATTAGTTTTAAGATAGCGATGGAGAATGATAGGTCTGGCCCAAAAGTTAAAATTCTAAATTGGGGAAAGGCCAATTTTGATGGTATTAGACAGGAACTTTCAGAAGTTGATTGAGAGAGTCTGTTGGCAGGCAAAGGGACGTCTGGTAAGTGGGAGGCCATCAAAAGTGTGTTAACCAGGGTTCAGGGTAAGCACATTCCTTATAAAGTGAAGGGCAAGGCTGGTAGAAGTAGGGAACCTTGGATGACTCGGGAGATTGAGGCTCTAGTCAGAAAGAAGAAGGAGGCATATGACATGCATAGGCAGCTGGGATCAAGTGGATCCCTTGAAGAGTATAGAGATTGCCGGAGTAGAGTTAAAAGAGAAATCAGGAGGGCAAAAAGGGGACATGAGATTGCTTTGGCAGATAAGGCAAAGGTGAATCCAAAGAGCTTCTACAAATACATAAAGGGCAAAAGAGTAACTAGGGAGAGAGTAGGGCCTCTTAAGGATCAACAAGGTCATCTATGTGCGGAACCACAAGAGATGGGTGAGATCCTAAATGAATATTTCGCATCGGTATTTACGGTTGAGAAAGGCATGGATGTTAGGGAACTTGGGGAAATAAATAGTGATGTCTTGAGGAGTGTACATATTACAGAGAGGGAAGTGCTGGAAGTCTTAACGCGCATCAAGGTAGATAAATCTCCGGGACCTGATGAAATGTATCCCAGGACGTTATGGGAGGTTAGGGAGGTCCCCTAGCAGAGATATTTGAATCATCCACCGCTACAGGTGAGGTGCCTGAAGATTGGAGGGTAGCAAATGTTGTGCCTTTGTTTAAGAAGGGAGGCAGGGAAAAGCCTGGGAACTACAGACCGGTGAGCCTGACATCTGTAGTGGGTAAGTTGTTAGAGGGTATTCTGAGAGACAGGATCCACAGGCATTTGGAGAGGCAGGGACTGATTAGGAACAGTCAGCACGGTTTTGTGAGAGGAAAATCATGTCTCACAAATATGATTGAGTTTTTTGAAGGGGTAACCAAGAAGATAGATGAGGGCTGTGCAGTAGACGTGGTCTACATGGACTTTAGCAAAGCCTTTGACAAGGTACCGCATGGTAGGTTGTTACATAAGGTTAAATCTCACGGGATCCAAGGTGAGGTAGCCAATTGGATACAAAATTGGATTGACGACAGAAGACAGAGGGTGGTTGTAGAGGGTTGTTTTTCAAATTGGAGGCCTGTGACCAGCGGTGTGCCTCAGGGATCGCTGTTATTTGTTATTTATATTAATGATTTGGATGAGAATTTAGGAGGCATGGTTAGTAAGTTTGCAGATGACACCAAGATTGGTGGCATTGTGGACAGTGAAGAAGGTTATCTAGGATTGCAACGGGATCTTGATAAATTAGGCCAGTGGGCCGATGAATGGCAGATGGAGTTTAATTTAGATAAATGTGAGGTGATGCATTTTGGTAGATCGAATCGGGCCAGGACCTACTCCGTTAATGGTAGGGCGTTGGGGAGAGTTATAGAACAAAGAGTTCTCGGAGTACAGGTTCATAGCTCCTTGAAAGTGGAGTCACAGGTGGATAGGGTGGTGAAGACGGCATTCAGCATGCTTGGTTTCATTGGTCAGAACATTGAATACAGGGGTTGGGATGTCTTGTTGAAGTTGTACAAGACATTAGTAAGGCCACACTTGGAATATTGTGTACAGTTCTGGTCACCCTATTATAGAAAGGATATTATTAAACTAGAAAGAGTGCAGAAAAGATTTACTAGGATGCTACCGGGACTTGATAGTTTGACTTATAGGGAGAGGTTGGATAGACTGAGACTTATTTCCCTGGAGAGTAGGAGGTTTAGGGGTGATCTTATAGAAGTCTATAAAATAATGAGGGGCATAGATAAGGTCGATAGTCAAAATCTTTTCCCAAAGGTGGGGGAGTCTATGACGAGGGGGCATAGATTTAAGTTGAGAGGGGAGAGATACAAAGGGGTCCAAAGGGGCAATTTTTTCACTCAAAGGGTGGTGAGTGTCTGGAACGAGCTGCCAGAGGCAGTAGTAGAGGCGGGTACAATTTTGTCTTTTAAAAAGCATTTGGACAGTTACATGGGTAAGATGGGTATAGAGGGATATGGGCCAAGTGCAGGCAACTGGGACTAGCTTAGTGGTATAAACTGGGCGACATGGACATGTTGGGCCGAAGGGCCTGTTTCCATGTTGTAAACTTCTATGATTCTATGATTCTATCTCAGTCAAATAATGGAAAGAAACAATAGAGAAAGTAAAGGCATTAAAGTAACAAAGAACATTTGAATAGTTATGGCAAGGGGAGGCCCGGGCAAGGTGAAGGTGAGAAAATGGGAGCGATGGATCAGGTTTGAACTTAAAACTGGTGGTGCTGGCAATCAGTGCACCAGCTCTGAAAAGAGAAAGAGGGTGCAGCCTCCACTCAACCCAGCACGGTGTTCTAACAAAGGGGCTGCCCCCAAAAGTTAGGCTGTCTCCCCTCTTACCCCAGGATTTTGCCACAAGAAAATTAACTATGGCCACCCTTGCAATTCTCTAAGGTCATACTGGCAACACACTCTGGGGCTAATTTTGACTTTGTGTGATAGTGTGAAACGTGTGATATTGATTTAGCCACCGGTTATACATCTCTCCTAAAATTGGAAGAGATGTATAACAGGCAACTGATCTGATATTGCCCGTTTTACACTATCACACAAAGTCAAAATGACCCCCTTTGAACCATTATACATATAACAAAACAGCAGCATAATGACAAAATACCATCCTTTCTGAAATACCATTTCAGTTGTATCTGTCAGACTGTTTTAATGGGCACTGAAGAAATCCGATTTTAAAAAACTTTGAAGTAAATTAGTAGATGTATCTGTACATTCCACTCAGAATGACCTTTAGCTTTGCTGTGACTTCTTGGTTAATTTTTAAATTGCTCTTTAAGTTTACTTTTGCTTTGCTCCATCTTGCTTTAGTTCTCCATTTTTCAAGAGTTGCTTTTCAAAAAATAAATGTTATTTTTGAGATACAATCGCTTATGCCGACTGGCATATTTACCGTGTAATTGTTTTGAACTCAACCATTCTGCTTGTGCAGATGTTTCTTCTTGTAGCAGATGGAAAATTAATATAATGATTTCAGGCAGCAAATTTATCATGTAGACTTATGGAGAATATTTTGACTTTAGCAATCTGTTCATCTCAGTAAATTGATTAAGACAGTAAAGAATGGAGCACTTTCCCATTTCAGAGCCGAGCTTTGGCATCAAACAATCTCTGGTCAGGTGCAGTATGAGTTAGACGAAGAACAAAGCTCCTTTCACAATTTGCCTAGCCTCAATTTCAGCAAGTACTCTTAGTGTACCAGTGTGAAAGCTTCCCTGCTTTTGGTCTCTGAGATAACCAATGTAGTGCCGAACCAGCAGCAGTTTTTTGCTGTTGTTGCACACCTGCTAGGAATTGGATTGCGGGTGGATTGACCCAAGCTCATTTGATATAGGCATTTTAAAGCCAGTAGGGACAGCAGAATTTCATCCCATTGGGCTGGGCTGAATTTGAGCTAGATTTCCTGAGATGAAAAGACAGTGAACTAATCCCACACACAGTATGGTGTGATTTTACCCAAGATGTTGGCAGAGATCAAAGTGGAAATTTGAGAGTAAAAGTTTAGTGCATTATATTCCAGGTTCTGGTCAGAAGAGCGTTTTATTCAATTTTTAAAAAAAAATTTTGAGGAAAAGTTCTGCATAAACTTTCTCTGCTGAATCAGTCACAATGACACAATGATTATATATAACAATGAACTACCATTTAAATTTTGATCCCTCTGATGACATATGCAGAAGTCCTCTGGCAGCAATGTGATGAAGATTGTGTGGAAGATGTCACAAACAATGCACAAACCAAAATTTTCAGGAAAGAAATTGGATGTACTTGCAAAGCAAGCAAAGAATCACCTCATTTCAATTCTTAAAGGCAGGCAGCGGAGGTAATTACCCGTTAGTGGAATCCTGTATTCCCCACAACAAGATCTTAGTATGGTTCCTGAAAACAGTTCAATGATATTAAAAGGGTAGCAAAGCAAAAGACAGCCGTCAACAGTTGAATTCAAAGTCAAACTTATTAGAGATCCATCGAACTAAAAAGGATTGACAATGGCAGAGTAGAAAATTCTAGAATTCTTGCTCACTGAAACATTGCACTTTGGGGTGACCTTGAGAAGAGATTTACCTCGAGAGCTCTGATAAATTTCTCAACATGGGATATATTTCTTTCTGTTTACGACCTTTAGCAAAAAAGCTGTTGATTGCTTGTTATGTTTTGGGATTTTTTTGACCCTTTTTTCCACAGAAAGAACTTGGAGAAGAGTTGCATTTAAGTGTTGGGTTATAAAACAGATTTAATTTGCACAGGTTCAAAGAGAAAGGCCACAAACTGCAGGCATTTGGAAGATGTTCATTAAAGCCAGACATTGATGCTCAGGAACAACAGGGGAGACATCATCTCATTTCAGGAGCTCCCACCAAACATTCAGATTATAGGGGCTTGGAATGTCCCTTTCTGTGGAGCTTTGCACGAAGCTAGTTTCAAAGGGAAGGGGCAAGGCAGCAGGTTTGATTGGCAGCTGTTTTGTTCAACCCTTGGAAAGGGGAAGGGGACAGGAACCAAGCCCACCTTCTTGTGGGGACAGAAAAGAGGTGAGCAAAGACCCACATGTTAGTAGTCAGGTTTTTAAGCAGAAAACAACAAAAGCTTTAGCCTGGCTCAAAAAGTTAGAAATGCAGGTGGACAGTTAGGTATCATTTTTATTTAAACCATGCAAGATGACCCATTGATGTGGAGGAGTGTAGCGTGTTCTTTAGTTTGTATTATGACACGAAGACTTGTATTGATTGAAGTAAATGAGCCCGATCATAACTGTATGTTCACTTGTTGTGAAATAAAGCAGCTTATCAATTTGTAACTGGCGTTGTCTTCACTGTTTTCTCGGTCGGCCTTCAAAAAGCGTGATGGAGTGTATATAACAACACGCTTCAAAAAACACAATTTCTAGTTCATCTGTCAAGGGGGATGAATTGTTATACTCCTGGGTTATGTTATTATATAAGTAGATATTGGGCAGTTTGAATCAATTCTGAGAACGTGAGGGATGTGGGATTTGTTCCTGAGAATGATTAATGCCACTGAACCTGAGAAGGTATCTGTGGCAGACCTGAATTTGTAACATTGCTTTCTCATGCTTAGCTTTTTTAAAGTGTCAGCCTTAGCACTCTTTCTTCTGAGTCAGAAGGTTGTGAGTTCTAAGACCCACTCCAGAGACTTGAACACATAACCTAGGCTGACCTTCCAGCGAGGTACTGACAGAGTGCTGCACCGTCAGAAGTGCTGTGTTTCAGATGAGATGTTAAAGCAAGGCTCCTTCAGCCGTCTCAGGTGGACATAAAAGATCCCTTACACTATTCAAAGAAGAGCAGGGGAGCTTTCCTAGTGTTCTAGCCAGCACTTATCCCTCAACCAACATCACTAAAACTAAATCTTTTGTTTCATTGATGCTTGTGGGACCTTGCTGTTTACAAATTGCTGCTGTGTTTCTCTATATTACAACAGTAACTACACTTCAAAAGTACTTCAAAAGCAAGATATTGCAGATGCTGGAAATCTGAAATATAAACAGAAAATGCTAGAATCACCCCTTAAAAACTGAAAATGGGGATATTGTCATTGACAATGGGGAAATGGCGGACATGTTGAACAATTACTTTGCGTCAGTGTTTACAGTCGAAAAAGAGGATAGCATGCTGGAAATCCCCAGAAAACTAATATTGAATCGAGGACAGGGACTCGATATAATTAACATAAGTAAAGCAACAGTAATGAAGAAAATAATAGCACTAAAGAGTGACAAATCCCCAGGACCAGATGGTTTCCATCCCACGGTTTTAAAGGAAGTAGGTGAGCACATTGCGGATGCCCTAGCTATAATCTTTCAAAGTTCTCTAGATTCAGGAACTGTCCCTCTAGATTGGAAAATTGCACATGTCACTCCGCTTTTTAAGAAAGGAGAGAGAGGGGAACCGGGGAATTATAAACCAGTTAGCCTAACATCTGTTGTGGGGAAAATGCTGGAGTCTATAATTAAGGATAGGGTGACTGAACACCTCGAGAATTTTCAGTTACTCAGAGAGAGCCAGCATGGATTTGTGAAAGGTAGGTCGTGCCTGACAAACCTGATTGAATTTTTTGAAGAGGTGACTAAAGTAGTGGACAGGGGAATGTCAATGGATGTTATTTATAAGAAGGCTAATGGAATGCTGGCCTTTATATCTAGAGGACTGGAGTACAAGGGGGCAGAAGATATGCTGCAGCTATACAAAACCCTGGTTAGGCCGCACCTGGAATACTGTGAGCAGTTCTGGGCACTGTACCTTCGGAAGGACATATTGGCCTTGGAGGGAGTGCAGCGTAGGTTTACTAGAATGATACCCGGACTTCAAAGGTTAAGTTACGAGGAGAGATTACACAAATTGGAGTTGTATTCTCTGGAGTTTAGAAGGTTAAGGGGTGATCTGATCGAAGTTTATAAGATATTAAGGGGAACAGATAGGGTGGATAGAGAGAAACTATTTCCACTGGTTGGGGATTTTAGGAGTAGGGGGCACAGTGTAAAAATTAGAGGCAGACCTTTCAGGAGCGAGATTAGAAAACATTTCTACACACAAAGGGTTGTAGAAGTTTGGAACTCTCTTCCGCAAACAGCAATTGATACTAGCTCAATTGCTAAGTTTAAATGTGAGATAGATAGCTTTTTGGCAACCAAAGGTATTAAGGGATATGGGCCAAAGGCAGGTATATGGAGTTAGATCACAGATCAGCCATGATTTTATCAAATGGCGGAGCAGGCACGAGGGGCTGAATGGCCTACTCCTGTTCCTATGTTCCTATGTACTCGGCATGTCAGGCAGCATCCATGGAGGAAGAAACAGAGTTAATGGGTTCCCCACGCGATCGTAAGTAAATTGAAGCCACTTACCTTGGCTTCTGGGTTTCGCGCTGGAAAGCTGCACAGCGGGCGGACTGCGCACCCGCATCATCGGCTGTCAGCTGGAGGAGCCCTATTTAAAGGGGCAGTCCTCCACTGACTGATGCTGCAAAAAGGAGCCAAAATTACAGCATGGAGCAGCCCAGGGGGGAGGCTGCTCCCAGGTTTAATGAAGCCTCACTCCAGGTCCTACTGGATGGGGTGAGGAGAAGGGGGAGGACAGAGACTTTCTCCCCGGTGGACGGGAGGAAGTGGCCTGCCTCTGCCACCATGAAGGCCTGGCTCGAGGTGGCAGAGGAGGTCACCAGCACCACCAACATATCACGCACCTGCATACAGTGCAGGAGGCGCTTCAATGACCTAAGTAGGTCAGCCACAGTGAGTACATTTACTCATTCCCCTACACTCCGTTTGCCACATCACCGCCCCCACCCCACATCTCCTTCTGCACTGCTAAAACTACTCTGTCACATCACCCCTCACACCCACTCAAACTCATCCTCATCTTACCTGCACTTACTCACCTTGCCAGTACTCATCCCACCACTACCACTCAACCCAATCCTCATACAATCTCATGGCTCTATCTCATACTCACCCTCTTGTGCATCTCTTTCACGGTCAGCTTCACCCCACCTGCCGCTACCTGTGCTGCAGCCACAGGGCATGCATCACATATGTGCAGTAGGCAGCGTAAGGCAAACGTGCCGTGAGCATGAAGGGGATGCACAAATGTGTTTGAGGGTTTGTTATGGTTTTTACTTATATTTGATTTCTGATCAACTCACATTACATATTATATTGTCACCACTACTGCCACATCTTGGCCATTCTTGACTGGCTTGTGCAATAATGCCCTTTCATGAGGTTCTCCATGAACACCCTTGATGCCACCCATTGGGTCACCCTACAGTGGGTGTATGTGTAGTTGCACGACTACTTTGTGCAGGTGCCTGTTGCGCAGCACTGTGTTGTGTAGCTCCACGTGGCAGAGGTGGACGGCATGCCTGGTGAGGCTGGTGATGTTGCTCGTCCTCCAATGGAGTGATGAATGCAGCAATGGACCGCCCCCCTCCATCCTGACGGTGTGAGTGTAAGGGGGTCCACAAAGTAGGTAAATGTGTTTGGACAGCAGAGTTTAGGGTATGATTTAATCATTTGGAGTGTGGAGACAATGATGTGGCAGGCAAAACTTTGTCTGAGGTGACAGAGTGCCCTGCTGCAATGAATGAGGGTTTACCCCGCACCTGTTAAATGGACCTTTGCAGCTGCCACTGGCTGCTGGCTGCAACATCTCTGTTTAAACAGGAATGTTTCCCCCAGCATGGGAAACACGCTCTGGGTCGTCCAAAATCCGAATCCTCTTAAAATCTCCAACTAATGAGGTCTGTAAACGATCTCAAGAACCCAGATAATGATCTTAAGTTGGATCCCGCCGGCTTTGATTGCCGGTGGGAGTCCCGCATGCGGGGGCTGCGCGCGCCGATTCACGTCATCGGGGAACCCGGAATTGGGCGGGTTGGAGCTGGGCTCTGGACCCGCTCCGGGAATCCCCAATTTTAGGAGCCCCCTCCCCGCCACGAACGCACCTGCTCGGCCATCCGAAAATTGACCCCAATGTTTCAGGTCAATGACCTTTCGTCAGAACTGGAAGAAGTTAAAGATTTAACAGTTTTTAAGCAAGTACAGAGCCAGGGAAAAGGGGAGGGGGAGGGGAGGGAAGGAAAGAACAAAAGGGAAGGTCTCTGATAGGGTGGAGGGCAGGAGTGATTAAATGACAAAAGGGATGAGGGTGCAAAGCAAGGAGGGCGGTGATGGGACAAGTAAGGAAACAAAAGATGGATCTGGAGGAGCTTTAAATGGCAACATTAAAAACATTACCAGCACCTGCTGTCCGAAAAAATGGGAGCAGTGGTTATGATCTGAAGTTATTGAAATCAATGTTGAGACTGGAACGTTGTAAAGTGCCTAATCAAAAGATGAGGGAAGTTATTGAAATCGATGTTGAGTCTGGAAGGTTGTAATGTGCCAAACTTAGCTAAAGTCTCTTATGAGGGACTTTATCGAATGCCCTCTGGAAGTCCAGATAAACAACATCCATCGACATTGCCCTGTCCACTACTTTAGTCACCTCTTCAAAAAATTCAATCAGGTTTGTCATGTATAACCTACCTTTACAAATCCAGTCTGATCTCTGATCCATACACATCTCTGATCAGCTGAAAATTTTCAAGGTGTTCAGTCACTCTATCCTTAATTATAGACTCTAGTAATTTCCCGACAACAGATGTTAAGCTAACTGGTCTATAATTCCCTGGTTTTCCTCTCCCACTTTTCTTAAATAGCTGAGTGACAGCAATTTTCTAATCTAAAGGAACGGTTCCTGAACTGAGAGAACTTTGGGAGATTATAATTCGGGCATCTGCAATGTTCTCACCTACTTCCTTTAAAAGCCTGGGATGGAAACCATCTGGTGCTGGGGATTTGTCACTCTTTAGTACCATTATTTTCTTCATTACTGTTAATTTGCATATGTTAATTATGGTGAGACCCCCATCCCTGATTCAAAATTAGTTTCCTTGGCATGCTATCCTCGTCCTCTACTGTAAATACTGGCACAAAATAATTATTTAACATGTCCGTCATTTCCTTATTTTAATTTACAATATCACCATTATCAGTTTTTAAGGGACCCGCATTGCTTTTGACCACCCTCTTTTTTCTAATATAATTGTAAAAAATGTTTGTGTTGATTTTTATACCCTTGCAAGTTTCTTTTCATGCTCCCTTTTTGTAGCTCTTACTATCTGTTTTGTCACCTTTTGCTGGTCTTTGAATCTCTCCCAGTGGCCAGGATCTGTGCTATTTTTAGCATTTTTGTATGCTTTTTCTTTAAGTTTTATGTTTTCCCTTACCTCTTTTGTCATCATGGCTTTTTTTTGGCAAGTAGAGCTCTTGCCCCTTAGGGGTATAAACTGGTTCTATATCACGTTAAATTCTTTTTTGAACACCTCCCACTGATGAATCAGTCCAGCATCAGGCGTACCTAAAAATGAGGTGCCAACCAGGTGAAGCTACAACACAGGACTACATGCATGCTAAACAGCGGAAGCAACATGCTATAGACAGAGCTAAGCGATTCCAAAACCAACGGATCAGATCAAAGCTCTGCAGTCCTGCCACATCCAGTCATGAATGGTGGTGGACAATTAAACAACTAACGGGAGGAGGAGCTCTGTAAACATCCCCATCCTCAATGATGGCGGAGTCCAGTATGTGAGTGCAAAAGACAAGGCTGAAGCATTTGCAACCATCTTCAGCCAGAAGTGCCGAGTGGATGATCCATCTCGGCCTCCTCCTGAAATCCCCACCATCACAGAAGCCAGTCTTCAGCCAATTCGATTCACTCCATGTGATATCAAGAAACAGCTGAGTGCACTGGATACAGCAAAGGCTATGGGCCCTGACAACATCCCGGCTGTAGTGCTGAAGACTTATGTTCCAGAACTAGGCGCACCTCTAGCCAAACTATTCCAGTACAGCTACAACACTGGCATCTACCTGACAATGTGGAAAATTGCCCAGGTATGTCCTGTCCACAAAAAGCAGGATAAATCCAATCTGACCAATTACCACCCCATCAGTCTACTCTCAATCATTAGCAAAGTGATGGAAAGTGTCTCCAACAAGAGAGAGTCTAACCATCTCCCCTTGACATTCAACGGCATTACCATCGCCGAACCCCCCACCATCAACATCCTGAGGGTCACCAGAAACTTAACTGGACCAGCCACATAAATAATGTGGCTACAAGAGCAGGTCAGAGGCTGGGTATTCTGTGGCGAGTGACTCACCTCCTGACTCCCCAAAGCCTTTCCACCATCTACAAGGCACAAGTCATGAGTGTGATGGAATACTCTCCACTTGCTTGGATGAGTGCAGCTCCAACAACACTCAAGAAGCTTGACATCATCCAGGACAAAGCAGCCCGCTTGATTGGCACCTCATCCACTATCCTAAACATTCACTCACTTCACCACCGGCGCACTGTGGCTGCAGTGTGTACCATCCACAGGATGCACTGCAGCAACTCGCCAAGGCTTCTTCGACAGCACCTCCCAAACCCATGACCTCTACCACCTAGAAGGACAAGAGCAGCAGGCACATGGGAACAACACCACCCTCCAAGTCACACACCATCCCGATTTGGAAATATATCGCCGTTCCTTCATCATCACTGGGTCAAAATCCTGGAACTCCCTTCCTAACAGCACTGTGGGAGAACCTTCACCACACGGACTGCAGCGGTTCAAGGCGACGGCTCACCACCACCTTCTCGAGGGCAATTAGGGATGGGCAATAAATACTGGCCTTGCCAGCGATGCCCACATCCCATGAACGAATAAAAAAAAACCTCCCACTGATCTTCTGTCATTTTACCCATTAACAGATTTGCCAGTTTACTGTGGATAGTCTCTGTCTCAGCCCATTGAAGTCGGCCTTTCCTAAATTTAGAATCTTGGTAGCTGTTCAGGGTTTCTCCCTTTTAAGCACAATGTTGAACTTGATCATATTATGATCGCTATTCGATAAATGTTTATGCACTGTTAGGCTATTAACTAAATCTGGCTCATTACTCATTATTAATCTAATATGGCCTGCCCCCTTGTTTCTTGGACATATTGTTGCAGAAAGCTATCCTGAACACAGTCAAGAAATTCGCTACCTTTCTTACATGAGCTCGTCTGCTTATCCCAATCACTATGAAAATTAAAATGCTCATTAAAACCGCTCTGCCTTCGCTACATGCTTGTCTAATCTCTCCATTTATACATTCTACCACTTCACAGCTGCTACCAGAGTCCTATACGCAACTCCTACTACAGTCTTAAATCCTTTCTATTTCTTAATTCTATCCATAAAGTTTCCACTGCTTGCTTACCTCTCATCATATCCTCTCTTATCATTGAAGTAATTTCATCTTCAATCACTAAGGCTACTCCTCCCCCTCCACCAGTTTCCCTATCCTTCCTGTAGACCTTATATTCTTATAACCTGGTATATTCAGTTCCCAGTCCTGATCATCTTGCAGCCATGTCTCAGTGATGGCTACCATGTTGTATCTTCTAAGTTGAATTTGCGCCTGCAATTCATTCAATTTGTTTCTTATACTCTATGCGATTGTATAAAGAACACTTATTTGGGCTACATACCTTAACCTGTTCTTCTGCTGTAGTATTGTTTTTCTCACACATTTCTTATTTCTCTCTCCTGAATTAATTACTTTACATCTTTTAGTTTTCCCTTCGCCTATAGTGCCTAAAGCATTATTTCTGACTATTGCTCGACTTGCTTCCTTTTTGTTTGTTTTAGAATTATTATTTATACTACTTTTTTCACCTAATGTCCCCCCCCACCCCATTTACTGGTTTAAAGTCCTTGTGACCACCCTATTTTTCCTTTCCTCTAGGACCCTGGTCCCAGCCCAGTTCAGGTAGGGCCGGTTCCAACGGTACAGTTCCTTCCTGTCCCAGTACTGGTGCCAGTGTCCCATGAAATGGAGCCCCTCTTTCCCACACCACTCCTTCAGCCACATGTTCACCTCCCTCATCTGCTTATTCCTGCACCAATTTGCACGTGGCTCGGGTAATAATCCAGAGATTGTAACCCTTGAGATCCTGTTTTTTAATTTAGATCCTAACACTTGATACTCTCTGAGCATGACCTCTTGCCTACTCTTTCCTACGTTGTTGGTCCCAACATGGACGACAATGACTGGATCCTCCCCCTCCCTCTCCAATATCCTTTCTAGCCGGTTTGAGCTGTCCCTTACCCTGGCACCACGTAGGCAACATACCATGTGCGACTCTCAATCCTGCTTACAAAGGATGTTATCTGTCCCCCTAATTATTGAATCCCCTACAACTACCACATCACACTTTTCCTCCTCTTCCTTCCATAGGACAGCCTCCTGCTCCAAGGTGCCATGGTCAGCATTCTGGCTGTCCTTCCGACAGTCTTTATCCTCACAGATAGCAAGTACATTGTATCTGTTGGATAGGATCAGTTTCTGCAGATTCTCGTTCTCTAGCTCACCTGGGTTCTTGTTACTCTGTACACTATTGGTCACACCAACCCTGTTCCGATCCTGTACCTCTCTATGAAGTGTGACTGAGGTCTGGAGCAAACTGTCCAGATACTCCTCCCACTCCCTTATGTGTCGGAGTGTCTCCAACTCGCAGTCCTGCTCAATGACTCTGGGCTGGAGAGATTCGAGGTGGAGACATCTATTGCAGATGTGTTCGCTCGGGACATTCTCATTGTCCACAAACTCCCACATACTGCAGTCCAGAAACACATATCTCTGCTTGTTTTTTTTTGCATTAAAAAAAATGTAGCACCTCCTTCCCCCTCTACACCTTTCATGGTATGTGAAAGGTTCAGTGACAGAGAATGAGGTGAGTTTCATGAGGTAGACATTAAGTGGAAGGAATTATGGGAGCTAAATTGGGCCGTGTAGCGCCCGTTGTTTCGGCGATACACGACCTCTTGGATGCGCACACACATTTCCAGCATGACGTTTTCCAGACGCCATCTTGGTGTATGAGATAGCGCAGGCGCAGATAATGAACGCTGGAATCATGTAAAGTCGGGAGAAAATGGCTTCAATCAGTGTGCAATGCTAATTTAAAGTGATAGACACCATTTTGGGAATTAATGCTCAACTCAACGCACAGTCTTAACCCGACCATCGGAATGTGTCTTAGAGTGCCTGGAGGACCCCCTACCAGTGCTATTTAAAGGGACCATGTAGGATTTACAGGTTTGTGGCTGGATTATTGCTTCTGGCTGCCCAGACATTTAGAGTCATAGAGTCATAGAGTCATAGAGTTATACAGCATGGATAGAGGCCCTTCGGCCCATCGTGTCCGCGCCGGCCATCAGCCCTGTCTACTCTAATCCCATATTCCAGCATTTGGTCCGTAGCCTTGTATGCTATGGCATTTCAAGTGCTCATCCAAATGCTTCTTGAATGTTGTGAGGGTTCCTGCCTCCACAACCCTTTCAGACAGTGAGTTCCAGACTCCAACCACCCTCTGGGTGAAAAAGTTCTTTCTCAAATCCCCTCTAAACCTCCCGCCTTTTACCTTGAATCTATGTCCCCTTGTTATAGAACCCTCAACGAAGGGAAAAAGCTCCTTAGTATCCATCCTATCTGTGCCCCTCATAATTTTGTACACCTCAATCATGTCCCCCCTCAGCCTCCTCTGCTCCAAGGAAAACAAACCCAATCTTCCCAGTCTCTCTTCATAGCTGAAGCGCTCCAGCCCTGGTAACATCCTGGTGAATCTCCTCTGCACCCTCTCCAAAGCGATCACATCCTTCCTGTAGTGTGGCGACCAGAACTGCACACAGTACTCCAGCTGTGGCCCAACCAGTGTTTTATACAGCTCCATCATAACCTCCTTGCTCTTATATTCTATGCCTCGGCTAATAAAGGCAAGTATCCCATATGCCTTCTTTACCACCTTATCTACCTGTTCCGCCGCCTTCAGGGATCTGTGAACTTGCACACCAAGATCCCTCTGACCCTCTGTCTTGCCTCGGGTCCTCCCATTCATTGTGTATTCCCTTGCCTTGTTAGTCCCTCCAAAGTGCATCACCTCGCACTTTTCTGGGTTAAATTCCATTTGCCACTGTTCCGCCCATCTGACCAACCCATCTATATCGTCCTGCAGACTGAGGCTATCCTCCTCGCTATTTACCACCCTACCAATCTTTGTATCATCAGCAAACTTACTGATCATACCTTTTACATTCATATCCAAGTCATTAATGTAGACCACAAACAGCAAGGGACCCAGCACCGATCCCTGTGGTACCCCACTGGCCACAGGCTTCCAGTCACAAAAACAACCTTCGACCATCACCCTCTGCCTTCTGCCACTAAGCCAGTTTTGTATCCAAAGTGCCAAGGCACCCTGGACTCCATGGGCTCGTACCTTCTTGACCAGTCTCCTGTGGGGGACTTTATCGAAGGCCTTACTGAAATCCATGTATACCACATCCACTGCGTTACCCTCATCCACACGCCTAGTCACCCCCTCAAAAAATTCAATCAAGTTAGTCAGACATGATCTTCCCTTGACAAAGCCATGTTGACTATCCCTGATTAATCCTTGCTTCTCCAAGTGGAGACTAATTTTGTCCTTCAGAATTTTTTCCAATAATTTTCCTACCACTGATGTTAGGCTCACTGGCCTGTAGTTCCCCGGTTTTTCCCTACTCCCCTTCTTGAATAATGGTACTACATTAGCGGTTCTCCAGTCCTCTGGCACATCCCCTGTGGCCAGAGAGGTTCTGAATATATGTGTCAGAGCCCCCGCAATCTCCTCCTTTGCCTCACACAGTAGCCTGGGATACATTTCGTCCGGGCCTGGGGATTTATCCATTTTTAGGCCTGCTAAAACCGCCAATACCTCCTCCCGCTCGATGTTAATATGTTCGAGTATATCACAGTCCCCCTGCCGTATTTCTATGTCTACATCGTCCTTCTCCATAGTGAAAACAGATGCAAAAAATTCATTTAGAAACCCTCCTACATCTGCCGGCTCCACACACAGATTGCCATTTTTGTCCCTAATGGGCCCTATTTTTTCCCTAGTCATCCTCTTACCCTTAATATACTTATAAAACATCTTAGGATTTTCCTTTATTTTGCTCGCCAGTGTTATTTCATGGCCCCTCCTTGATCTCCTAATTTCTTTTTTAAGTATCCCCCTGCACTTTTTGTACTCCTCTAGGGCTTCCTCCGTCTTTAGCCTTTTGTATCTGCCAAAAGCCCTCCTTTTTTTCCTAATCCATTCTCGTATATCCCCTGACATCCAAGGTTCCCTGGAGTTCTTGGAACCACCCTTGACCTTTACGGGAACATGTTGCCATTGTATGGTCTCAATCTCCCTTCTGAAAGACTCCCATTGCTCCGATGCGGATTTTCCTACAAGCAGCTGATCCCAGTCCATTTTGGCCAGATCCTGCCTTATCCTATTAAAATCGGCCTTCCCCCAATTTAGAACCTTTATTTCCGGCCCCTCCCTGTCCTTTTCCATGACCACCTTAAATCTCACCGAATTATGGTCACTGTCACCAAAGTGCTCACCTACTAGCACTTCTTCCACTTGGCCGGCCACATTCCCTAGAATTAGGTCCAGTACCGCCCCCTCTCTTGTAGGACTTTCTACATGCTGGCTCAAAAAGCTCTCCTGGATGCACGTTAAGAATTTTGTACCCTCTAAGCCTTTTACACTCTGAGTATCCCAGTTAATATTGGGGAAGTTGAAATCCCCCACTATTATTACCCTATTATTTGCACAATTTTCTGAGATTTGCCTACATATCTGTTCCTCTATCTCCCCCTGACTGTTTGGGGGCCTATAGTACACTCCCATCAAAGTGCTTGCCCCCTTTTTGTTTTTAAGCTCCACCCATATGGCCTCATTAGAGGAACCTGCTAATATATCATCCCTCCTTATGGCAGTAATTGATTCTTTAATTAATATTGCGACCCCCCCTCCTCTTATACCTCCCCCTCTGTCTCGCCTGAAGATTCTGTACCCCGGAATATTGAGCTGCCAGTCTTGCCCCTCCCTCAACCATGTCTCTGTGACAGCAACAATATCATACTCCCATGTGTTTATCAACACCTTCAGTTCATCCACCTTATTCGCAAGACTCCTTGCATTAAAATAGATGCCATCCAGCCTTGCTCTTACATATTTGCCCTGTCTTCCAAGCTGACTTGTTTTTTTCTCAATATTTGGCTGCACATCACCCCCTATTGTAGCTCCACTCTGTATCCCATCCCCCTGCCAAATTAGTTTAAACCCCCCCCAACAGTGCTAGCAAACCTCCCCGCAAGGATATTTGTCCCGCTCTGGTTCAGGTGCAACCCGTCCGACTTGTACAAGTCCCACCTTCCCCAGAAGCAGGCCCAGTGATCCAGGAAACTGAAACCCTCCCTCCTGCACCAACTCTTTAGCCACGCATTCATCTGTTCTATCCTCCTATTTCTATACTCACTAGCCCGTGGCACTGGGAGTAATCCAGAGATTACAACCTTTGAGGTCCTGCTCTTTAATCTGCTACCTAGCTCCCTAAATTCTTGATGCAGGACCTCATCTCCCTTCCTACCTATGTCGTTGGTCCCAATGTGGACCACGACCTCTGCCTGCTCACCCTCCCCCTTGAGAATGCCCTGAAGCCGCTCAGTGACATCCATGACCCTGGCACCAGGGAGGCAACAAACCATCCTGGAACTGTTTTTGGAGGTCTCCTAGACTTGAATGCTAGGATAAGGGGACATAGCCTAACATTTAGAGCCAGGACGTGCAGGAGTGAAGTTAGGGAATGCTTCTACACGCAAAGGGTGAGAGACATTTGGAACGCTCTTCGGCAAAAGGCAGTTGATGCTAACTCACTTGTGAATGTTAAATCTGAGATTAATAGATTTCTGTGAACCAAGGGTATTAAGGGATATGGGGCTAAGACTATGGAGTTAGGTCACAGGTCCACCATGATCTCATTGAATGGTGCCTCCTGATATGCGCCACCTTCTCCTGTAAGAAAGTGGGATGTGTGTCTGGGTGATGTGCCTGTCACGGTTGAATAGCTGCCAGTGTGTGTGGCCTGTGACTTGTGGGTGGGTGGCTTGCAACACTGGTAATGTGTGAGGGTGAGAGGAAGCATCTGGTTGGAAGAGTTGAATACTGATGGAAAGAGTTTGTTGGTATGTGGGGGATGGAGGGTGTAGTGCGTGGTGCAGTTAGTAGGAGACGCCACTTGACAGTTGACCTCAGTCACCTTGACCACTCATGTCAAAGCATTGAACTTCTTCCTGCACTGCATCCGTGTTCATGATGCTGTGTGCCTGGCATTGACTTTGTCCCCTGCTGCTCCCCACTGCCTTTTGGATATATGTCTGGCAGCCTCTTGCTGCACCCTCCCCCCAACACGGATATAGGATGTCCTTCCATCTGTCCACCTCTTGCACCAAGGTCTCTAGTGCATCAGCATAGAACCTTGGTGCACGCACTCTCACAGGCCTGGTACCAACTCAGATCGGCAGATTGGTGAGGTCTGGCGTGCAGATTGGAGGATGTGGGATTTAGTAGTGCGCAATCTTTATTCAATGTTTTAACATAACTCATCAGTGTGTAAACATAGGGATGGGATCTGCATCTGTGCGATGTCTGATCTCCATTCAGAATCCATGCAGACAGTAGACTGTTATTTTCAGCAAATAATAGGTACCTGCTATCTTTAAGAGATTTCTACGAAACATCCTCCCTTTAAGAGATTGAGCTCCCCTGGTGGTGGAAAGTGCAAATTGTATTGATTCCATTTGCAAGGCCTGGAATGGAACGCTGATTGCAGGTGAGTCCTTAGGTGGGCCGAAACTTGTGTCCTGCCTGCGCTGGGGTCATTGGGCACGGGGTAATAGCACATCACGCTACTCACGCCCAAAAACAGCCCTTATCCAATTTTCCGCCCTATATTCCAAGGGTGGTCTTTCGTAAGAGCATGAGGGGTCAACCAGCCTTTATACTACAGGTAAAGGGAAAACCAAAAGATGTAAAGTCATTAACCAGGGTCAATAGATCTGCCAGTTGATTGTTTCAGATATGACCTTGTTCCGGGTAACCCCATCACTCTACTTGAGACCTTAAACGTTACAATGTTTTTTTTGCTACAGGGTCTTTAAAATGCCTGGTGGAGGTTCAAATTACAGATAGTTCAATATCTAGTTGTATTTTGGAGTTAGTGAAGTTTTTAAGGTGCATTCTTCATGCTTAGTAATCTTTCTACTTCTGTGTAATAAAATATATACAAAATAATTGCTTGTACATGCTGTTTTTCTCCATGGCTGATTTTTTTGAAAAAATTACTCTTGGGCAATATTTATTGCCTATTCCTAGGTGCACTAAGGGTATGTAGTAGGCAGGATTCCTTCCAGGAAGGACATTAGTGAACTAGTTGTTTTTTTCAGTAGCCCACACATTACCAGATTTTTTTGAATTCAGTTTCAACAACTTGCAATGGGGGAATTTGAACTCTTGCTTTCTGGGGTGTTAATCCAGTACCATAACCAGCAGGCTAACATATCACACTCCAAGCTACACCTGTTGCAGATAGTCCTGCCAACCCAAAATCAACCCACAGGCAGAACAATGGTAAAGGTGTACATGGCAACAATTTCTACCAGTTAAACACTGGTAGTATGAGAGATTCACAAAGGAAAAATACGAAAGTAAAGTCAGCAATGTACAGTAGGAGTGAATACAGCTCAGGAGTTCAGAGCAAGATAAAAAAAAGTAAGTAATATGCAACCTGGAAGAACGAAGACTTCAGGTGCACATCCTGAGGCAGATACATATTGCAGAATGAGTAATGTGACATTTAAATGTGTCAAACAGAGACAGAGATAGGTGGAGAGAATTGGGCATGTCTTGAAGGACCAGCCAATCATTTTGTTTTCTGGGCACCCTGCTCTGTTAAATATTTTGGAACTCAAGTAGTGATTACAGGAATTGAAAAGGGCTACCAGGCTGTAATGGGAAATGCATATTCAAGACAAGTAATTGCTTTGCTTCACTTATTGTTACTTTTTTTCCTCAGGATTTAGGTGACACTGAAAATCATCGACAATGATTCATTGCCCATCCCTAGTTAGGACTGATCAGCATTGTTTCTGCAATTGTTTGTACAAATGAATGGCTTATGGGGTACTTCAGAAGGCACGTAGTGTGGGACAAGAGTCACATGTAGTCCAGGTTGGAAGGTTGCCTTCCCTGAAGGACAGTAGCGTATCATAGGGTTTTTACAACAACCTGGTAGCATTCATGGTTATTTTTATTTTGGTGCTACCTCACAATTATCAGGTTTTATAAATTCAACTCATACTGAGTTTTAAACTCATGACTTCTGGGTTGCTAACCCTGTACCTTAACCACTACACTACAGTGTAACCATGGGGAAGGTAATGCAGCATAATCACTACCACTAGAAAAGGGAAAGGTGCCAGAGGACTGGCGGACAGCTAATGTTATTCCTATATTTAAAAAAGGGAGACAGAGCAAGTCCAGGGAACTATAGACCAGTTAGCTTAATGTCAGTGGTAGGAAAGATAATGGAATCTTTACTCAAAGGTGTAATAGAAAAACATTTAGAGAACGAAAATATAATAAAGAGTAGTCAGCACGGATTGCAGAAGGGAAAGTCATGCTTGATCAACGTTATTGAATTGTTTGAAGGAGCAACTGGGTAATGCAGTAGATGTAATATACATGTAGTTTTAAAAGGCCTTCGATAAGGTACCACATTGTAGACTCATAACTAAGAGCATGTGGAGTCAGAGGACAGGTTGCAGAATGGATAGCAAGCTGGCTACAAAACAGAAATCAGAGAGTAGGAGTTAAGGGTAGCTACTCAGACTGGCAAAAGGTGAGAAGTGGTGTACCCCAGATCGGTGCTGCGACAATTTACATTAACAATTTGGATTCAGCAATTGGAAGTACAATTTCAAAATTTGCGGCTGACACCAAATTGGGGGGGTGTAGTTAATATAAAGGAAGAATGCGTCAAAATGCAAGAGGACATTAATAAACTTGCAGAATGGGTGTGTAATTGGCAATTGGAATTTCAATATAGATAAGTGTGAGGTGGTGCATTTTAGTAGGAAGTATAAGGAGGCCACATACTGCTTGGATAATAAGGGGTTAAATTGGTCAACTGCCGAAAACAGACGCTTGGATTGTGGTCCATGGATCATTACCCTTTGCTTCCTGCCACTGAGCCAATTTTGGATCCAATTTGCCAGTTTCCCTTGGACCCCATGGGCTTTTACTTTTTTGACCAGTCTGCCATGTGGGACCTTGAAAAAAGCCTTGCTAAAATCCATGTAGACTACATCAAACGCGCTACCCTCATCGACCCTCCTTGATACCTCCTCAAAAAATTCAATCACGTTAGTCAGACACAACCTTCCCTTAACAGATCCATGCTGACTGTACTTGATTAACCTCTGCCTTTCTAAATTATAAGGAATCTTACAACACCAGGTTATAGTCCAACAAATTTATTTTAAAATCACAAGCTTTCGGAGATTATCTCCTTCGTCACATCATTTCTAAATTATGATTAATACTGACCCTCAGAATTGTTTCCAATAATTTGCTCATCACCGAGGTTAGACAGACTGGCCTGTAATCACTCGGTCTATCTCTTTCTCCCTTTTTAAACAAGGGTACAATGTTAGCAGTCCTCCAATCCTTCAGCACCACGCCTGTAGCTAGCGAGGATCAGAAAATGTTGATTAGAGCCTGCGCTATTTCCTCCCTTGTTTCTCTTAACAGCCTGTAATACGTTTCATCCGGACCTGTCAATTTATCGACTTTCAAAGATGCTAAACCCCTTAATATTTCCTCTCTCACTATGTTTATCCCCTCCAATATTTCACACTCCTGCTCCTTAACTACAATCTCTGCATCATCCCCCTCTTTTGTGAAGACAGATGCAAAGTATTCATTAAGAATCATACCCACATCTTCCATCTCCACACACCGGTTACCATTTTGGTCTCGAATAGGCCCTACTCTTTCCTTAGTTATCCTCTTGCTCTTAATATATTTTTAAAACATCTTTGAGTTTTCCTTGATGTTACTTGCCAGTACTTTTTCAAGCCCTCTCTTTGCTTTCCTAATTTCCTTTTTAATTTCACCCCTGCATTTTCTAAACTTCTCTAGGCTTTCGGCAGTAATGAGCTCCCAGTATCTGACCTAAGCTTCTCTTTTTTGCCTTACCTTACCCTATATGCTCCTTGACAGCCAGGGAGCTTTAGATTTGGCAGTTCCACCCTTTTTCTTTATGGGAACATATTTGCTTTGAACCCTCATTATCTCCCCCTTGAATGCCTCGCACTGCTCTGCCATTGATTTACCTTCGTCGAAGGAGGTAAGCTCCGAAAGCTTGTGATTTTCAAATAAAACTGTTGGACTATAACCTGGTGTTGTAAGATTGCTTACATTTGTCCACTCCAGTCCATCACCGGCATCTCCACATCATTGATTTACCTTGAAGTAACTGTTTCCAGTCCACTTTTGCTAAATCACTTCTCAGCTTAGTAAAATTTGCCTTTCCCCAATTGAGAACTTTTACTCCTGTTTTATCTTTGTCCTTTTCCATAACTATGCTAAATCTAACTGAATTATGATCACTACCACCAAATTGCTCTCCCACTGATACCCCTTCCACCTGCCCAGCTTCATTCCCTAAAAACTAAATCCAGAACTGCCCCCTCTCTTGTTGGGCTTGCTATGTATTGGCTAAAAACATTCTTCTGAATGCATTTTAAGAATTCTGCACCTTTTACACTGCTTGTATCCCAGTTAATAATAGGGTATCCCCTACTATTGTTTATGCACTTCTCAGAAATTTGCTAACATATTTGCTGTTCTATCTCCCTCTGACTGTTTGGGGGTCTATAGTACACTACTAGCAGTGTGATTGCCCCTTTTTTGTTCTTTAGCTCAACCCATACGAGCTCATTTGATGATCCTTCTATCATATCATCCCTCCTCACAGCTGTAATTGTTTCTTTAACCAATATTGCCACCCCCCTCCTTTTTTATCCCCCTCTCTATCTCGTCTGAAAACCCTGTAACCAGGAATGTTGAGCTGCCATTCCTGCCCCTCTTTAAGCCATGTTTCAGTAATATTAAGATATACTTCCACATGTCCTTTCCCAGCATTGCCTGCAATGCTGTCCTTGCCCTGCTCTGAGGCTGTAGTTGTGGCTGCAGCAGTTGACAAATTTCAGTTACGACCTCTTTAGTGAACCGCAGCTGTTTGATGCACTGGTCGTTGCTGAAGTTGAGGTAAGAGAATTGGTCCATGAAAGCCCTCCGCCTCCTGCTGAGTGCCCTTCTCCTCCTCCTCCTCCTCCTCTTCCTCCTCCCTCTTCTAGCAGCTTGTCCTGCTCTGCATGGCCTCTCTTCATTCTCTCAGTCATGTTCAATTCCCAGAGGAAGCCCTAGCAGACCACCCATGTCTGGAAGCAACTTTTCAGCACTTTATTTTAAATGCCACTAAAAGTACTGCAAGATCAGCTAGACCACTCTCTATAGAATATCTAAACTTTAGCCACGTATAGGAAACGTCTAAAAACATGTACAATTGCACCAGTTGCTAGGAGAAATAATCCAACAACCAACTTGTAAGTATTTCATGAGCCCTTTAAAAAGCGCTGGTGGGGGGTGTTTCATGCCGTTTAAGTCCCGTTCAGCTGTGCGAGGTTGAGACAGGGTGTTGGCTGGAGCGTGGAGTTCCAAAATTTTACCAGCTGCTTCAAATCTGCGTTGCACACTGATTTGCGTCATAAACTCCCTACTTTACATGCTGCCGGCGATCGTTAGGTGCACACGCACAAACCCCTTTACCAAGATGGCGTCCTGCATACTTCATGTCGGATGTGTGCGCATGCATCTTGGACGCCATTTTTGGGACTTAGGTGTCCTAGTGCCTAAGAAACGGGCGCTACATAGCCCAATTTCATCCCCAACGAGTCTAAACGTGATAAAGGAGCAAAGGGACCTAGGGGTACAGATACACAAATCACTAAAAATAGCGACGCAGGTTAACAAGGTCATAAAAAAGGCAAATCAAGCACTGTTGCTCATTTCTAGAAGGATAGAATTGAAAAGCAAAGAAGGTATGTTAAATTTGTGTTGAACCTTGGATGACCACACTTGGAGTACTCTGCACAGTTCTGGTCTCCATATTATAGAAAGGATATAAAGGCATTGGAGAGGGTGCAAAAAAGATTCACAAGGATGATGCCAGAACTCAGAGGATATCCTTATCAAGAAAGGCTGAACAGGCTGGGGCTCTATTCTCTAGAGAAGAGAAGGCTGAGGGGTGACCTGATAGAGGTCTTTATGATAATGATAGCGTTTGTTAGGGTGGATGTAGAGAAAACATTTCCACTTGTGGGGGAGTCCAAAACTAGAGGTCATAAATATAAAATAGTCACTAATAAATCCAATAGGGGATTCAGGAGAAACTTCTTTACCCAAAGAGTGGTAAGAATGTGGAACACACTACCACAAGGAGAAGTTGAGGCAAATAGCATAGATGCATTTAAGGGGAAGCTAAATAAGCACATGAGGGAGAAAAGAATAGATGGGTATCCTGACAGGGTTGGATGAATTAGGGAGGGAGGAGGCTCATGTGGAGCATGGACCAGTTGGGCCAAATGGCTTGTTTCTGTGCTGTAGTTTTGATGTAACTCGATGTAAATCAGGAAAGGCCAAATCCTGCAGGATCATGTGCTTCTCATACATATGTTTATATAATTGAGGTTTAAGACTTTACAGTGATCTAATGAAGAGGACAAGTTTACACATTGGGCCAGGTCTTGCTGGAGCGCACGGTGTTGGTTAGACTTTTTGTATCCTTCAGTTCAAAAATATTTTTGCACCATAACTTGCTGGAAGTGTGAGCTGATAACAGTGCGACCAGGGCAATGGTGAATGATGGGACCAACAGTCTCTCCCCTTAACCAATGAGATTTAAGGAATGAGAAAGAAACAGGAATGATGGAGAAGCAGAGTGAATTAGAATCAAATCAGGAACAGAAAGAGAATAAAGAGATGGAAAGATTGGATTAAGAGAGAGAAAAAAGAGACAGAAAGGAAAAGTAAGAATAAAATGTAAAAGCTAAAATTTTAAATTTTTAAAAATCTCTAACAACAATTTACTACATGCAGGAATGAGATTGAACAGATTTAATTGTTCCCTTTCTAGGTCAAAGAGGTTGATTGGCATTGGATTAACAATTATCACATTGTTAAAACGGTACTTATGCTGTTAAGTTCCAGCCATAACTTTCTGTGTGAGTGTAATGGTCAACTAATATGCAAATCCGGCATGTTCTTAAAAGTAATGGGGAATCTAAGGGCACGGTGCCATTTGTGTGAAGCAAACGGTGGAGCGGTGTAAATTGATCAGCAAGTTCTTGAGATTCGCCACTCATGGCATATCTCTTAATCCCCTGAACTTGCTGGCAGATTTGCACATTAATAACGGCGTGCATTGTTAAAACGTCGTTATTTTTCCAGCAAGATCTGGGCCATTAAGTTATATAGAGATGATCATAAGATAGCTAGTTTCAGAAAATCACAAGGACAAGCTATCAGTTGGAACGATGGCTCACTCGCAATCTGTTCTTGCAGCTGGTAAACAACAGCAATGAATTCAGAAGTCAGTTTCAGCATTGAAATAAAGTAAATTCCTCCGAGATACAAATAAGCCTGAGTCACCTGAAGAGGACCATAAAAGTTTAGAACTGACACAATGGGTGACTGGTTGACATCCTGTCACATGGTACATGTTCCCAATGGAAGATATACAATATTTCAAGCTGCTTGCACTGGAATTCTTGCTTTGAGAAATGCTAATTCATAAGTGGCAATAGAAAAGTAACAGCCAATTAGATCAAGCTTGCATTAATGATCTTTTACTGCTTTTGATTTGGCTAATGAACCACTTGGGACAGAGTTTCTCTTTTGCACTTGAGTGTTAAATAACTGCCTGGCTGGAACATATAGAGGAAATTTAGACACAGAAGATCTCGCACACTGCCTGATTTTCTATCTATTAATTTAAATAGATGAAAAATAACAAGATCCCCAAGGTCCCTTTACTTCTCTATCCCATTTAGACTCTTATTATCCAAACAGTATGTGGCCTCCTTATTCTTCCTAGTAAAATGCACCACCTCACACTTATCTATATTGAAATTCACCTGTAAATTACACGCCCATTTTGCAAGTTTAATAATGTCCTCTTGCATTTTGACGCATTCTTCCTTTGCATTAACTACTCCACTCAATTTGGTGTCGTCCACAAATTTTGAAATTGTACTTCCGATTCACGAGTCCAAATCGTTAATGTAAAATGTGAACAACAGTGGTCCCAGCACCGATCACTGTGGAACACTGCTTCCCACCTTTTGCCAGTCTGAGTAGCTACCATTAACCCCTACTCTCTGTTTTCTGTTTTGTAGCCAACTTGCTATCCATTCTGCTACCTCTGACTCTACATGCTCTGACCTAAGCCATGAATCTACAATGTGGTACCTTATCGAAGGCCTTTTGAAAATCCAAATATATTACATCTACTACAGTACCCTTGTCTACTCTTTCTGTTACTTCTTCAAAGAATTCAATAAGATTGGTCAAGCATGACTTTTCCTTCTGAAATCCACACGGACCATTCTTTATGATATTTTCGTTCCCTAGAAGTCTTTCTATTATATCTTTGTGTAAAGATTCCATTAACTTTCTTAGCACCGATGTTAAACTAACTTGTCCATAGTTACCTGGACTTGTTCTATCCCCATTTTAAATATAGGAATAACATTAGCTGCCCGCCAGTCTTCTGGCACTATTCCCTTTCCTAATGAATTTATATTTCTGTAATAGTGCCTCTGCTATCTCTTCCCTAACTTCTTTTAAATATTCTTTGAAGTATGTAATTCATCCGGACCAGAAGTCTTATCCTCCCTAAGTTTGATTAGTTTACCAATTACCTCCCCCCTTTCTATCTCTTTTGATCTCTTCTTCTAATGTTATGCCCACCTTGTTAGACTTCCTGGTAAATAATGAGGCAAAGTAACTATTCAATACATCTGCCATTTCACTGTCATTTCCTGTGAGTTTATCTTGTGCATCCCTTAGTGGCCCTATCCCTATTCTGATTTTTCTTTTGTTATTTATGTGTCTGTAGAATACTTTACTATTTCTTTATATATTCCTTGATAATTTAATTTTGTAGTTCCTCTTTGCCTTCCTGATTGTTTTTTTGACTTCTTTCCTAATCTCTTCATATTCCCTTTTGTCATCTTTTCTTTTATTGTCTATGTACTCAGAGTATGCCTTTTTCTTTCGCTTCAATTTTAACCTTATCTCTTTATTCATCCATGGTGTTTCATTATTGGCTAGTTTGTTCTTGCTTTTTAGAGGAATATATTTCTCCTGAACTCTATTGATCACTGTTTTAAATATTACACATTGCTGTTCTATTTCTTTGTCTGTCAATTTTTTTTTCCAGTTTGCCAGTCCTAGTTCCATTCTCATTCCCTCAAAATTATCTTTTTTCCAATCTATTACTTTAGTCGTTGTCTTATGTTTTTCTCAATCATTATTTTAAACCTTATTATGTCACAACAACAACAACAACACAACAACAACAACAGCTTGCATTTATATAGCGCCTTTAACGTAGTAAAACGTCCCACGGCGCTTCATGGGAGTGTTATTAAACAAAATATGACACCGATCCATGTAAGGAGACATTAGGAAAGGTGACCAAAAGCTTGGTCAAAGAGGTATGTTTTAAGGATCTTCTTAAAGGAGGAGAGAGAGGTAGAGAGGCGGTGAGGTTTAGAGAGGGAATTCCAGAGCTTGGGTCCTGGGTAGCTGCAGGCAGGGCACCAATGGTAGAGCAATTAAAATTGGGGATGCACAAGAGGCAAGAATTGGAGGAGTACAGAGATCTCGGCTGGTTGTAGGGCTGAAGGAGGTTACAGAGCTAGGGAGGGGCAAGGCCATGAAGGGATTTGAAAACAAGGATAAGAATTTTAAAATTGACACGTTCCCTGACCAGGAGACAACGTAGGCCAGCGAGCACAGGGGTGATGGGAAAACAGGACTTGGTGCGAGTAAGGATACGGGCAGTGTAGGGGGTGGTGGTGTGCGTCAGCTTCACCTCTGACTCCTGAGCAGTCCGAATCGCTCCCACTCCCTGGGTTCCAGACCTTGGACTTATTTGGGGGTTGTGACAAAGTGCAGCAGACAACTGGTTTTGGTGCAAGAAACTTTGACCTTTATTCAAGAGAGAAAATACCACACAACAATCTTAACACTCTAATAAAATGGGGAACACTTCGGTACACATGAGGGAAATTACAGTAGAAAGATACCTCACCACCCAATCCCACTGTACTAGCTAAGTTGGACTCTAAAGGGGCAGAGATAATGCTCACCAAATGAATCCTTAACACTAATTCACCCAGAGGTAAGTCAGAAATAGATTGTAGAGTGGAAACTTTGCGGATCTTCGTTTTTCTCCCGAGTTGTTTACTTTGGTCGCGGTGGCCCAATATTACCCGGCTGGTTGGTGGCAATGTTCCGTTGGTTGTTTCGTAAGGCCCTTGTTGCCGCGAGGTGTCCGATGGGCGCTGGGGCTGTTGTTCTGGTTACTTCTTGTGTGTCAGCCTGCTTCTAGAGCTGCTGACCTTCCCTCTGTCGAACCCCTTGCCTTGTTGTTCGCTGGAAGCTGCTCTTCCTTCCAGAGACAGGCAGAACAAGACAAGCAGAACACAACAGCCAGCAAGAGCCAGAGAGAGAGAGAGAGAAAGAGGGGTTTAGTGTTTCCACTTCTATATCCCTCTCTTACAAATGGTCTTCGTCACTTTTTAAAAAAAGAACACTTCATGTCTGTTTAAACAGTTCTTACAAAGTCCTTTAGAATCTTTGATGGCTTTTTGATGGTCCCTCATCATGTTGCAATTGCTTCTCCCGATGGGTCATTGTTAATTCCGATTTTTAGAGTTTGTCACACAAGGCTTCCTTTTGTATCCAACATCCTAGGTGTTGATGGGTTTTGCTTTAAAACAAAGGCATGGCCCCACCATGTCTGGAGCAGTTACCTCTTTCAATGGCCTTGAGTGTCGACCACCTGCTGTCGGTTTTGCATTAAAACAGAGACACGTCTGAAGCAGTAATTCTCCCACATTCCATGTGTGTGTTGTGGATTCGTCTGGTGAACTCCCACCTATCCTTCATCTTAGGATTTCAGTCAATGGCTAAATTTTTCCCATACTCAGGGTTTTTTAGGGTTTTTCTCCAATTTTTGGGGGATCTGTGAATTTTGAGAATCTTACAGCAGCACAGTTTTGGATGTGCTCAAGTTTATGGAGTGTGGAAGATGGGAGGCCAGCCAGGAGAGCATTGGAATAATCAAGTCTAGAGGTAGCAAAGGCATGGATGAGGGTTTCAGGCAGATGAGCTGAGGCGGGGCGGAGACGGGCGATATTACAGACGTGGAAGTAGGTGGTCTTGGTGATGGAGCAGATATGTGGTCGGAAGCTCAGGGTCAAATAGGATGCCAAAGTTGCGAATGGTCTGGTTCAGCCTTAGACAGTGGTCAGGGAGAGGGATGGAGTTGGTGGCCAGGGAACAGAGTTTGTGGCGGGGACCGAAGACAATGGCTTCAGTCTTCCCAATATTTAGTTGGAGGGAATTTTTGCTCCAGACAAGCAGTGTGACAAATGAGAGACAGCGGAGGGTTTCGTCAGTGTACATGTGGAATCTGACATTGTGTTTTCGGATGATGACGTTGAGGGGCAGCATGTAGATGAGAAATAGGAGGGGGCCAAGGATAGATCGTTGGGGGACTCCAAAGGTAACGGTACGGGAGCGGGAAGAGAAACCATTGCAGGTGATTCTCTGGCTATTACTGGATAGTTAAGAATGGAACCAGGTGCACGCAGTCCCACTCAGCTGGACGACGGAGGAAAGGCGTTGGAGGAGGATGGTGTGGTCAACTGTGTCAAAGCTGTAGAGAGGTCGAGAAGGATGAGGAGGGATAGTTTACATTATGTAAACGTCCAATTACGTTATGATCGCTATAGCCTGGATGTTCCCCCATGCTTACTTTTCTTATCTGTTCTGGTTCATTTCCCATTACTAGATCCAACAGTGATTCTCTCTTGTCGGGCTTCTCGCATACTGGGTAAGAAAGGAGTCCTGTACACATTGTAAAAACTCCATTCTCTTGCTTCCTTTGCCTATCTCTTCTTGCCAGTTTATTTGGGGTAGTTGAAATCTCCCATGATTATTATTCTATGCAGTCACTGTTGTAATGTCGGATTTGTCCATACACAACACTGTGGGCAACTGCATAATAATGCATGTAATTATAATACATTACTCAAATGTGTGTGCTTGTGTACTCATAATGTACTACCTGCCCTCTTCACAGATCATGGAAAACCCAGTCGGTATCAATTATGCCATTTACCTACAGGGCTGTGTAGGATACATACCTTAGTGGGCCTGATTTCAAATGGAGGCTGTTACAACACTAGGATTGTATTGAAGAGTGGTGTTGATGATTTTGAGGAATCCAGTTCCTTGACTTACACCACCATTTCCCACATGAGTGATGTCATGGAGCATGTCTCTCTCTCTCCACCCTGCTGTGGTTGGACTAAGTTGATTTTTGTTGATGTAAACATACTAGGATGCATAGTCATACAGGGTTTGGGATGCCTCCTGCAAAGCAGTTGACTCCTGCTGTGTCTCCTGTGGTTGCCTGGATGGCCCTTGTGGCATAAATTTGAGGGCAGTAATGATCTTCATTGCTACTGGTAGGTCAAGATTGTTCTGTGCAGTTCATGTAGACTTTGTGATATACCTCTGGCACAACCTTCCAGGTGAGCCTGAGCCTCCTTAGTATGGCTCCTCTACCAAGCTCAGATATCTAATGCAGCAGAATCATTGCCTGGGTAGTGCCTGCTGTAACTTATGAAACTCTTTTGCTCCTGTGTTCTCAGACCTCCCTCTCCTCCTTATGCCTGACAATAGTTGTTCAATCCATGTTTATGGTCAGAAATTTCCATTAACAATTGCAGGTCTCACTGCTCCCCTGGAGGATTAAATAGCAACGGGAACATAGGAACAGGAATAGGCCATTTAGCCCCTCGAGCCTGTTCTGCCATTCAATGAGATCATGGGATTAAATCACCCCTTAATCTTCTAAATTCCAGGGAATATTTAGCTCATTTTATTTAATTACAGTGTATGAAAATATAGGGACCAACATTCCTTTGCATGAAACTCTCTGAAAAAGTAGGATGTAAAAAGTGGTGGACTGCTAGGAAAAGTAGCAGAGTAACGGTCTATATCCACAACTAATAACTCTTTGCAATCGTAATTTTCATATAAACCATATCTGAACTTCCATAAAACATTTTTAATATCTCTCCATAGATGCACAGTGCTGCTCTCGTTATTCATACAAGACTTTTAATGGGGCCTTAGGAAGTTCAACTGTCCTTTTTCCCAATTTTTACTAAACAATGCTGATACCTGCTATTGAGGAGGAGAAATGCTTAGACCACAGCTGATTAATCCATTGCTGCTTTCTCGAGACATTCCACCATTGTCTTTGCATAATCACTTTTTCATCCAACTTCATGAGCAGAGGAATGTCAGGACCTGTATTTTCAAACATTGTGATTGAATCGATTTTATCTAGTGCAAAGATAGGAATTAATGAAGCCAACCTGTAAAGATATTCCAAATGCCATTCACTCTCAAAATATCCGTCGCGAAGATCAATTTCTGATTATGGCAAGTATACATTGCAATCTCTGGGAGGTTTGGGAAAGCTGTTTCCCTGGTTGTAGATGTAGTCTTAAAACTTGTTTGTTGCTTTTGGATTTTGGACCTTCTAAAGTCTAATCCAAACCAGATTAAGATTTATCTGAACGCTCACCTCTGCAAGCTATTGATAAATAATTTGAAAAATAAAATCTTTATTGAAATAAAATATCAAATGTGAAGCTTTAAATAATGCCAGCTGGTAAGGGTAAGGGTGGCTAGGATTACACTGCCTTTGTTTACACCGTATCTGTTCAGTGCGAGAAGGATTGAGCAAAGCAGGAGTTGAATTTTCAATATTTTCATTCAAGTATAAAATAAAGCTTTTAATAATTAAAAGTCACAACATCATTGTCTTCAAATTGCTGCAGTTCAAACTATTTATTACCTCTCTCCTGAGAACATAATTCCGCCCATCTCATGTACTTAAAAATGTAATTTGTCACACCGCCTGTATTTTTAGCGACATATTACTGATCAGCAAAAGTTTGAATTCATAGAATCCTAGTATCATAGTAGGTACAGCATAGGAGGAGGCCATTCGGTCCATCGTACCTGTGCCGGCTCTTTGAAAGAGCTATCCAATTAGTCCCATTCCCATGCTCTTTCCCCATAGCTCTAAATTTTTTCCCTTCAAGTATTGATCCAATTCCCTTTTGAAAGTTACTATTGAATCTGCTTCCACCACCCTGTCAGGCAGTGCATTCCAGATCATTACAACTTGCTGCATAAAAAAATGTTTCCTCATGTCACCTCTGGCTCTTTTGCCTATCACCGTGGCCCCAATATTAGAGTGGAGGCAGGATGGCAGCCGGGGGGGGGGGGGGGGGGGTGCGTGTGAATGGGCTCGTGGGTAACCCGACCAATAAAAAATGTCAGTTTCCCATGCGATCGCGATTCAATTGGAGCCACTTAACGTGGCTCCCGGGTTTGCCTTCTGAAAGCTGCGCAGCGGGCGGACTGCGCACCCGCATCACAGGCTGTCAGCTGGAGGAGCTCTATTTAAAGGGCCATTGCTTCATTGGCTTTTCCTGGAGCAAACACCCAAACACCACAATGGAGCAGCACAGGGTCAAGGCTGCTCCAAGGTTAAACGATGCCTCACTCCAGGTGCTACTGGATGGGGTGAGGAGGAGGAGGGATCTGTTTTACGTGGCAGACGGGAGGAAGTGCCCTGCCTCTGCCACCAAGAAGGCCTGGCTCGAGGTGGCAGAGGAGGTCACCAGCAGGAGCAACATCTCCCGCACCTGGGTCCAGTGCAAGAAGCGCTTCAATGACCAAACTAGGTCAGCAAAAGTGAGTACACTTATTGATTCTCCTACATTCCATGTTCCACATCACCGCCACCCCCCCACCCACAACTCATTCTGCACTGCCAACACTACTCTATCACATCACTCCTCTCACTAATGTCCTTTAGGGAAAGAAACCTGGAATCCTTACCTGGTCTGGCCTATATGTGACTCCAGACCCACAGCAATGTGGTTGATTCTTAATTGCTCTCTGAAATGGCCTAGCAAGCCACTCAGTTGTAAAATCTCGCTAAAAAAAATCATAATAAGAATAAAACCGGATGGACCATCGGCATCGGACCACTAGGCACCGGACACGACAAAGGCAAACCAAGCCCAGTTGACCCTGCAAAGTCCTCCTCACTAACATCTGGGAACTTGTGCCAAAATTGGGGGAGCTGTACCACAGACTAGTCAAGCAACAGCCTGATATAGCCATACTCTCAGAATTATACATTTCAGCCAAGGTCCCAGCTCTCCATCACCCATCCCTGCCTATGTCCTGTCCCACCGGCAGGACAGACCGACCAGAGATGGTGGTACAGTGATATACAGTCGCCCTGGGAGTCCTCAAAATTGACTCCAGACCCCATGAAGTCTCATGGCATCAGGTCAAACATGGGCAAGGAAGCCTCCTGCTGATTACCACCTACCGCCCTCCATCAGCTGATGAATCAGTCCTGCTCCATGTTGAACACCACTTGAAGGAAGCACTGAGGCTAGCAAGGGCACAGAACATACTGTGGGTGGGGGACTTCAATGTCCATCACCAAGAGTGGCTCAGTAGCACCACTACCGACCGAGCTGGCCAAGTCCTGAAGGACATAGCTGCCAGACTGGGCCTGCGGCAGGTGGTGAGCGAACCAACATGAGGGAAAAACTTACTTGACCTCATCCTCACCAATCTACCTGTCGCAGATGCATCTGTCCATGACAGTATTGGTAGGAGTGACCACCGCACAGTCCTCGTGGAGACAAAGTCCCGTCTTCGGACTGAGGATACCATCCAATGTGTTGTGTGGCACTACCACCGTGCTAAATGGGACAGATTCAGAACAGATCTAGCAGCTCAAAACTGGGCATCCATGAGGCGCTGTGGGCCATCAGCAGCAGCAGAATTGTATTCCAGCACAATCTGTAACCTCATGGCCCGGTGTATTCCTCACTCTACCATTACCAACAAGCCAGGGGATCAACCCTGGTTCAATGAGGAGTGTAGAAGAGCATGCCAGGAGCAGCACCAGGCGTACCTAAAAATGAGGTGCCAACCTGGTGAAGCTACAACTCAGGACTACATGCGTGCTAAACAGCGGAAGCAACATGCTATAGACAGAGCTAAGCGATTCCACAACCAACGGATCAGATCAAAGCTCTGCAGTCCTGCCACATCCAGTCATGAATGGTGGTGGGCAATTAAACAACTAACGGAAGGAGGAGGCTCTGCAAACATCCCCATCCTCAATGATGGCGGAGTCCAGCATGTGAGCGCAAAAGACAAGGCTGAAGAGTTTGCAACCATCTTCAGCCAGAAGTGCCGATTGGATGATCCATCTCGACCTCCTCCCGATATCCCCACCATCACAGAAGCCAGTCTTCAGCCAATTAGTTTCACTCCACGTGATATCAAGAAACGGCTGAGTACACTGGATACAGCAAAGGCTACAGGCCCCTACAACATCCTGGCTGTCGTGCTGAAGACTTGTGCTCCAGAACTAGCCGCGCCTCTAGCCAAACAGCTACAATACTGGTATCTACCTGACAATGTGGAAAATTGCCCAGGTATGTCCTGTCCACAAAAAGCAGGACAAATCCAATCCGGCCAATTACCGCCCCATCAGTCTACTCTCACTCATCAGCAAAGTGATGGAAGGTGTCGTCGACAGTGCTATCAAGCGGCACTTACTCACCAATAACCTGCTCACTGATGCTCAGTTTGGATTCCGCCAGGACCACTCGGTTCCAGACCTCATTACAGCCTTGGTCCAAACATGGACAAAAGAGCTGAATTCCAGAGGTGAGGTGAGAGTGACTGCCCTTGACATCAAGGCAGCATTTGACCGAGTGTGGCACCAAGGAGCCCTAGTAAAATTGAAATCAATGGGAATCAGGGGGAAAACTCTCCAGTGGCTGGAGTCATACCCTAGCACAAAGGAAGATGGTAGTAGTTGTTGGAGGCCAATCATCTAAGCCCCAGGACATTGCTGCAGGAGTTCCTCAGGGCAGTGTCCTAGGGCCAACCATCTTCAGCTGCTTCATCAATGACCTTCCCTCCATCATAAGGTCAGAAATGGGGATGTTCGCTGATGATTGCACAGCGTTCAGTTCCATTTGCAACCCCTCAGATAATGAAGCAGTCCGAGCCCACATGCAGCAAGACCTGGACAACATCCAGGCTTGGGCTGATAAGTGGCAAGTAACATTCGCGCCAGACAAGTGCCAGGCAATGACCATCTCCAACAAGTGAGAGTCTAACCACCTCCCCTTGACGTTCAATGGCATTACCATCGCCGAATCCCCCACCACCAACATCCTGGGGGTTACTATTGACCAGAAACTTAACAGGACCAGCCATATAAATGCTTTGGCTACAAGAGCAGGTCAGAGGTTGGGTATTCTGTGGCGAGTGACTCACCTCCTGACTCCCCAAAGCCTTTCCACCATCTACAAGGCACAAGCCCGGAGTGCGATGGAATACTCTCCCCTTGCCTGGATGAGTGCAGCTCCAACAACCCTCAAGAAGCTCGACACCATCCAGGACAAAGCAGCCCGCTTGATTGGCATCCCATCCACCACCGTAAACATTCACTCCCTTCACCACCGGCGCATCGTGGCTGCAGTGTGTACCATCCACAGGATGCAATGAAGCAACTTGCCAAGGCTTCTTTGACAGCACCTCCCAAACCCACAACCTCTACCACCTAGAAGGACAAGAGCAGCAGGCACATGGGAACAACATCACCTACACGTTCCCCTCCAAGTCACACGCCATCCTGACTTGGAAATATATCGCCGTTCCTTCATCGTCGCTGGGTCAAAATCCTGGAACTCCCTACCTAACAGCACTGTGGGAGAACCTTCACCACACAGAGTACAGTGGTTCAAGAAGGTGGCTCACCACCACCTTCTCAAGGGCAATTCGGGATGGGCAATAAATGCTGGCCTTGCCAGCGACGCCCACATCCCATGAACGAATAACAAAAAGACCCACTTAAGGCTCATCCTCAACTTACCTGCTCTTCCTCAGCACTTCCTCACCTCCCCATTACTCACCCCACCACTACCACTTAACCCAATCCTCATCCAATGTCATGGCTCTGTCTCATACTCCCCCACTGATGCATCTCTTTCACGGCCAGCCGCACCCAAACCAATGCATTCATCGGTTGGCCACTTCACCATCACTCGCTCACAGGTCTGTTGTTTCCCCTCTTCTAGGAGAAGAGAGTGCAAAATGCATGGGAGTGGGCGAGGACCGGAGGGGGACCGCATCAAACTGTCATCCTTATAGAGGCACTGGAGCTCAGCTGAACTCTCGAGCGCCTGTCCGTCGGGGCCACCGAGACTGGCAACGCACAAACATCTGGTGACACAACTTTAACATTCATCACACACAATATGAATTAATGTTAACATGCCTTGCCATCTTCAGCACCTCAGTATGCTCATCGCAACATGACACATCTGTGATCATGCTTAATATTGCCTTCTGTTCTCTTGATGGCAAAGAGCGATTCCTCAGAGGACCTGCTGGCCTCTGAGGGTGCACCATCACATTTAGTGAGCCATCCACCAGCGCAGATACTCACACCTTGGTGGGTCCTAGTACTCAGTTAACTGGGTTGGCACCTGGTGAGTTACCACACACGTGAGCACGAGCAGACACTGGTGGCAGGGGCAGCTGTGGAGAGTCCGTATCAGTGGGTGCACTCCTCTCCAGGCTCTACTCAGCTGGAAACAGATGCTGAACCCTGGGGGCCATTCTTTAAAAGGAGAATGATCGAGGGACAGCAGGACATTCACAAGGTACTGGACCAGCCATATAAATACTGTGGCTACGAGAGCAGGTCAGAGGTTGGGTATTCTGTGGCGAGTGACTCACCTCCTGACTCCCCAAAGTCTTTCCACCATCTACAAGGCACAAGCCAGGAGTGTGATGGAATACTCTCCCCTTGCCTGGATGAGTGCAGCTCCAACAACACTCAATAAGCTCGACACTATCCAGGACAAAGCAGTTCGCTTGATTGGCACCCCATCCACCACCGTAAACATTCACTCCCTTCACCACCGGCGCACTGTGGCTGCAGTGTGTACGATCCACAGGATGCACTGCTGAAACTTGCCAAGGCTTCTTCGACAGCACCTCCCAAACCCGCGACCTCTACCACCTAGAAGGACAAGAGCAGCAGGCACATGGGAACAACCCCACCTGCACGTTCCCCTCCAAGTCACACACCATTCCCGACTTGGAAATATATCGCCGTTCCTTCATTGTTGCTGGGTCAAAATCCTGGAACTCCCTTCCTAACAGCACTGTGGGAGAACCATCACCACACGGACTGCAGCGGTTCAAGAAGGCGGCTCATCACCACCTTCTTAAGGGCAATTAGGGATGGGCAATAAATGCCGGCCTCGCCAGCGACGCCCACATCCCATGAACGAATTTTAAAAAACAGGTGCCGTGCGCACTTTCCACAATAGTGCAGGGGATGGAGGAGTCCAACTCCTTCATGAGGAATGGTGGCACAGGTACGGGAGGGAATCTGTGAGATACTGTTACAAGGACGTGAGGCAATCTCTGAGATAGTGTCACAGGGACGTGAGGGAATCTCTGAGATACTGTTGCAGGGACGTGAGGGAATCTCTGAGATATTGTCACAGGGACGTGAGGGAATCTCTGAGATACTGTTGCAGGGACGTGAGGGAATCTCTGAGATAGTATCACAGGGATGTGAGGGAATCTCTGAGATACTGTTACAGGGACGTGAGGGAATCTCTGAGATAGTGTCACAGGGATGTGAGGGAATCTCTGAGATAGTGTCACAGGGACGTGAGGGAATCTCTGAGATAGTGTCACAGGTTCGTGAGCAACTCTCTGAGGTAGTGTCACAGGTAAGTACGGGAATGTCTGCAAAGGAGGGAAGGCTAGCCTCCATTGAGCTTCAAGCATGGCTCACAAATGAGTCAATTCAGGCCCTGACAACTGCCTTTCGGACTCAGGTTGAACAACATTCTGCCGCCTTAAGCAGGCAGACATATACTCTAGCACTGGCCTTTCAAGGCAACACACATGTCCTCCAAACTGTTGTTCAGCAGAGTGGCAGGAGTGATGTGGGCCTGGCCCAGGGGATGGATGATGGCGAAAGGGGACATGGAAGTGGGGACGCCACTCAAAGCGCTCCCACGTCTCACCCATTGCCCCCCTCTCAACCAGTACCCACAATGCTGCCTCCTCTCCAGGTAGCCGAATCTGCCCGTGTACAGGTGCAGGTGGAGCAGTCTTTGGAGGGGCCCTCACAGGCACCAAAACCCAGAGGGCATAGGCCCAGAGCATCTAAGCAGTCAGGGCATGAACATGAGCAACCTGCCACTACCTCTGCTGCAGCCACAGGGGATGCACCACATAGAAGCAGTCGTAAGGGAAAGGCGAAGGTTTTGTGAGCACAAAGGGTATGGACAAGGATGTTTGACAGACTCTCATGTTTTTCATTTATATTTAGTTTTTGTTAAAGTGACATTAAATTTTATGATTGTCACCACTGCTGCCATGTCGTGCCCATTCTTGACTGGCTTTTGTGATAGGGCCCTTTCATGAGGTTCACCATGAACGGTGACACTTGATGCCACCCATTGGGTCACTTTACAGTGGGTATATGTGTTGTTGCAGGACTGTTTTGTGCAGGGAGGGGTGGGTGGCCTGGTGTGGGCGCTGGTCTTTCCAGGTGGTGTGAGGACTGGACTCTTCACACTTTCTGATGTTAGGAGAACCGTTCACATATCAGTGACTCCCTGGCCTCACAAGCAGCCAGATGAGCCGCTGCTCTGCCCATGGGTTCCTCCTCCTCCACCTCTTCGTCCTCCTCCTCCACATGGGTGGCAGATGTGGATGGGGGGGTCCTCAAGCGGCACCCCTCTGTTGTTGCTCTCTGTGCTCTAATGCAGATGCCTGAGGCACAGCACTGTGTTGTAGAGCTGCAAGTGACAGAACTGCATGCCGTGCCTGGCGAGGCTGGTGATGTTGCTCGTCCTCGGATGTAGTGGTGAATGCAGCCATGGCGCCCCCCCATCCTGATGTGTGAGTTTGAGAGGGTCCGAAAAGTTGTTAAATATGTGTGAACTGAAGAATTGTGAGTGGAAAGTAAGAATTTTCAGTGAAAACACAAAGATCTCACAGCCAAAAGTTTGTGTGAAAGAACGAAATGCCCTGCAGCAGGAACTCAGCTTTTCTCCCCAATGTCAAACAAATGTTTGAATGTCCCACTGACTGCTGGCTGAAACATGCCTGGTAGAACAATGAGTGCATGTGAAACACGCTGGGGATGTTTCAAAATCGGACCCCTGCCTTAATGTGGAGAAAATTGCATACTTTAAGCACTTTAAGTCTTAACTATCGTCCCGCTGGCTTTAATTGCTGATGGTACTTCCGCATTCGGGAGGCGCGCGCGCACCTGCACCCGTCAATGGGGAACCTGGAAGTCGGCGGGTTGGAGCCGGGTTCTGAACCTGCTTGGGATTTCCGCAATTTTCAGAGCCTCCCCGTCCCCACCGCACCGGCTACTTCACTGGAAAATTGAGCCCCTTAAATCTGTGTCCTCTGATTACTGACAATTCTGCCACTGGAAACAGTTTCTCCTTATTTATTCTGTCAAAACTGTTCATGACTTTGAACACCTCTATCAAATCTCCCCTTAACCTTTTCTGTTCTAAGGAGAACAATCTCAGCTTCTCCAGTCTCTCCACATAACTGAAGTCCCTCATCCCTGATACCATCCTGGTAAATTTCCTCTGCACCCTCTGTAAGGCCTTGACATCCTTCCTAAAGTGTGGTGCCCAGAATTGAACACAATACTCCAGCTGAGGCCTAACCAGTGATTCATAAAGATTTAGCATAATTTCCTTCTTTTTGTACTCTATGCTTCAATTTATAAAGCTCAGGATCCCATATGCTTTTTTAACAGCCTTCTCAACTTGATCTGCCACCTTCAACGATTCGTGTATGTGCACCCCAGGTCTCTCTGTTCCTGCACCCCTTTTAAAATTGTATCATTTAATTTATATTGCCTCTCCTCATTCTTCCTACCAAACTTCACACTTCCCTGGGTTAAATTTCATCTGCCATGTGTTTGTCCATTTCACCAGCCTGTCTATGTCCTCCTGAAGTCTGTTACTATCCTCCACATTGTTTACTACATTTCCGAGTTTAGTGATATCTGCAAACTTTGAAATTATACTGTCTATACCCAAGTCCAGGTCATTAATATATATCAAAAAGAGCAGTGGACTTAATATTGACCCCTGAGGAACACCACTGCACACTTCCCTCCAGTCTGAAAAACAACCGTTCACCACTACTCTTTGCTTTCTGTCCCTTAGCCAATTTTGTATCCACAAGTCTATTATGTGGTACTTTATCAACTGCACATTCCTAATTCAGAATGTGCAGGTCTCAATGTTGTATTTCTGAGTACAGGTACACATTCCTTTACAATCCGGTCATCAAAATCTTGTGAACAACCTCCTCCCCTAATAGTCAGCAAAACATTTCCACTTTTCACAACAGAAATCACTGGGGTGGGGGTGGGGGAAGAGAGAGAGGGGAAGAGGGAGAAAGAGAGAAAGAGAAAGAGAGAAAGAACGTAGGAACATGAGTAGGCCATTCAAGATGCACAAAAAGATATGACAAGCAAGAGGAAAATATATTAATGTTTGAAGCATATTGCAGCCAAATTCAATGTAAATCTGCAGCCAAAATATTGTAGGAGAGAAATAAGATGATTTTTAAATTTCAACAAGTAAATTGTAAGTATACAAGTGAGAATGAATGTAATAGTTGAGTAACAGAGCATATATAATACACTCCTCAAAAAGCAATAGAAACTGACTTGATGCTAATCTAGTAGACATCAGTAGAGTGATCACCATATTCCTGTGTAATATATGCGTTACATTACATTGAATCTACAGCACAGAAACAGGCCATTCGACCCAACTGGTTTATGCTGGCATTTATACTCCACATGAGCCTCCTCCCTCCCTGCTTCATTAGCACCTATCAGCATACCCTTCTATTCTTTTCTCTCCCATGTGCTTATCTAGCTCCCCCTTAAATGTATCTATGTTATTTGCCTCAACTACTCCTTGTGGTAGAGCATTCCTCATTCTTACCATACTTTGGGTAAATTCCCAAATTCCCTAAATTCCCTATTGAATTTATTAGTGATCATTTTCTATTGATGACCTCTAGTTTTGGACTCCCCCACAAGTGGAAACATTTTCTCTACATCTACCCTACCCTTTCATTATCTTAAAGACTTCTATCAGTTCACCCCTCAGACTTCTTTTTTCTGGAGAAAAGAGCACCAGCCTGTTTAGTCCTTCCTGATAAGTATATCCTCTCAGTTCTGGTATCATCTTTCTGAATCTATTTTGCACCTTCTCCAATGCCTCTACATCCTTTTTATAATATGGTGACCAGAACTGTGTACTGTACTCCAAGTGTAGTCTAGCCAAGGTTCGATACAAGTTTAACATAACTTCTCTGCTTTTCAATTCTGGAAATGAACCCCAGTGTTTGGTTTGCCTTTTTTATGGCCTTATTAACCTGTGTCGCTACATTTAATGATTTGTGTCTCTGTACCCCATGATCCATTAGTTCCTCTACCCCATTTAGACTCTTATTATCCAAGCAGTATGTGGCCTCCTTATTCTTCTACCAAAATGCACCACCTCACACTTATCTATATTGAAATTCATTTGCCAATTACACACCCATTCTGTAAGTTTATTGGGTAAAGAAGTTTCTCCTGAATTCCCTATTGGATTTATTAGTGACTATCTTATGTTGACAACCTCTAGTTTTGGACTTCCCCACAAGTGGAAACATTTTCTCTACGTCTATTAACTACACCCACCAATTTGATATCATCCGCAAATTTTAAAACTGTACTCATGATTCCCGAATCCAAATCGTTGATGTAAATTGTGAACAACAGTGGTTCCAGTACCGATCCCCGTGGAACACCACTTTCCAACTTTTACCAGTCTGAGTAGCTATCCTTAACCTCAACTCTCTGCTTTCTGTTTAGTAGCCAGCTTGCTATCCATTCTGCTACCTGTCCTCTGACGCCACATGCTCTGACCTTAGTCGTGAGTCTACAACGTGGTACCTTATCGAAGGCCTTTTGAAAATCCAAATATATTACATCTACAACATTGCCCTTATCTACTCATTCTGTTGCTTCTTCAATTAATTCAATAAGGTTGGTCAATCATGACTTTCCCTTCTGAAATCCATGCTGACTGCTGTTTATTATATTTTCATTTTCTAGATGTTTTTCTATTACATCTTTGAGTAAAGATTGCATTATCTTTCCTACCACTGATGTTAAGCTAACTTGTATATAGTTCCTTGGACTTGTTCTATCTCCCTTTTTAAATATAGGAATAACATTAGCTGCCCGCCAGTCTTCTAGCATATTCCCTTTTCTAATGAATTTTTATATCTATGTAATAATGGCTCTACAGTCTCTTCTCTTATTTTAATTTATTTTAACTTTAACTTATTTTAATATGCACGGATGCAATCCATCTGGACCAAAGGTTTTGTCTCCTCTTCGTTTATCAATTATCTCCCCCCTTTCTATTTCAAATGTCTTCATACCTTTTTTGATCTCTTCTTCTAATGTCATGCCCACCTTGTTCGTCTCCCTGGTAAATACGGAGGCAAAGTAACTATTCAATATCTCTGCCATTTTGCTGTCATTACCTGTGAGTTTATCTTATGCATCCCTTAGTGGTCCTTATCCCTATCCTGATTTTTCTTTTGTTATTTATGTGTCTGTTGAATACTTTACTATTTCTTTACATATTCCTTGATAATTTAATTTTGTAGTTCCTTTTTGCTTTCATAATTGTTTTTTGACATCCTTCCTAACCTCTTCATATTCCTTTTTTTGTCTATGTTCTTAGAGTTTGCCTTTTTCTTTAGTTTCAATTTTACCTTTATCTCTTTATTCATCCATGGTCTTTCATTATTGTTTAGTTTTTTCTTGTTTTTTAGAGGAATATATTTCTTCTGAACTCTATTGATCACCATATTAAATATTTCTCACTGTTGTTCTATCCCTTTGTATGTCAAAATTTGTTTCCAATTTACCTTCCCTAGTTCCCATGATGTGGAGATGCCGGTGATGGACTGGGGTGGACAAATGTAAGGAATCTTACAACACCAGGTTATAGTCCAACAATTTTATTTGAAAATCACAAGCTTTCGGAGATTATCTCCTTCGTCAGGTGAGTGAGTAAAAGGTTCTCAAATCGCATATCTTATATTAGGCCGGGACACGATCACACCAATCAAAGGTGTCGTTGGTGTTCAGACTGTTTAGCCACGGAAAACAGTTCTGAATACACAATGGGTCAGGTTACAAAGCCAGAGAGAGAAAGAGACCCGAAAGGCAGAGAGAGAGAGAGAGAGAGAGTTCCATTCTCATCCCCTCAAAATTATCCTTTTTCCAATCCATTACTTTGGTCTTTGTCTTACTTATGTCTTTCTCAATAATTATTTTAAACCTTATTATGTTATGATCACTATTGTCCCCTTACGCTTACTTCTCTTATCTGTTCCAGTTCATTTCCCATCACTATATCCAGCAGTGATTCCTCTCTTGTTGGGCTTCTCACATACTGGGTAAGAAAGGAGTCCTGTACACACTGTAAAAACTCCATTCCCTTGTTTCCTTTCCCTACCTCTTCTTGACAGTTTATTTGGGGATAGTTGAAATCTCCCACGATTATTATTCAATGTTTTTTACTCGTTTCATAGATTTGCCTACATATTTATTCTGCTACTTCCCTTCCACTATTAAGTGGTCTGTAGAATATCCCTTAATAGGGATATTCTACAGACCACTTAATAGTGGAAGGGAAGTACTATTGAAAAAAGTGACATAATAATATTAAGATAGAAACAGAATCTATATTGATTGAGGCAAAGGATAAGAAGGGATTGATCAATCCCTTCTTATCCTTTGCCTCAATCAATATAGATTCTGTTTCTATCTTAATATTATTATGTCACTTTTTTCAATTGCCATTATATTGTCTTTAATTAGTACAGCTACTCCACACCCACTTCTTCCTTCCCTATCCTTTCTAAATACCTTATTTTCTGCAATATTTAACTGCCAGTCCTGTTCTTTAAGTGGCCATGTGGCATTGATGTTTCACATTCACACGGATCTTATAAACCAGCTTTATTGTGAATTGCAGGGTCAAATTGCTGTGCACCAGTTTATATTGTTAACACTAACTGAACAGTTTTATCAGCAGTAGGGTGAAGAATTGCAGCATCTCATATTGCTATGATTGTTGCTGTTAGATATCAGCAAACACTAATTCTATGAGAATCTGGACTTGGCCAAAATTACAGGAACTGTTCAGATTATACAAAGAATTACAAACTATTATTAGATGGCAATCTCATCATGGAGTTTAAAAGATATCTTTGCAGCTTAAAGGGAAAACCAAAATGAAATTACAGCCCATTTTACTATATATATATATATATCTACTGTGGAGTTTGTGTAGATAGTTTCAATCCACATCCGATGACTATGAAGTAACACATAACAGTTAGTATACAATGTATTACAATAATGCTGTGGGAAACATAACAATTTGTGAAGATTATAAATCTGTGAAGCTCTGCTTTTTATTTATATTTCTAAAAATGGACACACTGAAAAGTACATGCATTTAACTTTCTTCTATAGTTCTGACCTGCAGTTAAACGGGGAAATTATCTTGGGTCTACATCCAGATGCACTGGATCACCTGGGTGCAGAGAATAGTGGAAAATCAAGTCGGCTGGAGCATATGCCTATGAAGGAGTTTGCCTGATTTTCAGATATTCATTGCATCCAGGCAATCCAGTGCACCTGGGTGCAGATGCAGGAAAATCTCCCCTTAAAATGTTCTCAAGTGGCTTGATGGGTAAAGTGGGCAAGATTTCTAAGTTTGCAAGAACTTTAAAAATGCTACTTGCACATATTTTTGCTATACAAATTGAGATATTAAGCATTTTCAGAATAAATGCAAATTAAAATACATTTGCAAAAATTGAAATTGCTTTTATAAAAATCTGGCCCCCAACTTCTTTTAAATTAATATAAGCAACCATTAGCAATGTCATAGGGCAGCTACTGGACTGAAGATTGGTTTGGCAGTAAACTTCAAAAGGTTATTATTAATATGAACAAAGCTTGTCTAGAAGGGAGCTCAGTGATTCAAGGAGTCCAACAAGAATCTGTTCTTGGTCTCCTGATAAATTGAATAGATGGGCTAAGTACACAGATGAAATTTAATATTAAAAATATAAGGTAATACACATTGGTACAGGAAATGTGGACACAATGGATGGGTATCTATTGACAAAAGTGGAAAAGGAATATGCTTTTCAGGCAATTATCATTTACTGAAAGCATCCAGTGCAAGCAAATTTGTTGTTAATCAGGTGAACTGACTCCTGAAATACATCTTGAAGGCATTTGGTTACAAGTCAAAACAAAAAAGGAAAAAAATGATGAATAAAAAGAAAGAAACAAATTCACATATGATAAGTGTATTTTGTATTGTTATGTGCTTTTAGTTCTTTTTAGCATTTATTTGCTATTTTACTCCACTTTTCTCACTTCCTCCACTCCTAAAGGCATTGGGGTGAGTTTCCACAGGGGTTCTCCTGCTCAACTGCTGTAACTTCAGCGGAAGCTCATGTGGGCAGTAAACGCTAACATGGACAGGTTGGGCGTAATGGCCTGTAACTGTGTTGTAACTTCTATGTATCTCTGCATCTATGGAAGAGCCGTGTAAATTCTGTAAAAATGGCGCAAACACCTGTTATGCCGTTTTTCCAGAGCTTACATTGGTTTTCCGCCAAAGTTATGATGGACAAATGAGAGAATCCCTGCGGAAATGCATCCCATTGACTCCTACTGAGTACATTTCCATGTATGATATGTGCCCTCCATTACTTCAGCCAAGTAGTTATTTTTTACATGTGACCCTTTATATATGTGGAAATGGGTGCACACCAGAAATTGCCTCAAAGGCTCCTGAACACTTAAGTGACAACAGAAAAAAAACAAAATAAATACAAGAAAAAACATTTTGAAATGGCCTAACAATGTGGCACTCTTCTTACTGGCCATGCATGTGCCTAGAGTCAAAAGAAGGGTACATGGTAGAACAAAGCAAAAGTGCTAATTGGTCAAATCAGACCTAAACAAAAATACAGTTACAGACTAAAAGAAAATAACTCTCGAGAGAACAGGGATAGGTATAAATCTCAGCGAAAGGCAACAAAAGCTGCTATCAGAGCTGCCAAAACGGCATTGGAAAAGAAGGCAGCAGATAACTTTGGTCGCAATAGTATAATCATTTTGATCCATACTAGGAGCCAAAGGGCGATAAAGGACTCCTCAGGGCAGATTCTGGTGAACTCCCAGGACATGATGTGGAGATGCCGGTGATGGACTGGGGTTGACAAATGTAAGGAATCTTACAACACCAGGTTATAGTCCAACTGTTTTATTTGAAAATCACAAGCTTTCGGAGGCTTTCTCCTTCGTCAGGTGAGCGAGTGTGGGATTCCATGGAAGGTTACCACATTTATAGTATTGTTCTCTGACTATAAATGCAGTATAAATGAGGACAGTGAGTCAGTAATTATTGAGAAACTGTAGACCCATTAGCTTTTTTTTATTCATTCATGGGATGTGGGTGTCACTGGCAAGGCCAGAATTTATTGCCCATCCCTAATTGCCCTTGAGAAGGTGGTGGTGAGCCGCCTTCTTGAACCGCTGCAGTCCGTGTGGTGAAAGTTCTCCCACAGTGCTGTTAGTAGGGAGTTCCAGGATTTTGACCCAGTGACGCTGAAGGAACGGCGATATATTTCCAAGTCGGAATGGTGTGTGACTTGGAGGGGAACGTGCAGGTGGTGTTGTTCCCATGCGCCTGCTGCCCTTGTCCTTCTAGGTGGTAGAGGTTGCGGGTTTGGGAGGTGCTGTCGAAGAAGCCTTGCTGAGTTGCTGCAGTGCATCTTGTAGATGGTACACACTGCAGCCACGGTGCGCCATTGGTGGAGGGAGTGAATGTTTAGGGTGTTGGATGGGATGCCAATCAAGCGGGCTGCTTTGTCCTGGATGGTGTCGAGCTTCTTGAGTGTTATTGGAGCTGCACTCATCCAGGCAAGTGGAGAGTATTACATCACATTCCTGACTTGTGCCTTGTAGATGGGGAGTTAGGAGGTGAGTCACTCGCCGCAGAATACCCAGCCTCTGATCTGCTCTTGTAGCCACAGTATTTATGTGGCTGGTCCAGTTAAGTTTCTGGTCAACGGCAACCAGCTTGACTTCAGTTATAGAAAAGTTGCTAGAAGGGATCATTAGAGATGCTCCATATGACCACCTGGACAGAGAAGGTGTTATTACAGACTTTCAATATGGCAACTGGAAATGAAGGTCAAGTCTAACCAACTTGGTTAACTTTTTTGAGGCGGTTAATAAGTTGGTGGATGAAGGTAGCCCAGTTGACATTGTATACTTGAATTTTAAAAAAGCTTTCGATGAGGTGCCATAGAATAGGCTACTTTATAACTGTGGGATTGGGTTAGATAAGGAATTGGTTGCATTCTCATAGGCAGAGTGTTGTTATTAATTGTAGTGGTTCTGCTTGGAGACTAAGATTGCCAACTCTGTTTGGAGGCATTCCTGAAGGTTTGATCAAGTGACGCCTCATCACATGCCTCCTGATCACATGACATCTGCACCTGTTATTGTACTTACCTCAGAGAGGTTGGGTCCCCTGTAGTTGAGTTTCTTTGCTCGTGGTTTTGCCCCAGCAGATGTTGTGCGAGAAGGTTCCAAGGACCAAGAGACCACCGCAAGCAGGTGAAGAAGGGAAACTGAGGGCAGGAAAACGGGGTAACTGAGGCTCGGGGAGCGATTCACAGGTGGGAACCAGAGGTGGGAGGAACTTTGATTTCATCAATAACCAATAGCACCTCACTGAAATTGCACCGATAACTAATAGTAATACTGGTAAAACTCAGATATCCCTCATAACCAACAATAATATAATAACTCATTAATAGTCCATATGTAACTGGTAGTACTTGGTGTAATGCCCCAATACCCTCCCTGTAACTAGCAGTAATCCTATAACTCACTGATACTCACCCTGAAACTATGGCCAGAATCCCCCTGCACTGCACAAGATCTGGTCAGTCCCCAGGTTTCACTCACCACTTTACTGGCTGCTCCTCTCTGGGCGTCGCTCCCACTCACCATGTTGCTGCTGCTCTCGGCTGTGCAGAAAATATTGACCCAACGTCCAAACAATTCCCCAGTCTCCCTCTCTGCTCCCCCTGCTCAACCCTGAATACCCATGGCCTCCAGTCTCCCTCGCTACCCCACCCATCCTCAATCCCATTCTCTTCCCCTAAACCCACAACCCCCAGTCACCCTCTCTCCCCTGAGCCCCCATTTCGCAGTCTCCTTCTCTCCCATTCCCCAACCCTCAGTCTTCAACTCTCCCCGAATCCCGACTCCTGAGCACCCCCCCACCAATCCCAAGACCCCCGATTCCTGAGGCCCAAAACAAATGTAATCCGTTTTTTGTGGGTAAAATAAAATCATGCCTTTTATGTTTGTACCTGTAGCGTTACACTACATTATTGAAACCCTGGCAAGTGATACCGCAAAAATGAACTGCTGCATGGTTTTATAAGGCAAGGTGTACCTGTGTGGAACTAATTAAATGTTGAGTAAGGCAGTGATTCATTTCAAACAATAAATTATGTTTAGACACAAAATTAAATTGCTTACAGTCCGTCCTCCTCCGATCCACCACGTGCTGTAACTGCTCCTGGCTTGTGCACTTGGCACACTCAGGCAGCAGTTCCCTCCAATACAAACTTCCGGAACTCCGGAAGTGCGACAAGCAGGCGCAGCAGTGGGGGAGCGAACAACTGATTGGCTGCTGCACCATTTAAAAACGTCATCCCGGCAACCTTCGAATCTCTCTATCTAAATAATATAACACACAAAAGGTAGGTCAATTCTGAACTAACTTTTCTCCCAAGTTGCCAGTGGCAGCGCTTGGGAGACAAATCATGGATTTCAGGAGACTGCCGCCCGAAAGCGGGAAGTTTTGGAATCCTATTGGAGAACGGTCACTAGTGGAATTCTACAGGGAATGGTATTTGGACCATTGTTCTGCACTGTCCATATTAATAGTCTGAATGAAGGTGATGGGGAACTGTCAGCAAGTTTGCGGACGAAACAAAGATTTGTGCCAGTGTTAGAACCTTGTGTGAACAAAAAGACTACAATCAGATCTATCTGTGATGGGGGAATGGGCCTGTGTCTGGCAGATGACATTTAATGTGGATAAATGTACTGTTACACATGCCAAGCATATATATATATATATCAGGCAGGGCTCTGAACTAAAGTCTGTTGAGTGGGAAAGAGACCTAGGTGTTATAATGATGTGGAGATGCCGGTGATGGACTGGGGTGGACAAATGTAAGGAATCTTACAACACCAGGTTATAGTCCAACAAATTTATTTTAAAATCACAAGCTTTTGGAGATTATCTCCTTCGTCAGATAATTGAATGAAAAGGTTCTCAAATCGCATATCTTATACGATGTTGGGACAGCATCACACCAATCAAAAGGTGTCGTTGTTATTCAAACAGGCCAGTCACGGAGAACAGCACGTCCCAGTACACTCGATATACATTGTGTCTTTTACACAGGCAGGCAGAAAGAAACTCAAAATGGCAGAGAGAGAGAGAATTTTAAAAAACATATAAATTTTTTCCCCCTTTTTTAACCCCACCAGCAAAAAGGGGGAAAAAATTTATATGTTTTTTAAAATTCTCTCTCTCTCTCTCTCTGCCATTTTGAGTTTCTTTCTGCCTGCCTGTGTAAAAGACACAATGTATATCGAGTGTACTGGGACGTGCTGTTCTCCGTGACTGGCCTGTTTGAATAACAACGACACCTTTTGATTGGTGTGATGCTGTCCCAACATCGTATAAGATATGCGATTTGAGAACCTTTTCATTCAATCATCTGACGAAGGAGATAATCTCCGAAAGCTTGTGATTTTAAAATAAATTTGTTGGACTATAACCTGGTGTTGTAAGATTCCTTACATAGGTGTTATAAGGCACGAGTCCCTAAAGGTTCTCAACCAGTGGCCCGAGGCTATAGCAAAAGCAAATAGAGTATTAGGACATATTGCTAGGATGACCCAATAGAAAACAAGAAGCATTATGGAGTCTTTGTACAAGGCCTTGGTTGGGGCTCATTTAGAATACTGTGTCTACTTTTGGTCCCTTGCATGGTGAATAATAGAAACCCAGGGAAAGGTTCAGAGGAGGGCCACTTGAATGCTACCTAGTTTAAAAGCCCTTAGTTATCACAATAGGCTTAGAGAGCTGGGTCTTTTTAGTCTAGAAACGCAGGCTTCGGGAGATTTGATTGAGATATTCAAATTAATGAAGGAGCTAGACTGTATCCATGTGGATAGAGTATTTGAATTACATAGGTTAGGGAAAACCAGAGCACATGTGTATAAGTTACATATACATAGAACTAGGCTAGATGTCAGGATGTTTTTCGTTTCACGAAGGGTCATTGACCTTGAACAAGTTGTCGGCTCATGAAGAGAGTGTGGATTTGTTGTAAGCATTCAAAAGGGAACTGGATATGTTCCTGTGTAGGGCTGATATCTCTGAGCACAAAAGGTAGGTAGGATGTTGGGTGATATGCATCATGGTCACTGTGGTCTCCTAAAACTTGTTTTAATCATCTCCGGTAGTCAGAAAGGAATTTCCCAGAATCTTTTTTCCCTGAATTGGCCTTGGGTTTTTAAAAATATTTTTTTTACCTCTCTCAGGAGATTACATAGCTGCTGGTGGGTGGGAGAATTGGGGGTCATGATGCTTAGTTTTAACATAGCTGTATGGGACATGCTCGATGGATCAGCTGGTCTTTTTCTGTCATCAGTTTTACATGTTTGTATAGGCTTGTTCAACTTACAACTCAGTGTCCAGCTACCATGGATGGCCATTTTGTATGGATTGGTTATAGATACAGTGTTGAACCAGCAGGAATGAAAAATAGCACACACAATGTTATGACTCAATGTGGCCCTCATCTACATGCATCCACTGACAAACTGGCAAGTGCTTCTTGGGATCATCTCAAATCAAATGAGATGAAAGATTAATGGATCTCTGTTCAATTTTCCAACTGTTAATACCCAATTTACGCCTGAAATTCAGATGCTACCAATTGGAAAACATACCCTTGTCATTCTACATAAATTTCGTACTCTTCTGAAGATCAAAGAACTGAAAATGATTCTTTGCCATGGTTCGACCCATAAGCAGCTTCCAGGATAGTAAGAGCTTGGGGCTGGGTGGATAGCTTGGAAAGTCCAAGTTTCGGCTGCACTGACAACTGGAGATTAGCCAGGCTGTTTTCACAGTGTTTTTCAATGGTGTTTCTAGGATGGTTCCTGGCTGTTTCCAGGCTGTTTCTAGGGTGGTTTCAGGCTGTTTCCAGGCTATTTCTAGGGTGGTTCCAGGCTGTTTCCAGGGTGTTTCTAGGGTTGTTTCAGGCAGCTTCTAGGTTGGTTCTAAGATTATTTTAATTGCTACAGTTACTTTCAAAAATATGAGAAAAGATATAGGCCCTGAAATTTCAGTGAAGTGGGAGGGTAGAAATAGAGTGAATTTAGGCAAAAGTAGGGTGAATCTAGGGACATCGAGAACTTGGACAGCAAGACAGTGGAGGAGAAAATAACAAACCACATTAATGTTTTTGTCACAGGGTCATTCAAGGGAGCTACTGATGACTTCTGCCAAATTAATCAGTTCATAGTGCATTGCTGAATAAGGAAATGCCTTGGGTGCCAGTGCAACTCACTTCATCTCATTTGACAGTGGAGCCAGACAAATGCGTTTGGGGTGATCAGTTTTTATTGATTCACATGTTTTCCAAAAGCTCTCGGGGCAATTGACTGCATGCATGTAGCGATATGAGAACCGACTGTCAAAACTCACTACTTTATTAACTGTAAGGGCTTTCATTCCTTGCATCTTGTGTGCAACTACAAGCATAGCGTCCTTTATGTTAATGCCAAGTATGCTGGGAGTTGCCATGACTCCTTTATCCTGAGGCAGTCTACGGCCCTTGCTCTTTATCAGAATCAAGGGCAAGTCACAGGCTGACTTATTGATGGCAAGGGATAGCCAATATTACCCTGGCTCTTGACACCACTGTGGTAGACCACCAGTGTAGCAGGGAAGCACTACAGTGAAGCTTATATCAGAACTTGTATTTAGATTGAGCAAGCAATTGGTACGTTTGTAATGGGCAGGTGGCTGATTGTATTATCCTCCCAGCGCTGCCTCTAAAACTGTCATAGATTGTTGTGCCCTCCATAATTTTGCTCTGCAAAAAATCCTGCATATAGAAATCCCCAAGGAGGAAGGAAAGGCAGAGCCTGAAACCCTAGAGGGTCATGAAGAAGATGCTGCAACATCACAGATAGCAGCAGGTTGAGGGCTGTGAATCAGACTTAATGAAGAAACCTTCAGTCACATGTGATCTAGCTCTTAACATTCCACCTCAGCAATCATCAAGATGGCTATTATCCAACCTGCTGCTGTGCTGAGGGAGAGCAGGCTCCTCGGAGAGCTCTCTTGCTATCTCACTGGAATGGGGACCTGGTACTGATGACCAGAGATCTGGGGAGAACAGACCTAATGGAATCACTATGATCCTTTAACCCCTGAGAGAATGTGTACCTGATATCCTCTAAATCCTCCAATATGCTCAACTGGAGAAATCTGATTCTGGCAGCTATCAATCACTCCTTACGGTCTTCCAAAGTCTGAAGACCATTTGTAAGTGCCTCCACATTGAAGGCACTCAGTGGCCTGGAAGCATCACTGTTTTGGAGGACATTTGGAGATGTTTCTGTGCTGCCATTTACTCCAAGATGTACTGCATTGATGAATAACCCTTCCTTATGTTGCCACAGAGGATGTCATCAGATTCTGCCACAATCCTTGCCATCTGCTGCATATCATATGAGATAGTACACATTGCCTCCGTGTGTGATACTCTGCTTACAACTTTCTCTTCAAGTCAGGACCTCTGAGAGCATTGCCTGATGCTGTAGAGCTAGGAGCTGACTTTTCCTAAGCCTCTGTTCAGGAACATTATGTTCCTCTTCCACTGCCACATCATCTGGCTTCCTTGTGTTTTGCGACTGTCCCAGTGACAAATCATGTCTCTATGTGGGTTAGTGAGAGTTAGTAATAGGGTGAATAACAGAGTGAGTGAATTTCTGGTACCTGTGACCAATGTAGAAGGTCTTGGTATCTCTTCTGTGCCATCTTCCAGTGATTTACATCTTGGTGTTTCTGTAAAGATAAAAAGAATCACAAAGACTATTGGATAAATTAGGTATTGCTCACAATTTGTTTTTTGCTGCTTTAGGGGTTTCTATGCAATAATAGCTACAGATATAATATATATGAATGTTCTGGAACTTCCAAGACATTCAGCTGGTCTGAATGAACCCACTGTGGCAGCAAATCGTGAACATCAGAATTTCGGAGCCAAAGTGTCTTCTGGTAGTTAAATGATCAAAACAATTACCTTTCAAAAATTCAAACTCAATAAAATTTTGCAAAATTGGAACCAATTACCCTATTCATTGATTTAATTTCTTATTCATTGATTGAATTATGTTGCACTGAATCTGTAGTTTTCTATTTTTATAAAATTGTTCAGTTAAAATCACATTACAACCGATTGTAGTCGGATGTGACTAATACCTTTTACATTGATAGATTGGGACTTCCAATTCTTTAATTACTCGCTAAATGTTTCTACCTATTGAATGTAAGTGCTTCTATAGATTCTTAATCTGTAACTTTTTAACTCTCTGCTGAACATATATGCGTGCATGGATTATTAACCTGTAAATGTTTTATTACTTGTTAACTGTTTATACTTGTATCGATTGTTAAGTGGTCAATTTTAAATTTTTTTTTTATTCGTTCATGGGATGTGGGCGTCGCTGGCGAGGCCAGCATTTATTGCCCATCCCTAATTGCCCTCGAGAAGGTGGTGTTGAGCCGTCTTCTTGAACCGCTGCAGTCTATGTGGTGAAAGTTCTCCCACAGTGCTGTTAGGTAGGGAGTTCCAGGATTTTGACCAAGCGACGATGAAGGCGATATGTTTCCAAGTCGGGATGGTGTGTGACTTGGAGGGGATGGTGCGGGTGATTTTGTTCCCAATGTGCCTGCTGCCCTTGTCCTTCTAGTTGGTACAGGTCACGGATTTAGGAGGTGCTGTCGAAGAAGCCTTGGCGAGTTGCTGCAGTGCATCCTGTGGATGGTGCACACTGCAGCCACGGTGTGCCAGTGGTGAAGGGAGTGAATGTTTAGGGTTGTGGATGGGGTGCCAATCAAGCGGGCTGCTTTGTCCTGGACGGTGTCAAGTTTCTTGAGTGTTGTTGGAGCTGCACTCATTCAGGCAAGTGGAGAGTATTCCATCACAATCCTGACTTGTGCCTTGTAGATGGTGGGAAGGCTCTGGGGAGTGAGTAGGCGAGTCACTCACCACAGAATACCCAGCCTCTGACCTGCTCTTGTAGCCACATTATTTATGTGGCTGGTCCAGTTAAGTTTCTGGTCAATGGTGACCCCCAGGATGTTGATGGTGGGGGATTCGGCGATGGTAATGCCATTGAATGTCAAGGGGAAGTAGTTAGACTCTCTCTTGTTGGAGATGGTCATTGCCTGGCACTTGTCTGGCACGAATGTTACTTGCCACTTATCAGCTCAAGCCTGGATGTTGTCCAGGTCTTGCTGCATGCGGGCATGGACTGCTTCATTATCTGAGGGGTTGTGAATGGAACTGAACACTGTCCAATTGCCAGCGAACATCCCCATTTCTGACCTTATGATGGAGGGAAGGTCATTGATGAAGCAGCTGAAGATGGTTGGGCCTGGGACACTGACCTGAGGAATTCCTGCAGCAATGTCCTGGGGCTGAGATGATTGGCTTCCAACAACCACTAACATCTTCCTTTGTGCTAGGTATGACTCCAAACACTGGAGAGTTTTCCCCCTGATTTCCATTGACTACAATTTTACTAGGGCTCCTTGGTGCCACACTCGGTCAAATGCTGCCTTGATGTCAAGGGCAGTTACTCTCACCTCACCTCTGGAATTCAGCTCTTTTGTCCATGTTTGGACCAAGGCTGTAATGAGTTCTGGAGCTGAGTGGTCCTGGCGGAACCCAAACTGAGCATCGGTGAGCAGGTTATTGGTGAGTAAGTGCCGCTTGATAGCACTATCGACGACAACTTCCATCACTTTGCTGATGATTGAGAGTAGACTGATGGGGCGGTAATTGGATTTGTCCTGCTTTTTGTGGACAGGACATACCTGGGCAATTTTCCACATTGTCGGGTAGATGCCAGTGTTGTAGCTGTACTGGAACAGTTTGGCTAGAGGCGCGGCTAGTTCTGGAGCACAAGAATTCAGCACTACAGCCGGGATGCTGTCGGGGCCCATAACCTTTGTTGTATCCAGTGTATTCAGCCATTTCTTGATATCACGAGGGGTGAATCGAATTGGTTGAAGACTGGCTTCTGTGATGGTGGGGGTATCGGGAGGAGGCCGAGGTGGATCATCCACTCGGCACTTCTGGCTGAAGATTGGTTGCAAACGCTTCAGCCTTGTCTTTCGCACTCACATGCTGGACTCTGCCATCATTGAGGATGGGGATGTTTACAGAGCCTCCTCCTCCCGTTAGTTGTTTAATTGTCCACCACCATTCATGACTGGATGTGGCAGGACTGCAGAGCTTTGATCTGATCCGTTGGTTGTGGAATCGCTTAGCTCTGTCTGTAATATGTTGCTTCCGTTGTTTTGCATGCATGTCATCCTGTGTTGTAGCTTCACGAGGTTGGCACCTCATTTTTAGGTACTGGTGCTGCTTCTGGCATGCTCTTCTACACTCCTCATTGAACCAGGGTTGATCCCCTGGCTTGTTGGTAATGGTAGAGTGAGGAATATGCCGGGCCATGAGGTTACAGATTGTGCTGGAATGCAATTGTGCTGCTGCTGATGTCCCACAGCGCCTCATGGATGCCCAGTTTTGAGCTGCTAGATCTGTTCTGAATCTATCCCATTTAGCATGGTGGTATTACTTGCTAATGTGCTACATTGATGCTGGGGAATCTTTTGTCAGTCTTATTATGGCTAACCACATGAAAATGGAATCTAATTGATCCTGTCTACAAACCACAAACCGTTATGAGCTTGATTGTACGTGAGATTGTTGGAACTCTGAACTTGCCTCATTTACATCATAGGGCCGATTTCTGAATGCGTGCTCTTGAATGGAACCTTGCTTCCCATGATTTTGCACCCATTAAAATTATGCGCTCCCAGAGGGTGAGGCATCATGTCACGATCCTGCATTTGGAATGCTGGCCCGCATGAGTGGATTCAGAGCACCAGCAGGAGCATCTGAACAACTGCAAGTGTTTCGTTCAATGCAACTTGGGAGAAACAGATTGGAAAATGGGTGGAGATTTGTTATCCTGTACCTCTGCCCACTTTGCACATCACGTACCTAAAACAAGTCAGAGGTTAATTTATATATTAATGTGGGGACAGGGACATTCTGCATGCCATTTCTTGATGTTCTGACATGCAGGGCATCCATGTTTAATTACTCCCATCCAATCAGGGAATTCAGGGTTACTAGGCAGTATTAAGTTTACCGAATCAAAAGCAAAATACTGCGGATGCTGGAAATCTGAAATAAAAACAGAAAATGCTGGAAAAGCTCAGCAAGTCAGGCAGCATCTGCGGAGAAAGAAACAGAGTTAATGTTTCAGGTCGAAGACCTATCGTCAGAACATTCTAGCATTTTTCTTGTACTGCTGCATCGGATGGAAGAAAAATAAGATATATTTTGTCAACTGATGGGGATCTCTCTCTCACCTCTAGCCTTCAACCTCTCTCTCTATTGCAACCTTTCTTATCTTTCCTTATTGAATCAATCCTATTATGGTTGTGCTCCTTTGGACTTTTCTATCTTGTACCATATAAAGTCCAAACAGGCTGCCTTTCTAACTCTGGTCTTTTTGTGGATCCCTCCCTCTCTTCACTCCACTATTGGCAGCAAACAGTTTAGCTGCCTTGCTCCTTCTCTCCGGACTCCCTCCTTCAAACTCTATGCATCGAATGCCCAGTTCTGATGAAAGGTCATTGACCTGAAACGTTAACTCTGTTTCTTTCTCCACAGATGCTGCCTCACTTGCTGAGCTTCTCCAGCACTTTCTGTTTTTATTTCAGATTTCCAGCATCCGCAGTATTTTGCTTTTGATTTAATGTCAACCGCACTTCTTTTCTTAATAAGATAGTGGCAATTAGTAAAAGATTCATATTTTTAATACCCTCCGTGCTGCACACCCAATATTTTTCCCATCTGTAGGTAGGAGCTAATGAAGCCAACCTATGAACAAAATGTGTTGCACACACCATTCATATGAAAGATATTAAACTTTTCATGGCAGACGTGGTTATTAGTGATGCATAGCTTGTGTATTTAAACCAGTGATCTCTGCTCTGAGCTTTTGGGTTGCTGCCAATCATAGGCACAGGCCAGCAATACAAACACACAAATCATGCAATATTAATATCAATCTCTCCTCCAAGAAAAATTAATATCTTCAAAGCAGATAGTCTATGGAGGAACATTGCTTCACTGGCTTCTGTTGTTCAACCTAGATGTTGAAAATGTTTAATTATGGGAATTCTATGGGCTGTTGCAGCTAAGCCAATAACTAACTATTAAATGTTAAAATCCACGGCCCTGGGTTAGAAAAAAATGATCTATTATCATGTTAGATTAGTATTAAACTGAAACAATAATATTAACTATGGCTTTTAACTAGCCACGTATCCAAAACCTTGTATTGTAAAGATGTGAGAATAAACTTCAAGCATGCTATCTAAATATCAAATAGATTTTTATTCTGAAAGGGTTATCATATTTGCATTAAATACATGCTCATTTGCATATCACGTTAAATGAGAGTTAGCAAATTGGCAAGAGAGGTTAATATTTATGGCTTCATTACGCTGAAATATTAGACCTTAAAAAGTGTAAAAATCAGTATTAATCATGCCTTTTCAGAACATAAACGCAAGTGGGTTGGAACTGAACTTCTCACAAGGCTCCAAGTAATAATTACATTGGCATTTAGTGTGAGCATCATTAGGGCCAATTTAGAATAACTGGAATGGAGTGCACTGGGACCTCAGCAAAGAGGGAAATTATGATATTTAATCACTACAAAGCACCATCCATAAAGCTTCATTAAGTTGCACTTTCAGTGAGAAATCATTCAAAATTAACTGGGTAAATGGTGCCTGATTTTTTACACTGAGGTGACGTTTTCAGCCAGATGCCTTCTAATGCTTATTTCACATGTGACTAATTCAGCAGAAATTTAAAGTGTTACATTTACTGGGTGCTCTCAGCTGTCTTATTAGGCTGAATGATTAACATTTTACCTCAAAGTGATTAAAAAGAGACCCAAATCAATTCATACAGTTCAACACAATTCTGTTGAATGGAGACCTGGTAATTATTCACAATCCAACTTGCATAGATTTCAATTCCATTCTTTATATTTTTAATATCGGTAGGAGGAAGCTGAACAGGTTTTTATTTATGCCAGACTGTGTTCATGATACCGATTATTAACATTTTAATGGCTTTTTGATGCCTCCCCAATTCATGATGCTCGTTAATGCAAATTTGATTGTACACATCTGCTAAACTGGATACTTTTAAAATTATATTTTGTTTCAGGGTTTATCTTTTCCAATGTAGAAGAATCAAGAAGCAGGAATATCAGGTTTCTTATCCAACAAAAAACAATAATAAAGGATATTTGAACAAGCAGCTACCTGGGGGTGAGGGCTAGGAAGTTGCATCAGTAACAAAAGTGTGATAAGTTGAGCTGGCCACAGGCAGAGCTATAGGATGGAAGAGGGCTTCTGTCCCATGGACATGATGCACTTGTCAGATGCACCCGGAATTCCACAGCACCATTTGCCCCGATGTGCTGACCCAGGCATAGAATGCAGGGTTGGCTCATTTGTGTGCCCGCTGACATTGGCTGAGCACAAAGTTTAGGTGTGGACTTTAGTTAGCAAGGAATGGCTGAAGGTTTCAGCAGCAGGTTGTTGAGCAGGAGATAAGTAAAGAAAGAACTTTATATAGTGCCTTTCACGACCTCAGGATATCCCAAAGCTCTTTACAGCCAATTAAGTATCTTTGAAATGTAGTCACTGTGTTAATGTAGGAAACACGGCAGCCAATTTGTGCACAGCAAAGTCCCACAAACAGCAATTTGATAATGACCAGATAATCTGTTTTTTAGTGATGTTGGTTGAGGGATAAATATTGGCCAGGACACCAGGGTGAACTCCCCTGCTCTTCTTCGAAATAGTGCCATGGAATCATTTACGTCCACCTTAGAGGGCAGACGGGCCCTTGATTAAACACTTATCCGAAAGATGGCACCTCTGACAATGCAGCACTCCTTCAGTACTGCACTGGACAGTCAGCCTGGATTATGTGCACAAGATTCTGGAGTGGGGCTTGAAACCACAATCTTCTGACTCAGAGGTGAGAGTGCTACCCACTGAGCCATGGCTTGGCTGATACAGTCACAAAGTAGTGAACCTTTTGCAAGACTCAGTAGATTGGTAGATAAGGGCAGGCAAGGTAACAGACCAGCCACTGTCCCTTTTCCTTCTTGAGCAGCATGGACATTAACACACTTCAACCTCTAAAATCAGTAATTGTACAAGTCACCCTTCACATTGCACTGCAGTTAAGGGTTTCTCCAACTTTGTGTCTTAAAATATGTGTTGCTAATTCCCCTAAGAGGAATGCAGAATCTTAAAACCTGTTCCTCCAGCTACCAGCAACTCTATTACATCAGCTGCCTGATGCCTCCTGGAAAACATCCCTCACATGCTCGTCTTTGCACAACCTTGTTATTTGCATATAGAAATTTGCATACAATGCCTGTGAAAGGCAAGGGACTGGAGGAAGCATACTAGACATTAGAGAGCTAACCCTCTACAAGGAGCAGGCATGGGGCTGGTGGGGAAGCATTCTGCTCTAGCCATGGGAGATATCAAAATTGGTGGGACAGTGCAGGCTACAGGTTATTGGCTGCAGACTTAGTTATTCATTATGACATCCCTGTGAAGAAGCAGACAGCCAGAACCTTCTTCACCCTTCACTGTCTACTTAATCTCTTGAGGTTATGCTCATTCATTGTTATCTTATGCTTCTCTTTCCTGTAGATGTATCACAGCAATAAATGATGTGATGACGATGACAATGGGGATGATGATGAAAAGACGAAGAATGACGAGGACCAGGCCATACAAGAATCCTTGGAGCAAGAGAAAGTTTCCTGTTCCATTGACCCAACCCCTTTCACCCCCGGGTCACTTCCTTTCTCACTCCCATGATTCAGCTCAGATACTTTCACCCAGAGAAATGTAGATTGTATAAGTGAGGTTGTGGCATCAAGAGAGTCACAGAACTGAGTGAGCCGGAGGAGTGGGGATTGTTTGAAGATGTGCCCACTTGCCAATGAAGGCTGTGGAGAAGGCTGCCTATGACTTCGGAATCGTGAGATCCAGATCCCATGGTACTTACCTGAAAAGGATTTTTGAGAAACATCACACCTTTGTGAATATTCTGAGAAGCTCTTCTAAATTCATTCTTAGGGTATGGGTTTCGAGAGCAAAGCCGAAACTTATTGCCCATCCCTAGTTGCCTTGAGAAGCTAGTGTTAGTGTAGCAGTTTAATACAAATAGGCCACTTCAGAGGGCAGTTAAGAGTCAACCACACTGGTGTGAGACTGCAGTCACATACAGGCCAGATCAGGTAAGGATGAAAGGTTTCCTCCCCTAAAGGACATTAGTGAAACAGTTGGGTTTTTATGCAATCTAACGATGGTCATTTTTACAGCAACTTGTGCAGCAACTTGGGAGATAGTACATGGTTTAATTATGGCTACTTGAAATAAGCCAGTGGCATAGAAATTGAGTCCGTGGGTGACTTTTACAGCCGGAGTTCAGAGCTGTCCGGACAGATCATCTGAGCCATAGGTCTTCTTGCAGAAGCTGGCACAGCTCTCCTACAACGTCTTTGGTGTAGTGCACTCTACTCAGCAGAGCTCAGAAGATCTGTGTGACCTGCAAATTCTTTAAGGGGGTGGATAATATCTTGCAGAGCACATTCTCTTCAAATGCTGCTTCCCTCTTTTTTCCTCCATCCTTATTGTTGCAGCAGATTATCTCGTCATTTATCTCGTTGCTTTCTGTGGAACCTTGCTACTCACAGGTTGGCTGCTGCATTTGTCTACATAACAAAAAGTGACTATTCTTCAAAAGTAATTCATTGGCTGTAAGGCACTTTGAGACATCCTGAGGATGTGAAAAATGCAATATAAATCCAAGCTCTCTCTCCCTCTCACCACCTCGTCATAAATGCACGTAGCTTAAGGAATAAAACAAACGAATTAGAAGCACAAATTCAGCTTAAAGGGTATGACAGAGTGGTCATCACTGAGAACTGGCTACAAGCAGGGCATGAATGGGAGATAAATATTTCAGGTTATAAGATCCTTAGAAAGGACAGGGAAATTGGAAAAGGAGGAGGAGTAGCAATATTGATAAAATACACTATTACAGCATTAGAAGGAGGGGATATCAGTAAGGGTGAGCAGGCAGTAGGAATTGAGGAATAGTAAAAGATGCAAGACTTTGGTGGGAGTTGACCTCCTGATAGCAGTGATGAAGTAGTGGGATGCATAATTACAGAGATCAGAGAAGCTTGTTGCAAAAATAGAGTGGTTATAATGGGAGACTTTAATTTTCACATAGACTGAGAGTAGCAGATCAGCTCGAGTTCCAAAGGCAGCAAATTACTTGAGTATATTTGACAGTTTTCTAGAACATTATGTTCTTGAACCAACAAAAGGACAGGCCATACTAGATTTAGAGATGAGTAATGAGCCAGAATTAGTTAACAATCTAACAGTAAGGGAACATCTGACTAACAGTGGCCATAATGTGATTGAATTCGGCATTAGGTTTGAGAGGGAGAAGGGTGAGTCACAAACCAAGGTTTTCAATTTAGGTAAGGCTGACTTTGAAGGGATGAGGCAGAAATTGACCACAATAAACTGGGCAGAACTGTTAATGGGTAGAACTACAGGTCAACAGTGGGAGGTGCTCAAAGAAGTATTTGGTACAATACAAGACCTGGATATACCCTAAAAGGCAAGAGCTCTACTTGTGTAATTAAACAGCCTTGGTCAACAAAAGAGGTAAGAGATAGTATAAAATAAAAAAAGGGCTTACACGAATGCAAAGAATAGTGGAGATCCCATGGACTGGAAGAGATATAAAGAACAGCAAAGGGATACAAAGAAAGTAGTAAGAGTTGCAAAAAAGGAATATGAGAAAAAATGTGAAGGATCTCAAGGATAACACTGAAAGGCCTTACAAATACATTAAGAGAAAGAGGCTGGTTAAGGGTAATGTGGACCCCTTAAAGACAGACGCAGGCGATATTGTAATTGAAAGTAAGGAAATGGCAGAATTGCTAAATATTTACTCTACAGTAGAGGAAGTGGATAAAATACCAGAGATACGAGGAAAAATAAAAATAAATCAAGGGAAGGAACTTACTAGGTTTAATGTAAGTAAAAAATGGTAATGGAAAAAGTCTGAAGATTGACAAATCTCCAGGACCTGACGGTTTCCACCTCTGGGGATTAAAAGAAATAGGTGAGGAAATTGCAGATGCTTTAGTCATAATCTTCCAATGCTCTCTTGATTCAGGAATTGTCCCATTGGATTAGAAATTGCTAATGTCACTCCATTATTTAAGAAGGGTGGGAGAGAGAAACCAGGAAATTATAGACTATTAATTTAACATCTGTTGTGGGGAAGTTACTAGAATCTGTCATTAGGGACAGAATGACTGTGCACTTGGACAAATATGAACTGATCTGAGAGAGTCAGCATGGATTTGTAAAGGGTAAGTCATGCCTAACAAACCTAGTTTTGATTTTTTTTGAGGAGTTCACTAACATGGTAGATAAGGGAGTGTCTATGGATGTTATTTATATGGACTTCCAGAAGGCATTCAATATGGTTCCACACAAGAGACTGTTAGCAAAAATGAAAGCTCATGGAATTGGAGACAACCTATTGACTTGGGTAGAGAATTGGTTAGGAGGTAGGAGACAAAGAGTAGGGATAATGGGTACGTACTCAAGTTGGTAGGATGTGACTTGTAGTGTCTCCCAGCTATTTCCTCTGGTGGGGGAATCCAGAACAAGGGGGCACAATCTTAAAATTAGAGCTAGGAATGAGATCAGGAAATACCTTTTCACACTGTGGGTAGTGGAAATCCGGAATTCTCTCCTCCAATAGGCTGTGAAGGCTAGGTCAATTGAACATTTCAGGACTGAGATTAACATACTTTTATTAGGTTTGGGTGTCAAGGAGTATGGATGAAAGGCAGTTAAATGGAGTTGAGGTACAGATCAGCCATGATCTAATTGTGATGTGGAGATGCCGGTGATGGACTGGGGTGGACAAATGTAAGGAGTCGCACAACACCAAGTTATAGTCCAACAGCTTTATTTGAAATCACAAGCTTTCGAAGCAAAGCTCTGAAAGCTTGTGATTTCAAATAAAGCTGTTGGACTTTAACCTGGTGTTGTGCGACTCCTTACAATGATCTAATTGAATGGTGGAACATGCTCGAGGGTCTTAATGGCCTATTCCTGGTGACATGATCCTATGTTCAAATGTCACTCCATTATTTAAGGCAGGAGATGGGGAGAAATCAGGAAACTACAAATTACAGTTTAACATCAGTTGTGGGGAAGTTACTGGAATTGATCATCAAAGAAAGAGTGACTAAGCACAGGGGAAAATATCCCTGTGGACTCACAAGCCTTAGGCTGTCAGAGGCAAGGTCAGCAGCTCTATCCAGGTGCAAGACAAAATAAAAAAACACGACAAAATCTCTTCTGTAACTTAAGCAATCACTCTTCAAAGCTTCTCCGGGTTGCAATCTCCAAAGTAACAGTATCAGCTCATGCTGGCAACAGGTACACCTCTTATCAGTCATCCTAAGTTACCCTTGGTGCATTGGAGTTGTTAGTCATGGGTTTTAACCACTCCTATGTCAGGCATCCTAATGTACATATATTACAATGACCTCCCATCAGCATTACCACAAGCACAGATCTGAACGGAATCACCTGTGAAGCTATTACGGGGTGGAATCAGATCCCACCACAAAAAAACGTCAGTAGGCAGTATTTATACTCTAAACTTGCTGCCCAATGTGAGTAAATTCACTGCTGCCGGGCATGTGCAAATAAACCATAAAAGGAGACTTGATTTTAGTCAGAGCAGACATGCAGCTTGCAGCACGTACAATGCTGTTCATATTTGCCTCCTCCGGTTGTGGATGAGTGCTTGATAAATTATCGGCTAGCTCTATTCTATAGATTAAATGGTTGCTCCTAGCACTGTTGTATTTAATGGGTAGGTGAAAAGGAGTATTGTTATCCCAAATCTGTGAGCATGTCAGTAACTTGACATGAATTTTTGAAAAGCTTTTAGAATTTAACAACACTTAAGGGACCCATAAAGGTTCACTAGATTGATTCCTGGGATGAGAGGGTTGTCCTATGAGGAGAGATTGAGTAGAGTGGACCTATACTCTCTGGAGTTTAGAAGAATGAGAGGCGATCTCATTGAAAAATATAAGATTCTGAGAAGGCTTGACAGGGTAGATGCTGAGAGGCTGTTTCCCATGGCTGGAGTGTCTAGAGCTAGGGGGCATAGTCTCAGATAAGGGGTCAGACATTTAGGATTGAGGTGAGGAAAAATTTTTCACTCAGAGGGTTGTGAATCTTTGGCATTCTCTACCCTAGAGGGCTGTGGATGCTCAGTCGTTGAATATATACAATGCTGAGATCGATAGATTTTTGGACTCTAAGAGAATCAAGGGATATGGGGATCGGGCAGGAAAGTGGAGTTGAGATCGAAGATCAGCCATGATCTTATTGAATGACGGAGCCGTGTAATTGAGGGGCTGTACGGCTACTCCTGCTCCTATTTCTTATGTTCTTAACACTAATCAAGTTAACATAAGTCTATCTTTCTGCAGCAAAAATGTTACAGAAGAATCCTTGCTCCTTTTCGTTTTCATGTTTTTCAGTTGAAACTTTCTCGTGGTGTAGGTTTGAAATTAATAAAGGTAACTAGTGAAATGGGACAAATAATGGATGCAAATGTTTAGTGCATTGCAATTTTAGCATTATCACTCCAGTAGTAAAGACGTTTGTGCTGTGTTTGTACGTACAATCTTCAAACATGTGAGGGCCAAAAATCCACTGGCCTTTCGGCGTTCTCGCACCATAAGTCCAGTGGGAGTGTGAAGAATGGGCCTGGAATTAGACTGGGACCAGAATTCACCAGGTCCTAGCCTCTGCTGTCAGTTTCTGTGGAAACTTGCTCCGCCCCAAACAAGATCAACCATGACAGAGGGGACATGCCCAGGCAAAGGGATTCCCAGGCAAGAAGTTACCTGGGCCCTGGCCTGGAAATCTGCCAGCAGGTGCTTACACCAAGTGAGAGGAAGCATATCAGCCTGCCAGTTGGTGGGTGTGAAAGCCAGTTAAGGATTCAGGCCTGGATCTTGGGCTTGATCCCTGGAGACCTTGAAAAATACATTGACTTTTCTTGGCCTCCTTATAAATTGGGCTGCTGGGACATCAGAACCTTAATTTTTTGTATTGGCCTGACACCCACCCGAAGCTAGCACCGTCCAACATAATTACTGGCCCCTCCATTCAGGTGGGCACCCATTGGCAATGTTTTAATACGATGACTTCCCCCCCTCCTTACCACGCTTACTCTGCTGGAGTAAGGAGGGAAGGTAACCAGTGGGCGTATGGTGGCATTTACTCGGGATATCAGCCTCCTGATTCTTTTGGCCCAGTAATTTACAGCTTACACTAGTATTAAGTGGTAATTCGTTTGACTTTGCAGTCCTGGCAGAGAGTCTTGCCCACCAAGAGTGATTATCCAAAATTTGATCGTGTGGCTCATGATTTAACTTATTTTATAGGGTAGAAAGACTGTAGGCAGTGTGGACCCCAAATTTCGCAGATTCCTTCTCAGTGGGCGAAGCTCCCCGTTGGGATTGCAAGGTTGGAAAATTGTCCCTTTAATGTTGCAATGATATTGCATTTCTATGTGTCACGAGTGTGTTCCCAGTAAAATAGAAATTAAAATTTATAAAGTTTAAAAATTGTGCCATTTTAAAACTGTGAGCTGTTTTCTAACTTTATATTTGTTTGATTCTATGGGGGTGAAATCCATCTTGAGCAGTGATATAAAACAGGTGATAATGCAGCAGCTGGTTTTACAGTCCGCCCAATTCTCCTTTCCTGCTGAAGTTGAAGTTGCCGCCAGGAATCCTTTGAGCTGACACGTTCGGAGGAAAAGGGGACCAATGGAAGGATGTCCAAGAGGTGTTCTGAGCCCTCCCGCCCACAACCACACGCCAACATCTGCAGAGGGAGGGAAGAAACCTAATTTTGACAGATAGTGGAGGCTCCTCAACCCAATGTTCAGCTGCTTGAGGTGCTTGTGAGGCGGGTTTTTCTCGACTACTCCAGAGCACCATCCCATAGGTCAGCACTGCAGCATGCCTACAAGAAGGTGCAGCCAAGTTTCAGACCACAGCTGACTGTTACTGTCCCTGTCCTTGCAAGCTCTGTGCTGCATGGAGGCTGCTGGCATCCTTGCAGTAGATGGCAGAGTTTGGCATCTTCCCCTCTGCTGACCCAGTCCCGACAAGGCAGGTTACCACAATCATTCCCGGGTGAGTTTTCCAGGTCTTCCTGAAATGGTTGGTGTCATCTTGGCAGATGTGGCCAAACAAGCAGCGTTGGCTCCTGATCTCCTGATCAACCTGGCATGTCTTCTTTCATGCAACACCATGTAAAGTGTGACATGCTGTGATCAGGGTGCTTCTGAAGAACCTTCCAGCATACGGTTAGACAGACATTCACATCGCATTGTGATGTACCCAATGATGGCTGGTGCAGCCGTCATTGGGTACAGGAGCCTCCACCGTGTGTCAAAATTAGGTTTATTCCCTCTCTCTGCAGATGTTGGCGCGCGGGTGTGGGCGGGAGGGCTCCGAACACCTCTTGGACATCCTTCCACTGGTCTCTTTTTCCTCCAAACATGTCAGCTCGAAGGATTCTTGGCGGCAAACCTTTTGATGCCAACAACAGGAGCTAAATAAATAAGTAACTGCACCTGGCACAGAGGCTCATGAAAACCTAGGTGCCAGCTGGAAACAAAAAAAAATCCACAATAAGGGCCTTGAAAAGATCTAACGCACATTCCTTTAAAGTGTTTGGGCCTTTAAAGTGCCCTCTCGCCTGCAGGTCCACCCGAGCCCTTGTCCCCTGCCAGGTTTCAATGGTGTGCTGGAGATGTAGAGTCCAGCACATTCCTGGGCCTGGAGATTGCGCAGAGCTCTTCCACCAACTTATTTGCAAATGTTAATAAAGATCCTGTGTGCTGCAGGCAGATGCTTCAGATGCCCACCCTAGGCCCAACACAAAGATTGAGTGGGGCCTTTTAACAAGTTTGAATCTGGCAAAACTAATTTCTGCCAGATTTTTGTAACTCTAACATCTTGATACCACCCCAAATTGGGGGGGGGGGGGGGCGGAGATGAGACAAAAATGATCTCTGGAGTGTCTAAGCCTGTCCTGAGGTTGGTGTCCCAGGTCAGAGGGTCAACTGGGGTCTAGGGCCCTGGACTGTTGGTCAGAGATGATGGGCCTGATTAGAGTAGTAATTCTGGGTCCTGTTAGCAGACATGGGCAGGAAAAGGGTTAAATGTATTCTTAAAATGCATTTTAAAAGTACAGAGGTTGAACGACAGAATCTCATGCTTTTCCTGCCTCTACTGGAGCTGGACTCTAAGACAAGATAAGCACCTGCAAGCTTATGTTATCCAATATTAAAGAACCCATCTATTGTGTGAGACTTAATGAAGTGGGTTCAGTAACCTTGAATGAAGAAGATAAGATGTATGGAAAAGTTAAGAGAAGGCATTTTGAGATGAAGTCAATTTACCCATGTCAATCAATAATATAACTTTACTCATTGGTTTTATACATATATCTTGTAGTTTGAGAGCTAGTTGCATGCCTTATAAAGGCATTTAGATTAGTGATTTGTAGCTCAGAAAGGTATAAAAAGGTGGTGAATTGTAACGGGACTTTGGATTCAATAGCTTGGCATCTATTCAGCTCACGAGCTGTAACCTTGATAGACCTTATCTTCCCAAATCATGATTACTTGATTTGTAAGTTTTTCACCTTACTTGGAGGATTAAACTTTGAATAAACATAACTTTGCTTTTATACATATTGTCTTACCTAAAGCTAGCTTGCTAACAATCTAACCAATGGATGGAGTTAGGTGGGAGATTTGAGACTGTCCAATGGTTCAGTGATTGGTGGCAGTCAATGACTCAGGGAAGTCCAGCTGGGTTGATCTGCAGCAGCTGATTGGTGATAAGTACAGGGTAAAGAACAACTTAGGTATTTCAGTCCTTTCTGCGCTCTCCCTCCGTTTTTCACATAAGGATTCTCCGCAGCTGAATGACCCACAATGCGGTATTTCTACTTGTTAAGTGACTATGTAGCTAGTTGAGTAAGTACCAGCAGTGCCTTCTTATTAGTCGCAAAGTTGTGTGTATTTATAACCCACCGTAATGCACCAGAGCTTCCAAAATGGATGTTACTGCAAATGCATGAAAAAGTCCGCAAGTTCAATGCACAGCCTGTGAGCTAACAGTAATTTCACCCATAGGGGTCATATTGGGAAGATAAAGGTAATCCTGATTAAAAATCAGTGCAGTTTAATAGAACAAGGGAATAAACTGATGTGAGAAAAAGGCAGGCCCTTGTAATAGAAGAGTCAACGGTGTGAGATGTTGGTTCGAGGTTGCACAGTTAGGAATAGTGGCCGTTAAATTGGGCCATGTAATGCCCATTGTTTCGGCGCTACACGGCCTCACTGACATCCAAGATGGCGTCTTGGATGCGCATGCACGTTTCCAGCGTGACGTGCGCCAGATGCCATCTTGGTATGGGAGTTAGTGCAGGCGCAGATAACCAATGCTGGAATCATGTAAAGTAGGGAGAAAATGGCTTCAATCAGTGTGCAACGCTGATTTAAAGTGATAGACACCATTTTGGGACTTAACGCTCAACTCAACGCACAGTCTTAACCCTGACCATCTGAACGTGTCTTAGAGTGCCTGGAGGATGCCCCCCACCAGCGCTATTTAAAGGGACCATGCAGAATTTACAGGTTAGTGGCTGGATTATTGCTTCTGGCTGTCGAGACATTTGTAACTGTTTTTGGAGGTCTCCTAGACTGCAATACTAGGACGCGGGGACATAGCCTAATATTTAGAGCCAGGATGTGCAGGAGCGAAGTTAGGAAATGCTTCTACACGCAAAGGGTGAGAGACATTTGGAACGTTCTTCTGCAGACAGCAGTTGATGCTAGCTCACTTGTGAATGTTAAATCTGAGATTGATAGATTTCTGTGAACCAAGAATATTAAGGGATATGGGTCTAAGGCGGCTATATGGAGTTAGGTCCACCATAATCTCATTGAATGGTGGAACAGGCTCGAGGGGCTAAATGCCACGACCACTTGCTGCCTCTTTATATGCGCCACCTTCTCCTGCAAGAAAGCGGGATGCGTGTCTGGGCGATGTACCTGTCATGGTTGAATAGCTGCCAATGTGTGTGGCCTGTGAGTTGTGGGTGGCAGCTTGAAACAGTGGTAATGTGTAAGGGTGAGAGGAAGCATTTGGTTGGAAGAGTTGAGTACTGATGGAAAGAGTTTGTTGGTATGTGTGGGATGGGGGGTGTGGTGTGTGGTGCAGTTGGTAGGAGACACCACTTAACAGTTGACCTCACTCACCTTGACCACTCATGTTAAAGCATTGAACTTCTTCCTGCACTTCATCCATATTCATGATGCTGTGTGCCTGGCATTGACTTCGTCCCCTGCTGCCTCCCACTGCCTTTTGTGTATATGTTTGGAAGGCCTCTTGCAACCCCCCCCCCCCCCCCCCCCACCATCCTCTGTGGATATAGGATGTCTCTCCTTCTGTCCACCTCTTGCACCAAGGGCTCTAATACATCAGCAGAGAACCTTGGTGCACGCACTCTTGCAGGCCTGGTACCAACTCAGATCGCTAGATTGGTGAGGCCTGTCGTGCAGATTGGAGGATGTGGGATTTAATAGTGTGCAACCTTCATTCAATGTCTTAACATAACTCATCAGTGTATAAACATAGGGAAGGGACCTGCATCTGTGTTTTATGTGTGTGGTGTCTGATCTCCGTTCAGACTCCGTGCAGACAGTAGACTATTATTTTCAGCAAATAACAGGTACCAGCTTCCTTTAAGAGATTTCTAAGAAACATCCTTCCTTTAAGAGATTGAGCTCCCCTTGTGGTGGAAAGTGTGAATTTCATTGAATCCACTTGCAAGGCCTGGAAAGGAACACTGATACTTTTCTCTGCAGCCGCAACCGGGAGTCTCAAAGGCTGTGTTAAGGATATCTCCTCACGGCTGGAGAAGAACTTGGAGGAGGAAGGGGAGGATCCAGTTGTCATGGTCCACGTAGGAACCAACGACATAGATAGAAATAGGAGGTTCTGCTGACAGAGTTTGAGGAGCTAGGGTCTAAATTAATAAGCAGTACCTGAAAGGTAATAATCTCTGGATTACTACCTAAGCCTCAAATTGGCAAAGGGACAAACAGATTAGATGGTTAAATGCATGGCTGAAAGAGTGGTGTGGGAAACAGGGGTTTCAATTCATGGGGCACTGGCACCAGAACTGGGAAAAGAGGGAGCTGTTCCGTTGGGACAGGCTCCACTTAAACCAAGCCGGGACCAGTGTCCTGGCGAATCGAATAACTAGGGCGGTAGATAGGACTTTAAACTAAAAAGAGGGGGGAGGGTTTGGTTAAGGGTAAATTTATTTGAGAAAAGTCAAGGTTATGGAGCAGAGTAGCGATTCGGGTAAAAACAAGCAGAGTGTGTCAGGAAGGGACAGAGAGATTAACAAAGTTAATAGGGCATTAGTGACTAAGGTCACATCAGGGAAAAACGGTAAAAAGTTAAAATTAAAGATGCTATATCTGAATGCATGAAGCATTTGTAAGAAGATAGAAGAATTAATGGCACAAATAGAGATAAGTGGGTTTGATCTAGTAGCCATTACTGAGACATGGTTGCAGGTTGACCGAAGTTGGGAACTAAATATTCGAGAGTACTTGACTTTTAGAAAAAATAGGCAAAATGGAAAAGGTGGGGTGGTTGGGTAGCCCTGATAATAAAGGATGAGCTAAAGACAGTAACGAGAAAGGATCTTAGCTCCGAAAATCAGGATGTAGAATCAGTATGGGTGGAGCTAAGAAATAACAAGGGGCAGAAAACATTGGTGGGAGTAGTTTACAGGACCCCTAACATAGTTATAATGTTGGACAGAGTATAAATCAGGAAATTAGAGGAGCCTGTAACAAGGATAATACAATAATCATGGGGGACTTTAATCTTCATAGAGACTGAGCAAACCAAATTGGCAAAAGTAGCTTGGAGGACGAGTTCATGGAATGCATTCGAGACAGTTTTCTAGAACAATATGTCGAGGAACCAACTAGGGTTATTTTAAATCTGGTATTAAGCAATGCGACAGGGTTAATTAGTAATCTTATAATAAAGGATATTATGGGGTAGAGTGATCATAATATTATAGAATTTCATATTGAGTTTGAGAGTGAAGCAGTTAAGTCTGAAACTACGTGGACCATGATGACTGGATCCTCCCCCTCCTCCTCCAAGTTCTTCTCCAGCCATGAGGAGATATCCTTAAATTTAAACAAGACCAATTACATGGGTATGAGGGGCGAGTTGGCGAAGGTAGATTGGGAAATTAGACTAAACGATATGACAATAGATATGCAAAGGCTAACATTTAAAGAAATAATAGATGATACTCAATGAGTATACATTCCCTTTAGGAATTAAAACTCCATGGGAAAAATGTTCTAACTTGACTAACTAGAGAAGTTAAGGATTGCATTAGATTAAAAGAAGAGGCTTACAATGTTGCTAAAAAGAGCAGTAAGCCTGAGGAATGGGAGGGCTGAAGAAATCAGCAAAGGATGACCATGAAATTGATAAACTCGGAGAACATTGAATAGGAGAGTAAACTAGCAAGAAATATAAAAACAGATTGTAAGAGCTTCTATAAGTGTGTAAAAAGGAAGAGATTAACAAAAGTAAACATGGGTCCCTTAGAGGCAGAGACAGTAGAAATCATAATGGGGAGTAAGGAAATGGCAGAGACGTTAAATAAATATTTTGTGTCGATCTTCACAATAGTAGACACTAGCAATAATAGTGGAGACCTAAGAGTCTAATTAGAGTGAGGAACTTAAATTAATTAAGATTAGTAAAGTAAAATTATTGGAGAAATTAATGGGACTAAGAGCCAACAATTCCCCTGGTCCCGATGGCCTACATCCTTGGGTTTTATAAGAGGTGGCTGCAGAGATAGTGGATGCACTGGTTTTGATCTACCAGAATTCCCTAGATTCTAGAACAGTCCCCGTTGATTGGAAGGTAGCGAATATAACCCTGCTATTCAAGAAAGGAGAGAGAGAGAAAACAGGGAACTATAGGCCAGTTATCCTGACATCAGTCGTTGGGAAAATGCTGGAATCTATTATTAAGGATGTAATAATGGGGCACTTAGAAAATCATAGTATGATTAGGCAGAGTTAGCAAGGTTTTATAAAAGAGTAATCGTATTTGACAAATCTCTTAGAGATTTTTGAGGGTGTAACTAGCAGGGTAGATGAGGGGGAAACCAGTGGATGTAGTATATTAGGATTTTCAAAAGGCATTCGATAAGGTGCTACACAAAAGGTTGTTACATAAGATTAGGGCTCATGGGATTGAGGGTAATATACTAGCAAGGATTGAGGATTGTTTTCTGTCCATTAACCAGAGAGTAGGAATAAATGGGTCATTTTCGGGTTGGCAGGTTGTAACTAGTGGGGTGCCGCAAGGATCGGTGCTTGGCCCTCGGCTATTTACAATATATATCAATGACTTAGCTGAGGGAACCAAGTGTAATGTATCAAAGTATGGTGACGATACAAAGGAATTTGGGAAGTAAGCTGTGAAGAGGACACAAAGAGGCCGCAAAAGAATTAGACAGGTGAGTGGGCGAGAAGGTGGTAGATGGAGTATAATGTGGGGAAATGTGAAGTTATCCACTTTGGTAGGAAGATTAGAAATGCAGAATATTTTTTAAAAGGTGAGAGACTAAGAAATGTTGGTATTAAGAGGGATTTGGGTGTCCTTGTACATGAATGACAGAAAGTTAATATGGAGGTACAGAAAGTAATTAGGAAGGTAAATTTTATGTTGGTCTTTATTGCAAGGGGATTGAAGTATAAGAGTAAGGAGGTCTTGCTGCGATTGTATAGGGCTCTGGTGAGATCACACCTGAAATACTGTGTACAGTTTTGGTCTCCTTACGTAAGGAAGGATATACTTGCCTCAGAGAGGGTGCAACGAAGGTTCACTAGATTGATTACTGAGATAAGAGGGTTGTCCTAAAAGGAGGGAATAAGTGCAATAGGTCTATATTCTCTAGAGTTTAGAAGAATGAGAGGTGATCTCAATGAAATGTATAAAATTCTTAGCGGGCTTGACATGGTAAATGCCGAGAGTCTCTTTCCCCTGGCCAGAGAGTCCAGAATTAGGGGTCATTGTCTCAAGATAAGGGGTCTGCCATTTAGGACCGAGATGAGGAAAAATTTCTTCACTCAGTGGGTTGTGAATCTTTGGAATTCTCTACCTCAGAGAGCTGTGGATGCTCAGTCGTTGAGTATATTCAAGACTCAGATCGACAGATTTTTGGATGCTAAGGGAATCAAGGAATATGGGGATAGGGCGGGAAGTTGAGGTAGAAGATCAGCCATGATCTTACTGAGTGGCGGAGCAGGCTCGAGGGGCCACGCGGCCTACTCCTGCAGCTATTTCTTATGTTTTTATGTTCTTCTATTACACATTGCTTCCTCCCTCAGCACACCGCAGAAATAAAAACTACCATCAAATGCAAATTCAAACATACATTAATAAATTAATATGTGAAATTATGCAAACAAAATGAGACTATTCACTCTTGTGCAATTCCTTAGTGCCTAGATTTTGTGTGTCTTTACCTTTCCCAGTGCTCCTATGCAGTGCTTCCCCTGTGGGTGGTGGGAGGCTGCTGACCTTCAATTAAGGAGGCACCAGAGGGCTCTGGAGGATGACTTCGAGCAGCTCTGGGCAGGGAGGGCCCAGCTTCAGACTGCACCATTTTGGCCTGTGCTACAGCAGCCCGAACTGGCTGATAGGCAACAGCAAGGGCGATGGCGGAGTGACAGGGGTGGGAGCAGGAATGCTGTCATCCAGAGTGTTCTGTGGTGCCACTGCCACTCTCGCAGGGAGGAGCCACAGCAATCCTGGTGATCTGATGGAGAATAGGTTGCTGGACTGCAGTGACGCTCTGGAAGCCCTTTCAACAGTAGTTCCTAGAACCATGATAGCAGCAGTCTTAGCTTCCAAGACAGCAGTCTGAGAGTCTAACGCAGCAGTCGGATCTTGCGGGTCCCCTAGCAGAGATATTTGAATCATCCACCGCCACAGGTGAGGTGCCTGAAGATTGGAGGGTAGCAAATGTTGTGCCTTTGTTTAAGAAGGGCGGCAGGGAAAAGCCTGGGAACTACAGACCGGTGAGCCTGACATCTGTAGTGGGTAAGTTGTTAGAGGGTATTCTGAGGGACAGGATCTACAGGCATTTGGAGAGGCAGGGACTGATTAGGAACAGTCAGCATGGTTTTGTGAGAGGAAAATCATGTCTCACGAATTTGATTGAGTTTTTTGAAGGGGTAACCAAGAAGATAGATGAGGGCTGTGCAGTAGATGTGGTCTACATGGACTTCAGCAAAGCCTTTGACAAGGTACCGCATGGTAGGTTGTTACATAAGGTTAAATCTCATGGGATCCAAGGTGAGGTAGCCAATTGGATACAAAATTGGCTTGACGACAGAAGACAGAGGGTGGTTGTGGAGGGTTGTTTTTCAAACTGGATGCCTGTGTCCAGCGGTGTGCCTCAGGGATCGGTGCTGGGTCCGCTGTTATTTGTTATTTATATTAATGATTTGGATGAGAATTTAGGAGGCATGGTTAGTAAGTTTGCAGATGACACCAAGATTGGTGGCATTGTGGACAGTGAAGAAGGTTTTCTAGGATTGCAACGGGATCTTGATAAATTGGGCCAGTGGGCCGATGAATGGCAGATGGAGTTTAATTTAGATAAATGTGAGGTGATGCATTTTGGTGGATCGAATTGGGCCAGGACCTACTCCGTTAATGGTAGGGCGTTGGGGAGAGTTATAGAACAAAGAGATCTAGGAGTACAGGTTCATAGCTCCTTGAAAGTGGAGTCACAGGTGGATAGGGTGGTGAAGAAGGCATTCGGCATGCTTGGTTTCATTGGTCAGAACATTGAATGCAGGAGTTGGGATGTCTTGTTGAAGTTGTACAGGGCATTGGTTAGGCCACACTTGGAATATTGTGTACAGTTCTGGTCACCCTATTATAGAAAGGATATTATTAAACTAGAAAGAGTGCAGAAAAGATTTACTAGGATGCTACCGGGACTTGATGGTTTGACTTATAGGGAGAGGTTAGACAGACTGGGACTTTTTTCCCTGGAGAGTAGGAGGTTTCGGGGTGATCTTATAGAAGTCTATAAAATAATGAGGGGCATAGATAAGGTAGATAGTCAAAATCTTTTCCCAAAGGTAGGGGAGTCTATAACGAGGGGGCATAGATTTAAGGTGAGAGGGGAGAGATACAAAAGGGTCCAGAGGGGCAATTTTTTCACTCAAAGGGTGGTGAGTGTCTGGAACGAGCTGCCAGAGGCAGTAGTAGAGGCGGGTACAATTTTGTCTTTTAAAAAGCATTTGGACAGTTTCATGGGTAAGATGGGTATAGAGGGATATGGGCCAAGTGCAGGAAATTGGGACTAGCTTAGTGGTATAAACTGGGCAACATGGACACGTTGGGCCGAAGGGCCTGTTTCCATGTTGTAACTTCTATGATTCTATGAAGCTGCTTGCGCAGCAATGGAAGCTATTTGTGCTACAATGGAAGCTGTGACATCAGTCATCAGATGCTGCATCGTGGTGGGTTCCATAGGTGTGCTGATGGAGGTGACCACCCGTTCCTTGTGAGAAAGGATGGGCTCGAAGCTCTGCGCAAAGCTCTATGCCAAGTTAGAATCATAGAATCATACAACAATTACTGCACAGAAGGAGGCCATTCGGCCCATTGACCCCGTGCCGGCTCTTTGTAAGAGCTATCCAGCTAGTTAGTCCCATTTCTCCGCTCTTTCCCCGTAGCCCTGCAAATTTTTCCCTTCAAGTTCTTATCCAATTCCTTTTTGAAAGTCACGATTGAATCTGTTTCCACCACCCTTTCAGGCAGTGTATTCAAGATCATAATTACTTGCTGCGTAAACAGTTTTTCCTCATGTCGCCTTTGGTTCTTTTGCCAATCACCTTAAATCAGTGTCCTCTGGTTTTCAACCCTTCCGCCAATGGGAACAATTTCTCTTTATTTACTTTATCTAAACCCTTCATGATTTTGAACACTTCTATCAAATCTCCTCTCAACCTTCTCTTCTCTAAGGAGAACAACCCCAGCTTCCCTCATCCCGGGAACCATTCCAGTAAATCTTTTCTGCACTCTCTCTAAGCATTCACACCTTCCTAAAGTGCGGTGCCCAGATTTGGGCACAATACTCCAGTTGTGGCCGAACCAGTGTTTTATAAAGGTTCAATATAACTTCCTTGCTTTTGTACTCTCTGCCTCTATTTATAAGGCCCAGGATCCCATATGCTTTTTTTAAACGCCTTCTCAACCTGTCCTGCCACCTTCAAAGATTTGTGCGCATATACCCCAGGTCTCTTTGTTCCTGCTGTTGTGGGAAAATCACCACTCGGAGTCAGACTTAAAGATTCAACATGCAGTTTATTGGACAAAGTACTTTGGGAGAAGAACTGGACACTCCGCAGTGTACGCAGCCACCTTCTCAACTTCAAAATGGTTGTCGCGCTTTTTTATACCTTTCAAGTACAGACTTTCAGCAGCTATTACATTATTAGTCTTGATTAGTTGCACATTAGCCAATTAGGCCCCCACAGCAACAATTGACCTCCAATCACATTAAAACAACTGTTATCAATTTAAGACAGTATGGTCTTTGTCTATCCAGTCTGGTTCTGTAGTTTTTATCAGCTAACTCCAGACTGTAAGTCAGTTTTCTAAACTCACAAGCTCAGCATTTTTTAATGTCTTCTCACACAGTCCATCTTGAGCAGAATCCATTTTGTTTAGTAGAGTCCATTTTGTTTAGTAGTCATATGTTATGTTTAAGCTTTTAATTATGGTTAGTCTGGTCTGCGCAAAGCGCATTTCAGTGTGGTCTTGGGGCAGTGACCGCAGCCACGCACACACTATTTGCCTAAGGTCATCTTTGCCTTTAACCCAACAGCTTAAATTTTACTTTAACACTGCACCCCATAGAATTGTACCATTTACTTTATATTGCCTCTCCTCATTCTTCCTTGCACCTCAACAGAGCTGGGACCAATGTCCTTGTGGGGAAGTTCACTAGTGCTGTGGGGGAGGGAATAAACTAATTTGGGAGGGGGATGGGTAGCAGGATGTAGCCTTAGAAAGGAGAAACAAGGAGAAAAAGGGCAGGATTGAGGACAAAATATTCCTGGGTACAAGGTATTCAGGAAAGATAGGGAAGGAAAGAACGGTGGTGTGTGTGGTGGGGGGGGGGGGGTCAAGGACAGAATCTATTTGGTTAGAGTTAAGAAACAATATAGATTCATTACACTAATGGGTGTATTCGACACACCATCAGCCAATGGGAAGGATATAGATGAACAAATTTGCAGGGAAATTACAGAGAGTTGCAAGAACCACAGAACAGTGATAATGGGAGACTTCAATTAACCTAATATAGACTGGGATAGTAATACTGTAAAGGGTAGAGAGGGGGAAGAATTTCTGTGTGTGTTCAGGAGAACTTTCTTGATCGGTGTGTTTCTGGCCCAACAAAGAAGGAGGCATTGCTGGATCTGGTTCTGGGGAATGAGGTGAGCCAAGTGGAGCAAGTGTCAGTGGGGGAACATTTAGGAAACAGTGATCATAAGGTTTAGATTAGCTATGGAAAAGGACAAGGAGCAATCTAGAGTAAAAATATTTAACTGGAGGAGGGCCAATTTGAGAACGGATCTGGCTCGAGAATATTGGAATCAAAGATTGGCAGGCAAAACTGTAATTGAACAATGAGCGGCCTTTAAAGAGGAGATGGTTCGTGTAAAGTCTACATGCATTCCCGCGAGGGGGAAAGGTAGGGCAACCAAAGCCAGAGCTTCCTGGATGACGAAACAGATAGAGAATAAGTTGAAGCAGAAAAAGGGGTCGTGTGACAGATGTCAGGTTGATAATACAAGTGAGAACCAGGCTGAACATAAAAAGTTCAGAAAGGAAGTGAAAAAGGAAATAAGAAGGGCAAAGAGAAAGTATGAGAATAGACTGGCAGCTAACATAAAAGGGAATCCAAAAGTCTTCTATAGGCATATAAGTAGTACACGGGGCTGATTAGGGACCTAAAAGGAGACCTATGCATGGAGGCTTAGGGCATGTCTGAGGTACTAAATGAATACTTTGCATCTGTCTTTACGAAGGAAGAAGATGGTGCCAAAGTCACATTAAAAGAGGAGGTGGTTGAGATACTGGATGGGCTAAAAATGGATAAAGAGGAGGTACTAGAAAGGCTGGCTGTACTTAAAGTAGATTAGTTACCAGGTCGGGATGGGATGCATCCTAGGTTGCTGAGGGAAGTAAGGGTGGAAATTGCGGAGGTACTGGCCATAATCTTCTAAACATCCTTAGATATGGGGGGTGGTGCCAGAGGACTGGAGAATTGCAAATGTTACACCCATGTTCAAAAAAGGGTGTAAGGATAAATCCAGCAACTACAGGCCAGTCAGTTTAATCTTGGTGGTGGGGAAACTTTTAGAAATGATAATCCGGGACAGAATTAGCAGTCACTTGGACAAACGTGGATTAATTAAGGAAAGCCAGCACGGATTTGTTAAAGGCAAATTGTGTTTAACTAACTGAGTTTTTTGATGAGGTAACAGAGAGGGTTGATGAGGCAATGCAGTTGATGTATGTACTGTCTCTCTGTCTGATTGCCTTGACAACGGGCAGTTAGAAAGATTATCTGTAATCACCAGGCATTGTTCTCTGACTATATATGAGGTAACCTTCAAAGAATCCCACACTCATCTGACGAAGGAGAAAGCCTCCGAAAGCTTGTGATTTTCAAATAAAACTGTTGGACTATAATCTGGTGTTGTAAGATTCCAAGTTTTGTGTCATCTACAAATTTTGAAATTGTGCCCTGTACAACCAAGTCCAAGCTGTTAATATAAATTTAAAAAAAGCAGTGGTCCTAGTACCAACCCGTGGAGAATACCATTCCATATCTTCAGTCTGAAAGACAACCGTTCACCACTACTCTCTGTTTCCTGTCACTTATCCAATTTCGTAACCATGATGCCACTGCCCCTTTTATTCCATGGGCTTCATTTTTTTCTGACAAGCCTATTATGTGGCATTTTATCAAATGCCTTTTGGAAGTCCATATACACAACATCAACAGCATTGCCCTCATCGACACTTTCTGTTACCACATCAAAAAACTCAATCAAGTTAGTTAGCATGATTTGTCTTTAACAAATCCATGCTGGCTTTCCTTTATTAATCCACACTTGTCCAAGTGACTGTTAATTTTGTCCCGGATTATCGTTTCTAAAAGCTTCCCTATGACCGAGGTTAAACTGACTGGCCTGTAGTTGCTGGGTTTATCCTTACACGCTTTTTTGAACAAGGGTGTAACATTTGCAATTCTCCAGTCCCCTGGCACCACCCCCATATCTAAAGAGGATTGGAAGATTATGGCCAGCGCCTCTGCAATTTCCACCGTTACTTCCCTCAACAACCCAGGATACATCCCATCCGGACCGGGCGACTTATCTACTTAAGTACAGCCAGCCTTTCTAGTACCTCCTCTTTATCAATTTTTAGCCCATCCAGTATCTCAACTACCTCCTCTTTTACTGTGACTTTGGCAGCATCGTCTTCCTTGGTAAAGACAGATGCAAAGTACTCATTTAATACCTCAGCCATGCCCACTGCCTCCATGAGTAGATCTCCTTTTTGGTCCCTTATCCCCACCCCTCCTCTTACTACCTGTTTAATATTTATATGCCTATAGAAGACTTTTGGATTCCCTTTTATGTTAGCCGCTGGTCTAGTCTCATACTCCCTCTTTGCCCCTCTTATTCCTTTTTCACTTTCCCTCTGAACTTTCTATATTCGGTCTGGTTCTCACTTGTATTATCAACCTGACATCTGTCATAGGCCCCTTTTTCTGCTTCATCTTACTCTATCTCTTTCGTCATCCAGGGAGCTCTGGCTTTGGTTGGCCTACCTTTCCCCCTCGTAGGAATGTACCTACACTGTGCCCGAACCTCCATGCTCCTTGTTATTGTATGCAGGCTTTGTGGCAGGCTTTCCAGTGCACCAAGCAATTGGTTGTGTAGCCTTCTTCTGTAGCCTGGCCCATCAAAGTGCTCATCTGAATCCTCTGCAGCAGAACTAGTGAGCGACCTCGCCCTCCGGTGAGCGGGCACCTGTGGTATCCTTTTCCCCGGCCCTGGCTCCTGTGTGCTTGAGCCCGGTGTCTCACCACATGCAAATCCCTCCTCTATCCTAGCCTCTAAGGTATGTGCAGTGTCAGTGTCTGAGCTGGTGGCTGTGAGTGTAAGATCGAGTGACAGTCTCTCTTCATCATCACTATTGACTTCCTCTGCCTCCTCTGGGAAGGTTCCAGTTGTTGGGTATCTGAAATTAAAAAGGGATAAGGGTTGGTTTGTGGTGAGGGGAGAGGACAAAGTAAGAAGTGTGTGCTTACACCATCTGCAGCTTGTGAGTCATAAAAGATTATGGGATGAGGGGAAAGTGGGAAGAGAGAATGAGGATTAGGTATGCAGAGACTCTCATCATCGATCCCTCCAGCACCAGCAGTGGCCACGCACTCAGCGATGACCTTTCCCATGATGACCAGCACTATCTCCTCCATGAGGGTTAAAATATGTAGGCACGCTTGTCCTCCTCCCTTTGTTCGTTGCTGTCTCTTGTAATGCACCACCTTCTCCTGCCAGGAAGAGGAAAGTGAGTCTGTGAGTGTCCTGCACGATATTTGGGTGTTGTGGCTGTCATGGTGCAATAGCTGCTGCTGTGTGTGTCAGCTGTGAGTTGTGGGTGTGAGTCTTGCAACAGTGCTAAGTGTGTGAGGGTCGGTTAAACCGCATGAATTGAAGAGTTGAGGGGTGTTTGTCAGAGATTATTGGTAGGTGGGTGATGGGGGTGCAGTGAATTGAGCAGAGGATGAGGCTAGTGGTGCAGTTGGTAGGATGTGCCACTTGAAGATTGAACTCACACACTCACTTTGACAACTTGTGTCAGATCATTGAACTTCTTCCTGCACTGCATCCATGTTCTTGGACCTATACTCCTGGCATTGACATCCTCCGCTACTTCCTCCCACTACCTCTTCAGCATATGTCTGGAGGGCCTCCTGCCCCTCCCGCGGATACAGGATACAGGATGTCCCTCATTCTCTCCACCACTCCACCTCACCAAGGCCTCTAGTGCATTATCAGCGAACCTTGGTGAACGCTTTCTCGCATGGTCAGCCATTCTTTAATATATTGCAGCATAGATTCAGTTCACAATTGACTTCCACCACTTCTTGCAGCCACAGTGCACCTCCCCTTTAAGAGGTGCAGGCTGCCTTTAAGTAGTGCTAGCCACTTGCGATATCGGGCCCACTGCTGATGCATGCAGCCAATCGCCAATGGACAGCGTAGGTAGCGCTGGCTGCATGCAGCAATCAATTAAAACAGCAGGCAGCATGAATTTAACGTGCTGCCTGTAGCGCAATGAACGGGCGTGGGTTAATCATGTACAGCTATCCCCACACCTGCTTTCGGTGGTTATCCAATTTAACCCTTGTTAATTCTGGATCTCCAGCCAGGTAAGTAGTTAATATGGCATTTGCTCTTTCAATGACAGATTGTCACACTTGTTGTTTCCTTTGAACATTTGGGGCAGACCTCCATTTTTCTTTCTTCTTAGGAGCAGGAGTAGGTCACGCGGCCCCTTGAGCCTGCTCCGCAATTCAATGAGATCATGGTTTACTTTCTACCTCAACTCCACTTTCCCGCCTATCTCCATTTCCCTTGATTCCAAAGTGTCCATTTTAGTGTCCAAATATCCATCGATCTCAGTCTTGAATATACTCAACAACTCAGCATCCACAGCCCTCTGGGGTAGAGAATTCCAAAGATTCACAACCCTCTGAGTGAAGAGATTTTTCCTCATCTCGGTCCTAAACAGCTGACCCCTTGTCTTGAGACTATGCCCCTTTGTTCTAGACTCTCCAGACAGAAAAAGCAGCCTCTCAGCATCTACCCTGTCAAGCCTTCTAAGAATTTTATATGTCTCAATGAGATTACCGTTCATTCTTCTAAACTCCAGAGGATATAAGCCCATTCTACTCATAAGACAACCCTCTTATCCTAGGAACCTATCTAGTGAGCCTTCGTTGAATCTCCTCTAAAGCAAGTATATCCTTTCGTAGGTCAGGAGACCAAAACTGTACACAGTACTCCAGGTGTGGTCTCACCAGAGCCCTCTATAATTGCAGCAAGACCTCCTTATCTTATACTCCAACCCCCTTGCAATAAAGGCTAACATACCAATAGCCTTCCTAATTGGTTGCTGTACCTGCATGTTAACTTTCTGTGATTCATGTACAATGACACCCAAATCCCTCTGAATACCAACATTTCTTAGTCTTTCACTTTTAAAAAAATATTCTGCTTTTCTATTCTTCCTACCAAAGTGGATAATTTCACATTTCCCCACATTATACTCCATCTTCCACCTTCTCGCCCACTCATTTAACCTGTCTATGTCCCTTTGCAGCCTCTTTGCATCCTCCTCACAGCTTACTTTCCCATCTAGCTTTGTATCATCGGCAAACTTGGATACATTACACTCTGTCCCCTCATCTAAGTCATTGATATATATTGTAAATAGCTGAGGCCCAAGCACTGATCCTTGCGGCACCCCACTAGTTACAAATTGCCAACCCGAAAATGACCCGTTTATTCCTACTCTCTATTTTCTGTCCATTAACCAATCCTCAATCCTTGCTAATATATTATCTCCAATCCCAACAGCCCTAATCTTGTGTAACAACCTCTTGTGTGGCACCTTATCGAATGCCTTTTGAAAATCCAAATATACTACATCCACTGATTTCCCCCTTATCTACCCTGCTAGTTACACCCTCAAAAAACTCTAATACATTTGTCAAACACTATTTCCCTTTCATAAAACCGTGTTGACTCTGCCTAATTATATTATGATTTTCTAAGTGCCCTGTCACTAAGTCTTTAATAATAGATTCTAGCATTTTCCCAATGACTGATGTCAGGCTAACTGGCCTGTATTTCCCTGTTTTCTCTCTCCCTCCTTTCTTGAATAGTGGGGTCACATTCGCTACCTTCCAATCCTTGGGAAGCATTCTAGAATCTAGGGAATTCTGGAAGATCAAAACCAATACATCCACTATCTCTGCAGTCTTGATCCTGCATTATAGAGTTTGTCTGTATATGTATGGCCTGGTTGGTAAATTGGGGTTTAATCATTTGTTGTTGAATCGTTATCCACAAATGTTGAGCACTCCACAACTGCATCAATAAACATTCCTACATTTATACTGATCAGGTGACTCATTATCTGCTTGGGAAATGTTGAAGAATCATTATTACCCATGTGTCACGACTGGCTACAATTTTTCATCATCACTAGTGTGAGAAAATGCACATCTCGAAAGTTCACATTCATTAGCAGATCATAAAGCATGATGAAAATGAACAGTTCTCAATGGTATTTTTTTTGAAAAGAGAGGAAAATAAGGCTTTATGGGGGTAATTTTCTGAATTTGCACTACTGGCAGAGAGTCTCGCCTTTCAGCTACACAAATGAAGAGACCATGGGTAGCAGGGTGCCCACAGCTTCCCGATTGGTGCAGCCAGTAGTTATATCTCCCACTGATAGCACAAACTCAGAAAATTACTTCCTATATTATGAAATGGGGAACGGAAAAGCAGGGAAACAGAAAATTAGTGTCCAGGCTGTTCTTCGATGGCCTCGTGACTCCATAAATTTGCCTGAAACATTTAAATCATGATCTCGTTAACTCTAGACCTGGTTGCTGTACATCTCTTGCTTATGTGACTTAATTTTACAACAAATAGCTCAAGGCATCAAATTCAAATTCAGCTAACGGAACAGGTAATGAGTGTTAAGTGCCAACTCCTTTTGAAAATTAATTTAGCAGTACAACATGTGTCACACCAGGATTGCTTTGACAACTTGAAGAAGATTTGAGAGAGTATCGACCTTACTGAAAGATCCAATAATACCACTCATGGCAGCATGAAGAGGTGAGGTGATGACGTTATAGCTTCTGACAGGTTCAATATTTGAGCCACCAAGAACATAATGAGAACTAAGGCTTGCATTTAAATTTTCATTTCAGTGTGGCCATAGAGTTTGCACCTCGTAGGTAGAACTCAAGCATTGCTACAGACCCATTAGCAAAATCCCAACCTAAGGTTGTGACGAGACTATGTACAAACTATTATTACAGTACAGTGAAGGATTCATGTTCTTTATTTTCTCTTCACAACTATAAAGGCATCTACTCAGTTCATTTTAATCTGTAAACTTGGTGAGAGGACCCCAAGGAAAGGGAAAAAGATTGAGATAGTGTTTGTGTGTAGTTGACAGAATGCCATCCATCATAAGATGAAAATCAATCACATCCAATAGCTAAATGCTTCTCAGATTAAGATTATCTTACTTGCCTTTATTTTTTCCCAGATCGTTAGTATCATTTCCAAATCTCAGATGAATGGCTAACCCTTGTAATGGTTTTGAATAGCAATGTCAAATAACTATTTGTATGTTATTTTCTCTGCCTTTTAACAGAGACGTTAACCCGTTTATTATAAGTTTATATTAGAACATTGATAACAGTCATTTTTACCCTATAAATGCTGTATCTCTTTATCTATTTTCAAACAGTTGCCTTTAGTTTCATGCTCCAGCTATCCATTCACCTGTACCATCAGGATGACTGGAATCATTTTTGTAGAATGAGGGGAAGCATCCCTTTACAATAGATTCTGTGGCAATCCCGTTTTAACATTTGAAGGTGTTTTTGTGCTTTAGCTGTGAGAATGGAGAGGGCCTTGTATTGGCCTCTTCTATCTCCAATTCAACCCCAAACATCTCCTGTTGGAGGTCTCTGCATGGGCCAAGGCCCACAAAGACTTGAGCTACCTGCTTCTTTTAGGTACTTTGACCCCTTTAAATGCCCATTCACTTCTTCGAGTGCTGCAGCACTGCTTCGATTTTCTTGGGGTCACTGGCGGCTCCTGCTTGCTGGTGTGGATCCCACCTGGGGAGTGCACCATTAGTACCTAATGACCCTTGACTCAGGAAAATGGGCCAGGGTCATGGTGGTGGATGGAAGTCCCAACCTGACTCTGTAGGGATGGGAAAAGGAAAATCCAGCCCATTATGTGTTACATTTAAAATAAATTAATTGCAGGTGAACCAGGCAGTACAAACTATTGATTATTATAAAAACGTGAAAGCTGTTTGTGAGATTCTTGAGTATAGTATTGTCATAACTTCTTCTTTTCTTCCTATTTTTGTATTAATAACTCTATTTAAATCCTTTTTGTAAAAACCCTCTAACATTGTTGCAAGGGATCCTTTGACTAAAATAAATCTTCAAAGGAAAATTGATTGAAGATTCTAGATGTAAGAGAAATCAAAATGATAACACTTTGAGCTAAAAATGAAGGCCTGGAAAAAGACTTTATTAATTCGAAAATCCTTTCATTGAATGTGTCACAATGATAATAGTTTGTTTTAAATAAGTAATGAGTTATGGTAATGTCAAGTAACAAAATTCATTTATGTAACTGAAAAATGTAAAGCTGGTTTCAGGCTTCTTTTTGAATTAAAAACCTGGTTAGAAGGCAGGCGAAAATTATTTTAAAAATTTAAATTGAAAACAAAACAAAACCCCTTAAAAATATCACTGAGCAAGGTATTCTGTGACATTCTAGTCCCAATTTTAACTCGGGGGTGTCTGAGGCAGGTGAAGTGCGAGGTGGGCAGGAGTCACCCATGGACTCTGTATGAGGCTCGGGCCATTTTAACTCATTTGAATAGTTCAGATCTGTCTTCCACTCAAAATCAGCGGGTGTTACGTCATGGCCGGCGGGCGACAGCGGGAATTGTGCTAGGAACCCTACACCGCTGGTGACCCTGGCAAGATATGATGGGGGTTCGCGGGAAGCACCAGACAGAGAAGGCCCAAGGTTTCCGTATTGGGTCAGGGGGAGCACTCCAGCTCCTCCTGGGCCACAAGGAACCTATCAAAAATTTTATAATTCAAATCAAAATTACCTGGGCCTCTTCTGGTCCGTGCTGTTTGATGTCAGCTTTTGCACATCTCACAGTTAAAGTTACATTGGGGTCAAAATTATGTGATAGGATCCTGACAGTTCAATATTTATGAGGCCCACGCCTGCCTGCAGCGGGTAGCCTCCACATTCCTGATAACTCGGGAGGTAAAATGGTGGGGGCGTTATCCCAGTATGTCCCCCATTTTCGTTCCCTCAAGTCCAAAAATCGCAGATTTGAGCATATCTGGTGCACAATTGATTTAGCCATTCATCACCAGATTTGGCTGGGCCTATTGGGACTATTGGGCTTCAATCTCCTCTGTCAAAACCACCCACTAGATTAGGATTATCCTGGAGAGCAAAGGTACACCCCAGCTTCTTTTCTCCTCTACTAAACGTCACTTTAAACCCTTCTCCTTTGTCAGATCCAACAATATAGGCTCAATTTTAAAACGGAACCGGGGAGGGGGCGGGGGGTCAAATTGAGGTCGGGGAACCCATTAGTACGAGTTTCCTAGATGTCCTTACGATTTTGTTGGTTTCCGATCCGACTGACCGGCCTGATTGACAGGCTGGTCTCAGTCGGACGGGAGACCAGCCAGGGAGAGGACATGTTCAGGTAAGTCTTTGTTTGAATGGATGGGGTGGGTGGGCACGGGGTGTATGGGTGGGCACGGAAGGCATGGGTGGGCAATGGGCATGGGTGGGCAAGGGGCATGGGTAGGCATAGGTGGGCATGGGGGTCAGGAGTCACGGGGGATGGGATCAGGGGTCAGTCACAGGGAGGCAGGATCGGGGGTCATCGCGGGGGACCACAATCATTGAGGAGGAGGATCAGAGTTGGGGTCGGAGGATCAGGATCGGGGGATTGGAGTCGGGAGATCAGGATCGGGGTCGGAGGATCGGGGTCGGAGGATCGGGGTCGGGGGATTGGAGTCGGTAGATCAGGATCGGGGTCTGAGGATCGGGGTCTGAGGATCGGGGTCGGGGGGTCGGGGGATCGGGGTCGGAGGATCGGGGTCGAGGTTGGGGGATCGGGGTTGGGGGATCGGGGTCGAGGGATCGGGGTCGGGGTCGGAGGATCAGGGTCAGAGGATTGGAGTCGGGAGATCAGGATCGGGGTCGGAGGATCGGGGTCGGAGGATCGGGGTCGGAGGATCGGGGTCGGAGGATCGGGGTCGTGGGATCGGGGTCAGGGGATCGGTGTTGGGGTTGGAGGATCAGGGTCGGGGGATTGGAGTCGGGAGATCAGGATCGGGGACGGAGGATCGTGGTCGAGGTCGGAGGATCGGGGTTGGTGGATCGGGGTCAGGGGTTTGGAGTCGGGAGATCAAGATCGGGGTCGGAGGATCAGGGTCGGAGGATCAGGGTCGGAGGATCAGGGTCGGAGGATCAGGGTCGGGGGATCAGGATCGGGGTCGGGGGATCGGGGTCGGGGGATCGGGGTCGGGAGATCAGGATCGGGGTCGGGGGATCGGGGTGGGGGATCGGGGTCAGAGGATTGGGGTCGGGAGATCAGGATCGGGGTCGGGGGATCGGGGTGGGGGATCGGGGTCAGGGGTTTGGAGTCGGGAGATCAAGATCGGGGTCGGAGGATCGGGGTCGGAGGATCGGGGTCGGGGGATCGGGATCGGGGTTGGGGGATCGGGGTCGGAGGATCAGGGTCGGGGGATCAGGGTCGGGGGATCAGGATCGGGGTCGGGGGATCGGGGTCGGGGGATCGGGGTCGGGGGATTGGAGTCGGGAGATCAGGATCGGGGTCGGGGGATCGGGGTGGGGGATCGGGGTCAGAGGATTGGGGTCGGGAGATCAGGATCGGGGTCGGGGGATCGGGGTGGGGGATCGGGGTCAGGGGTTTGGAGTCGGGAGATCAAGATCGGGGTCGGAGGATCGGGGTCGGAGGATCGGGGTCGGGGGATCGGGATCGGGGTTGGGGGATCGGGGTCGGGGGATCGGGATCGGGGTTGGGGGATCGGGGTCGGGGGATCGGGGTCGGGGTCGGAGGGTCAGGGTCGGAGGATCAGGGTCAGGGGATTGGAGTTGGGAGATCAGGATTGGTGTCGGAGGATCGGGGTCGGAGGATCGGGGTCGGAGGATCGAAGTCGGGGGATCAGGATCAGGGTCGGGGTCGGGGGATCGGGGTCGAGGTGGGAGGATCGGGGATTTGCGATCAGGGTTCGGCGATTGGGGGTTGGGGGTCACGATGGGGGGTGGGTCCACGATCGAGAGGGGAGTTCGGTGCAGGTAGGTTTGTTGGGCCTGGGGAAGCACTCCTGCTCTCCCACCCCCCTTCCCCCGATAGCGGCCCCTCTCCCACCTTCCCCTCCCGATCCCTGCCCCTCTCTGAACCCCCCCACTAATCGCGGCCCTTCTCCCACCCCCACTGATCATGACCTCTCTGACTTCCCGATTACCGGGGACCGTCCCCAAGGTCTCCTATCGATGGTGATCCCTCCCATCCACCGGCCAGGTTGTGGGTTGGCCGGCTGCCGGGAAAGAAACGGAGCTGAGAATGTTAATGAGGTCCTGCTGTTAAGTTAAGCAGGAGCTCCATGTCCCCGGCCGTGTCGAGTTCTTCAGCTGTTTTCGGCCTCACCCGCACCCTCCCTGCCTCCCCCAAAATACCGGAGCTTTAGCTTCCTAACCATTCAGTAGTTTGTTGTGGCGCTCTCAGCTGATCTCGCTCCAGCAGCAGAAACCCAATTCCTCATTACACATCCAATTCCTCTTTGATCTTTGAAGTATTTATTTGGCAGCCAACTTTGATGAGATTACAATTTCATAGATGACGAAGTAGAAATACATTTGGACAAACTTAAATTCAAATTGTGGAACACTATAAGTTTGAAATTCATGTGTGCATTATTTTTAGCACACTGGTTAATGCATTTATGTCCAATTCCCAACAGTTTATTTTAACAGGTACTCCCATTGGGAAGTGGTGCTGACAGAAAGCACATCTTGGGAAACAATGGGCATGGAGCCCTGTGATTTTCTGACCATTAAAATTAACGCTTGGTCATAGAGGTAGGCTTTAAGGAGGGTCTTAAAGGAGGGGAGAGAGGTCGAAAGGTTTAGGGAAGGTATTCCAAACATTTCAGGAAGTGGATTCAGGGCGAGAAGAGGGTTTGAAAGGTAAGTTCATCTTAATTTTTTTGGGATTTCTTGTGGGCTAGGAGGAGCAAGAGTGTTCCTCCGGATCCCATAAGGAAACCTTGGGCCTCCATTGCTCCGGGATTGCCTCCCCCTCTCCCGACTGTGATCCCATCTGGACTCCCCATGGTCACTTACCTTAGTGCTGGTGACTGTTCCATCGGGTCCTCCCGGTAGAGGCCTCCTACTACCCGAAATCCTGCTCCTGCCCACTGACCTGGTTGTGATTCCTGCTGGGTTCAGGCAGAATTCCGATATCCGATGTGGAAATGAGGCCCAGGAACTAAATTTTATGCCGACCTCAGGCTCGCCCTGGCCCCCTGTGCACCGATGCCAATCACTGGTAAAATCGCTCCCAATGGCTTTAGTTTTCCCAATGTTTAACTGAAGGAAATTGCAGTCCATCTAGGACTGGATGTCAGACAAGCAACCTGACAATGCAGAGGCAGCAGAGGGGTCAAGGGAAGTGGTGGAGAGGTAGAGCTGGTTGTCGTCAGTGTACATGTGGAACCTGACAGTATAACCTTGATATAAACCCCATGGTCAGGAGAGGGTCAGTGGGTGGGATCAGATACGGGCAACTCGACCGCATATCTTGCTTCTATAAAAGGCAAAGGGGGCCTAATTAACATACCAAAGTCAGGGCCTGATGACATCATCAGTGCTGCGACCTAAATTTAATAGTGAGTGTGGGGAAGCCCTACCTGTGGGATTAATGGCAGCTGATCCGAGGCAGGAGCTGCTGGCTCCCTCCAGGCTCCTCAAGGAAGCCTTTGCCCTCCCCCAGCCCTGATCGCAGGCCTCCTCAACTACCGATCATAGACCTCCTCCGAGCCCTCCCAATCGATCGCCAGCCTGCCCCCCTCCCGATCGCCAGCCTGCCCCCCTCCCGATCGCCAGCCTGCCCCCCTCCCGATCGCCAGCCTGCCCCCCCTCCCGATCGCCAGCCTGCCCCCCTCCCGATCGCCAGCCTGCCCCCCACCCGATCGCCAGCCTGCCCCCCTCCCGATCGCCAGCCTGACCCCCTCCCGATCGCTAGCCTGCCCCCCTCCCGATCGCCAGCCTGCCCCCCTCCCGATCGCCAGCCTGCCCCCCTCCCGATCGCCAGCCTGCCCCCCTCCCGATCGCCAGCCTGCCCCCCTCCCGATCGCCAGCCTGCCCATAGGGACATCAGCAACATAAACCAAACAGCCAGCTACAGGTATATAAAGCAAGGAATTGATGCCTTGTTTACTTTCTCATGGACAAGACAGCAACATGACAGGACAATGCAATTTTATACAATGGCTGGATTCCCCAAGGTCCAGGGATAATAGATTGCACCCATGTGGCCCTATGTACCTCCTTGCACAATGCCACCATCTACATGAATAGGAAAGCATTCTACTCTCTCATTGTGCAGCTCATTTATAACCATCAGCACCAAATTATCCACACTAACGTTCGGTTCCCAGGCAGCGCCCATGATGCCTCCTTTTTTAAGGCAGTCCTCCACCCTATCATTATTTGAACCACAAAGGCAAGTCTCAAGGTGATTCCTGGTGGATGAAGACAAATGACATCTATATGGTATCCCAGTACACCAGCTGAGCACAAGTGTACATTCTAGCATAACCTCCCTGCTCTTATAATCTATGCCTCGGCTAATAAAGGAAAGTATACTGTATGCCTTCTTAACCATCTTATCTATCTGTCCTACTACCTTCAGGGATCTGTGGACATGCACTCCAAGGTCCCTCACTTCCTCTACACCTCTCAGTATCCTACCATTTATTGTGTATTCCCTTGCCTTGTTTGACCTCCCCAAGGGCATTACCTCACACTTCTCTGGAATTAATTCCATTTGCCACTTTTCTGCCACTTGACCAGTCCATTGATATCTTCCTGCAGTCTACAGCTTTCCTCCTCACAATCAACCACACGGCCAATTTTTGTATCATCTGCAAACTTCTTAATCATACCCCCTACATTTAAGTCTAAATCATTAATATATACCACAAAAAGCAAGGGACCTAGTACTGAGCCCTGTGGAACCCCATTGGAAACAGCCTTCCAGTCACAAAAATACCCGTTGACCACTGTTCTTTGCTTGCTGCCACTGAGCCAATTTTGGATCCAATTTGCCACTTTCCCTTGGATCCCATGGGCTTTTGCTTTTTTGACAAGCCGGCCATGTGGGACCTTGTCAAAAGCCTTGCTAAAATCCATGTAGACTACATCAAACGTGCTATCCACATTGACCCTCCTTGTTACCTCCTCAAAATCTCTGGTGGAAGTTTGGCAGAATGCAACTCCTTGTGCTCAGACACTGTGACACAGACCCATCCAAAATCCTGGGATAGAGTTATTTGTATGGATAGGTCAGGCTGCAGGCACCTGCAAGTGTGTATCAGCAGTGCTGACGAGGCCTGGAAAGTTGGAGCAATGCCATGCAGCTCTGGAGGCAGAAGAAAGGCCTGGAAAATGCCCAAAGATCAAGTCAAAATTTTTCTTTCAAAGTAGGCAGCAGCACTTCTGGTCAAGGTAATCGGACTTCATTGGGATTGATTACCTTTGCCTGCTGAAGGATTGGGACCTTTCAAACGGTCTTAATGGTACTCTTGCCAGCTTTCAGCTGGTGAGAGTTCCGCTGCAGCCATATAAGAGCAAACTGGGTGGAATTCCTGTTAGCCTAGGAGCTCCCCCAGCCATGCTCGCATGATACAGGGAGTGCAGGAGACTCACCCAAACCCCTCACCTCTCTGGAAAATGGTAATCTGGAAAAGATGGGGCAGAATCGTGGCAGAACTGGGTTCTACCCCAAATTCTGGCAGCAAGCAGGCAATCAGCCAGCTCTGTGCCCTGGCCCCAATTCAGGATTCTAGGGCCTACATTTTTAATTTACATTGGAAACTTAATTACGGACATTTTTATAAAGATAGGCAGTTAAATTGTGCCATGTAGCACCATTTTTTAGGCGCTACACTGCCACCCAAGGTCCCAAAATGGCATCCAAGATGCACGTGCACACTTCCGAGGGGAAGTGCTCAGCGTGCCATCTTGATGCAGGAAGTGGCTCTAGTGAAATTATCACATGCCGGCAACATGCAGAGGAGGGAGATAACCACCTGGGTGTGCTTGCAGCGCTGATTGCAGGCTGCTATTGCCAATTTGGAAGGTTCTAACTGTAACCTCAAACCAGGGCATGGACAGCACTGCCTGTGGCCGTCAAGGTGACTGTCGCTCTCAACGTTTATGTCATGGGCTCCTTTCAGACTGCAACAGGTGGCATTAACAACATCTCGTAGTTCGCAGTGCACCGATGTATCAGGGAGGTCACCGAAGCTCTGTACAGTATGAGAAAGGCTTACATCTCCTTCCCCATTGACAGAGAGGAGCAAGAGGAGAGAGCACAAGATTTTGCCTGCATGGCAGGCTTTCCCATGGTGCAAGGTGCCATTGACCGCATGCGCATTGCCTTGCGTGCTCCCCATGAAAACCCTGCAATATTCATCAATCAAAAAGGATTCCACTCCATCAACCATCAATTGGATTGCGACCACAGGCAATGCATCTGGCAAGTCTGTGACTCTCTAAGTTAAGGCTGGCTATTGGACGACAAGGGTTATCCCCTTCTGACGTGGCTCATGACTCTGGTTAGGAACCCGTACACACCTGCGCAGCAGGAGTACAGTGAGAGACATGCTGTCACAAAGAACATCATTGACCAGGCAATCGATGTCCTCAAACAACGCTTTCACTGCCAGGACCATTCAGAAGGAGCCCTGCAGTACATAGCTGAGCAGGTATCCAGATTCTCAGATTTGTGGTCATCTGCTGCATGCTCCACAACTTCGCCATCATGAGGGAGCAGCCCTTACCACCGCCTGTGCACCAACAAATTGTGGAGGAGGAGCAGGAAGAGGAGGAAAAGAAAAAGGAAGAGGAGGAGAGACAGCAACCAAAACAACCCCTTTCTGCCAGGGCTGTACAAGATCAGCTGATTGAGGAGCGCTTCCATTCACCACAACTCCAAGTCCACATTCACCAGCAGTCCCACACTCCTTACCTATCTTCTTACAATCACCACCACATTGTCCTCTTTCTCGCAACGCATTGTTTTTTCCCACACTTGACTGCAAACATAGAAATCAACACCAAATGAAAATCTAAAATAAAATTTATCAAATCAATAATCTCACACTGTACAAATCTAAAGGCACTGTATCTGAATGCACGAAGCATTCGTAATAAGATAAACAAATTAACAGCGCAAATAGATGTAAATGGATACAATATAATTGTGATTATGGAGACAAGGCTGCAGGGTGACCACGGCTGGGAGCTGAATATCCAAGGGTATTCAATCTTTAGGAAGCACAGGCAAAAAGGAAAAGGAGGTGGGGTGGCGTTGTTAGTAAAGGATGAAATCAGAGCAACAGTGAGAAAGGATATTGGCTCAGAAAATCAAGATGTAGAATCAGTCTGGGTGGAGTTAAGAAGCACCAAGGGGCAGAAAACACTGGTGGGAGTTGTCTATAGGCCTTCAAACAGTAGCAGTAATGTAGGGGACGGCATCAAACAGGAAATTAGAGATGCATGTAACAAGGATACTACAGTAAACATGGGTGACTTTAATCTGCATATAGACTGGCCAAATCAAATTAGCAATAATACTGAGGAGGATGAATTCCTGGAGTGTGTACGAGATGGTTTTTTAGACCAATACGTTGAGGAGCCAACCAGGGAACAGGCGATCCTAGATTGGGTATTGTGCAATGAGAAGGGGTTAATTAATAATCTTGTTGTGCGGGATCCTTTAGGGAAGAGTGACCATAACATGATAGAATTCTTCATTAAGATGGAAAGTGAAGTAGTCCAATCTGAAACTAGGGTCCTAAATCTAAACAAAGGAAACTACAAAGGCATGAGGAATGAGTTGGCGATGAGAGATTGGGGAGCTTCATTAAAAGGCATGATGGTGGATAGGCAATGGCTAACATTTAAGAAACAATGCATGAATTGCAACCGTTACACATTCCTTTCTGGCGCAAAAGCACAAAAGGAAAAGCAGCCCAACCATGGCGAACAAAACAAATTAAGGATAGTATTAGATCCAAAGAGGAGTCATAAAATTTGCTAGAACAGGGAGCAAGCCTGAGGATTGGGAGCAGTTTAGAATTCAGCAAAAAAGGACCAGGAGATTGATTAAGAGGGAAAAATAGAGTATGAGAGTAAACTTGCAAGGAACATAAAAGCGGACTGTAAAAGCTTCTACAAGTATGCAAAAAGAAAAAGATTAGTGAAGACAAATGTAGGTCTCTTACAGTCAGAAACGGGAGGTTTTTTTTATTTGTTCATGGGATGTGGGCGTCACTGGCGAGGCCAGAATTTATTGCCCATCCCTAATTGCCCTTGAGAAGGTGGTGGGTGAGCAGCCTTCTTGAACCGCTGCAGTCCGTGTGGTGAAGGTTCTCCCACAGTGCTGTTAGGTAGGGAGTTCCAGGATTTCGACCCAGCGACGATGAAGGAACGGCGATATATTTCCAAGTCGGGATGGTGTGCGACTTGGAGGGGAACGTGCAGGTAGTGTTGTTCCCATGTGCCTGCTGCCCTTGTCCTTCTAGTTGGTACAGGTCGCAGGTTTGGGAGGTGCTGTCAAAGAAGCCTTGGCGAGTTGCTGCAGTACATCCTATGGATGGTACACACTGCAGCCACAGTGCACCGGTGGTGAAGGGAATGAAAGTTTAGGGTGATGGATGGGGTGCCAATCAAGCGGGCTGCTTTGTCCTGGATGGTATCGAGCTTCTTGAGTGTTGTTGGAGCTGCACTCATCCAGGCAAGTGGAGAGTATTCCATCACACTCCTGACTTGTGCCTTGTAGATGGTGGAAAGGCTTCAGGGAGTCAGGAGGTGAGTCACTGGCCGCAGAATACCCAGCCACTGACCTGCTTTTGTAGCCACAGTATTTATATGGCTGGTCCAGTTAAGTTTCTGGTCAATGGTGACCCCCAGGATGTTGATGGTGGCGGATTTGGCGATGGTAATGCCGTTGAATATCAAGGGGGGGTGGTTAGACTCTCTCTTGTTGGAGATGGTCATTGCCTGGCACTTGTCTGGCACAAATGTTACTTGCCACTTATCAGCCCAAGCCTGGATGTTGTCCAGGTCATGCTGCATGTGGGCACGGAATGCTTCATTATCTGAGGGGTTGCGAATGCAACTGAACACTGTGCAATCATCAGCGAACATCCTCATTTCTGACCTTATGATGGAGGGAAGGTCATTGATGAAGCAGCTGAAGATGGTTGGGCCTGGGACACTGCCCTGAGGAACTCCTGCAGCAATGTCCTGGGGCTGAGATGATTGGCCTCCAACAACCACTACCATCTTCCTTTGTGCTAGGTGTGACTCCAGCCACTGGAGAGTTTTCCCCCTGATTCCCATTGACTTCAATTTTACTAGGGCTCCTTGGTGCCACACTCGGTCAAATGCTGGCTTGATGTCAAAGGTAGTCACTCTCACCTTACCTCTGGAATTCAGCTCTTTTGTCCATGTTTGGACCAAGGCTGTAATGAGGTCTGGAGCCGAGTGGTCCTGGTGGAACCCAACCTGAGCATCGGTGAGCAGGTTATTGGTGAGTAAGTGCTGCTTGATAGCACTGTCGACGACACCTTCCATCACTTTGCTGATGATTGAGAGTAGACTGATGGGGTGGTAATTGGCCGGATTGGATTTGTCCTGCTTTTTGTGGACAGGACATACCTGGGCAATTTTCCACATTGTCGGGTAGATGCCAGTGTTGTAGCTGTACTGGAACAGCTTGGCTAGAGGCGCAGCTAGTTCTGGAGCACAAGTCTTCAGCACTACAGCTGGGATATTGTCGGGGCCCATAGCCTTTGCTGTATCCAGTGCACTCAGCCGTTTCTTGATATCACGTGGAGTGAATCGAATTGGCTCAAGACTGGTTTCTGTGATGGTGGGGATATCGGGAGGAGGCCGAGATGGATCATCCACTCGGCACTTCTGGCTGAAGATGATTGCAAACGCTTCGGCCTTGTCTTTTGCACTCACGTGCTGGACTCCGCCATCATTGAGGATGGGGATGTTTATACAGCCTCCTTCTACCATTAGCTGTTTAATTGTCCACCACCATTTGGTAAAGTCCCACATAAGAGGTTAGTGTGCAAAATTAAAGCACATGGGATTGTGGGTAACATACTGGCATGGATTGAAATTGGTTAACAGACAGGAAGCAGAGAGCAGGAATAAATGGGTCTTTTTCAGGGTGGCAGGCGGTGACTAGTGGGGTACCACAGGGCTCAGTGCTTGGGCTCCAGCTATTCACAATATATATCAATGGTTTAGATGAGGGAACCAAATGTAATACTTCCAAGTTTGCGGTCGACACAAAAGTAGGTGGGATTGTGTGTTGTGAGGAGGATGAAAAGAGGCTTCAAGGCGATTTAGACAAGTTGAGTGAGTGGGCAAATACATGGCAGATGTAGTATAACGTATATACAATATAATCCAGGACAAAGCAGTCCGCTTGTTTGGTACGCTATCCACCACCCTAAACATTCACTCCCTTCACCACCGGCGCACCATGGCTGCAGTGTGTACCATCCACAGGATGCACTGCAGCAACTCGCCAAGGCTTCTTCGACAACACCTCCCAAACCCGTGACCTCCACCACCTAGAAGGACAAGGGCAGCAGGCACATGGGAACACCACCACCTGCACGTTCCCCTCCAAGTCACATACCATCCCGACTTGGAAATATATCGCCGTTCCTTCATCGTCGCTGGGTCAAAATCCTGCAACTCCCTGCCTAACAGCACTGTGGGAGAACCTTCACCACACGGACTGCAGTGGTTCAAGAAGGAGGCTCACCACCACCTTCTCAAGAGCAATTAGGAATGGGCAATAAATGCTGGCCTTGCCCTTGACGCCCATATCCCATGAATAAAAAAAAACGTGGATAAATGTGAAGTTATCCACTTTGGAAGGAAAAACAGAAAGGCAGAGTATTATTTAAACGGTGATAGATTGGGGAATATTGATGTACAAAGGGACCTGGGTGTCCTTGTACACCAGTCACTGAAAGCAAATATGCAGGTGCAGCAAGCAGTTAGGAAGGCAAATGGTATGTTGACCTTCATTGCAAAAGGATTTGAGTGCAGCAACAAGGCTGTCTTACTGCAGTTATACAGGGTCCTGGTGAGACCACACCTGGAGTATTGTGTGCAGTTTTGGTCTCCTTACCTAAGAAAGGATATACTTGCCATGGAGGGGGTACAGTGAAGGTTCACCGGACTGATTCCTGGGATGGTAGGACTGTCGTATGAGGAGAGATTGGGTCGACTAGGCCTGTGTTCACTAGAGCTTAGCAGAATGAGAGGGGATCTCATTGAAACATATAAAATTCTGACAGGGCTAGACAGACTGGTTGCAGGGAGGATGTTTCCCCTGGCTGGGAGGTCTAGAACGAGGGGTCACAGTCTCAGGATACGGGGTAGGACATTTAGGACTGAGATGAGGAGAAATTTCTTCACTCAGAGGGTGGTGAACCTGTGGACTTCTCTACCACAGAAGGCTGTGGAGGTCAAATCACTGAATATATTTAAGAAGGAGCGAGATAGATTTCTAGACACAAAAGGCATCAAGGGGTATGGGGAGAGAGCAGGAATATAGTTTTGAGATAAAGGATCAGCCATGATCATATTGAATGGCAGAGCAGGCTTGAAGGGCCGAATGGCCAACTCCTGCTCCTATTTTCTATGTTTATATGTTTCTACACAAAATTAAACTAATCACCCTTGTACATTCCCTTAGTGCCTGTCTATCATGTTCCTTTGCCTATCCTGGTGCTCTCATGAAGTGCTTCTGCAGTGGCTGGAACATGGGAAATGGAAGGCAGCTGAGCTTCCACTGAGTAGACTGCAGATGGCCTTGGAGGACGACCTCCAGCAGCTCTGGACCAAGAGGACCCGGCTGCAGACTGCACCATCTCGGCCTGAGCTGCAGCAGTCTGGGCCGGCTGGCTGACAGGCACTAGCAAGGGCAATGGTGGAGTGGCTGGTGTGGGAGCAGGTATGCTGTCATCCTGAGAATGGACAGCAGGTTCCTCTTCCATGGAGCCAATGCCACTCTCCTGGGATGGTGCCTCAGCACTTCTCGAATAGATTGCTGGATTGATGTGATGCCCTGGAAGCCCCTTTCAACAGTGGCACCCAGAGCCAAGGTGGCAGCCATCTGAGCTTCCATGGCAGCATTTTGTGCTGCGATGAAAACTGTCAGATTCATCATGAGACGCTCCATCATGGTGAGTTCCACAGCTGTGCTGATTAAGGTGACCACCCATTCCACATTGTAAAGGATGGGCCCCAAGCTCTGCACAAAGCACCTGAGTCTTTTGCAGCAAAATTAATGTGCGATCTTGCCCTCCGGTGAGCTCGCACCTGTGGCGTCCTGTCCCCCACTCCTGGCTCTTGTGCACTTGTGCCAGGTGAGTCACCACATGCACATCCTTCCTTTAACCTAGCCTCTAAAGTCTGCCTTCTGTCAGTAACTGAGCTGGTAGCTGCGAGAGTGTGATCAAGTGACGGTGTATCTTCATCATCTTCATCATCTTCATCCACTGGCTAAGGGACTTACACATCCGGCAAGCTGAAATGTAAAAGGGACAAGGGTTAGGTTGTGGTTTGGGGAGAGAAGAGAGGAAGAAGTGTTTGTTGAGTGGATCTGCAGTTTGTCATGCAGAGTGTGTGGAGTGAGGGAGGAATGAGAAGAGAGAAGGAAGATTTGATATGAAGAAACCCTGCTCAGCAAATCATCCACCGTCGCCAGTGGCCACAACCTCTACTCTGCCCCTTTGCAATGACTGCACCGTCCCCGCAATGGGAGCAAAGGTGTGCGTTCCTCCACCGGTGGCAATCTGCGCCACCTTTTCCTGTAAAACAGAGGGAAATATGTTAGTGGGAGTCTTGCGAGATGTTTGGTGAATGGCTGTCATGGTTGAATAGCTGCCTGTGTGTGAGATGTGGGTTGTGGCTGCGATGTTTGTAATAGTGCTGAGTGTGTGAAGGTGTGATGAAGGATATTAATTGAACTGTGCTGTACTGATTGTTACAGATTACCGGTAGGTGGGGATGGGAGTGCTGTGAATTCAGCAGTTGATGAGGCTGGTGGTGCAGCTGTTATGAGATGCCTTTTGAAGATTGTTCTTACTTTGACAACTCTTGTCAGATTATTGAACTTCTTCCTGCAGAACATCCATGTACGAGCAGCCATGCTCCTAGCATTCACCTCGTCAGCAACCTCCTCCCACTGCCTGTGCATAAGGTGCTTGGAAGGCTTCCTGCCTCCTGAGGATACAAAATGTCCCTCCTCCAGTCAACCTCCTGCACCAAGGCCTCCAGTGCAGCATTTGAAAACCTTGGTTCCCGCTCTCTGCCAGTTTTGCCATTTGACCTCACAGAGACAACTTCCAGTTGATTTGCAGCCACGATGCACCTCCCCTTTAAGAGTTGCTGCCTACCATTCAGTAGGTTGTGCAGCCCCCATATCGAACCACTGTTTGCAGCCAATGAACAGTGTGAGTAGTGCTGGCTGCACACAGCAATCACTGAAATCAGCAATCAACACGGATTTTACCTGCTACCTGCTTTGCAATTAACAGGCGCAGGTTAATTGCGGACTGAAATCCCTGCGCTCATTCTCTCGGGCTATCCAATTTCACTCCCAGAAAATCTGGAGATTATCAAAGTTGCTATTAAATTGCGATTCTTACTATGGCATGTAATATAGCCAAAGGGTTATTGAGAGCAATGTGTACTAATGAAGATTGACTTTGATCACAAGCATTTGAGAAAGCAAACATCTGGGATATGTCACAACAATGTATGTGCAAATACCAAAGTGATTAGGTAATTATGACATTGAACGATCTCACCAGGTTAAACGGCTATGCCTCAAAAACCTGCATCAATTGTTGCGTAATGATACCACCGGGGAGATTTTAACTCCCTCTACCCAGCAGAAATGGATCAGTTACGGAGTTAAAACGGAGGTGATAGACTTACCGCCCAGTTCCTGCTCTGCTGCAATTTTTCCGGGGGCCTTCTGTTGGGCGGCCGTCGTGGCCGCCTGAATCAGATGGGATCCTCATTAATCTGTGCAAATCGGGGTCCTATGATGTACACAGGCCCCCGATGCCATTTTAGCTGCCTACTGGGCGGAGGATCCATCGTGGATGCTTCACTCTGTAAAACCTGATGGTACAGCAGAAGAGGCACAAAAAGGTAAGTGCTAAAATTATTTTTGTGGGGCTAGGAGGAGCAGGAGCGCTCAATCCACTTTTTGCACAATCACCTTCAAGTTGACATTTGTGGCATTAACTTTTTAATGGCTAATCACTGAGCTAAACTTAACTTTCCATTTATTGAATAGCCTTAATGTTGGGCAGTTATTTTATAAAACTGATTATACCACATGTATAAAACAATAACCCAGCAAAAGATGAAAGAGTAATATTTGCCAAGCAGTGCTTTCAAAATGCTACACATGTAGGCTTAAATTATGTAATTAAACCATGGTAGCCTTAAAGATTGAGGATGCTTTTAAAATATTAATCAACTTTTTGATTGGCAATTGCACTCAGGGTGCAATGGAAAAATGAAACTCTCTGATTGAGAAGTTTGAGCATTAGAAGTTCTAAATATTTAGGTAAAATGTGCAGACTTTACGATTTAAGAAAGGATAATCATTTAATAGTTATAAAATACAAAACTAAATTTGTAAGAATTCCAAGCAACATCCTCAAATCCAGACTTTGGAATATGAAAATGCTATGGATGTACTTTAAAGTTACCCCATCTCAGGCAAAATTGAATATTGAATTAAAATGTTTTTTCAGATAATGAAATTTAGTGCATGGCAGCAAGATAGCTAGTCGATAATGTGACAAACCCACAAATTATCATCACAAACTATTAAGAGTTCCTTCAATAATTAAAATAAAGAAACTAAACACATCTAAGTAAAACATTTAATTTGATGGCTGCAGCATGTTAGCTCATTAGGCTATAATTTGTTTATACTTCTGGAAAATGCATTGTCTGATCTCATATGAATGCTCAGCACTTCTGCCTAAAATTCCTTCATTCACTATTTTAACAGAGCTGTTAACCCATCCATTTTAGAAATAGTTCACACTAATTTTCAGGCTTTAATGTAATATAAATGGAGTCCATTATCTTCTTGTAAAATAAACAACAGGATATTGCTGCAATTATATTTTATTTGTGAATTTTGCATCTGTTAAAATATGCACTTTTCTTATAAGTGAAATTGAAAAGGAAGAGCAAATTCAGACAGTTAGGATAATTGCCATATAGTGCTGAGAAAAATAGAAAATGATGGTGTCCCTTACAGTAAAAGGCAGGTTCATTGAACTGTTAACACTGGTATTATCTCCAGCCACTACACAGGGGCACTTTTATTGCATCTACATGGGATGGTTTATGGTAAATGTGGCAGCACATGACTCATATATTATTTTTAATGGATCTCAGGTTTATGGTGTACCAGCAAACAGTTTCAATAAACCATTCGTAGTTCAAGAGATAAAGCCCAGCCAAAATTAACTTTTAAATTAGGAATTGCTACTGCAATCATTAATCACTGACCATGGAGTCATGCTACCATTTCTGGGCCAATACTGGGATCTTTGAAAACTGCCCCAGACAGAGTGCTTTCTGAATCTTCAAAATATTACACGTCTGTGATAGACCAGTGAATTCGCTAGTATAGACAGCAACTGTTATGTTTTCCAAATGAACTACAGAATAAATCACATATAATGGGGTATAAATTGATCTTGGGCAGTAGCACAAAATGAGCAATTGTGAATCAGCAGCTGGTTTTGCAGTCTGCCTGATTTCCTTTTCCATTGGAGTGTAAAACGGGCAGCTGATTCACTATCGGCTATTTTTCACTACTGCCCAAGGCCAATGTAACTATTATATCATTAAAAAAAAACACACCCACACAAATGTTAGGTTTAAAGGATTTGAGATCTACTTTTATTTCAAAAGATATACTATGTGCCAGGAATGGTACTGCTTTAGCATATTTATTTTAGCTCCTTAATTCAGGTTAATGTGTGGCTGGAGAAATGGTGCAGGAGAGAGGGCTTCAGATTCCTGGGGCATTGGGACCAGTTCTGGGGCAGGAAGGATCTGTTCAAGATGGATGGGTTGCACATCAACAGAGCTGGGACCAATGTCCTCACAGGGAGGTTAACTAGTGCTGTGGGGGAGGGTTTAAGCTAATTTGGCAGGGGGATGGGCACTAGGATGAAACATTAGAGAGGAGAAAAAAAGTGCACAGAGGACTGGGAGGGACAAGTAGCACCAGAGTAAATAATAGTTTAGAAATAGAAGGGATCGGACAGGGTGCAAATACGAGGCAGTCTCAGATGAGATTGGAGTCCATGTGCATTAATGCACGGAGCGTGGTAAATAAGGTTGGTGAGCTGCGGGCTCAATTCCACATGGGGCTATGATATAATGGCAATAACAGAGACCTGGCACAAAGAAGGGGAGGATTGGGTACTTCTATTCCTGGCTACAAGGCATTCAGGAAAGATAGGGAAGGAGAGAAAGGGGGGGGAGAAGGTGGCAGTATTAATCGAAGAAATTATTATAGCACTGGAAAGGGATGATGTAGTTGAGGGATCAAAAGACAGAATCTATTTGGTTAGAATTAAGGAGCAATAGAGGAGCTATTTCGCTACTGGGTGTATACTATAGGCCACCAAATGGTGGGAAGGAGATAGAGGAGAAAATTTGCAGGCAAATTACAGAGAGATGCAAAAACTACAGAGTAGTAATAATGGGGGACTTCAATTATTCAAATATAGTCTGGGACAGTAAAAGTGTAAAAAGCAGAGAGGGGGAGGAATTCCTGAAATGTGTTCAAGGGAACTTTCTGGGACAGTATGTTTCCAGCCCAATGAGGAAGGAAGCAGTGCTGGATCTAGTTCTGGGAATGAAGTGGAACAGGTGGAGCATGTTTCAGTGAGGGAGCATTTGGGGAACAGTGATCACAATATCATTAGGTTTAGAAAGTTATGGAAAAGGACAAGGAAAAATCAAATGTGAAAATGCTTAATTGGAGGAGGGCAAATGAGCCAAAAGGGAATCTTGCCCAGGTGGATTGGAATCAAAAATTGGTAAGTAAAACAGTAATTGAACAATGGGAGGCCTTCAAGGAGGAGTTGGTTCGGGTACAGAGTTGACACATTCCTATGAGGGGGAAAGGAAGGTTAGATCTCCAAGGATGGCTAAAGATAAAGGGGGAAAAATTGGATCAGGGCCGTTTTTGGGCGTAGGTAGCGTGATGTGCTATTACCCCATGCTCAATGGCCCCTGCGCAGGCAGGACGCAAGTTTCAGCCCACTGGAGGACTTACCTGCAATCAACGTTCCTTTCCAGGCCTTGCACGGGGAATCAATGAAATTTGCACTTTCCACTACCAGAAGGTGCTCAATCTCTTAAAGGGAAGATGTTTCTTAGAAATCTCTTAAAGGTAGCTGTTACCTGTTATTTGCTGAAAATAACAGTCTACTTCTGCACGGAGTCTGAACAGAGATCAGACATCGCACATGTAAAACGTAGATGCAGGTCCCATCCCTATGTTTACACACTGATGTGTTATGTTAAAACATTGAATAAAGGTTGCACACTACTGAATCCCACATCCTCCAATCTACACGCTAGAGTTCACCAATGTGCTAATCTGAGTTGGTACCAGGCCTGTGAGAGTGCTTGCACCAAAGTTCTCTGCTGATGCACTGGAGACCTTGGTGCAAGAGGTGAACAGAAGGAGGGACATTCTATATCCACAGGGGTTGGGTGGGGGGGGGGGTGCAAGAGGCCCTCCAGACATATATCCAAAAGGCAGTGGGAGGCAGCGGGGGATGAAGTCAATGCCAGGCGCACAGCATCATGAACATGAACATGAACATGGATGCAGTGGAGGAAGAAGTTCAATGCTTTGACATGAGTGGTCAAGGTGAGTGAGGTCAACTGTCAAGTGGCGTCTCCTACCAACTGCACCACGCACTACACCCCCATCCCCCACATACCAATAAACTCTTTCCTGCACGTCATGGCTCTAAATGTTAGACCATGTCCCCCCGTAGTATTCAAGTGTAGGAGACCTCCAAAAACAGTTACAAATGTCTGGGTAGCCAGAAGCAATAATCCAGCCACTAATCTGTAAATCCTGCATGGTCCCTTTAAATAGCACCGGTGGGGGGTCCTCCAGGCACTCTAAGACACGTTCAGATGGTCGGGTTTAAGACTGTGTGTTGAGTTGAGTGTTAAGTCCCAAAATGGTGTCTATCACTTTAAATCAGCGTTGCACACTGATTGAAGCCATTTTCTCCCTACATGGCATGGATTTGTTAAAGGAAAATTGTGTTTGACTAATTTGATTGAGTTCTTTGATGAAGTAACGAAGAGGGTTGATGAGGGTAGTGCGGTTGATGTTGTGTATATGGACCGCATAATAGACTTGTTAGCAAAATTAAAGTCCATGAGATTAAAGGGATAGTGGCAGCGTGGCTACAAAATTGGCTAAGGGACAGAAAGCAGAGAGTAGTGGGGTTCTTTTTCAGACTGGAGGGAATTATACAGTGGTGTTCCCCAGGGGTTAATATTAGGACCACTGCTCTTTTTGATATATATTAATGACATGGACTTGGGTATACAGGGTATAATTTCAAAGTTTGCAGTTGACATGAAACTCGCAAATATAGCAAACAATGTGGAGGATAGTAACAGACTTCAGGAGGACATAGACAGACTGGTGAAATGGGCAGATACGTCCAGATGAAATTTAACGTAGAGAAGTGTGAAGTAATGCATTTTGGTAGGAAGAATGAGGAGAGGCAATATAAACTAAACGGTACAATTTTAAAGGGGGTGCAGGAACAGAGAGACTCGGGGGTTCAGATACGCAAATTTTTGAAGGTGGCAGGACATGTAGAGAAAGCTGTTAAAAAAGGAAATGGGATCCTGGACTTTATTAATAGAGGCATAGAGTTCAAAAGCAAGGAAATTATGCTAAACCTTTATAAAACACTGGTTAGGCCTCAGCTGGATTATTGTGTTCAATTCTGGGCACCACACTTCAGGAAGGTTGGCAAGGCCTTAGAGAGGGTGCAGAAGAGATTTACTAGAATGGTACCGGGGATGAGGGACTTCAGTTATTTGGAGAGACAGGAGAAGCTGGGGCTGTCCTCCTTAGAACAGAGAAGGTTCAGGGGAAGTTTGATTGAGGTTTAAGATCATGAACGGTTTCGATGGAGTAATTAAGGAGAAACTGTTTCCAGTGACAGAAGGGTCGGTAACTAGAGGACACAGATTTAAGGTGATCGGCAAAAGAACCTGAGGCGACATGAGGAAACATTTGTTTACACAGTGAGTTGTAAGGATTTGGAATGCAGTGCCTGAAAGGATGGTGGAAGCAGATTCAATAGTAACTTTCAAATGAGGGTGATAAATAAATACTCAAAGGGAAAACGATTACAGGGCTATGGGGAAAGAGCAGGGGAATGGGACAAATTCGATAACTCTTTCAAAGAGCTGGTACAGGCACGACGGGCCGAATGGCCTCCTCCTGTGCTGTACCTACTATGATAATGACATTACATTGCTGTATTTAGGTAATATGAGGGTCAGTTTCACCTTCTTGGGTGAATTGGAAGGCCATTTTACACCGTGCCCGATTTTCATTTCCATCACCGCACTGTTGATTCGCTATGAACCTGTTTCGCGCTGCTAGTTTCGATCAATTTCACCCCCCGTGTAGTGGATTGCCCATCAGTTATAGAACCCGCCTGATTTTCATTTCCATTGAAATGAACGTTAAGAGAAATCAACGGGATCTATAATCGGCGGGCAATCCACTCTATCAGTTTACTGTCCAAGCGGTGAAGGTGAAAATGACCCCCTATAATTCTGAAAAACCAATAACGTTTAGCATGAAAAGTCATTCCTGAAGCTGTCTGCATTAGTTTACAATCTTGTTCCACTATACTGGTTTTGAAAAAAGACTTCTCTATCTCCAATTTATCTATTCCCTCCATTAAAGCCATGTGCCCTTATTCTTTTCTTTTCCAGTGTAAATAGTGTTTCCTTAAGCTGTCTACATATATCAATGATTTAAAACTTGCACCCCCAGAGTCATTTCTGCTGCCTCTATGGCCTTGAAGTTATTCTGTATGAAGGTTAGCCTTAGTGAAGGGGATTTTAACTGGGAGTGGGCTTCAGGCAGGCAGGGCAACCATCAAATTTCAGCCTCCACCATCAGCATCAATTGAGGCCTGGGCAATTTTAACTCTTGGGTCTTATTATCAGTTGATTGGTGGGCTACTCACACGATCATGTGGAAAGTGGGCAGCCCGCCCACTTTCCGGATAGGATTTCTGGTGGGTCTTCAGAGGCCCATTAAAGTGTGAATACACCTGTTAAAGTGAAGTTGATTTACTGTTGCCTGGTTGGTCTGTGAAACTGTTGGAAAGTAGAGAATCTTAGCAATGAGTTGCAAGGCTGTCCTCCGGTTCTCTGATGACTCTTTGAAGGACTTACTGGAAGAGGTGAAGGCACAGAGAGATGTGCTGTTTTCCAGAAGTGGAAAGAAGATTGGCAAGACCTATATGCACCAGGTCTGGAGAGAGATGACATGGATGGTCAGCTCCAGTAGCATCATCCCCAGGACTTGGATTCAATGCAGGGTATGCTTCACTGACCTGGCAAGAGAAGGGGAGTTCTCCCCAGTGTCCTGGCCAATATTTATCCCTCAATCGACATTACTAAATAAACAGATTATCTGGTCATTATCACATAGCTGTTTGTGGGAGCTTGCTGTGCACAAATTGGCTGCCGCGTTTCCTACATTACAACAGTAACTACACTTCAAAAAGTACTTCATTGGCTGTAAAGCGCTTTGGGACATCCTGAGGTTGTGAAAGGCACTATATAAATGCAAGTCTTTCTTTCTTTCTGACAAGAGCTGCAAGGGTGAGTAGAGCTCTCTATTTCTCCATCTCTCTCAATAACACCTGGTCCCCCCATCCCCAACACTCTGAACAATCCCCTCCCTGCATCACATCCTTTACCACCAATCACATTCTCGCAACTCTCATTCTCAATCCAAACACACTCACCTCTTGATTGCTGCTTTCACAGCAGCTACTAAGAACAGTCTGTTCTCACATCGTACCAAATGCAATATCAGGAACTTTTCTCATGAATCCTTCCTCACTTCACAATCCAGCCACTTTCTTCCCATTCAACATCTCCCCATCCTGCTTCCATCTTGCATCTTCTCCCTTTCAGTAAATGCATTACATGCAGAAGCCCCACACGTGCTCTTTCCTTTTCGGTAGCTACTCACTAATTCTCGCCCTCTCTGTGGGAGAAAATGGTGCACACACAAAGGAAAGGAGTAAGACTGGGGGAGGACTACCCAGCATCATGACTCTCACCCAGAGAGACGATGCTTTATTTGAGCAGGGCCTCTTCCTATTACTTATACCCCTTAAGGCATCTCAAAAATGCACACAATCAGTCAGTTTGACAAATTTAAAGCTGCATTCTGAAGCTTGTTATCTGTTATTGTCCAGCCTGTCAGTGCCATGCTAACTCTGGTCTCTTTCCTCTAGGTCCTTCAAAGCAGCAAGACCCAGAAGAAGACACTTAAGGATGCACCGATACATGCACTATACTTCCAGCACAGAGATTGGCACTCTGGGTAGGTTGGATAGTGAGATAGAAGGGTTCGCATTTGGTGCAGCACCCAGCACAAGTGAGCAGGTAGTGGTGGCAGGTACAGTCCAGGAGATGGCCCATCAGAGGGCGAGGTTGTCTCCTAGTTTTGCTGAGCAGGACAGAGATGAGGACTTCAGGGTCTCAGCCTTGAAAAGAAAACTGTTTGCATCACATAAGCAATTATACAAGGTATTGGAAGGCTTGCCAAGGGATTTCTGCATAATGGGTGAAAATATGGGGGAGCAAATATGGGGGAAAATATGAAGAAGCACTGAGGGTAGCATGGGCACAGAATGTACTCTGGTTGGGGGACTTCAAAGTCCATCACCAAGAGTGGCTCGGTCGCACCACTACTGACCGAGCTGGCCGAGTCCTGAAGGACATAGCTGCCAGACTGGGCCTGCGGCAGATGGTGAGCGAGCCAACACGAGGGAAAAACTTACTTGACCTCATCCTCACCAATCTACCTGTCGCAAACGCATCTGTCAATGACAGTATTGGTAGGAGTGACCACCGCACATTCCTCGTGGAGACGAAGTCCCGTCTTCGCACTGAGGACACCATCCAACGTGTTGTGTGGCACTACCACCGTGCTAAACGGGATAGGTTCAGAACAGATCTAGCAGCTCAAAACTGGGCATCCATGAGGCGCTGTGGGCCATCAGCATCAGCAGAATTGTATTCCAGCACAATCTGTAACCTCATGGCCCGGCATATTCCTCACTCTACCATTACAAACAAGCCAAGGGATCAACCCTGGTTCAATGAGGAGTGTAGAAGAGCATGCCAGGAGCAGCACCAGGCGTACCTAAAAATGAGGTGCCAACCTGGTGAAGCTACAACTCAGGACTACATGCATGCTACACAGCAGAAGCAACATGCTATAGACAGAGCTAAGCGATTCCACAACTAACGGATCAGATCAAAGCTCTTCAGTCCTGCCACATCCAGTTATGAATGGTGGTGGACAATTAAACAACTAACGGGAGGAGGCGGCTCTGTAAACATCCCCATCCTCAATGATGGCGAAGTCCAGCACGTGAGTGCAAAAGACGAGGCTGAAGCGTTTGCAACCATCTTCAGCCAGAAGTGCCGAGTAGATGATCCATCTCGGTCTCCTCCCGATATCCCCACCATCACAGAAGCCAGTCTTCGGCCAATTTGATTCACTCCATGTGATATCAAGAAATGGCTGAGTGCACTGGATACAACAAAGGCTATGGGCCCTGACAACATCCCGGCTGTAGTGCTGAAGACTTGTGCTCCAGAACTAGTTGTGCCTCTAGCCAAGCTGTTCCAGTACAGCTACAACACTGGCAAATTGCCCAGGTATGTCCTGTCCACAAAAAGCAGGACAAATCCAATCCAGCTAATTACCGCCCCATCAGTCTACTCTCAATCATCAGCAAAGTGATGGAAGGTGTCGTCGACAGTGCTATCAAGCGGCACTTACTCACCAATAACCTGCTCACTGATGCTCAGTTTGGGTTCTGCCAGGACCACTCAGCTCCAGACCTCATTACAGCCTTGGTCCAAACATGGACAAAAGAGCTGAATTCCAGAGGTGAGGTGAGAGTGACTGCCCTTGACACCAAGGCAGCATTTGACCGATGTAGCACCAAGGAGCCCTAGTAAAACTGAAGTCAATAGGAATCAGGGGGAGAACTCTCCAGTGGCTGGAGTCATACCTAGCACAAAGGAAGATGGTAGTGGTTGTTGGAGGCCAATCATCTCAGCCCCAGGGCATTACTGCAGGTGTTCCTCAGGGCAGTGTCCTGGGCCCAACCACCTTCAGCCGCTTCATCAATGACCTTCCCTCCATCATAAGGTCAGAAATGGGGATGTTCGCTGATGATTGCCCAGTGTTCAGTTCCATTCACAACCCCATAAATAATTAAGCAGTCCGAGCCCGCATGCAGCAAGACCTGGACAATATCCAGGCTTGGGCTGATAAGTGGCAAGTAACATTCGCACCAGACAAGTGCCAGGCAATGACCATCTCCAACAAGAGAGAGTCTAGCCACCTCCCCTTGACATTCAACGGCATTACCATCGCCAAATCCCCCACCATCAACTTCCTGGAGGTCACCATTGACCAGAAACTTAACTGGACCAGCCATATAAATACTGTGGCTACAAGAGCAGGTCAGGGGCTGGGTATTCTGTGGTGAGTGACTCACCTCCTGACTCCCCAAACCTTTCCACCATCTACAAGGCACAAGTCAGGAGTGTGATGGAATACTCTCCACTTGCCTGGATGAGTGCAGCTCCAACAACACTCAAGAAGCTCGACACCATCCAGGACAAAGCAGCCCATTTGATTGGCACCCCATCCACCACCCTAATCATTCACTCCCTTCACCACCAGCGCACAGTGGCTGCAGTGTGTACCATCCACAGGATGCACTTCAGCAACTCGCCAAGGCTTCTTCGACAGCACCTCCCAAACCCGCAACCTCTACCACCTAGAAGGACAAGAGCAGCAGGCACATGGGAACAACACCACCTGCACGTTCCCCTCCAAGTCACACACCATCCCGACTTGGAAATATATCGCTGTTCCTTCATCGTCGCTGGGTCAAAATGCTGGAACTCCCTATCTAACAGCACTTTGGGAGAACTGTCACCACACGGACTGCAGCGGTTCAAGAAGGCGGCTCACCACCACCTTCTCAAGGGCAATTAGGGATGGGCAATAAATGCTGGCCTCGCCAGCGACGCCCACATCCCATGAACAAATAAAATAAAGTCCACTTCCAGCTTGGGTGGTTTCCTCTTGCATGGCATCAGCATTCTGCAGTCTTCCTTGGAGTATGTGGACACCTCCAAGGACGCTGCATCGAGGCCCTCACAACGGGAGCCTGTAATGCAGCAGTCTGAGCTTCTGAAGCAGCAGTCTGAGCTCCAATTGCAGCAGTCAGACCTTGGATGGCAGATGTTTGTGCTGCAATGGAAGCTGTGACATCGGTCATCAAACGTTGTGCCACGGTGGGTTCGACAGGTGCGCTGATGGTGGTCACCACCTGTTCCATGTTGGAAAGGATGGGCTCCAAGCTCTGTGCAAAATCCTGTGCTAAGTTGGAGCTGGACTCCTCCATGCCCCTTCTCATTGTGTGCAGGCTTTCTGGCAGGCTTTCTAGTGCCCCAAGCATTTGGTGGTATACGCCCATCAGCTGTCTTCTGTAGCCTGGCCCATCGAAGTCCTCACCTAACTTCTCTGCAGCAGAATTAGTGAGTGACCTTGTCCTCCAGCGAGCTGGCACCTGTGGTATCCATTCCACCCGCCCCAGCTCCTGTGCACTTGTGCTCGGTGTCTCACCACATACAGATCCCTCCTCTAATCTAGCCTCTAACAGACATGCAGTGTCAGTCTCTGAGCTGGTGGATGCAAGTGTCAGATCGAGGGATGGTGTGGCTTCAGTGTCCCCCTCTTCCTCCTCGGATGGTGCCGTCACGTGTCCTTGGGTGTCTGCAATGACAAAGGGAAATAGGTTGAGTTGTGAAGCGGGGAGAGGAGCAAGTAAGACGTGTGTGCTGACAGCATCTGCAGTATGTGAGTCAGAAAAGATTGTGGGAGGCAGGAGATGTGGGAAACGAGAAGAAGCATTAGATATGCAGAGACTCATTTCATTGGGACCTCCAGCGTGGTACGTGGTCACAGCTACAGCAACAGTTTGCCCAATGATCTGAAGCACAGTCTCCTCCAAGGGGGTGAGGACACGTAGGCGTGGCTATCAACCCTCAGGTCTCTCCTGCTGCCAGCAGTTATGCGCCATCTTCTCCTACAAGACCGAGGCAGTGTGTCAGTGAGTATCCTGCAAGATGTCTGGGTGATGTGCCTGTCATGGTCGAATTCCTGCCAGTGTGTGTAACCAGTGAGTGGTGGTTGTGTGGCCTACAAGTGTGGTACTATGTGCGGGTGAGATGCAGCATGCCAAGTGTAGCATTGCATAAGGATGGGCAGTGTTTGTTGGTGGGTGGGTGATGGGGAGTATGATGCGTGGAGCAGTGGTGCAGTGGGTTGGATGTGCCACTTGACATTTGCATTCACTCACCTTGACAACTCATGTCAAATCATTGAACTTCTTTTGGCACTGCACCCACGTGCATGGTGCCGTGCTCCTGGCATTCACTTCCTGGGCCACAGGTTCCCAATGCCTGCGGAGCTAGAGTCTGGAGGGTCCCCTACCACCCTGCAGGTACATGTTGGCCCTCCTTTCATCCACCCCCTTCACCAGGGTCTCCAGTGCATCATCGGAGAAGCATGGGGCCCGCTCTTGCGTCGGTCCTGCCGTCTTTCTAGCCATCTTTCCCTCCTCTGAGTGGACTGTGCCTGTCCCATTTAAAATGTGCACCTGCACCTTTAAGAGGTGCAGGCTGCTGATCATGTGCGCTGAGCACGCCCCATTTCGGGCTTCCTCATTCTCTGTGTAGCCAGCGCTACCCGTGCTGCTGAGAGGCTGCACGGAACTATCATGGCAAGTAGCAGGCAGTTCAAAATGCTGCCTGAGTAGGGGCCATCAGGCGCGGGTTGATAGCAGATCGCGCTACCCATGCCCGATAATAGGCCTTATCGAATTTATTTTTTTCCCCCAAGTGTGCTATTTAGGTCAGGAAGGTTAGAAGGAAGGGGAGATAATTGGGCCCAAATCGGAGATGGGGTAGAGGCAGATGGGAGGGGAAGATTTGAGGGAGAGATGGGGAGGGAGAAAAAGAGAAAGGAAGGAAAAGGGAGACAGGAGACAAGAGAGGAGGGAGCAGTGGAGGGGAGAGAGGAGAGATGTGGAGGAGGGAAGGGGAGAGAGTAGAAGTGAGGAGAAGATGAGATAAAAAGGGGAGGAAAAGTAAGATGGAGTGGGGGAGATGAAAGGGAAAAGGGGGGAATAGAAGAGGAGGGGGACTGGAGGAGGAGGGGGTAGAGGAGGCAAGACAATAGGGAGAGGATGAGAACATGAGAAGGGAAGGAAGGAGAAGAAAGGAGCAGGAGGGTACGGGGAAGTGCGAAGAAGAGAGGAGAGAGTGAGGAGGATGGAGAGAAGAGGAAGATGGGAGTGGTGGACAGGGGATAGGGAGAAGTGGGAGAAAGAGTCAGTAAGGATGGGGCAGAATTTTGCTCAGGGGGATGAAGGGCAGGATGGAGGGGTGTAATGCCTCTCAGTGTCGGGAGGGGAAGGGAGGATTCACGGGAGAAAATAGTGCCCAAGTGGGGGGAAGTGGTTATTGGAGGGGTGGGGGGGGGAGGGAGATGGTGGCAGATGGTGGTTGGATGCTGGGGGTGGGTGATATGGTTAATGGGAGCCAACAAACGATAGTTGAGATTCTGGTCTGTGGGGCTGTGAGAAATGATGGGGTTACAAATACAGCTACAGTGTCCAGGTGGAAAGACAAAGACCTGAATGCTGTTCAGCACCAGTGGAGGAAAGGCATGAATGGGACTCTACAATAAACAGTCAAATAATAAAGCTACATTTTCTCATTGAGATAGTACGATATAGGACTTTTCAAATGTTGCAGCTACTCAGCGATCTTAATGGAAGCCTGAATACAATTTGGCTACTTTAATGTTTGGCCTGATTTCAGAAATTCCTAATTGTAAGCTAATATGAGTAATTTAGTTAAATGAACAGAGGTTTTTCCCTCCAGTGCCTGTGGTGTGAATGTACACAAAATATTGAATGGAGCTAATTTTCGTCGTTAGTACTTATGGCACAGCTTTCAGGTAATTGCAGGTACAGAAGTCTGATTTGAATCCAGCTGCCCTGTGGAAACAGGGTGTGCAGAGAGTTAAAATCATGTCTGGGGATTCCCCACACCCTTCCCGCACCGCCCCCGCCCCAATAAATAAATACCGTCATAAATTTAGCGAGTGATTGGCGGAACCCGAGATAAACAGTATAAACGGGTGATAACAGACATTTACAGTGTTTCTCTGGGGGTTCTGCCCGTCTCCCGCTGAAGCTATGGAGATTGGGAGATTCCCAGGCCCAAATTACTTCAAAATACTGCACACTCAGTGAGTGTGATGGCCATAATGTACAGAGTAATTTTACTTCCATAAAAATTACAAATATTAGGATATTAATATTCTCCACATGTGCCTTTAACAAATTAAGTTCTATATTTTGATCTATTCTAAATTTTATATATCCTAAATATCCCTTCTAAATTTCTATCTTGTCTCTTCCTAATACATTGCATTAATATTATGTTAATAATCCAAATATTATTTGTAATTGAATTTGTGGGTAACAACGTATTTAACACATTCCTCTGTCATTCCATGCCTCAAATGTTCCTGGCTTTGAGATTTCTGCTGCTTTTCATTTCCGTGAAAACAGCAGAAGACCTGATAAAAAGCCAAGCTGTGACCTCATAAAAAATTGCATGAGTGCTGACATTAATTATTACTCAGTTTGCCAGATAATTAAAGGTGGATATTTCAAGGAACTAATGGTACTAACCTTACAGCATTTACAGTGTCAGATTGCACTCAAGTAATTTTGTTTAAAAGGTCATTTAGATTTAATGTGATTTGTTATCTCTAGATACTCGTAGCTTTTCACAGTCATAAGAAAAATTGCACACATTTTTTTCCACTCGGATGAATGAGGTGGTGGCACTTATTTTGCTGACATTATCTTCTAGACTTTAATGCGATAGGTTTAAAGAGCAAGAATCAAAACGTCATTCAGACCAGATAGGCACTTTCCTATTGCTTGGGTTAATGATGTCAGAAGATAGAGTAATTACTTGAAACTTTTGGCATTTATTAGTTAACTTGATCACTTGGTTTTAGCCATCCAATTCCGAACAATCAGGTCAACCACAAGAGGAATTTGCCATATTAAGATTCCAAAAAGCTTTAGAACAACTAACAGTGTCACTGCGCAAGTGATCACTGATGGTGACCTAGGATGAGTAACTACATTGAAAATAAAATTAATTCCAAACATATTTCAGGAAATCCGACCTGTAATTTCAGAACTGAATCTGGTGACAGTTGTAACCAGTTAATGGAAATAAAAAACGGGAGAGTTGTAAAACAAGCTGCCGATTTGCTATCACCCATTTTACACTATTGCACAGAGTCAAAATCTACCCCACTGTCTAACTGCAAAAAATGACCACGTGTATCAGAGTTTCAAAGCCCAGGCAAAGGCCTAGCCCTGCACCTCACAGTCTCCTGTTGAAAATCGGACTACCTGCCCATATTGTTCCTTTTCCTCCTGTATTTATTTTTAGCTCAGGCTGCAATTGAAGTTGCAGCAAACAAAGTGCTGAGATGGGAATTCCTTTGGGGTTCCCATAGTGCAACATTTAGATGAGGAAGGTCAGTTCATGAGGACATCAAATGCAGTTGCAATGACATCTGAGATGTTATGCCCCATTCATCACTGCCCCAGGATCTGCATTTACAAACCCAGGCACTGATACCTGGGAATGTCAGAGGAGACATGTCATCGCTGCCTCTGCGTCACAAGGGATTCTGTCATAGCACTGTGCAGTCTGCTGTAGGCTAACCTCTCAATAACTTTTACGACAAGGACAGTTCTTCCAGTAGCTGTGAAGGTAATGTATGTCACTGCAGGGGACAGCTACCAAATTAAGCAATCTGCTGTCCATTGATGGATCAAGCAAGTAACAGACACAATGGGAGGAATTTTCAACTTCAGTGACAGCAGAAAGTTGGCGGTATTGGTTTGTCTGCCCGTTATATCCTCCTCCCAATTTTCTTTTCCATTGAAGTCAATGGAAAGGAAAACCTGGTGGGATGTTTAATGGGCAAAGTTAAAAACTCCCTCAATATTTGCAAGGGGTTACATCTTTGTCACTTTCACAGTGGAAATGAGGCATCAGTTGGGCAGAGCATAGAACATTTACTGGGTTGTAGGGTTCCCAAGAGTACATGACATAGTAGATAGCATACATGTAGCCTACCAACATCATCCTTGTGTGATTTTATTTCAGTACAACACATATGTCTTTCTAGTGGCCTTTTTGGTTCTGAGCAAACTGATCAATATACATGTGTCACAGAGCAAGCCACTTGTGTACCCCATAAAACGTGTCCTTTGTATCTTTTTTGGCAATAAGAGGATTCGTAGAAACAGCGACAACAACTTGCAATTGTAGGCTGAGAAATTCAGTTATCGCCAGGAACCGGCACAAAATTGGCAACATGTTGAAATAGTGTGGTCGATGAAATCAGCAAGAGGCACCTGCTTATGACTGGTAACTGTGTAGGAAAGTGTAATATGTTTATTGTTTTTGTATTATTATGTGAAGACAAGTAGGGGTGAAATTGGTCTTGGGCGGTAGTGTAAAATGGGCGATGGAAAATTGACAGCCCGTTTTACACTCCACCCAATTGACTTCAATGGAAAGAAAATCGTCCGGGTGTAAATCAGGCTGACAATTCCCTATCACTCATTTTGTGCTACCGCGCAAGACCAGTTTCATTCTCAATTGTACTAATTGAATTAAGTGAGTCCGATCACAACTGAAGCTCTGTACATTCACTTGTTGTGAAATAAAACAGCTTAATGATTCGTATCTGGCCTCGTCTCACCAGATGTTTTCTTCGTCCACCTTTGAAAAGATTGAAGAAACATATGTGTGAAGGCTTGCAACTGCTGGCTGCCTGTTTCTCACCCGAAAAATGGGCGACTGGATGTTGCACGCCCATTTGCCTGCCTAAATCAGGCAGGCCTTTAAATGGGCACCCAGCACTCCCGCCCAAAACAGGTGGGAGGCTGTTTAATAATGCAAATTGGGATCCTTTGCTTGAGGTAGGACCCTGATCGATCGCATCTTTTAAAGAAAAGTGGGGAGCAAGCCAGTTCCATTTCTCCAGGCATTGAGAGGCCTAACCGTGCGATCCTTAAAGGGACCTAAAAAGGTAAGTTTTGTGGTTTTTTAAAAAAGATTTGTGGCGCCACACAAAACCAGCGAGTTTCAGCGGGTCACCCATTTTGGGCGGTTACCTCACTGACAAAATGTTAATGATACCCAAACCTAAACATGGTTCGGGCATCCTAACTGTCCCGTTGGGTGGGCAAAGTGCTGATATCATGCCCATTTGGCATCCAAACTGAAATTCTTCCTTTTGATAAATCCTGTTCAGATCACATGAGGATACTATTGTTGCACCCCTGGGTTAGGCTATTGTGTAGTTAGATATTGAACAGTACAGGCAAACCCCTGAATGTAAGACACGTACAGATGTGACTGGCCCCACTGTACCCCAGAGAATATCGAAGGCAAGACCCTAAACTTGTAACAGCTTCCTTTGGGAATTTTAGTCTGTGGAGGCAGGTGTCTTTGAACATACCCAGATACAAGAGTCTGGCCCTATAGACACGAGTGTCAGCAAAGGGACATATTTAAATAGGACACTTAACATGCAAATGCCCTGTTTGGCATGTCTCCTCTGATTCTCTTCCAGAACCTTCAAATAGAGACTTATAGCAATGCCCATAGCTGCACACAAATAAGCTCACTAAAAGCTTCAGCAGTCACTGATAAGAGATCCAACACAGCTATCTAAGAAATACAGCAAGAATGACAATGTAGCTTTAAAAACAGGGACCCAAATGAAAGGAACTGATGTCCATTGCAGGCCCATTTTATATAGGTGCTCAGCCTATTGAACACAGAATAAGCTTTGGATCGCATTATGGGAACCTTCCCTGACTTACATGAAATTCAATTCTTTAATAAGACTTATGCATAGTCTTCACACAGGCTCTGAGCATTTCCAGGTCAGATCGCCATATGCAGTGTGCACTGCTGCATTGTATTCCTCTGGGAGTAATAATAAGAGGCTGTGGCACTCAAAGCCCTACCGTGCTCCAGATGCATCTGACTGCATCATCACCCCAAAGAGAGAGAAATTGTGCAGGCGACATATATAGACATTTCAAGACAAAAAGAAGAGTCAGAGGGAATAAGAGACTTACAGATAAAGGGAGAAATTGGAAAAATACACTGCCACCACAATGGCGTGAAACTAGAGGATGAGCATGCACAATTGTAACAATATCATCTTACTTTGTATCTGAATGTCATCATTGTTTATCGGGAAATGTTTGTATGAGCCCAGAATTATTCAAACTGAATTAATTCTTATATTTTCAAATTAACTCCAAATGGCCCAATGAGAATTACTTCAGTTTGGTTTGTCTTTCATCCCAATTGAATGCTTTAAACAATTTAATTTCATCCAGCTTCAGGGCATGAATTTATGTTCTACACTTGGCACAGAAACACTAAAGGGTATTTTTACTATGAATTATTAACAGTATCAAACTAACAAAGCATGACATTGTCTGGTTGAGACATTAAAGAAAAAGGACTACCCTGTCACTTTTTGTTTGACAAATAAAAAATGTTCTCCCTCCATTGCCCTGAATGTTCCCTCATTCAGCATGCAATATTTTCTGTACGGTAACTATTAAGGAAGTTCCAGACTAATTCAACAACAGGAGCATTAGGCAAGCCATTCTTAACAAGCCAAACGCCTGGATACAGTCGACCACTGCATATCATCGCACAGCGCAGCTGAAGCAGGGATGTCAGTTTCATTTGTGAGGTAGTTTGAGGTGCGATCGACTGCAATAAAAATCACAGCAGGAACAGACACCAGTGAGTGAGTAACGGAAAGAAGGGGCATGTTAAATAAAGTATAAAAAACAAAATCAATGTGAACATGAGAAACAGTGGAAACAAGCCAAGTCAAAACAAGAAAGAGAATTTAAGAAACTAACAATGGACAATGTTAATCACTGAAAAAACCCTCGCTTAGAATTTTGGCGGGCATTCTCTGGTGGAAGATTGGCAGGAGCCCTGGAGAAACATTGGGCCAAATCGTCCTGGAAAAGTAACGGCGGGATCACGACGCACACCATTATTAATGTGTAAATCGGCCAGCAAATTCAGGGGAAGAAGAGATACGCCGTGAGTTACAAAGCTCCACAACTTGCTGGTCGATTTCCACCGCTCCGCCATTTGGCTGTTTCTTTGTCAATCCTTAAATCTCATTGGTTAAGGAGATACACTGTTGGTCCCGCTGTTCATTAATGTCCCAGATGCCCCGTTGCCCTCACACCTCCAGCAAGTTACGGTGCAGATTATATTCGAGCTGATTGGTGCAGGAAAAAGCCTAACTAACGGTGCATGGCGCGAGATGCCCCACTCCAGCGAGATTTAGCTCACAGTTAATGGCTAAAAATGGTCATTTACGCCATTCCTCCGGGATTTCCGGCGATCTTCCACTGACGTTACAGTGGGAGATCGGGGGATCGCCACGGAAATTCAAGGCCATTTTGTGTTAAAAGACAAAGTAGATGAAAGACCATAACTACATTTTCTGGTTGCCGACCTGAAGCTGCAACACCAAAGCACTGCAAATTTTTCACCCAAACAAACTGGGAAGGTCCAATCCCACCAGATTTTGTGAGGTTGGCCTTCATTTAGTATGCAAGATGAGCATCCATCCTAAATTGGGCCTGTAAATGGGTGATAAATAAAGGGGAGGGTGAGAAATACGTTGTATCATCGGGGGGTGAAATTGGACCATGTAGCACCCATTTTGTAGGCACCTCAGCCCTGAAAATGGCGTCCGAGATGCGTGCGCGCACACTTCCGACGTGAAGAGCACAGGACGCCATCTTGGTAAAGGCGTTTGCGCGCATGCACCTAACGACCGCCGGCAGCATGTAGAGTAGGGAGATTATGACACGAATCAGTGTGCAATGCTGATTTGAAGCAGCCGGCGTCACTTTGGAACTCCACGCTCCAGCCAACGCCCTGTCTTAACCTCACACAGCTGAACAGGACTTAAACGGCATGAAGGATTCCCTCACCAGCGCTATTTAAAGGGATCATACAGGAGTCACAGGTTAGTTGCTGGATTATTTCTTCTGGCTGCTGGTTTTTGGAAGTTTCCTATACTTGGCTAAAGTTGCAATATTCTATGGAGAGTGGTCTGGCTGGTCTTACAATACTGTTAGCGGCATTTAAAATAAAGTGCTGAAAAATGTTGCTTTCAAACATGGGTGATCTGCTAGGGCTTCCTCTGGGAATTGAACATGACTGGGAGAATGAAGAGAGGCCACACAGAGCAGGACAAGCTGCTAGAAGATGGAGGAGGAGGAGGAGCAGGGCACTCAGCAGGAGGCCATATCCAAGGATGGTCTTTAGGAACCAATTCTCTTACCTCAACTTCAGTGACGACCAGTGCATCAGACGGCTACGGTTCATTAAAGAGGCCGTGACTGAGATTTGTCAACTGCTGCAGCCACAACTGCAGCCTCAGAGCAGGGCAAGGACAGCATTGCCTGTGGCTGTCAAGGTAACCGTGGCGCTCAATTTTTACGACTCTGGCTCCTTTCAGGCTGCTCTTGGCGATGTAAGCAATATCTCACAGTTTGCAGTGCACTGCTGTATAAGGAAGGTCACAGAAGCTCTGTACACACTCAGAAACAGATTCACCTCATTCCCTCTTGACGGAGACAAGCAAGAGGGTTTGCTCGCATTGCAGGCTTACCCATGGTGCGGGGTGCCATTGACTGCACGCATATTGGCATGCATGCTCCACATCTGAACTCTGCCATGTTCATGAACAGAAAGGGATTCCACTCCCTCAATGTGGAGCTTGTGTGTTACCACATGCAGGTCAATGTCCGCTATCCTGGCAGCAATCATAATTTCTTCATTCTGCGGCAGTTCCCTGTTCCACCTATATTTCAATCAGTACTGCAAGTCAAAGGCTGGCTACTGGGCAATGAGGGTTATCCCCTCATGAAATGGCTCATGACCCTGGTCCATAACGCATGTACATGTGCACACCAGGCCTACAACGAGAGCCATGCTGCCACATGGAACATCATAGAGCGATTATCGGCGTCCTCAAGCAATGCGTCTGCTGCCTGGACCGCTCTGGAGGAGCCTTGCACTACTCAGTTGAGTGGGTATCAAGATTTTTTATTGTATGCTGCTTGCTGCACACCCTCACCATTTAGAGGGAATAGCCCTTGCTACTGCCTATCAGGTTAGGACCCGAGCAGGATGAAGAGGAAGAAGAGGTGGAGGAGGAGGAGGAGGAAGAAGAGACGGAGGAGGAAGTGGAGGAGGAGGAGGAGGAAGTGCAGCAGGAAGTGGAGGAAGAGGTAGGGAGGCTACAAGGTAGACAGGCCCTGTCTGCCAGGGCTCTGTGTGATCAGATTATTAATGAGCAATACCAGTAAACTCAACAACAACTCCCCATTCACCAACAGTCACACACTCTCCCATATGACCATCAAATCATCCTCCTTATGATTGTACATTGCATCCTCCCGCAGTTCATCGCAGAAATAAAAAGCACCAACAAATGCAAATTCAAATCCACATTTTTAAATTAACACATGAAATGAGGCAAACAAAGTGATACTATTCACCCTTGTGCATTCCCTGACTTCCTGTTGTTCGTGTGCCTTTTCCTTTCCTAGTGCTCCTACGAGGTGTGCATCACCAGTGACAGGAGCATGGGTGGTGGAAGGTTGCTGACCTTCAATTGAGGAGGCTGCAGATGGTCTTGGAGGATGACCTCGAGCAGCCCTGAGCTGAGAGGTCTGCACCATATCAATCAGGGCTGCAGCAGTCTGGCCTGGTTGGCTGACAGGCAACAGTAAGGGCACTGGCAGAGTGGCAGGGCTGGGAGCAAGAATGCTGTCATCCTGAGAGAGGACGACAGGTTCGTCTTTCATGATGCCTCAGCAATCCTGGTGATCTGTTGGAGAACAGATTGCTGGACTGCTGTGATGACCTGAAATATCCTTTGAACAGTGGTACCCAGAGCCACGATAGCAACAATCTGAGCTTCTAAGGCAACAGTCTGAGCTCCAAAATGCAACAGTCAGACCTTGAATGGCAGATGTTTCTGCTGCAATGGAAGCTGTGACATCAGTCATCAGATGTTGCATCATGGTAGGTTCCACAGGATGTGCTGATGGAGGTGACCACCTGTTCCATGTTGGAAAGGATGGGCTCCAAGCTCTGCGCAAAGCCCTGTGCCAATTTGGAGCTGGACGCCTTTGTTCTCCTTGACATTGTGCATAGGCTTTCTGGCAGGCTTTCCAGTGCACATTTGATTGTGTACGCCCATCAGCCTTGTTCTGTAGCCTGGCCCATCAAAGTTATTATCTGACTCCTCTGAAGCAAAACTAGTGAGCGACTTCGCCCTCCAGCGAGCTGGCACCTGCAGTATCCGTTCCCCCTGCCCTGGCTGCTACGCAGTTGTGCCCGGTGTCTCAGCACATGCAGATCCCTCCTCCAACCTAGCCTCTAAACTATGCGCAATATCAATCTCTGAGCCGGTGGATGCGAGTGTAAAATCAAGTGACTGTGTGTCTGCATCATCACTGTCATTGTCCTCTTCCTCCTCTAACTGGGCAGGTTCCAGTTCTTGGGTATCTGATATGAGAAAGGGATACAGGTTGAGTTGTGGTGAGGGGAGAGGAGGAAGTAAGACGTGCAAGCTTACAACATCTGCAGCATGTGAGTCACAAAAGATTGTGGGATGAGGGAGAAGTGGGAAGCACGAAGCAGGATTAGGTATGCAGAGAACCTCATCATCGATACCTCCAGCACCGCCAGTGGCCACGGCCTCATTGATCCCCTTCCAATGAGGGCCAGCTCTGCCTCCTCCGTGGGAGTTAGGACATGTAGGCGCACCTGTCCTCATCCATTTCTTTCTTACTGGCTGTCATGGTTGAACAGCTGCCTGTGTGTGAACTGTGAGTTCTGGGTGTGCAGCTTGCAACAGTGGTAATGTGTGAGGGTGAGAGCAAGCATCTGACTTGAAGAGTTAAGTACTGATTGAAAGAGTTTGTTGGTAGGTGGGTGATGGGGGGGTGTAGTCCATGGAGCAGTGGATGAGGCTAATGGTGCAGTTGCTAAGATATGCCACTTGACAGTTGAACTCATGCACCTTGACCACTCGTGTCAAATCATTGAACTTCTTCATGCACTGAATTCATGTTCTTGGCGCTATGCTCCGAGCATTGACCTCGTCTGCTACTTCCTCCCACTGCTTCTTGAGCATATGCCTGGAGGGTCTTTTGGCCCTCTGCAGAAATAGGATTCGACAGCATCTCCCAAACCCACGACCTCTACCATCAAGAAGGACAAGAGCAGCAGGCACATGGGAACAACACCACCTGCATGTTCCCCTCCAAGTCACACACCATCCCGACTTGGAAATATATCGCCGTTCCTTCATCGTCACTGGGTCAAAATCCTGGAACTCCCTGCCTAACAGCACTGTGGGAGAACCTTCACCACACGGACTGGAACAGTTCAAGAAGGCGGCTCACCACCACCTTTTCAAGGGCAATTAGGGATGGGCAATAAATGCTGGCCTTGCCAGCGACACCCACATCCCATGAACGAATTAAAAAAAAGGACGCCTCCACTTTCTGTCCACCTCTTCCATCCAGGCCTCTGGTGCATCATCCGAGAACCTTGGTGCACATTCTCTCACATACGCAGCCATTCTTCAATACATTGCAGCACAGATACACTTCAGAATTGACTTCCATCACTCCTGCAGCCGCAGTGCATCTCCTCTTTAAGAGGTGCAGGCTGCCTTTAAGTATTGCTAGCCACTCGCGATATCGGGCCCACTGCTGATGCGTGCAGCCAATCAACAGGGCAGGTAGTGCTGGCTGCACACTGTAATCATTTAAATCATCAAGTGGCACGAATGTTATGTGCTGCCCGCTTCGCAATGAATGGGCGTGAGTTAATGGTGCACTGCGATCCCAGTGCCCGTTTCGGGAGTTAACCAATATAACCCCCACTACCTCTTAAGGGCTGCAGGCCAAAATTAAAAGAATCTGTTAAATGTAAGTGGCTGCATGTGGGTACAAATTTATTTTTCAGCCTTTCCATTTAGGAGGAATAGAGATGGCTTGCAAAATACAATCGATGACAAGACTAATTTAGAGACAGACAATGGAATCTCCAGGAGTCTGATGGAGTGACACGACAACCAAAACCCCTATCTGATAAGAAAGAAAGAACTTGCATTTATATAGTGCTTTTCATGACCTCAGGATGTCGCAAAGCGCTTTGCAGCCAATGAAATACTTTTTCATTGTAGTCACCGTTGTAATGTAGGAAATGCAGCAGCCAATTCGTGCACAGCTCCTACAGACAGCAATGTGATAATGACCAGATAATTTGTTTTAGTGATGTTGGTTGAGTGTTAAATATTGGCTAGGACACAGGGGGAGAACTTCCCTGCTCTTCTTCTGGGATCTTTTATGTCTAACTGAAAGGGCAGATGGGGTCTTGGTTTAACGTCTCATCCAAAAAATGGCTCCTCTGACACTGCAGCCCTCCTTCAGTACTGCACTAGAGTGTCAGCCTAGAATATGTGCCTCAAGTCTCTGAAGTACGATTTGAACCCACAACTTTCTGACTCAGGCGAGTGTGCTACCAACTGAGCAATGACTGACTGATAAAGTGTTGCTATATGAGGTGGGTGCAAGGAATATTGGCTCTTATTTGGCAGTTCAGGACACCCTTCCCAGAGGAAAACAGTGCAGCGTGCCTGCCATAAGGTGACAGTCAGTGCGAGCAATACGTATTTTCCCCATAGGACCTGAAATGGAAGCAGAAGAACATGGCACATCTTAGGAAGTCTGTCATCGTAATACAATCCAACTGTATCATTTACAATGTAAATACCCGAATGTACATGTTACAAAACGTTGTCTTTCAATCCGTTGCTCTTTTTTTTATTCGTTCATGGGATGTGGATGTCGCTGGCAAGGCCAACATTTATTGCCCATCCCTAATTGCCCTTGAGAAGGTGGTGGTGAGCCATCTTCTTGAATTGCTGCAGGCCATGTGGTGAAGGTTCTCCCACATTGCTGTTAGGTAGGAAGTTCCAGGATTTTGACCCAGTGACGATGACGAAATGGCGATATATTTCCAAGTCAGGATGGTGTGTGACTTGGAGGGGAACATGCAGGTGGTGTTGTTCCTATGTGCCTGCTGCCCTTATCCTTCTAGATGGTAGAGGTGATGTCGAAGAAGCCTTGGCGAGTTGCTGCAGTGTATCCTGTAGATGGTACACACTGCAGCCACGGTGCGCGGGGGTGAAGGGAGTGAATGTTTAATGTGGTGGATGAGGTGCCAATCAAGTGCTGCTTTGTCCTGGATGGTGTCGAGCTTCTTGAGTGTTGGAGCTGCACTCATCCAGGCAAGTGGAGAGTATTCCGTCACACTCCTGACTTGTGCCTTGTAGATGGTGGAATGGCTTTGGGGAGTCAGGAGGTGAGTCACTTGCCACAGAACACCCAGCCTCTGACCTGCTCTTGTAGCCACAGTATTTATGTGGCTGATCCAGTTAAGTTTCTGGTCAATGGTGATCCCCAGGATGTTGATGGTGGGGTATTCGGCGATGGTAATGCCGTTGAATGTCAAGGGGAGGTGCTTAGACTCTCTCTTGTTGGAGATGGTCATTGCCTGGCACTTGTCTGGCGCGAATGTTACTTGCCACATATCAGCCCAAGGCTGGATGTTGTCCAGGTCTTGCTGCATGCGGGCATGGACTGCTTCATTACCTGAGGGGTTGCGAATAGAACTGAACACTGTGCAATCGTCAGTGAACATCCTGCCTTCTGACCTTATGATGGAGGGAAGATTATTGATGAAGCATCTGAAGATGGTTGGGCCTGCGACATTGCCCTAAGGAACTCCTGCAGCAGTGTCCTGGGGCTGAGGTGATTGGCCTCCAACAACCACTACCATCTTCCTTTGTACTAGGTCGCTGGAGAGTTTTTGCCCTGATTCACGTTGACTTCAATTTTACTAGGGCTCCTTGGTGCCACACTCGGTCAAATGCTGCCTTGATGCCAAGGGCAGTCACTTTCACCTCACCTCTGGAATTCAGCTCTTTTGTCCATATTTGGACCAAGGATTTAATGAGGTCTGGAGCCGAGTGGTGCTGGCGGAACCCAAACTGAGCTTCGATGAGCAGGTTATTGGTGAGTAAGTGCCGCTTGATAGCACTTTCGACGACACCTTCCATCACTTTGCTGATGATTGAGAGTAGACTGATGGGGCGGTAATTGGCCGGATTGGATTTGTCCTGCTTTTTGTGGACAGGACATACCTGGGCAATTTTCCACATTGTCGGGTAGATGCCAGTGTTGTAGCTGTACTGGAACAGTTTGGCTAGAGGCGCAGCTAGTACTGGAGCACAAGTCTTCAGCACTACAGCCGGGATGTTGTCGGGGCCCATAGCCTTTACTGTATCTAGTGCACTCAGCCATTTTTTGATTTCACGTGGAGTGAATCGAATTGGCTGAAGACTGGCTTCCGTGATGGTGGGGATATCGGGAGGAGGCTGAGATGGATCATCCACTTGGCACTTCTGGCTGAAGATGGTTGCAAATGCTTCAGCCTTGTCTTTTGCACTCACGTGCTGGACTCCGCCATCATTGAGGATGGGGATATTTACAGAGCCTCCTCCTCCCGTTAGTTGTTTAATTGTCCACCACCATTCACGACTGGATGTGGCAGGACTGCAGAGCTTTGATCTGATCCATTGGTTGTGGAATCGCTTACCTCTGTCTATAGCATGTTGCTTCCGCTGTGTAGCATGCATGTAGTCCTGAGTTGTAGCTTCACCAGGTTGGCACCTCATTTTTAGGTACGCCTGGTGCTGCTCCTGGCATGCTCTTCTACACTCCTCATTGAACCAGGGTTGATCCCCTGGCTTGTTGGTAATGGTTGAGTGAGGAATAGCCGGGCCTTGAGGTTACAGATTGTGCTGCAATACAATTTTGGTGCTGCTGATGGCCCACAATGCCTCATGGATGCCGTTTTGAGCTGCTAGATCTGTTCTGAATCTATCCCATTTAGCACGGTGGTAGTGCCACACTACACGTTGGATGGTGTCCTCAGTGTGAAGAAGGAACTTCGCGGCCTAAATTGGGCCATGTATCACCCGTTGTTTCAGCTCTACACGGCCTCTCCGACATCCAAGATGGCGTCTTGGATGGGCACACGTTTCCAGCGTGATGTCCGCCAGGCGCCATCTTGGTATAGGAGTCCGCGCAGGCGCAAGTACCGAATGCTGAAAGCATGTAAAGTAGGGAGAAAACGCATGCAATCAATGTGCAACGCTGATTTAAAGTGATGCACACCATTTTCGACCTTAACACTCAACTCAACGCACAGTCTTATCCCCGACCATCTAAACTTGTCTTACAGTGCCTGAAGGATCCCCAATCAGCGCTACTTAAAGGGGCCATACAGGTGTTGCAGGTTAGTTGCTGGATTACTGCACTACTTATGAAAGTGCTTTGGCAGGTACTGCCTTACAGGATGGAAAGTTACAACTGTGGTTGAACAACATTCCTGACAACCATGGGCGGTCTGCTACAGCTTTCGCTGGGCATTGAGCACGACTGGGAGCTTGCAAAGAGGCCACACATAGCAGGTCAAGCGGTGAGGAAATGGAGGACAAGGAGGCGCAGGGCACTGAGCAGGAGGCCCCACCCAATGAGGGCCTTCCGGAATCAATTCTCTTGCCTCAACATGACCGACAAGGATTGCCTGAGATTCACCAAGGAAGCAGTCACCGAGATCTGTCAACTGGTGCGACCACAACTGCAGCCTCAGAGCAGGGCGAGGACAGCATTGCCTGTGGCTGTGAAGGTCACTGTGGCACTGAATTTCTACAGTTCAGGAGCATTTCAGGCCTCTGCTGGCGACACGTGCAACATCTCGCAGTATGCTGTGCACTGCTGCATAAGGGAGGTCACAGACACACTGTACCACGAGGAACAAGTTCATCACCTTCCCTCTCAACAGAGACAATCAGAACGAGCGAGCGTGGGGGTTCACCCGCGTTGCTGGCTTCCCCATGGTGCAGGGTGCCATTGACTACACACATATTGCCCTTTGTGCCCCGCACATCAACTTAGAAGTCTTCGCCAACCGAAAGGGCTTCCACTCCCTCAACGTGCAGCTGGTGTGCGACCACACGCATCGCATCATGGAGGTCGATGCCCGCTACCCTGGGAGTAGTCACGACGCCTTCGTCATGCGGCAGTTCAACGTGGCAGCTATCTTTCACTCGACTCGGCAAGTCAAAGGCTGGCTACTGGGCGACAACGGCTATCCCCTCACAACATGGCTCATGACACCGGTCAGGAACCCACGCATATATGCACAGCAGGCCTATAGTGAGAGCCATGCTGCCACATGCAACATCATGGAGCGCACCATAGGCCTCCTCAAAAAAGCTTCCGCTGCCTAGACCAGTCTGGAGGAGCCCTGCAGTACTCCCCTGAGCGGGTGGGCAGATTTGTGGTGGTCTGCTGCATGCTGCACAACCTCGCCATCATGAGGGAAAAGCCTTTGCCATCAATGATTGGAGAAGTCCCTGAGCCAGAGGTGGAGGAGGAGGAGGCTGAGGAGGAAGAGGCGGAGGAGGAGGAGGAGGGAGAGGCTGAGGAGGAGAAGGAAGAGGGGCTGGAGCTGGAACAGGAAGTGGAGGAAGACGCAAGGGTGCAGCAGAAACTACACGCCTTGTCTGCAAGGGCTGTGTGTGCTCGCCTGATCCGTGCCCGCTATCAATAATTTGAGCTACATCCCCCAACTCACCAACCTGTTGTTCGTGTGCCTTTACCTATACTAGTGCTCCTACGAGGTGCTTCCCCAGTGGCTGGAGCATGGGTGGTGGAAGGCTGCTGGCCTTCAATGGAGGAATGTGTTGATGGCCTTGGAGGATAACCTCGAGCAGCTCTGGGCCTGGAGGGCCCGGCTTCAGACTGCACCATCTCAGTATAGGCTGCAGCAGTCTGGCTGGTTTTCCAGTGCCCCAAGCATTTGTTGGTGTACGCCCATCAGCCGTCTTCTGTTGCCTGGCCCATCGAAGTCCTCATTTGACTCCTCTGCAGAGAACTAGTGAGTGTCCTCACCCTCCGGCGAGCTGGCTCCTGTGGTATCCGTTCCCCCCGCCCCGGCTCCTGTGCTCTTGTGCTTAGTGTCTCACCACGTGCAGATCCCTCCTCTAACCTAACATCTAAAGGACACGCAGTGTCAGTCTCTGAGCTGGTGGAAGCAAGTGTCAGATCGAGTGATGGTGTGGCTTCAGTGTCCTCCTTCTCCTCCTCCTCGGATGCCGCCACGTGTTCTTGGGTATCTGCAATGACAAAGGGAAACAAGTTGAGTTGTGAAGTGGGGAGAGGAGTAAGTAAGAGGTGTGTGCTGACAGCATCTGCAGCACGTGAGTCCGAAAAGATTATGGGAGGAGGGTGATGTGGAAAAAGTGAAGGAGCATTAGATATGCAGAGACCCCCTTCACCAGGACCTCCAGCGTGGCACGTTGTGACGGCTGCAGTGAAGGTCCGCCCAATGATCCTAAGCACTGTCTCCTCTAGGGGGATGAGGACGTGTAAACGTGCCTGTCCACCCTCAGGTCCCTCCTGCTGCCGGCTGTTATGTGCCACCTTCTCCTGCAAGACAGAGGACAGTGTGTCAGTGAGTGTCCTGCAAGGTGTGTGGGTGATGTGCCTGTCATGGTCGCATAGCTACCACTTTGTGTGACTTGTGAGAGGTGGTTGTGTGGCCTGCAAGCGTGGTACTATGTGCGGGTGAGATGCAGCATGCCGAGTGCAGCATTGCATATGGATGGGCAGTGTTTGTTGGTGGGTGGGTGACGGGAGGTGTCGTGCGTGGAGCAGTGGTGCAGTTGATAGGATGTGCCACTTGACACTTGTATTCACTCACCTTGACCACTCGTGTCAAATCATTGAACTTCTTCCGGCACTGCATCCACGCGCGTGGTGCAATGCTCTGAGCGTTCACTTCCTGCGCCAAAGCCTGCCAGTGCCTGCGCAGCTGTAGTCTGGAGGGTCACCGGCCACCTTGCAGGTACATGTTGGCCCTCCTTCGGTCCACGCCTTCCACCAGGGCCTCGAGAGCATCATCGGAGAAGCGTGGAGCCCTTTCTCTTGCCGGTGCAGCTACTCTCATGGTCATTTTCCCTCCTGCAGGTAAGCTGTGTACCTACCATTTGAAATGTGCCTGCAACGTTAAGTAGCGCAGGCTTCTGATGACATGCGCTGTGCACGACCCATTTCCAACTTCCTCATTCTCCGTGCAGCCTCTCAGCAGTGAGGGTTGCGCTTGCTGCATGGAGATTTCATGGTAAGTAGCAGGCAGCATGAAGTTCACATGCTGCCTGCGTAGGGTCCGTCGGGTGCGGGGTGGTCGCACATCACCACCGCCCAGAACGGACCCTTAATCAATTTTTCCCCCTTTGTCTCCACAAGGACTGTGCGGTGGTCACTCCTACTCATACTGTCATGGACAGTTGCATCTTCGACAGGTAGATTGGCGAGGACGAGGTCAAGTAGGCCCAGTCTGGCAGCTGTGTCCTTCAGGGCTCACCCAGCTCGGTCAGTAGTGGTGTCACTGAGCCACGCTTGTTGATGGACATTGAAGTCCCCCACCCAGAGTACATTTTGTGCCCTTGCTACCCTCAGTGCTTCCTTCAAGTGGTGCTCAACATGGAGGAGGGCTGATTCATCAGCTGAGGGAGGGTGGTAGGTGGTGATCAGCAGGAGGTTTCCTTGCCCATGTTTGACCTGATGCCATGAGACTTCATGGGGTCCGGAGTCAATGTTGAGGACTCCCAGGACCTCTCCCTCCTGTCTGTATACCACCGTGCAGCCACCTGTAGTGGGTCTGTCCTGCCAGTGGGATGGAAATGGAGGAGTCTGGGACATTGGCTGGAAGGTATGATTCTGTGAGTATGGCTATGACAGGCAGTTGCTTGATTAGTCTGTGGGACAGCTCTCCCAATTTTGGCACACGTCCCCAGATGTTAGCGAGGAGGACTTTGCAGGGTCAACTGGACTTGGTTTGCCTTTGTCATGTCCAGTGCCGAGTGGTTTGATGCCAGGTGGTCCGTCTACGCCATGCCAAGTTCTGACACAAACTTACAACTTTTTCACTGCTTTCCCTGTACCCATCCGCAGTAAGGCAGACATTACAAATGAAAATCCTGGCATGCTGACAGCTTTGAAAGGTTTCACACATCAAATAATTGTAACACAATCTTGATGCATGATGCACGATCAGTTATTGACTTGTAGGATGGTCTGTCACTGTGCATACGGTCCTTCAACCTGCAATCTCTCAAAATAACTTCCCTTCTTGCATGACAAGATGGCATATAATACAAGGGAACAGGCATGCACTGCAAGTGGGCTCAGAAACTACAGGTCCTTGACTCCTTTGGAGCCCACCCTGGACATCCATGCAGACAGAAGCATGGAGTAAGTAGGGGAGATTAAGCTGCTGATCTCCCCCAAGCTCAAGACTAATACCATCCAGTTTTTATGTCTTGTCCCCATCTCACTCACTTCCACACATGCATACAGACAGCTAAACATCATACACACTATCTATCTGAAGCTATGATTTAGGGTCAGTATTCTAATACTTGTTCCTTTTTTTAATCACTGTAGGCCTGGAAGAGCAGTTTGCCCACACTGCCGATGACCCCGAACAAGACAGAACCTCTCACCTTGCTCTCGCCAGTGATTGCAAGCAGTTACATACCCTGGAGTGAGCTTCAGGTGGTAGCATTAGATGAGTCACAGTGTGTAGGACAGAAGGATCAAGTGGTGGTAGCAGAAGAAGAACTGGAACCTGCTCATGGATGCCCACAGGGCTGCCCTGTACTTTCTCAAATGTAGAAGTGCATTGACATTGGGCACACAGTAGTCTAAGTTGTGCATGTGTCAGTGGGAATGGAGTTGAAAGTACTGACCATGCTGACCATTGCAGTTTGATACATTAATGGGCTGCCCATTGGCTGAGACTCCATATGCTAGAATGGAAGTAGGTGGAGGGTCAGCAATAGAGGGTGGTGGTGGACTTGACTGTCACAGGCAGTGCAGGTGGGCTGTGTACTCCTTGTAGCAGGTGGCACAGCTCTGCAAGTGGCTTCTTATTGACTTGTGAGGTCCTACAGACAATTTAAGATTGCCGCTCACAAGGCACACAAGACTAATAACTCAGTAAGTTGCTGCTCATAACTGCACAATTGCTGCATAAATCATTAGGTCATCCAGAGTTCATTGTCATATAATGAAATCCACAAATATCTATAAACTCCCTTTTGAAGTGTGTGGTTGCTTAATGACAATTCTTGTAACTAATGTTAATCTGAAAAACAAAACACCACACAGAGCAAAGCAACCTTTTTGTATATTTATAACTTTAATCAAAATAATCTCAGGAGTCATGCATGGATTGCTTTAATAGCTTCCATAAATTCACTTCTAAGCATCGAATTGCATATGAATGTACTATAGGTACATTTTAGCCCCATGGACAGGTGAATTGGGGGTGGGTGGGAAGGTAAAAATCCTAAAAAAGTAAAACCCGACCCCAACCCACCCACTTCCGGTTATGACGGAGGCGGGTTGAGGGGTGGGCGACCAACCCGCTCTCAGGAGGAGGCTGTGGGCCTCCATTTTAGTAGGTTTTTTATTTTTAACTCCTGGGGACCGGGATTCCCGAGCCTTCTGCTTCACATCACGTAAGAGTTTGGCCATACTCCAACTGGGGCCTAACCAATGTTTTGTGAAGTGTTTTGCATAACATCCTTGCTTTTGTACTCCATGCCTCTATTTATAAAGCCAAGGATCCTGTATGCCTTTTTAACAGCCTTCTCAACTTACCCTGCTACCTTCAAAGATTTGTGTACGTACACCCCAGAGCCCCAATATTAGCGAGGAGGCAGGATAGCAGCGGGGGGGGGGGGGGGGGGGGCGGAGGAGGTGGGGGGGGGGGGGGGGGAGGTGGGTGGGCGGTGATTGGGCGCGTGGGTAACCCGCCCAATAAAAGATGTCCATTTTCCACACAATCGCGAGTCAATTGGAGCCACTTAACATGGCTTCCGGGTTTGCCGTCCGAAAGCTGCGCAGTGGGCGGACTGCGCGCCCGCATTACAGGCTGTCAGCTGGCGAGCTCTATTTAGAGGAAAAGTCCTCCAACGGCTAGTCCTGGAGCAAACACCCATACATCACAATGGAACAGCACAGGGGAAAGGCTGCTCCAAAGGTTCAGCGATGCCTCACTCCAGTTGCTACTGGATGGGGCGAGGAGGAAGAGGGATGTGTTCTACCTGGCGGACGGGAGGAAGTGGCCTCCCTCTGCCACGAAGGCCTGACTCGAGGTGGCAGAGGAGTTCACCAGTGGCAGCAACATCTCCTACACCTGGATCCAGTGCAGGAAGCGCTTCAATGACCTAACAAGGTCAGCCAAAGTGAATACACTTACTCATTCTCCTACATTCCGTCTTCCACATCACTACCCCCAACCCCCAATTCATTGTGCACTGCCAACACTACTCTATCACATCACTCCCCACACCCACTTAAGGTTCATCCTCAACTTACCTGCACTTCCTCAGCACTTCCTCATCTCCCCATTACTCACCCGACCACTACCACTCAACCCAATCCTCATACAATTTCATGGCTCTGTCTCATACTCACTCTCTGATACATCTTTTTCACAGTCAGCCGCACCCAAACCAATGCATTCATCGGTTGGCCACATCACCATCCCTCAATGACGTATCTGTACTTTCTCCCCTTATAGGAGAAGAAAGCTCAGAACGCACGGGAGAGAGCGAGGACCGGAGGGGGGCCGCAACAAATTGTTGTCCTCACAGAGGCGGAGTAGGAGGTGCTGGAGCTCAGCCGAACCTTCGAGTGCATGTCCCTCGGGGACGCCAAGACTGGCACCCGACAAACGTCTGCTGACACAACTTTAACATTCAGCACAGACAATATGAATTGATGTTAACATGCCTTGCCAACTTCAGCACCTCTGTATGCTCATCGCAATACGACACATCTGTGATGACGCTTAATATTGCCTTCTGTTCTCTTACAGGGCCTTCAGCGACTGCTGTGACGGCAGAGGGCGATTCCTCAGAGGATCTGCCGGCCTCTGAGGGTGCACTGTCACATCTTAGTGAGCCATCCACCAGCTCAGATACTCACACCTCGGTGGGTCCTAGTCCTCAGTTAGTTGGGCTGACACCTGGTGAGTTACTACACACGTGAGCACGAGCAGACACTGGTGGCAGGGGCAGCTGAGGAGAGTCCGCATCGGTGGGAGCTCCTCTCCAGGCTCTGCTCAACTGGACATGGATGCTGAACCCTGGGGGCCATCCATTAAAAGGGGAATGATCGAGGGGCAGCAGCACATTTGTGAGGTGCTGGAACAGGTGCCACGCACACTGTCCACAATAGTGCAGAGGATGGAGGAATCCAACTCCTGCACGAGTGGAATGGTGGCGCAGGTACGGGAGGGAAACTCTGAGATGGTGTCACAGGGATGTGAGCAACTGCCTGAGATACTGGGCTCAATTTTAGGGAGCAATTGTGTTGGGGGCAGAGGGGCTCCGAAAATCACATAAATCTCATTTGGTTTCGGAAGCCAGCTCCAACCCGTCGACTTCAGAGTTTCCCAGGGACCCACCTGTGTGCAATTAAAGCCGGCGGGATGACAGTTGAAGAGATACTTAAAGCACTTTACCCGTGACAGATGAAGTAATTGTAACGATTTTTAACTTACATGGGTGGCTTGCCCACCCCTTCTGATTCACGCCTGGTGAAACCAGGGCCAGATGAGGGAACAAGAAACTAAATAAATTACATAAAACACCGTAGATAGAAGTTAAAACACAAAATGAACCTACCTTTGTACACTGCTCCGATGTCTGATGTCTCCCTCTCCGATCTCCCCCTCTTCCCCCCCACTGATGTCCTTCCGATCTCCCCCTTTCACCCCTCCGATGTTCCCAGACTTCATCCGAGGGTCTTAAAAGAAGTGGCTGCAGAGATAGTAGATGCATTGGTATTAATTTTCCAAAATTCCCGAGACTCTGGAAGGGTCCCATCAGATTGGAAAATAACGAGTGTAACTCTTCTATTCAAGAAAGGAGGGAGACAGAAAGCAGGAAACTACAGGCCTGTTAGCTTAACATCTGTCATAGGGAAAATGCTAGAATCTATTAATAAGGAGGTTGTAGCAGGGCATTTAGAAAATCTCAATGCAGTCAGGCAGAGTAAACACGACTTTGTGAAAGGGAAATCGTGTTTGACTAATTTATTAGAGTTCTTTGAGGAAGTAACAAGCAATGTGGATAAAGGGGATCCTGTGGATGTGGTGTACTTGGATTTCCAGAAGGCTTTTGACAAGGTGCCACATCAAAGGCTACAATACAAAATAAGAGCTCATGGTGTAGGGGGTAACATATCAGCATGGATAAAGGATTGGTTAGCTAACAGGAAACAGAGAGTAGGCATAAATGGGTCATTTTCAGGTTGGCAAGATGTAACGAATGGAATGCCACAGGGATCAGTGCTGGGGCCTCACCTATTTACAATCTAGATCAATGACTTGGATGAAGAGACCGAATGTATGGTTGTTAAATTTGCCGATGACACAAAGGTAGGTAGGAAAGTAAGATGTGAAGAGGACATAAGGAGTCTGCAAAGGGATATAGATAGGTTAGTGAGTGGGCAAAAATTTGCCAGATGGAGTATAATGTGGGAAAATGTGAACTTGTTCACTGGCAGGAGGAATAGAAAAGCTGTATATTATTTAAATGGAGAGAGATTGCAGAACTCTGAGGTACAGAGGGATCTGGGTGTCCCAGTACATGAATCACAAAAAGTTAGTATGCAGGTACAGCAAGTGATTAGGAAGGCAAATGGAATGTTGTCATTTATTGCAAGGTGAATGGAATATAAAAGTAGAGATGTTTTGCTACAGTTGTGCAGGGCATTGGTGAGACCACATCTAGGATACTGTGTGCAGTTTTGGTCTCCTTATTTAAGAAAGGACATAATTGCTTTGGAGGCGGTTCAGGGAAGGTTCACTTGACTGATTCCTGGGATGAGGTGGTTATCTTATGAGGAAAGGTTGGACAAGTTGGGCCTGTATACATTGGAGTTTAGAAGAATGAGAGGTGATCTTATTGAAACATATAAGATCTTGAGGGGACTAGAAGGGGTAGATGCTGAGAGGATGTTTCCCCTTGCGGGAGAGACTAGAACTAGGGGCCACAGTTTAAAAATAAGGGTCTCCCATTTAAGGAGATGAGGAGAAATTTTTTCTCGGAGAGGGTCGTGAGTTTGTGGAACTCTCTTCCCCAGAGAGCGGTGGAGGCAGGGTCATTGAATATTTTTAAGGCTGAATTAGTTTCCTGATTAACAAGGGAGTCAAAGGTTGTAGTAGGTAGACGGGAAAGTAGGATTGAGGTCACAATTAGATCAGCCATGATCTTATCAAATGGCAGAACAGGCTCGAGGGGCCGAATGGCCTACTCCTGCTCTTAATTCGTATGTCCGTATGACCCCCTCTTCACCCCTCCCGATGTCCTCCAGATCTTCCCCTCACACCCCCGATCTTCCCCCTCCCCCGATCTTCCACTCTTCACCCCCCCCCCCCACCCCGATCTTCCATTCCAGCGCCGGATGACATTTTGCTCTCTCTCTTTCTCGCCCACCCCTCCTCCTCACCCCACTCGCGTTGCAGCTCCTGAAGGCAGCCAGCCTGTCAGTCAGTCTGGCTGCCGGGCCCGAAAGCCGGAGAGGAAGTTAAACTTCAGCAATCACCATGCGATCGCGTCAGAAACGGTAAGTTTTGTTCATGCGGGTTTGCCACGCGCACCTTCACCCCCCCCCGCGCCCCCCGCTGCCAACCCGCCACAATTGTAAAATTGAGCCCACTGTCACAGGGACACGAGGGCATCTCTGAGATAGTGTCACAGGGACATGAGCAACTCTCTGAGATTCTGTCATGGGTAAGTGCAGGAATGTCTGCGATGGAGAGAAGGCTAGCCTCCATTGAGCTTCAAGCACGGCTCACAAAAGAGTCCATTCGGGCCCTGACAATGGCCATTCGAACTCACAATAAACAATATTCTGCTGCTTTAAACAGGCAGGCAGATACACTAGCACTGGCCTTTCAAGGATTCACACTTGTCCTCCAAATTGTCGTTCAGCAGAGCGGTATGAGTGGTGTGGGCCCTGCCCAGGGGAGGGATGAAGGCTAAAGGGGACATGGAAGTGGGGACGCCACTCAAAGCACTCCCACGTCTCACCCGTTGCCCCCCGCTCTCAACCAGTACCCGCAATGCTGCCTCCTCTCCAGGTGGTTGAGTCTGCCTCTGCACAGGTGCAGGTGGAGCAGTCTTTGGAGGGGCCCTCACAGACACCGAAACCCAGAGGGCGTAGGCACAAAGCATCCAATCGGTCAGGGCATGAACAAGAGCAAACTGCCACTACCTCTGTTGAAGCCACGGGGGATGCACCACGTAGAAGTAGTCGGAAGAGAAAGGCAAAGGTTTTGTGAGCACAAAGGGGATGCACAAGGGTGTTTGAAGGTTGGTCATGTTTTTTATTTATATTAGCTTTTTGTTGAACTCATATTAAATATTATTATTGTCACCACTACAGCCACGTCTTGGCCATTCTTGACTGGCTTCTGTAATAGCGCCTTTTCATGAGGTTCACATGAATGGCGAAACTTGATGCCATCAATTGGGTCACTCCACAGTAGGTATATGTGTGGTTGCAGGACTGTTTTGTCCAGGACGGGGGGGTGGGGGGGGGTTCTGGTGTGGCTGCTGCTCTATCTGGTGGTGTGAGGACTGGACTCTTCACACTTTCTCCCCTAGAATGATAAAGGCACCTGAAGTGCATTTTGAGCAGCCCTATAGCATGCTCAGTTGTAGACCTGGTGGTGATGTGGCTGTCTTTATTTCGACGCTGTTGCTTGGTGATGGGGTTCCTCAGAGGTGTCATGAGCCACATGTGCAGGGGGTATCCCTTGTCCCCGAGGAGCCAGCCCTTACGGATGTTTGGTGCGTGGAAGAGGGGCGGGATGTTGAATTCCCTCAGAATGAAGGAATCGTGGCAGCTGCCAGGGTACTTGGCGCATACGTGAAGGAATTTCCTGCGGTGGTCACAGATGAGCTGAGTGTTGATGGATTGATAGCCCTTCCTGTTGATGAACAGCCCTGGCTCATGTGGAGGTGCTCCGATTGCTATATGGGTGCAATGGGAAACCAGCTGCAGAGTGGAATCCCATTGCACTTTCAGTCTGGCTGAGGTCGTCCACGGGGAAGTTGACGTACTGCAAGGACCTGCGAAACAAACTGTCGGTGACCTGCCTTATGCACTTGTGTGCAGATGACTGAGAGACCCCGACGATTTCCCTGGTGGCACCCTGTAATGATCCGGAGGTGAAGAAGTTGAGGGCAGTGGTGACTTTGACAGCGACTGGTAAGGAGATGCTGCTCGGCCCAGCCAGGAGCAGGTCGGCATGAAGGAGGCTGCAGATGTCCACGACCACCTGGCGACTGACTCTGAGCCTCCGTGTGCATTGCTCCTCAGTGAGGTCCAGGAAGCTGAGCCTCGGTCTGTAGACCCTGTGGCAAGGGTAGTGCCTCCTGCGACATCTCTGTTGTTGCCCTCCGTGCTCTTGAGCAGGTGCCTGTGGCGCAGCACTGTGTTGTGGAGCTCCATGTGGCGGAGGTGGATGCCGTGCCTGGCAAGACTGGTGATGTTGCTCGTCCTCGGATGTAGTGGTGAATGCAGCCATGGCGCCCCCCCGCCACATCCTGACGGTGTGAGTTTGAGGGGGTCCGCAAAGTAGTTAAATATGTGTGAACAGAAGAATTTTGAGTGGAAAGTAAGAATTTTCGGTGCAAACACAAAGATCTTGCAGCCAAAACTTTGTCTGAAATAACAGAGTGCCCTGCTGCAATATGTAATCTTTTATCTCCACCTGTCAATTAAGCATTTGAATCTCCCACTGGCTGCTGGCTGTAACACATCTGTTGCAAAATGGAGTGTTTCCCCCAGCACGGGAAACACGCTGATGATGCTTCACAATCGCACCCCTGCCAAAACCTGGAGAAAATTAAGTACCTCAGGTACTTGATCAGGTGCAGCAAGCAGTTAGCAAGGCAAATGGTATGTTGTCGTTCATTGCAAGAGGATTTTGCAGTTTTGGTTTCTTTATCTGAGGAAGGATGTCCTTTCCATGGAGCGAGTGCAACAAAGGTTTACCAGACTGATTCCTGGGATGGCAGGACTGACGTATGAGGAGAGATTGGGTTGACTAGGCTTGTATTCACTAGAGTTTAATGAGGCGTGTAGAACAGCATGCCAGGAGCAGCACCAGGCGTACCTAAAAGTGAGGTGCCAACCTGGTGAAGCTACAACTCAGGACTACATGCATGCTAAACAGCTATAGAAAGAGTTAAGCGATTCCACAACCAACGGATCAGATCAAAGCTCTGCAGTCCTGCCACATCCAGTCGTGAATGCTGGTGGACAATTAAACAACTAACAGGAGGAGGAGGCTCTGTATACATCCCCATGCTCAATGAAGGCGGAGTCCAGCACGTGAGTGCAAAAGACAAGGCTGAAGCATATGCAACCATCTTCAGCCAGAAGTGTCGAGTAGATGATCCATCTCGGCCTCCTCCCGATATCCCCACCATCACAGAAGCCAGTCTTCAGCCAATTCGATTCACTCCACGTGATATCAAGAAACGGCTGAGTGCACTGGATACAGCAAAGGCTATGTTGCCCCGACAACATCCCGGCTGTAGTGCTGAAGACTTGTGCTCCAGAACTAGCTGCACCACTAGCCAAACTGTTCCAGTACAGCTACAATACTGGCATCTACCCGACAATGTGGAAAATTGGCCAGGTATGTCCTGTCCACAAAAAGCAGAACAAATCCAATCTGGCCAATTACCGCTCAATCAGTCTACTCTCAATCATTAGCAAAGTGATGGAAGGTGTCGTCGACAGTGCTGTCAAGCGGCACTTACTCACCAATAACCTGCTCACCGATCGATGCTCAGTTTGAGTTCCACCAGGACCACTCAGCTCCAGACCTCATTACAGCCTTGGTCCAAACATGGACAGAAGAGCTGAATTCCAGAGGTGAAGTGAGAGAGACTGCCCTTGACATCAAGGCAGCATTGGACCGAGTGTGGCATCATGGAGCCCTAATAAAACTGAAGTCAATGGGAATCATGGGGAGAACTCTCCAGTGGCTGGAGTCATACCTAGCACAAAGGAAGATGGTCGTTGTTGTTGGAGGCCAATCATCTCAGCCCCAGGATATTGCTGCAGGAGTTCCTCAGGGCAGTGTCCCAGGCCCAACCATCTTCAGCTGCTTCATCAATGACCTTCCCTCCATCATAAGGTCAGAAATGGGGATGCTCGCTGATGATTGCACAGTGTGCAGTTCCATTCGCAACCCCTCAAATAATGAAGCAGTTCGAGCCGACATGCAGCAAGACCTGGACAACATCCAGGCTTGGGCTGATAAGTGGTAAGTAACATTCGCGCCACACAAGTGCCAGGCAATGACCACCTCCAACAAGAGAGTCTAACGACCTCCCCTTGACATTCAACGGCATTACCATCCCTGAATCCCCCACCATCAACATCCGGGGGTCACCATTGACCAGTAACTTAACTGGACTAGCCACATAAATACTGTGGCTACAAGAGCAGGTCAGAGGCTGGGTATTCTGCGGCGAGTTACTCGCCTCCTGACTCCCCAAAGCCTTTCCACCATCTACAAGGCACAAATCAGGAGTATGATGGAATACTCTCCACTTGCCTGGATGAGTGCAGCTCCAACATTCAAGAAGCTCGACACCATCCAGGACAATGCAGCCCGCTTGATTGGCACCTCATCCACCACCCTAAACATTCACTCCCTTCACCACCGGTGCACAGTGGCTGCAGTGTGTACCATCCACAGGATGCACTGCAGCAACTCGCCAAGGCTTCTTCGACAGCACCTCCCAAACCCGCGACCTCTACCATCTAGAAGGACAAGAGCAGCAGACACATGGGAACAACACCACCTGCATGTTCCCCTCCAAGTCATACACCATCCCGACTTGGAAATATATCGCCGTTCTTTCATCATCGCTGGGTCAAAATCCTGGAACTCCCTTCCTAACAGCACTGTGGTAGAACCTTCACCACACGCACTGCAGCGGTTCAAGGCGGCTCACCACCACCTTCTCAAGGGTAATTAGAGATTGGCAATAAATGCAGGCCTCACCAGCGACGCCCACATCCCATGAATGAATTAAAAAAAAAGAATGAAAGGTGATCTCATCGAAACATATAAAATTCTAACAGGACTAGACAGACTAGATGCAGGGAGGATGTTCCCGATGGCTGGGGAATCCATAACCAGGGGTCACAGTCTCAGGATACGGGGTATGCCATTTAGAACCGAGATGAGGAGAAATTTCTTCATTCAGAGGGTGGTGAACCTGTGGAATTCTCTACCACAGAAGGCAGTGGAGGCTAAGTCATCAAATATATTCAAGAAGGAGATAGATATATTTCTTAATGCTAAAGGGATCAAGGGATATGGGGAAAAAGCGGGAACAGGGTACTGAGTTAGACGATCAGCCATGATCATTTTGAATGGCAGAGCAGGCCCGAAGGGCCGAATGGCCTACTCCTGCTTCTATTTTCTATGATTCCATGATTAACGTACCTGAATAACTATGTAAAGTATCATCCCGCCAGCTTTAATTGCCGGTGGGAGATCCGCATTCGGGAGGCGCGTGCGCACCCAGACATGTCAATGGAGAACCCGGAAGTCGGCGGGTTGGAGCCGGGCTCCAAACCCGAACGGTATTTCCCCGATTTTCGGAGTCCCCAACGCACCCGCAATTTCCCTGTAAAATTGAGCCGCAGCTCTCTCTATTACCGGCACCCTCTTTAAAATTGTACCATTTTGTTTACATTGCCTCTTCTTTGCGTTAAATTTCATCTGCCATGTGTCTGTCCATTTCACCAGCCTGCCTTTGTCCTCCATTACAATCTATTACAGTCTATTACAATCCTCCTCATTATTTATTACATTTCTGAATTTTGTGTCATCCGCAAACTTTGAAATTGTGCCCTGTATACCCAAGTCCAGGTCATTAATATATATCAAAAAGACCAGTGGTCTTAATACTGACCCCTGAGGGACACCACTGTATACTTCCCTCCAGTCTGAAAAACAACTGTTCACCACTACTGTCCGCTTTCTGTCCCTTAGTTAATTTCATATCCATGCAGCCACTGTCCCTTTAATCCCATGGTCTTCAATTTTGCTAACAAGTTTATTATGTGATACTTTATCAAAGCCCTTTTGAAAGTCCATGTACACAACATCAACCGCACTACCCTCATCAACCCTTTCTGTTACTTCAAAGAATTCAATCAAATTAGTCAAACACGATTTTCCTCTAACAAATCCATGCTGGCCTTCATTTATTAACCCATATTTTTCCAAGTGCCAATTAATTTTGTCCCTGATTATTGTCTCTAAAAGTTTCCCCACCACCGACATTCGGCTGACTGGCCTGTAGTTGCTGGGTTTATCCCTCTCTCCTTTTTTGAACAGTGGTGTAATGTTTGCAATCCTCCAGTCCTCTGGCACCACTCCCATATCGAAGGAGGATTGGAAGATTGTGTCCAGAACCTCTGTAATTTCCACCCTTACTTTCCTGAGCAACCCAGGATTGCATCCCATCTGGATCGGGTGACTTTTCTACTTTGAGCACTGCCAACCTTTAACCTCCTCTATCTATTTTTATCTGATCCAATTTCTCTACTACCTCCTCCTTACTGTGACATTGGCAGCATCCTCTTCTTTAGTGAAGACAGATGCAAAGTACTCATTTAGTATCTCATCCATGCCCTCCACAAGAAGATCTCCTTTTTGGTCTCTAATGAGCCCCACCCTTATACTATTTATATGTTTATAAAAAATTTTGGGTTCCATTTTATGTTACTCACTAATTTATTCTCATACACACTCTTTGCCCTTCTTATTTGCTTTTTCAGTTCTCCTCTGTATAATGATAATAATGACCCTGACCAATCGGAAAGGGTGGAGGCACTGGCATGGGTGGACTAAAATTCTAACTGCCAAAGTTGTGCCACCATAGGAGCCTGAAGGAAATTCTGCCCAGTGACTTTGTGCATCTGCTGTTAGAAAAGATTTGACTCTCACAATTAGTTGATTCTGGAAATTTTAGCAGCAGTCGCAGACCAGTGAACAGAATTTTCTTTGGATTCGAAAGTGGTGCAAGCAGGCAGGGTAATATAGTTTTGTTCCATTGCACCACTCTAACAATACTGAAAGTATCAAACCATAGATGCAGTGTAACCTTCAATTAATGCACCATCTGTTCACTGATGGTTGGAAACCTCAATCAATGCTGACTGCATCCATGAAAAATGCTCATAATCTCAGACAAAGCTGCCTCTAGAACACTCCAGGCCTTCATTGATGTCTACTACTTCCACCCATGGCTGCTCGTGGCCATGTGTGTCGCTGACTACTTCCCTTGATGGATGCTTAAGGCCTGGCTGATACTTAACTCTTTACCCCAACTGGCTTTGGGTCCTGGTGAACTCATCTGCACTTCTGATGTATCTGTTTCTGGTGGAATGGCTTCAGTGGTGCCCTTATAGAACTGGAGTAATACCTCAATTCAAATAAAACTGTGTGACAGATGAATTGCATTCTCAGGAATATTTTCTGTTGAAAGTATGAAAGTGGTGTGAAGTTTTGCCTGATCTTTTTCGATGACTGATGCTGAAATTTCTCTCTATAATTGTTAAGCAAAATCTCCTGTGACATTGAAAAGGTTAAAGGAGCAGGCCTGAGGTTTTAAAGTCAAAGTTTGATTTTGCTGTCATCTAACCAGACTGTGGTCTAATCTGATTGCTTTGATTCTTGGGCTCAGTACTATAACCATCACTATTTTCAGTAAAAGGACCATGAATCTAAGAAGCGGTGTGCAAGCAGAACTTTTGGTGCTTCAGCAAATATTAAGAAAAGCATGTTATTAATGCCAGAATCCTGCAACCTATGTTTTGTAGTTCAATTTTAGAATGCAGACAACTGCTTTTTAACCACACAACTACACATGAAAGGTGGCACAATGATGCAGTACATTAATGAGACCTGTAGCACAGGTAAGTCTGAGATCATTTCCCCTGATACTTTAAAAAATAACTGATTTCCAAAATAAGGGTCTAGAGACTTATCTGATGGGGACAAAATGTTTTAAACATTCCATGTTTCTTTCCCCTATATTACAGCAGTGGTTGTACTTCAAAAATACTTCATTGACTGTGAGGTCATGATAGGCAATATATAAATGCAAGTTCTTTCTTTACTAAAAGGAACTGAATGGTAATGTTATATACTGACAATAGATTAGAGGTTGCTGTTTGTGTAGTAATCAGGGTTACCTGTGGATTACTGAAACTCTTTGAGAGAACTCTCTCCTGCTTTCCTGTTTTTTGATGCTAGTGTAGATCATTTGCCCTGTTGTCCCCACAGTAGGTTAACTGATGGAGTGTAGGTACTGTTACAATGGAGAGCAACTGTTAAATGGCTAAAGTATACATTTAAGGGTAGATTTAAAAATTTGCATTCCTGGTCCAGAGCTCTGTGGATTGAGAGCACATATTGGGAATTCAGGTGGGGAGGTCAGCAGGCTGCACAGGACTTTCTGTCCATTAATTTCACGCGCCAAATCCCTGTATTTCTTTGTGCGGGGGAGAACAGACCAGAAATTTACACAACCAATCTTGTGAAAAATGCAGGCACCAATAGTGCTAATGACCACTTTTATGATTATGCAATAGAATGGCTTATTCAGGAAGTGAGGGAAGGAGAGCTGTCCACAAGGGAAAAGTCTCCAAAAGCAACTAGCCAGGCAAGTCTGGGGGGTAGATTGCTGACTCGAGTTAATGCTAGAGTATATTATCCATTCAACATGGTCGGCAGTGTGGAATGGTCAAGTAGAGGCCAGGAAATTAGGCCCCAATCTCCTGATTGTAGTGTTATATACTGACAATAGACTAGAGGTTGCTGTTTGTGTAGTAATCAGGGTTACCTGTGGATTACTGAAACTCTTTGAGAGAACTCTCTCCGGCTTTCCTGTTTTTTGATGCTAGTCTAGATCATTTGCCCTGTTGTCCCCACAGTAGGTTAACTGATGGAGTGTAGGTACTGTTACAATGGAGAGCAACTGTTAAATGGCTAAAGTATACATTTAAGGGTAGATTTAAAAATTTGCATTCCTGGTCCAGAGCTCTGTGGATTGAGAGCACATATGGAGTTGTGTGCAGTGTGCAATCTTCTGGCCAGCCTTTTAGACCAACCTAAAGTATTCTTATACAAAATGTGTGACAGCTTTGGTTAATTATTCAAATTAATGGTAATGCTGGTGAAATGGATTATATTTTGACTTTTGGGCGACAGAGTGGTGGAACCTGCTAGTCAGCCGCCCATTCCGGTGGCAAAGAGGCCCCTGTGATTTTGAGGCCCCAGCTGCATTTAAATCAGATAGGTGAGCTGGGGGGGGCACCGAACAGGTTCAGTTCATCGGATTGAGGCCTCAAAATCGGGCGAGGGTGGCCACCAGCAAAGTAAATTGCTTGGGGGGTGGGGAGGGTCATGATTGCAGAGGGTGGCGGTCCTGGGGTGGTGGCAGCCGAGATTATTTAAAAATAATTGGACAATTAGCTTAGTGGGCCACTTCAGTTCCATTGCCCGAGGAACTGAGCAGGCTCCCACCAGTTCCAACCAAAAATGGCAATCGGAGTCCTATTTACATCATAGGACCCCCATTTCCATATTAAAAAAGGCCTATTGCCTGAACCAGGAGGACACTTTGGACACCTGACGGTAGGCCCCTTTCAAAATGGAACCGGCGTATTGCCAGTGTTAATGGGGCGATAAGACTACCGACCCCATTTTAAGGCCATTACCGCCCCATTAATGCACGGTGAAGGCAGTAAAAATTGACCCCAATGAGTGTAAGCACGATTCCCAGATATTATCAAAGGAAATGTGGCATGTTCTTATTACCAGACATATTCAGCGTGAAGGTCAAGCTAGTTCCGTGTAGATGGCAAGTCACTGCTTAAAGGGGACCAGCTGGATTTTTCTCATAATCACGTCTAAAAATGGACTCTTGTTGAATTCTGAGAGCTGGATTTATAAATATTTGTATGCTTTTGACAGTTATTTGCAATTTTTGTCTGGACATTGGTAGCAACATTTTTGACTGCATAAATTTAAAATTGGAAGATAGGAAGCTGTTCAGGTATTCGTCTCTTTTTATGTTGCTTGGAGGAGGAAGAAGAGCATGAAGGGGGGAATGCCACATCCACCCAATGCATAACAATCCTATCCATATCTACATTATGCAGTGGCCCAATACACTTTCACCAACATTAGTCTCTGCACCAAGTCACTTCCCTGGATTAGTTACAGGCATTCTGCACATGAGCATCCTTTAGAATGTACTTCACCACTGATTCACAGACAGATCAGCGGGGTGACCTGCAAATTTGGGAGATCGACACTCTTGCATTGCTCTCTCAAGACCAGGCCTGTAGTATAAAAGGCCCTCAAAGTCCTCAGCTCCTGGCACACATGTAACAAGCTATTAAAACAGTGGCTTAACACAGTAACTAAGTGACAATGATCAACCAAAAACATAAAGTGCTGACAAATCCATTTAAATGTTAAACAGTAATGAAACTAACAGTACAAATAAAGAGGGAGAAGAGTGAACTTTCTTGTGCTATCACTTTTAATGCTACACGCAATGTTTGAGACAGCAGGAGGAATGAGCTGCAATGAATTGTCACCAGACGATGCTGGGAACAGGTCAAGCATTAGAATTTAAGTGGCAATCAGACTGGCTGCACATAATTTGCTATCCAACTGCTTAAATCTAATTAAACAGACCAAACAAACAAAAACTGCAAGTGCTTTCAGAATGGCTTGAGTCCCACACCACCAGCTAATGTAAGTAATACATTTCTAAACTCATTAATTCTAATATAGGAAGCAATGAAATGGCAATAATGCCTGTGGCAATGGCATGTTATGATTTTTTTTGTTCCTTTATATGATTTTTTTCTGACTTTTCAAAAATAGCGAATAAAAAATATAGCAATGCCTTTATACAAGCAACTATTTTTTTTCTTATGGTTGATAACCATGTAACTTGAAGGTATGCACCCAAATTTGTCACTGCATCCTGCACAGGGTATGATTAAAGTGTCATTCATTGAATGATCATTAGAGTCAGTGTGGAAGCTTCTTTTTTGACAGTAAATGGAGGAAGTTCTATTTTCTAACAATCTTTTAGTCATTCTCTGAGCTTCCTTTGTTACAATGGCATCCCATCAAATATTATAAATGTTTTCTTTGTTTTGCATTGTTTCAGAATTATTTTCCTTGCTATTAAATTCTTTAAAGCATTGACTACTTTGTAGTTGAAGAGAATCAAGGGCCCCAATATTACCAGGGAGGCTGGATGGCAGCAGGGGGGGGGTGGGGGGGGGGCGACTGGGCATGTGGGTAATCCACCCAGTAAAATCCGTCCGTTCCCCACGCGATCGCGGGTAAATTGAAGCCACTTACCGTGGCTTCCGGGTTTCCTGTTGTCAACCTGCGCAGCGGGTGGACTGTGCACCCGCATCACAGGCTGCCAGCTGGAGGAGCCCTATTTAAAGGGACAGTCCTTCATTGCTGCTCCTGCAGCAAACAACCAAAATTATACAATGGAGCAGACCAGGGAAAGGCTGCTCCCAGATTTACCAATGCCTCACTCCAGGTTCTACTGGATGGGGTGAGGATGAGGAGGGAAATTTTCTACCCGGCAGATGGGAGGAAGTGGCCAGTCTCTGCCACCAAGAAGGCCTGGCTCGAGGTGGCAGAGGAGGTCACCAGCAGCAGCAATGTCTCCCACACATGGATACAGTGCAGGAAGTTCTTCAATGACCTAACTAGCTCAGCCAAAGTGAGTGCACTTACTCATTCTCCTCCATTCCATCTTCCACATCATCGCCCCCACCCCACAACTCCTTCTGCACTGCCAACACTACTCCATCACATCACTCCTCACACTGACTCAAACCTTATCCTCAACTTACCTGCGCTTACTCACCTCCCCAGTACTCATACCACCACTACCCACTCAACCCAATCCTCATGCAATGTCATGGCTCTGTCTCAGACTCACCCTCTGATGCTTCTCTTTCACGATCAGCCTCACCCAAACCAATGCATTCAATGGTTGGCCACGTCACCATCCCTCACTCACGCCTCTCTACTTCCTCCCAAGAGAGCCAAGAATGCACGGGAGAGGGTGAAGACCGGAGGGGGCTGCAACATCAGGTCGTCCTCATAGACGCAGAGCAGGAGGTTCTGGAACTACTCCGCACCTTCGAGTGCCTGTCCGTCGGGGACGGGGAGACTGCCATCTGACAAATGGCTGGTGACAGAACTTTAACATTCAGCACTCACAATAGCAAAAGATGTTAACATGCCTTGCCATCTTCAGCACCTCAACATCTGTCATCATGCTTAATATTGCCTTCTGTTCTCTTACAGGGTCTTCAGTGACCGCCGTGATGGCAGAGGGTGATTCCTCAGAGGACCTGCCGGCCTCTGAGGGGGCACCATCACATCTGAGCGAGTCATCCACCAACGCAGATACACACACCTCAGTGGGTCCCCGTCCTCACTTAGTTGGGGTCGCACATGGTGAGTCACCACACACATGTGAGCACGAGCAGACACTGGTGGCAGGGGCAGCTGTGGAAAGTCCACGTCGGTGGGAGCACTCTTCTCCAGGCTCTGCTCAGCTGGACACAGATGCAGAACCTTGGGGGCCATCCTTTAAAAGGAGAATGATCGAGGGGCAGCAGCACATTTGCGAGGTGCTGGAACAGGTGCCAAGCGCACTCTCCACAATGGCACAGAGGATGGAGGAGTCCAACTCCTGCATGAGTGGAATGTTGGCACAGGTACAGAAGGGAATCTCTGAGATACTGTCACAGGGACGTGAGGGCATCTCTGAGATAGTGTCGCGGTTAAGTGGGGGAATGTCTGCGATGGAGGGAAGGCTAGCCTCCATGGAGCTTCAAGCACGGCTCACCAATGAGTCCATTCAGGCCCTGACAACGGCCCTTCGGACTCAGGGTGAGCAACATTCTGCCGCTTTAAACAGGCAGGCAGATACTCTGGCACTGGCCTTACAAGGCTTCACACATGTCCTCCAAACTGTCATCCAGCAGAGTGGTAGGAATTGTGTGGGCCAGGCCCAGGGGAGGGAAGGTGGCGAAAGGGGACATGGAAGTGGGGACGCCACTCAAAGCACCCTCACATCTCACCCATTGCCCCCCTCTCAACCAGTACCCGCAATGCTGCCTCCTCTCCAGGTGGCCGAGTCTGCCCCTGCACAGGTGTAGGTGGAGCAGTCTTTGGAGGGGCCCTTAGCGGTACCGAAACCCAGATGGCGTAGGCCCAAAGCATCTAATCGGTCAGGGCATGAACAAGAGCAACCTGCCACTACCTCTGCTGCAGCCACAGGGGAGGCACCACGTAGGAGTAGCCGGAAGCGTAAGGCGAAGGTTTTGTGAGCACAAAGGGGATGCACAAGGGTGTTTGAAAGTTGGTCATGTTTTTCATTTATATTTGATTTTTATTTATGGCACATTAAATATTATTGCCTCCACTACTGCCACGTCTTGGCCATTCTTGACAGGCTTGTGTAATAAGTCCCTTTCATGAGGTTCACCATGAACACCCACACTTGATGCCACCCATTGGGTCACTCTACAGTGGGTGTATGTGTAGTTGCACAACTATTTTGTGCAGGGGGTGGGAGAGGGGGCTGGTGTGGCCGCAGCTCTGTCCAGGTGGTGTGAGGACTGGACTCTTCACACTGTCTGATGTTAGGAGAACCGTTCACATCTCAGTGACTCCCTGGCCTCAAGAGGAGCTGGGTCAGCCGCTGTTCTGCCCCTGGGTTGCTCCTCCTCCTCTGCCTCCTCCTTCTCAATATGGGTGGCAGATGTGGATGTGGCCTCCTCCAGCGGCACCCTCCTCTGTTGTGCCCTGCACAACAGGGCACAACAGACGACTATAATGCGTCCCACTCTGTCTGGTGCATATTGAAGCGTTCCCCCAGAATGATCAAGGCGCCTGAAGTGCATTTTGAGCAGCCCTACAGCATGCTCAATTGTAGACCTGATAGCGATGTGGCTGTCGTTATATCGACGCTGTTGCTCGGTGGTTGGGTTCCTGAGAGGTGTCATGAGCCACGTGTGCAGGGGGTATCCCTTGTCCCCGAGGAGCCAGCCCTTACGGGTGTTCGGTGCATGCAAGAGGGGCGGAATGTTGGATTTCCGGAAGATGAAGGAATCGTGGCAGCTGCCAGGGTATCTGGCGCACACGTGGAGGAATCTCTTGCGGTGGTCACAAACGAGCTGAGTGTTGATGGAGTGATAGCCCTTCCTGTTGATGAACAGTCCTGGATCGTGTGGAGGTGCTCGTATTGCTATATGGGTGCAATCAATTACACCCTGCACCCGTGGGAAGCCAGCCACAGCGTGGAATCCCACTGCCCTCTCCGTCTGGCTGAGGTCGTGCATGGGGAAGTTGATGTAGTGCAAGGCCCTGCGAAACAAGCTGTCAGTGACCTGCCTTATGCACTTGTGTGCAGACGACTGAGAGACCCCGGCGATGTCCCTGGTGGCACCCTGGAAGGATCCGGAGGGGAAGAAGTTGAGGGCAGTGGTGACTTTGATAGCGACAGGTAAGAAGATGCTGCTCGGGCCAGCCGGGAGCAGCTCGGCATGAAGGAGGCTGCAGATGTCCGCGACTACCTGGCAACTGACTCTGAGCCTCAGTATGCACTGCTCCTCAGAGAGGTCCAGGAAGCTGAGCCTCGGTCTGTAGACCCTGTGGCGAGGGTAGTGCTTCCTGTGACGTCGCTCTCTCTGTTGTTGCCCTCCGTACTCTTGTGCAGGTGCCTGTGGCACAGCACTGTGTTGTGGAGCTCCACGTGGCGGAGGTGGGTGGAGTGCCTGGCGAGGCTGGTGATGTTGCTCGTCCTCGGATGAAGTGATGAATGCAGCTATGGTGCCCCCCATCCTGACGGTGTAAGTTTGAGAGGATCCACAAAGTAGGTAAATGTGTTTGCACAGCAGAGTTTAGGGTATAAATTAAGAATTTTGAGTGGGAAGACAAAGATGTTGCAGCCAAAACTTTGTCTGAAGTGACAGAGTGCCCTGCTGCAATAAATGAGGCTTTCCCCCCTCCTGTCAAATAATCCTTTGCATCTCCCACTGGCTGCTGGCTGAAACACGTCTGCTCCAACAGGGAGTCTTTCCCACAGCAAGGGAAACGCACTGAGGATCCTTCAAAATTGCACCCCTGCCAAGTACCTCAACTATCCACCTAATTATCTAAAGCAGCATCCCACGGCATTAATTGCCGATGGGAGTCCTGCATTCGGGAGCTGCGCGGACACCCGAATGAGTCACTGGGGAACCTGGAAGTCAGCGAGTTGGAACTGGGCTCTGAACCCGCTCCGGGATTCCGCCATTTTAGGAGCCCCCCCGCCCCCAACACACCCGCTCCACCATCCGAAAATCGGCCCGAAGGAGTCAAAGATCAGCAGACCCTCTGCCCCACTCCTGCCATAAATCCGATCGGAGCGTGCCAGAAGGGTCGGAGCTTCGGCCGTAATCCGGATACACCAAGTACTGGCCTAATGTTGGGATTTTGGTAGGCCTTGTAAGACATGGAGCCTCTGCCTGCTACTCACGAGGGCAGTGGCGGATGTGATAGTTGGGCCAGGGGATGGAGATTTCCAATGCTAGGAGTTCCACTGCTAAACATGTTTACAGTGAAAGCGATTCCAAAAAAAAACTCAGCCATTTTAGTATTCTTTGTTTTCCACTTTCCTCTTTTTGATAAATGTTTCCAGTATTCTCCTCCCATTCCTGCCCCCAAAGCACTGACTCATACCAGGGTACAGTTTTTCAGATGCTGCCAGTTCTCTGGTATCTCATCTAAGTGGCCATTCGGCATGTGTGAGCCTTGACATTGAGGTGATCATTTATATGATTTTGGTCCTGGTGGGGAGCCTTGCCAACCAGGAGCACATAAAGGAAACTCGAGCGCTCACTGCCTGCGATTTTCCAAACATTCACTTTGTTGGTTAGAAAATCATTGGCAGCGTGTGCCCACACTTCCAATATGTGCTCCTGGTGAATTATGTGGCAGTTGATTTTTGAGATATATTTGTTCTGGTTGCGCCCAATATCAACACTTTCAGGTCAGGTTGTAAGTGCAGTAGGAGTATCTCATCAATGCTTTCAGTATTGTTCCAAAGGAATTGGAGTCCAACCACAAAGGACAGTCATGGCCAGCTTCAACTGGCTTGGATTACAGTTACAGGCACTTGTGTCAGTAGCACTTCTGTACCAGCATATTGCCTGCCTCACAGTGACTACAGCAAAGGATAATCCATCACTGATGCAGGCCCAATTGCAGATACAAAAATTGGGCAGTCTGTATCCCCTGCAGCCAGCCAGTTGGCAATGCAGCCTCCAACCATCGCTAGTCCCTCAACCAGGCATGCACTTAATAGTAGGGGACAGAAACAACTAACAGCCTAATGACCCAGATTTTCTTCATCCTACCAGAGGAGGATCATGTGGGATTTCTGCCAGCTGACCTGACTCTGTCACAACCTCGATCCTTTTTCCTGTGTGGGAGATGATTTATGGAAGATTTAACTTAACTGAAATGAATGGGACAGAAAATCAGACATTGTGGGCCTGCGATTTCCTGACTAGCACTCCATGCAAATGCTGTTCAGCAATGGGAGCGCCCGACCGTAGAATCAGCCCTATAAATGTAACTCTTTTGCAGGGTAAACTATCCTTTTAGTGTCACAGTACACCAAACTTTGTTCTTTATGTATATGACAATTGCTGTGATCATTCTTCTGGTATTTTAAAAGTGATGACCTGACTTTCCAAATGTGAATTGTAGTACAGAATTTGTCACCTAACCTTTTAATTTAATGTGTGTGTGGGCTATTGAGCAAGAAGGCAATTTTAAATTATCCTGACCTTTAAATACAATCTAAGAATTCATTTAGATGTGAGCAGACATCAATATTTCCAAATTTATTACATTTTCAACATTTTGTACATGTACTGTACTTTTTACAGATTTCTCAGTGAAATATTGCATACATATATACATGTATATGTCACAACTTTTAACAACTAATATTTTTAACAACTTTTTTTAAAACTGTCTTGGCAATTCCTCGATAATCGAGTAAGATTGTTCCTCAGCATAAAAAAAATGAGTTTTAATATTGGCCGTGTCTTTGGTGAGCATTTAGATGGTTTTGTAAATAAATCCTAGAGAAACATATTTTACCACAAATCTGACATAGGAAAGACAACTCAGTTGATGGTGTAGTCGCAGCAGGTTGACACTATTTTCTCTGTCTACGTTTCTCTTCTTCTATGGCAATCCTAGCTTGTTCAAACTCAGTAACTCCCTGCCTGCATATGGATCGCCACAATTTATGGTCTTTGATGGATTCCTCCCATGTATTGATGTCAATGGCAGAAGGGTCAAGAACCGAGGGAGACAGAGAGACAGATTTAAGGTGATTGGCAAAAAAAACGAAGGCGTCACGAGGAAAAACTTTTTTATGCAGTGAGTGGTTATGATCTGGAACACACTGCCTGAAAGGGTGGTGGAAGCAGATTCAATCGTGGCTTTCAAAAGGGAACTGGATAAGTACTTGAAGGGAAAAAAATTGCAGGACCACGGGGAAAGGGCGAGGGAGTGGGACTAGCTGGATTGCTCTTGCAGAGAACCGGCATGGGCTTGACGAGCCGAATGGCCTCCTTCTGTGCTGTAACCTTTCTACGATTCTATTACTGCATTTCTTCAGGTTGAATTTCAAACAATATTTATATCTCTTTTTCTGGCTGCCAATGCTTCTTTGGCCGGAGCTCAGTTCCGAATGAAGTAGTTGCTTTGGGAGGCCATCCATTCGGCACATGTGGCCAGACCAGTGAAGTTGGGCTTTGATAACCATAGCTTCAATACTGGCAGAACCGTTTTTTTTTAAGAGGACAAACACATTGGCCCAGAAATTGCTCTGAGCGGCGAACAAACAGCACTCGCTGCTCAATAGATTTATTCTTACCCACAAACTACGTGATGTTCCTTTAATTCAAAGCTGAAAAGAGTCCCAGTGTTAATTCCAGCGGAGCTAGGACCATGTGAGCGATGAGAGGATGGCTCTCTCCCCCCCGACCAATAAGATTGCAGCATTTTTGAGAAGCCGTGAAGGGTCACTGGGGGTGATTTTGAACCCAAGAACGGGTGGGTTGGGGGTGGGAGGGAGTTGAAAATAGTTGTTTTTTTGGGTCGCAACCGCAACCCGGCTTTATTTCCAGGTTTAACGTCGGAAGCCTGTACTTTTACGCGCTGACGTTAAACCCGGAAATAAAGCCAAGTTGCGATCGCGACCCAAAAAAACAACTATTTTCAACTCCCACCCGCCCCCAACCCACCCATTCTTGGGATTCAAAATCACCCCCAGTGAGTCAGAACCAGGAAGTGAAAAGTAAAAAATTTAAAATTAAATTAAAAACCTTGTAAAAACAGTTAAAGACAGCAAAATAAAGAGAGGGTAAGAAATATCAAATTAAAAGATAGAGATAAAAGAGATAGAAAGAAAAAGTTTAAAAATTAAAATAAAAAAATTAAAAATGTCCAACAGCTCTTAAAATCATAATTATTTTGCACTCCACATTTTTAAAATTTAATTTTGCCAGAGGGGTTGTTTGGCAGTAATTAAGACTTACCGCACTGTTAAATCTCAGCTTAGAGCTGATATTTTTGATCATACCTTTTTTGTGACGATATTACTTAGTTACCAGCTATGCAGGAGAGCAAGTTGACGCTGGTCCATTGATTCCAGCTGGTGATCGCCCTTTAATGTGAGTCTATCATATTGCCGGTGAACCAGCAAGAGCAAGTTCTGGATTTCCAGATTTAACTGCGCATGTGCGGACGCCAGAACTTGCTTTTCAATTTCTCCATTAATAACGGTGAGTGCTGTCGGGCTCACTGTTATTTTAGCAATTTCTGGATCACTGGTTTTATGATCATCCCAGTGAATCTGAAGGATTTTGAGCAAGGAACTTTGGTGGAAGTGCTCAAGGGTCTGTAAGTAACCCAAAATTCAGAGCTGTAGAGTAGGATTGAGAGAAACAGAGATTTGTAAATCATAACCTTTGTAAATGAATCCAGTTCTTTTCATCGAAGACACAGATCCTTAGATGGCCAAAAGCCGCTGATGCATTGTTAATGCGATGCTGAATCCCCTCATCGATGTTCGTATTCTTTGATAGATAGCTACCAAGGTATGCAAAGCAGTCTACACTCTCTAGAATCATTCCATTGATGGTTATTGTTGGGGCAGAAGCCAACGTACCAAATGCAGGTTGATAAAGTACTTTAGTTTTGGAAACATTAATAGAGAGTCTAAATAGGTTGTAAGTTTCAAAAAAGCTGTCCAAGATCGTTTGAAGATGGCTGGCAGAGTGAGCCACAATTATACAGTCGTCAGCGTACTGAAGCTTGCTGAAGATGGTGGCAAGAACTTTTCTGTACTGAAATTTTAATTCACCTGATCAACTGAAGAGATTTCTGGGCCTCAATATTAATCCCCCATGATGGGCGGGAGAGGGCTGGGGTGGAGGGTGTTAAAAATAAAAAACGGGGAATGCTTCCCCAATCTGCCACGTTGCCGTTTTTATGGCGGTGTGTTTCGAGCCGTGCGAGTGTCCCCCTTTGGAGATCATTAACATATTTAAACTAGGCTCCCACGATGCAATTGGGAGACTGATTTAAATTTAGCTATTGCTGACCGGCTTTCCGAGGGGACCGGAAACCAGGCAGCAAAAGGAAGGCAGGAGCTGCCAGCGCAAGAAGGTAAGTAGCTTTTACAGCACTCCTTGTGGGCCAGGAGGAACAGGCGTGCTCCCCACGGCCCTGCAAGGAAAACTTGGGCCGCTCCTCTGCCGATCACGGCCATTCTTTCCCCCCTCCCGCGATCGGTGACCTCCCCCCACCAAGCCCCGATCTCTGGCTCCCTCCCTCCTGATTGTCACTCTCTTTCCAACCCCCCCCCCCCGCATCCCCAAGCAAGCCCTGATCTCTGGCTCCCTCCCTCCCGATTGCCGGGACCGTCCCCAAGAGTCCCCAGCTGCGGCCTCCTGCCATTGGTTTTCCTTCCCATCAGCTGGTCAGCCTGTTAATTTGGCCAGCTGCCAGGCGGGAAACAGAAGAAACAAATTATAATGAGGTCCTGCCGTTAAGTTGGGTAGGACCTCCGTGTCCCCAGCCTTGCCGGGTTTTAGTCACGTTACTGAGCACCCCCACACCCTCCCTGCCTCCCTGTAAATATCAGGGTCCTGGAGTCTGGAATTATTGCAAATGATTCCAACTCACAAGGCCTAATCTATTAAAAATAGAATAGACTCACTAATCTAAATTTTTTGGATATTTCCTAGAAGTAAAGGGAATTAGGGGTTATGGGGAGCGGGCAGGAAATTGGACATGAAGCTGAGTTCGGATCGGTCAATGCCCTGTGGGTGGCGGAGAGGGCCCAGGGGCTATGTGGCCGGGTCCTGCTCCGACTTCTTGTGTTCTTTAGATTTGTGGTTGGGATCAGATCAGCCATGATCTTATTGAATGGCGGAGCAGGCTCGAGGGGCCGATTGGCCTACTCCTGCTCCAATTTCTTATGTTCTTATGTTCTTATAATTACAAGTTAAGGGGTCTATCAGGCTGATTCATCAATCGGGTGCTTTTAGTGAAGAGCTGGCATTTGTAGGGAGCACAAGTGGGAAATTGTAGGCGCGGAGTTTCCAATTATTCTGTCCATTAACTTTAATGGACAATATATTATAGGCTGCAGCCCTGCTATTTCCTGCCTTGTTCGCTGCAAGTGCCACTCCGCATCAGGAGCGCTCGATCGCAGAAGCACCCCTTTTATTCTTTTCTTTTAATTATCAGTGATTGATTTAATAATAACGTTGAACTTGTATAGTACCTTCAACATAGTGAAATTTTCCAAGGCACTTCATAGAAAAAGGGGGTTTATGGAATAGACACTGAGAAGCAGTGGGCGAAGAGGTAGGTGCAGTGAAGGCATAGACAAAAAGATAGGTTTTGAAGAGGCTTTTGAAGGTGGGGGAGGATGTAATAAAGCAGAGGATTTAGGAAGAGTTCCAAAATGATGGTAAAAGCCAAGTCAAGATGTTGGAAGACAAAATTATTTGACAGCACTACCAGTTGATGGAGTATAACTTGTACCAATTTGCAAAAATAGAATGGTAAAATTAGAATTAGTGCATGAATTTAGTGTAATGCTTCATTCAGCATTGTAAATCATGCAGATTAATATATAGGCTGGGATTGTCCACTTCAGTGCTCCTGTTATATGCCGGGGGTGCAAATTAGGAAACTCTACACCCTGAGTCCATGATTTTCCATTTAAAATTAATGATTAGAACATTTCAGGCTGGGGTGTGCAATTTGTTAGTAGTCATCCCTGCGTTCACCAGGAATGTTGATGTGGGAAATACTGGCCATATTTTATAGTAGACCATGGTTCTTCAGTGACGGTAATTTTCAAAGTACACGTTGGTGGTGGGAAACCCTACCCATCAGCACTGCATATCAGAAAATCGGCCCCATTATGTCCACTTTGTATTATTATTATTTTTTAACGGTGTAATTCCTATAATAAATTCTTCTCTTCAGTGTTGATTTTTCTAATCTTGAAGAGCAGTCTCCTTACAGAGCAGGTTTTTCACGATCACATAGAGTTTACCTTTAAACTGCACTCATTCAAGAACTACTATCTTCCTTCACATCCTGATAATGTTGAAAAACCGTCTGCTACGAGCCTATTTTTGACTGATCCAATCCAATTCATTTCAGTTAGGGCAGGGAATGTGATTCCTGGCTTTGAGGCAGAGGTTAGTTAAGGTTTCATTTATGTTGATTGTAGGAAGAATTGAATCGAGAATGCACTGGGATAATTGGATTAGGATTTATCATTTATGTCAAGGGTTTTATATGTGGTACTGTTTGGTCCAGGAGTCAGCCCACATAAAGTGACTCACTTAAAAAAATTGTCACAGACAGTGGCAGTATAAAGCAATACTGCAAAGATTCACTATTAACTCTCACTTGGAAGAGTACATGATACAAAACTCAATGTACCACTAACAATGACTTTATTTAACTACATCTATACTACAGTTAGCACCATTACAAGTTTCAGTATGAATAATCCCAGTAAAAATAACTCATGCGTAGTATAGTCGACAAAATCTAAATCATACAATATCACAACATTAGTTGGGCTTAATCCAATAATAATATTAAAATCCAGTTTTCAAGGTTCTTACCTTTTTAACCCTCAATCATGTTTCTCACATTATTACCTGATTTTGCATCACATACCCTAACTTGGTGAGGAAAAGAATTGTTATATTTTCTAGTATCCTGTGAGGTTGTTAATTTCATACTTGTATCCTCTGTTCTTGCGCACACACAGTCCATGTTAAATAGCTTCCTTAAGTTTACATTAAGGTTAAACATTAAGGACAATTGAGATGACATTACTGCTTCATTTTCAAAGAATTCTGCCTTTTGTTAACATTAACAAATTTCTAATGAGATCATGAATAAGTGGATTTTATTACTATTAACTGAAAAAAGCAGCAAATCACAATGCAACTGTAATAATAATTCTTTAGTGACTCTCAAGCAGACAGTGAGAGTGAGCGAGAAAGAAAGAATTTACATTTATATAGCACCTTTCACATCATCAGGACATCCCAAAGTGCTTCACAGCCAATCAGTTACCTTTGAAATGTAGTTACAGTTGTTTTGTAAGCAAATGTGGGAGCCAATGTGCACACAGCAGTTAATTTGTTTTTGATGGTTTTGGTTGTAGGATAAAGATTGGCTAGGAATGGTCCCTGGTAGTCAGGTAAACGGTGAGGGAGGCAGGTCCAGAGGTGATCACGATCGGGGGGGAAGCAAGGGAGGCCCAAGGTCCTGCCCCTCCTGGCCCACAAGGAAACTTAGAAAAACATTTTAAACTTACCTTGCTGGGCCTCCTCTGGCCCTCGATCCAGCTGCGAGCACTGCTTCCCTGGTCAGTCCTCAGGTTGAAATCACAGATGGGGCCCTGATGATGTCATCAAAGCCTGAACTGCATATCTAAAGAGGACCCCGCCAGCTTGGGGTGGGTGTCCTTGCCGCCTGCAATATAAAATTACAGTCGGTCAGGTTGGGGTGGGAAAGGAGTGAGTATGTCCCCCACTTAATTTTAACTGCCCCACCGACCTGATTTTCGACAGGCGAGTGGAGTTAAGATTGAGGCCATTGACTCTGGCAAATGATGCCTCATTCACCTGCTGTATCCAGTTCTGCACTGCATACTGGTTGATCAGGTATATGTCCACCACCCATGGCACCCTGAAACGACCCTCCAGCATAAAGATTCAAGGAAGTTGTGACTTTCTGTTAGAAATGTATTTTTGTAATAGTATAGACAGAGGCTGCAGTCCTATGTCTATATACCAGAAATAAGGGTTAAATGTTACATACTCACAGCCAACACACAGTGATGCTGTTCTGCAGCAGATAGCATAGTACAGTCAGTTGAGCTCAATCTTCCAGATCTCTTCTTTCTGCTTCATCTTCTAATCTCACATTATAATTTTGCCATTTTTAAATCTTTCTAATTATATAATTTCACGTGACCTTGATGAACTTTGCAATAATTCTCATCACTCTGTCAAGAAATTCCTGGCTCTCTAAACATCTATCACCATCTGACATCGTGTGGTCCCGAAGGTTAACAGAAAATACTGGTGTTTAGGGTTAGCAAGGCATAGAATGTATTAGTATGGTTGGTTACATCTCTAAATGTAAACAAGTATAGCTTGACCTAGAAAGCAGGCTGCTTTTGTCCTCTGTGCAGACATACACTGTCAACTACATTTGTAGACTTTTAATTTTAAATTTTTAACCATAGAACGGATTCTTTTCATACAAAATGGTTTCCTTTACTAGCGGTCTTGATGGCTAACGCTTTCACTGCCATGGATAGAACCAGTTTTAGAGGAAGTTTGAAGGTCCTGCTGCAGGAAATGGCAAAGTTCTGTACCTGTTTCCCCAGTAAAGCATAATTAGCAAAGACACTGTGCTTCAGACATGCCTGAGCAACTGTGAGGCGGTCTATGTATGCAGCTCCTTGGGTAGGTACAGATCCACTGAGCCCTATTACAATGTAGGCACACCTGCCTCTTGTGTTGACTATAAAACTTCATTTTCTGGCTCTTTAAAGGCAAAGGGAATTTCCAAGGAAATACACATGAGACCCACGGGGCTCTAGTGCCTAGCTTAGAAAAAATATCTTGAATGGTAGGAGAGCAAAAGTTAAATTCAAATGAAGAAAACAAGGAACAAAAAAGATCCAATCCAAATAAGCTTAATAGAACAATAGTGCAGTGCAAAGAAACAAAAAAGGGCCCAAAAACAAAGTCTCCTAAATGACTGTGTAGGTCAGGCAGGACAGCTTTAAGAGCATTAAGGTGACTGTGTGCCTGCAGGAGGATGCTGTGCCTCAGGTTTTATAGGTACACAGGGATTACATTGTGCCACATTGGAATTTACAGAGCAGCAAGAACACACCCCAACATGCTCCCAAATGGATAGAATCAGAACTCTTAATGAAGCTTGTGCTAAGGATCCAACTCCATATCCCCGCCATCACCAAGATCGGCTACTTTCACCTCTGCAACATCGCCTGCTTCCGCTCCTCCCTTTGTCCATCTGCTGTGGAAACCCACATCCATGCATTTGTCACCACCAGACCTGAATATTCCAATGCTGTCTTGACTGGCCTTCCATCCTTTACTCTCCACAAACTTCTGCTCTGCTGCCTCTATCCTAGCCCACAAGTCCTGCTTGCCCATCATCTTCCTATACCTGTAACCTTCTCCAGCCCTACAAACTCCTCTTCCCCGAACTCTCCATTCTTCTGTCTGGCCTCTTGTGTATCCCTTCCTCCCTTCGGCCCATCACTGTCAGCCATTCCTTTAAGTATCTAGGCCCCATATTCTGGAATTCCCTCCAGACTCCTCTGCCTCTCCACCTTCCTCTCCTCCTAATATATCCTTCAGTGGCTCTGATTACATCTTTGTGAAGCATCTTGAGACCCTTTTCTACATTAAAGGTGCTATATAAATGCAAACTGTTATTATTAGGCATTTAAAAAAATGTAGCTTTCTACTTTTAGTCTGTAAATGTCAGGCTTGACACATTTAGCACAGTTGGGCATCACTACTGTAGACTAGGCAAAGTAACAGTAAAGAAGCAGACAATTTTTATAATGGAATTCTGACTACCTCCCTATCAATCCTGTCACTGAATGACAAGAGTTTAATTTGATGTGCACTATAAGGAATCAATCCCATAGCAGTCCATGTAAATTATTTCCTTCTTAAAGAGGCCTAGGTTTATCTAACTGATTCAGTGAAGCAGTTGAATTGGCTTCCTCTTAGCAACATAGTGCTCTAATAAAGAGGCTGGACACAACTTTGTAGAGCTGACAATTTTTTTGTATTACTTCTGGGCACCTTTCTGTTTGGATTAATCTCAGTTTGCTGTAATTACCTCGAAACAATGATTGAGAATAGACTGGTGGGGCAGTAATTGGCCGGATTAGATTTGTTCTGCTTTTTGTGGACAAGACATACCTGGGCAATTTTCCACATTGTCGGGTAGATGCCAGTATTGTAGCTGTACTGGAACAGCTTGACTAGAAGCGTGGCTAGTTCTGGAGCACAAGTCTTCACTACTACAGCTGGGATGTTGTCGGGGCCCGTAGCCTTTGCTGTATCCACTGCACTCATCCATTTCTTGATATCACATGGAGTGAATTGAATTGGTTTTTTTTTATTCGTTCATGGGATGTTGGCATCGCTGGCGAGGCCGGCATTTATTGCCCATCCCTAATTGCCCTTGAGAAGGTGGTGGTGAGCCACCTTCTTGAACCGCTGCAGTCCGCGTGGTCCACGTTCTTCCACAGTGCTGTTAGGAAGGGAGTTCCAAGATTTTGAGCCAGCGACGATGAAGGAACAGCGATATATTTCCAAATCGGGATGGTGTGTGACTTGGACAGGTGGTGTTGTTCCCATGTACCTGCTGCTCTTGTCCTTCTAAGTGGTAGAGGTCGCGGGTTTGGGAGGTGCTGTCGAAGAAGCCTTGGCGAGTTGCTGCAGTGCATCCTGTGGATGGTACACACTGCAGCCACGGTGCGACGGTGGTGAAGGGAGTGAATGTTTAGGGTGTTGGATGGGGTGCCAATTAAGCGGGCTGCTTTATCTTGGATGGTGTCGAGCTTCTTGAGTGTTGTTGGAGCTGCACTCATCCAAACAAGTGGAGAGTATTCCATCACACTCCTGACTTGTGCCTTGTAGATGGTGGAAAGGCTTTGGGGAGTCAGGAGGTGAATCACTTGCGCAGAATACCCAGCCTCTGACCTGCTCTTGTAGCCACAGTATTTATATGGCTCGTCCTGTTAAGTTTCTGGTCAATGGTGACCCCCAGGATGTTGATGGTGGGGGACTCGGCGATGCTAATGCCGTTGAATGTGAAGGGGAGGTGGTTAGACTCTCTCTTGTTGGAGATGGTAATTGCCGGGCACTTGTCTGGCGCGAATGTTACTTGCCACTTATGAGCCCAAACCTGGATGTTGTCCAGGTCTTGCTGCTTGCGGGCTTGGACTGCTTCATTATTTGAGGGGTTGCGAATGGAACTGAACAGTGTGCAATCATCAGCGAACATCCCCATTTCTGACCTTATGATGGAGGGAAGGTCATTGGTGGAGCAGCTGGAGATGGTTGGGCCTAAGACACAGCCCTGAGGAACTCCTGCAGCAATGCCCTGGGGCTGAGATGATTGGCCTCCAACACACTACTATCTTCCTTTGTGCTAGGTATGACTCCAGCCACTGGAGCGTTTTCCCCCTGATTCAATTTTACTAGGGCTCCTTGGTGCCACACTCCTTGATGCCAAGGGCAGTCACTCTCACCTCACCTCAAGGCTGTAATGAGGTCTGGAGCTGAGTGGTCCTGGCGGAACCCAAACTGAGCATCGGTGAGCAGGTTATTGGTGAGTAAGTGCCGCTTGATAACACTGTTGACGACACCTTCCATCATTTTGCTGATGATTGAAAGTAGACTGATGGGGTGGTAATTGGCCGGATTGGATTTGTCCTGCTTTTTGTGGACAGGACATACCTGGGCAATTTTCCAAATTGTCGGGTAGATACCAGTGTTGTAGCTGTACTGGAACAGATTGGTTAGAGGCGCAGCTAGTTCTGGAGCACAAGTCTTCAGCACTACAGCCGGGATGTTGTCGGGGCTCATAGCCTTTGCTGTATCTAGTGCACTCAGCCATTTTTTGATTTCACGTGGAGTGAATCGAATTGGCTGAAGACTGGCTTCTGTGATGGTGGGGATATTGGGAGGAGGCTGAGATGGTTCATCCACTTGGCACTTCTGGATGAAAATGGTTGCAAACGCTTCAGCCTTGTCTTTTGCACTCACATGCTGGACTCCGCCATCATTGAGGATGGGGATATTTACAGAGCCTCCTCCTCCCGTTAGTTGTTTAATTGTCCACCACCATTCACGACTGGATGTGGCAGGACTGCAGAGCTTTGATCTGATCCATTGGTTGTGGAATCGCTTACCTCTGTCTATAGCATGTTGCTTCCGCTGTTTAGCATGCATGTAGTCCTGAGTTGTAGCTTCACCAGGTTGGCACCTCATTTTTAGGTAAGCCTGGTGCTGCTCCTGGCATGCTCTTCTACACTCCTCATTGAACCAGGGTTGATCCCTTGGCTTGTTGGTAATGGTAGAGTGAGGAATATGCCGGGCCGTGAGGTTACAGATTGTGCTGGAATACAATTGTGCTGCTGCTGATGGCCCACAGCGCCTCATGGATGCTCAGTTTTGAGCTGCTAGATCTGTTCTGAATCTATCCCATTTAGCACGGTGGTAGTGCCACACAACACGTTGGATGGTGTTCTCAGTGCGAAGACGGGACTTCGTCTCCACGAGGACTGTGCGGTGGTCACTCCTACCAATACTGTCATGGATAGATGCATTTGCGACAGGTAGATTGGTGAGGACGAGGTCAAGTAAGCTGAAGACTGGCTTCTGTGATGGTGGGAATCTTGGGAGGAGGTTGAGATGGATAATCCACTTGGCATTTCTGGCTTCTGTCTCGGCCTTACAGAGAGTGCAGAGGAGATTTATTAGAAAGATACCAGCAATGCGGAACTTCAATTACGTGGAGAAACTAGAGAAGCTGGGGTTTTTATCTTTAGAGCAAAGATGGTTAAGGCGAGCTCTAATAGATGTGCTCAAAATCATGAAGGGTTTTGATAGATTAAATAAGGAGAAACTGTTTCCAGTGGCAGAAGGGTTGGTATAACTGAAACATGACAATGAATAACTGAAACATGGCTACATAAAGAACAGGACTAGCAACTAAATACTACAGGTTATAACATAATCAGAAAGGATAGGGAAGGAAGATGGGGGGTGGAGTAGCTGTAGCAATTAGAGATAACATAATGGCAGTAGAAAAAAAGGAGATAACTGACAGAAAGATAGAAATAGAATCCAAATGAATTGAAATAAAAGATGAGATCAATCACGCTAATAGGGATATATTACAGACCACCTAATAGTAAATAGGAGGTGAAGGAAGAAATATGTTAGCAAATATGTGAAATGAGTAAAGGACATAGAATAATAATCATGGGAGATTATATCTACCCCCAAATAAACTGGCAAGAAGAGGTAAGTAAAGATATACAGGGAATGGAGTTTTTACAATGTGTGCAGGACTCCTTTCTTATCCAGTATGTAGAAAGCCCAACAAGAGAGGAAGCACTGCTGGATTTAGTAATGGGAAATGAACCAGAACAGATTAGAAAAGTAAGCGTTGGGGAACATCTAGGTAATAGCGACCACGACATAATAAGGTTTAAGATAAAGATTGAGAAGGACATAAGTAAAGGCCAAAGTAATAAAATGGAAAAAGTTGATTTTCAGGGAATGAGAATGAAACTAGGGAAAGTAAACTGGAATAATTTACTGATAAACAAAGAAAAAGAACAGCAGTGGGAAACATTTAAAACGGTGATCAATAAAGTCCATATCAATATATCCCACTAAAAAGCAACAACAAACTTGCCAGTAATGACACACCATGGATGAATAAAGAAATAAGGGCAAAATTGAAACTGAAGAAAAATGCATACACTAAGTACATATACAACAAAGGAGAGGATGACAAAAGGGAATACAAAAAAGTGAGGAAAGAAGTTAAAAAAACAATTAGGAAAGCAAAGAGAAACTACAAAATTAAATTATCAAGGACTATAAAAAGAAATAAAGTATTCTACAGACACATAAATAACAAAAGAAAAATCAGGATAGGGACAGGCCACTAAGGGAAGCACAGGATAAACTCCCAGGTAATGACAGTGTAATGGCAGAAATATTAAATAATTACTTTGCCTCAGTTTCTACCAGGCAGACTAATATGGTGGGCATGACATTAGAAGAAGAGATCAAAAAAGATATAAAGTCATTTAAGATAGAAAGGGGGGAGATAATTGATGAACTAATCAAACTTAGAGAGGATAAAACCCTTGTTCCGGATGGATTGCATCCACGCATATTAAAAGAAGTTAGGGAAGAGATAACAGAGCAAAAAAGTAAAAATGTGAGTAAAAAGTGGTGAAATAGAGGGAGGAAGCTCTCAACCAGAAGGTTGTTGGAGCATGAAATGATTGGCCACAGGTAGAGATTGAGACCTTTGAATCTTTTAAGGGAAAATTCAATAAATATTTCAATATAGGAGGAAGATGCAGGGCTATAGGGAGAGAGTGGGGCAGTGAGACTGGGGGCAAAATTCATCCAACTAGCATCAATGGGGTAGAATTTCTGCATGGGTTCTCCCGATCATCCGCCATAATTTCAACGGAAACCCAGGGGAAGCGGCGTAAACGCATTTATGTTTCCCCCTGGGTTTCCACCAATCTTTCGCCAATATTATGGCGGGCAATTGGGAGAAAACCCCATGGAAAATTCCAGGTGAAAGTGTCTTTTGGTAGCCAAGATTTTAGGAACATAAAACCAGCACAGAAGGAAGCCGTTCGGCCCATCATGTCTATTGCTGCTGGCTTTTTAATGGAGCAGTCCAAATGTAATGGGGGTAAATTCAACTTCAGCAGAGGCACAAAACAGCTGGTAACAGATTGGCAGCCAGTTATACATCCTGCTCAATAATCATATAGATAAGGGGTGGCCGGCCAATCTGCTACTGTCCATTTCGTGGCCCCATCAAAGTTGAATTTTGATAAAATTCTCCTAACCTCTCCCTTCACTCTTTTATATCGATTTTATATCGATGTCCCTTCTTCACTTCCTCCCACCTGGATGAAATTATCTTCTCCTATTCATTTTCTCAAAACCCTTCATAAATTTAAAAACCTCAATTAAATCTCCTCAGCATTCTCTGCTACAGTGGAAATAGTTCCAGTATTTCCACTCCATAACTATAGTTTCCCATCCCTGGTATCATCTCAGTAAATCTACACTGTATGCTCTCTGTGGTTTTAATCTTTTTATAATGTCGGTCCAAAATTGCATAAAAACTTTGGCCTCACCATTATTTTGTACAAATTTATCCTTAATTTACGTTTTCCTCTTGTGCTCCATGTCTGTATTTACAACAACAACTACTACTTGCATTTATATTTATATATTGCCTTTAGTGTAGAAAAACATCCCAACGCACTTTCACAGAGGTGTTTTAGAGAGTAGGGGTTTAAGGATAGTTACTCAGACTGTCAAAAGGTGGGAAGTGGTGTTCCACAAGGATTGGTGCTGGGACCACTGTTGTTCACCATTTACATGAATGATTTGGATACAGGAGTCGGAAGTACAATTTCAAAATTTGCGCACGACTCCAAATTGGGGGTATCGTTAATACCAAGGAAGACTGCGACAAAATATACAGGAAGACATTAATAAACTTGCAGAATGGGCGTGTAATTGGCAAATTAATTTCAATATACATTAGTGTGAGGTATTACATTTTGGTAGGAAGGATAAGGGGGCCACATATTGCTTGGATAATAAGAGTCTAAATGTGGTAGAGGAGCAGAGAGATCTGGGGGCACAGATACACAAATTACTAAAAGTAGCGCCGCAGGTTAAAAAGATCATAAAAAAAGCAAACCAAGCACTGGGGTTCATTTCTAGAGGGATAGAATTGAAAAACAGAGAAGTTGTGTTAAACTTGTATAGAACCTTGGTTAGATCACATTTGGAGTATTGTGAACATTTCTGGTCTCCATATTATAAAATGGATAAAGAGGCAATGGAGAAAGTGCAATACAGATTTACTAGGATGATACCAGAACTGAGAGGTTATACCTATCAGGAAAGACTGAGCAGGCTGGGGCTCTTTTCTCCAGAGGTCTTTAAGATTATGAAAGGGTTTGATAGGGTAGATGTGGAGAAGATATTTCTACTTGCGGGGGAGACCAGAACTAGGTGCTATGAATATAAGACAGTCACTAATAAATCGAATAGGGCATTCAGGAGAAACTTTTTAACCCAGAGAGTGGTTAGAATGTGGAACTTGCTACCACAAGGAGTAGTTGAGGCGACTAGCATAGATGCATTTAAGGGGAAGCTAGATAAACACATGGGGAGAAAGAAAAAGAAAGATATGCTGATAGAGTTAGATGAAGTAGGGAGGGAGGAGGCGCGTGTAGAGCATAAACACTGGCATGGACCTGTTGGGCTGAATGGCCTGCTTCTGTGCTGTACATTCTATGTATTTCTATGTAATTCTATGTAACCAGAGGACACAAATTTAAAATAATTGGCAAAAGAACCAGAGGCAGGATGAGGAGAATTTTTTAACGCAGTGAGTGCTATGATCTGGAATACACTGCCTGAAAGGGTGGTGGAAGCAGATTCAATAATAACTTTCAAAAGGGAATAAATACTTGAAGGGGAAAAATTTATAGGGCTATGGGTTAAGAGCAGGGGACTGGGACTAATTGGATAGCTCTTTCAAAGAGCCAGCACGGGCACGATGGGCCAAATGGCCTCCTTCTGTGTTGTATCATTCTATGATTCTATGACACTTCAATGCAATACTGAGAGAGTGCTGGACTGTCGGAGTGCCGTCTTTCAAATGAGACATTAAACCAATGTAAAAGATGAATGTAAAAGATCCCATGGCACTATTTCAAAGAAGAGCAGGTAAGTTCTCCCTAATGTCTTGGCCATTATTTATCCCTCAACCAACACCACTAAAACAGATCTTCTGGTCATTGCCACATTGCTGTGCTCAAATAGGCTGCCACGTTTCCTACATTACTACAGTGACTACACTTCAAAAGTACTTCATTGGCTGTAAAGTGCTTTGGGACATCCTGAGATCATGAAAGGTCTTTGTTTCTGTGCTGTGCAGTAGCCAATTTAAAGTGCCTACAAACTCCCAAAATCAACATTGTATATAGAATCTGCTGAAACCACACTGGTTAATCCTGCTCACAGGGATAGAAGGTTCAAAAAAAGCAAAATCAAATTTATCCAGTGAAATAACAACCAGTTACGTGACGTATACTGCCTCAAATAATAATCACTTATTTTTAGCTGATTTAAGAAGGGAACCCTGAGATTGTTTCATTTTGAAAGGTTGGAAGCCGGTCCCAGGCGTCAGTTTCATTCCCAGCATCATCAAATCCACCAAAGCACGAAATACAGTAACTGAAACTTACCAAATATTAAAGAGTCAACACCGGAACTGGTGGCCTTTCCATGCTGGTACTGTATTTAAATAGCTGTCCGAGTTGGGAATGGATTGCTAATTTCCCACTTACAAATATGCCCGCTATAAGTGGTGGGGACTGTACCTGCAGTGTTGATGCTCATAGCTAGTAAACTAAATATGAAGCAAAGTCAGAGAAGGGGGCTAATAGTGACACATTCCAATTACCTCGCTGCTCCAGCAGTATGGATTTGTATGCTCATCGGAAGGGGTGTGGCATCTGCTGATTAGAAGTCCTTTAGGTGTTGAAGAAGTTTTCAGATGGTTCTGAGTTCTTTCTTTGTCTTTGTGGCGTGGTACCTTTTCAAGCCTAATCTGTGGCTGATAGCATGGTTTTTAGCAAGGCTCTTCCACTGTTGCTACAAAATTTGGCATCTGGAATTCTGGTTTTGAACAATTTGGTGATTCATCTGTCATCTCCATGGACTTGTTCAAAACATTTGACAAGGTCCAGCTCCATTAACATCTAAACAAGTTTCTATTATAAAGTCTCCCACCAAAGTTATATTCAAGTCCATGTAGTTTCCTCTCCAATCACTCTTTCTCTGCTCTAGTAGTTGTGTACCTTAAAATTCAGGGCTCCCCAGTGCTTTGTTCACTTTCACACTCTGTTCCTACTCCATATCAATGACTTTATTCACTCATCATCCAATACTATTCATTCTTATGTTGAGATTCCACTCTATATTCATTAACTTCCAGCAGATTGCATGCCCTCAGTGTACATAACCTGTATTCCTCTTGCCATGCAATGTAAGCCTGGGAGAAATTTTGTTATGTAACTATGGATTGTATTAGGTGTAAACTATTTTTAAAAATGTGCAGTATTTACCCAGTTTTAACAGAACAAAATTCAACTATGTTAGAACACTATCTTAAATTAAAGGCCTGATTGGTCTTACCCTACCACCTGATCCTGTGTTTGCCTGCTACTGTAATGGTTCAAACTTTTAAAACAGTTTTCTCTTTCAACTGTAATGCAGGGCTTTCCACGAGTGGATTTCAATCCCCGTCTCTCACAAACAGGAAGTCCACTTCTTGTGAGCTGTGCCCTCACCGAGGCTAATATGCCACTACCTTGAGTAAATTGAGGGACAGCACTCAATCAATCAGCTGAACTGTATGTCTTGCATTTACAATACTAATTTCACTAAGCTTATAAACTGAGATACCAACACAATAAGTCGTATACAGGTATTAAAGAAGATAGAACGAAGATTGGATTAAAGTAATCAATCCTGAAAAACCTGTAAAATAGCCTGTTTAATTATACATGCTTCATTTTTATCAAACAGGCCCTGACATTATCCCATCATAGGCATGAAGGTATCAGAAATGAGGACCTCATTTACCATGATTATAATGTGAAAACAAGGGACTAAGATTAAACGAAGGGAACAAATCTTTATGTAAATGAACTATTTGAATTTTTTCTACTTTCATGAATACATCCAAAGGAAAATGTTGCAGCTTCATTGATAAGGCCAATGCCTTCACACAGAGATACCAATTCCATAGCAACGAGAATTAAAATCATAAAAACTGTGGAAGAATTAATTATTGAATCATTATTATCTGTAATGTGGCATTTAATTGAAATAAATATGTAATCTAAGGGACATAATGCAATTAAATTCCTATACTTTCCTTCATAAGTCACTAGAAATTCAGCTTTGATAATCTTAATAATGTTAATAACTGTTTGTAAAAGTTGTATCTTTTACAGACAAGAAAATTTAGATTGCAAATAAAAATGTTACATTTGCACTATTTTTTGTTATAGTGGAGAATTCTAATTGAAACAAAAAATTGGATTCCAGAACCAATTATGGTAATAAACAATATTTAGTGACTGAAAGAGTTAATTTTGAGTAGACCGATGTGGAAAACATTTTTGCCAAATAGACTCCACATTGCAGAAGCTGAAAATGCTACTGTATATAAAATGTAGTATTTGTCTAACATCAATTTCATCTGACTTAAGCCCATATGGAGCGTGCTGAGTCATTTACAGGCCTACTGCTCTTTTTAAACAGAAAGGGGATTGGGCTGTGCTATGAGGCTGCAGCTTCCCTAACAACTTGCTGCATCACTTTAACCCACGGTATGTTTATTGATTTTGTCCCTATTTCCTAACTTTAAAATATAAAATGTATTATTACATCCATGAATTATACCTAATGGATACCCTTTTTATCCAAACCTCAGTGTTATAATGTACTAGCCATGATGTTCATAATCATATTTATTATGTAAATATAAAACGATTCCATTCTTTACAAATAAAAACAGAAAATATTGGAAACTTGCATCAAATCAATCAGTATTTAAAGAAAAAAGATAAATTAACATTTAAGGTGTGAACCTTTCCTTAGAATTTAGAGCCTAATGAAATTCTACATGTTGGAACACCATCTTAAATTAAAGGCCTGATTGGTCTTACCCTACCACCTGATCCTACGTTTGGCTGTTGCTGTTATGGTTCAAACTTTTCAAACAGTTTTCTGTTTCAACTGTCGTGCAGGGCTTTCCACTAGTGGATTTCAATTCCCATCTCTCACAAACAGGAAGTCCACTTCTTGTGAGCTGTGCCCTCACCGAGGCTAACATGGTCTCGATCTAACAAAGAACCTAATTGTGGTAAATTGCAAACTGGAATTTCTGTGAGATTCCCATTTCATCTTCAATCCTTTTGAAACGGGGATATATTACATGCATGACTACAATATTTACTTACAAATTAACCAACAATGAAGCTTAGAAAAAAAGCAATAGTTACAGTTGTTGGATTATATTAATTCTCCAGAGCGCATGATAATAGTAAATGAGTAAATTTTACTAAGCTCTGCTGGGAGTATTAATTCATAAAATCAACAATATAAGGACTTCAGGCAGGAGGAAGAATATGGAGGATGGTATATTTGCAGCTTATAAGGAACAAGAGGGGGAAGTTCAGAGGAGCAATGACCATAATAGCATCAATAAACTAGAGAGTAACATGGACGATTGCATTGTTGTTGGAAGGTAAAGATGAGAAGTTAATCAGCTATCAGACCAGTTTTATCATTCTTGTTCAGGTGTGTGAGAGAGGTATTAGAAGATCTTCCCCAGAAGTGATATTGGATGCACTTGGGTTTTATAGATTTTTTAAAGGAAAAAAAATATTTGGAAAGAAAGCTTGTGGTCAACTGTTTTGAAAGAGTGTACAAGAGATGAGTGCATTTCTCACCACGTTGATTATGCATTCTGAAAGTGTATCATTACGCTCCGAGAGACTCAACAGGGGATGCAGAGCTGATATACGTGCAAGTGTTTCTAACAGAAAATTCTGAATGCACCACAGTGTTCCTGTTGTACAAAGTATGACAAAGCTGCCAATTAGTCGACCTTTTCATAAAGTGTAGAAAGGGAACAGTTTAACATTGCTCCTGCATATGCAGGTTTTACCTTCTGTATTCTGATGATTATACTTTTTTAAGGTAGTGGAGCCAATTTAATAGGTTTAGGTCTGCACAGTGAGAATACCTGGGAATTATATTTAATATAATTTCTCTGTAGTAACGGGCAGAGTCTGTAGCATGTGCATAATATAATAGAATAAGTTGGTACCAGAACCAATATTTTCTGTTCAACAGAGAAACAATGGTCAGGAATGTGCTGGCAAGCTAAGGCTTCATGGGTTCCCTTCCTTCTTTCTTTTGTAATTATTTTTGAGTACATTTTTGTTTTTAAAAAGAACATTACACTATCTGTGGGTGTTAATCCCATCAAGAACAGGAGTCCTTTATATAATTGACATTCTTGTAGCTTTTCATTATGCTGAAGCTAAGATGCCTCATAAAATATGGCAGTGTGCAAACTGTAAGCAACGGCACAAAATTTATAATATTAAATTCAAAACAGTATGAAAATACTTACTTGAGCCAAATACCAACACAATAATCATTTACCAAGGTACCAACTAATTATTAAAAAAGACAAACTCTTCTTTTTATTATTTTTCACTGTATGCATTACAAAAGAAAATCAAGCCCATACAATAGTCTGTTTGGCCAATAAGGTCTAATAAATCCAGGGGGATATGTGTTGTGCCCGATTCCTGGGTACAACATCAGAATAAAGGAACTGATTTCAGGTGGCGGTATCTTGTGCCCGATTATCCCCCTCCCCACCTCCTGGAACAGCATCGGCTGCTGATTTGTCAGCCGGCGACCTCCGAGTGCCCAGAATGCCCACCTAAAACAGTCATTAGGCTCCTTGATTATACTAATCAGGGGCCTAACACCTGTTTCAGGACCCCGATGCCAAACTGGGCAAAACTGAGTGGATAATGTGCCGCACATGCTCTGGTTCGTTTTTCTGGGTCTACGATGGCCTAAGTAGCCGTCCTTAAAGGGGCTGCAGGAGGCTGCCGAAGAGGAGGTAAGTTTTTCTATTTTACTCACTTGATTGTGGAATCAGCAGGAGGACTCCTGCTCCTCCTGAGCCCACAGTACTATTGTGGGCCTCTGTCGGCCCATGCTCACACCCCTCCTATTCACTTCCCCATCTCCTCCTAGGACCTACCTGAGGGCTGCTAAGGGGGTTACAGCCAGCTCAAATTGGTGACCTCCAAACTGGCGAGCTGCATCGGGATGCTCAATCGGTGTCCACAGCTCGCTGGTTAAATGCAGATGAGGCTAGCTCCGAATTTGGCAAGGGCCTCCCTCTGACACAAATCAGTGTGCATAGCAATCACTCCACTAACTTGCCGCTCGTTTAGGGCGCAAGTCCAATTTCTAGTCCTATGGTGTTTGAGAAACGTGAATAAAAACCCAATCGATATCTTTTTGACAGGTGCATTAAAATACAGTGCCACTCACAATAACTCTCTCTGATATATTACTATTGTCTATTGCACCATCATTAACCCTTTACCTGTATGAGAGGACCAGTCTGTTCCTCTTGTTGACTGCCTGACTCCATCTTCCACATCTGCTGTGAAACTGGACATAAAAGTCAGCTCTACAAAGTTCTGAAGCAGGTCATATCAGATTATTTAGTCCCTGCTAAGTGGACCCAGGAAAGGCTAGCTGCTGGCAAGCTGACTGTCCATGATTTTACATGGTCAGCTTATTTGCTGTGCAGCTTTGGCCATGTGCAGGGAGCTACCCCAATTGGGGTCGTGGGGACCTGGAAAATTGTAGTACAACTGAATTTTAAACAAATGTAGGCACTTAAAGCTAAGGGTGGCTAAGGATACGTAGGGTGGCCAAAAAATCTTAGAGTTTTAAAAAAAAATCTCACAATGCATTTCAACCCGCTGGCAGGGTTTTCTAAGGCTGGAAGGGGGTTGAGGGTGGCGGGGTGGGGTTGGGGCAGGAGAAACACCAGACAAAAATGAAGTGAAAGTAAACCAAATATGTTGATACAAAAGGAAGTCAGTGAACAAATTATGGAATGGCATAGCACTGTTTCATGGCTGGCAAAGTGAATATTCTGCTGCATGAGATTGGTGTGAGGAGGATTGTTCTGTTTGATTCTCGATGATATCCTTCCCAGAGGGCAGGAGTGCACCATGCCTGCAGCCATATCCAACGGTCTGTACACTATTCGCAAGATTTGGGAACAGAAGCGTAACAGGACAGCATACTTTAAGGAATGTGGCAAAGTAAGACTACCCAATTCAACCATTTGCCAGGTAAATAGCCCAAGATTATATGCCTCAAAATTTTGTCTGTAAACCTGTTCCACATTTAGTATTCACCCATGGCAAGCCCTCACATAAAGTGACAGCTGTTTCACTGTATCTCATGCAAACCTAAATCTCAATAAGGCTCACAATCAAGATACAACAAACAGTTGAATGCTTTGGCACACTCACATCTTCCAAGGATATCACACCTCAAATCATTGTAACACAACTTAGGTGCACATGGCATGGCCAATTACTAACACCCAGGTTAGTCTGCAGATTGGACACGTGTCTGTCATTGTGCATGTGCTCTTTCAACTTACAGCATATCAAGACTACTTTTCTGCTTGCACAACAAGAGGTCACATAAAGTGAAGGGCACATATCCAAACTGGAAAAAGGCTAATAAATTACAGACCTTTGACTTCCTTGGAGGAGGCCACACTGGACATTCTTTCATATCAAAGTAAGAGGGTCTAGGGAAAGTTGAAACAGAAGTCCTCCCCCAAGCTCAGGCCAAGCAACAAAAGATTTGGACGGCCAGTACCACATTGGCAAAGTTAGAGGGAGCATTGGCAAAGGAGAGAGAGCATTGCAAAGACACTTGGAGTGGCATTAAAAGGAGATGGGACATCTGTAAAGCCACAAGGGGTAGCTGCAATGGTAGAGTAATGAGGATCGACAAAACCAATGGGAACAACAGAAACAGGAGTTGGCTCAGCAGACCAAAAATAGTTACTGCACTCATGGAGTCGAATGGGTACGTAAATGGTTTGTGGTAGAGATTTCACATTCCTCTGTGTAAAGAATTTTTTACTAGTCTTCCTTCTAATTCTTTTTGTGATTATCTTACATTGTTACCATCTCACCAACCAGCAAAATAAACCTATCACTACTCACCTGATCATAACTCTTGATAATCTTGAGGGCCTCGATCAGATCATCCCTTAACCTTCTCAGCTCCAGTGAAAAAGGCCCTAACTTCTCAAGTTGCTCTTCATAACTGTAACCCTTAATTCCTCATAACATCCTGGTGAATCTACACTGCCCCTTTTCCATTGCTTTCATATCCTCCCCATAATGGTATGTTCAAAACCATGCACAATATTCCAACTGCAGCTTAACTAAGGTTTTGTATAAATTCAATATTGCTGCTTTGCTTGGTATTCCCTTCCTCTAGACACAAAACCAAGGATTTAATTTACCTTTTTATGGACTTACTTATTTGTGCTACCACTTTTAATGACCTGCCTATCTGAGGGCGAATGTTCCTTTGCTTCTGGAATCCATTTAAAATCTTACCTTAAAATGTTTTCTTTCCCTATTCTTACTTCCAAACTGTATTGCTTCACATTTTCTACATTGAACTGGATCTGCCGCCTACCTGCCCATTTGCCTATCTAAGTTCTCCTGCAGTCTTTCACAATCTTCAGCAAAATTTGCCATATCTCCCCAAGCCCCGTACCTGCCAAAGCCTGACCTGTCGCCATTTTGCTGTGGTAGGTGACATAGACGTCCAACGCTTCCACCCGAAACAGGCAGGAACCTCATTCAGTTATGCAAATTGGAGTCCTGTGATGGACATAGGACCCCAATACAATCTTCACGATGCCACGTGCAGAGCACGTGCTGGGCAAGTCCCACCTAGTGGGACTGAACGTAAAGTAACCAGTCCTTAAAGGGAGTGCTGGAGGCCGTTCCCAAAATGGTCCAGGGAAGCATTTTTTGAATGTAAATCTTCCTGCCTGCTGTTGGACCTACCACGGCCTCCCCCGTTATTGCATGGCCCTTGCCTCTAACACGAATCTGCCAGCTCGGCTCCACAGAGGAGCCACTGATTAAGTTTATTGGGTGGGTGATGGGCTCATACTGCCCACCACCCACCGCTGAACGGGTTCACTAGAAAATCAACACCGATGGTTGTGAAGGACTTTATCTGGGACTTCATTAATGAATGACTTATCTTCCTGCCCCCGTATAATTACCTCTGGAATTCCCCATGGTTCTGTACTTAGCATCCTTCACTTCCTCATCTACATGCTGCTCCTTGGTGCCGTCATTCAAAGATATGGGGTCAGCTTCCAGATGTATGCTGACAACACCCAGTTGTACCTCTCCACCACCTCGTTCAACTCCTCCACAGCCTCTGTGTTGTTAGACTGCTTGTCCAATATCCAGTCTTGGATGAGCTGCAATTTACTCCAGTTAAACACTAGGAAGATCAAAGTCATCACGGGCTAAATTGGGCCATTTTGTAGATGCTACATGGACACCTAAGCCCCGAAAATGGCATCTGAGATGCATGCGCACACTTCCGAGGTGACATGCATAAGATGCCATATTGATAAAGGTGGTACCTAATGAATGCCGGAAGCATGTAGAGCAGTGAGATTATGATGTAAATCAGTGTGCAACACTGATTTGAAGCAGCCGGCAGCATTTTTGAACTCCCCGCTCCAGCCAATGCACTGTCCTAACCTCACTCAGCCAAAGAGGAGCTAAAGGGCATGAAGGACCCCCCCACCAGCACTATTTAAAGGGATCATGAGGAGTTACAGGTTAGTTGCTGGATTAGTTATTCTGGCTGCTGGTACAATTGTGGGTGTTTGTGGAAGTTTCCTATACTTGGAGAAAGTTGCAACATTATACAGAGTGTGGTATGGGTGGTCCTGCAGTACTGATAGTGTCATTTAAAATAGTGTGCTGAACAAGGTTGCTTCCAGACATGGGTGGCCTAACAGGGCTTCCTCTGGGAATTGAACATGACTGGGAGTATGAAGAGAGGCCACGCAGAGCAAGACAAGCTGCTAGTAGAGGGAGGAGCAAGAGGAGGAGGAGGAGGAGGAGGAGCAGGGCACTCAGCAGGAGGCCATCGCCAAGGACAGTCTTCAGGGACCAATTCTCTTACCTCAACTTCAGTGACGACCAGTGCGTCAGATGGCTGCGGTTCACTAGAGAGGCCGTGACTGAGATTTGTCAACTGCTGCAGCCACAACTGCAGCATCAGAGCAGGGCAAGGACAGCATTGCCTGTGGCTGTCAAGGTAACAGTGGAGCCTAATTTTTATGGCTCTGGCTCCTTTCAGGCTGCTGCTGGAGATATAAGGGACTCCACTCCCTCAATGTGCAGCTGGTGTGCGACCACAAGCAAAGTATTATGCATGTCAGTGCCCGCTATCCTGGCAGCAGTTATGATTCCTTCATTCTGCGGCAGTCCAACATGCCACCTATATTTCAACCAGCACGGCAAGTCAAAGGCTGGCTACTGGACGACAAGGGTTATCCCCTCATGTAGTGGCTCTTGACTCCGGTCTGGAACGCATGCACAATAGGCGTAAAACAAGAGCCATGCTGCCACATGGAACATCATAGAGCACACCAAAGGTACCCTCAAGCAAAGTTTCTGCTGCCTGGATCGCTCTGGAGGAGCCCTGCAGTACTGAGCTGAGTGGGTATCAAGATTTTTCGTTTTATGCTGCATGCTGCACAACCTCACCATTATGAGGGAACAGCCCTTGCCACTGCCTATCCGGCGAGAACCTGAGCGAGAAGCAGCGGAAGAGGAGGAGGAAGAGAAGGAAGAGATGGAGGAGGAGGAAGTGCAGCAGGAAGTGGAGGAAGAGGCAGGGAAGCAACAAGGTTGACTGGTCCTGTCTGCCAGGGCTCTGCATAATCAGATGATTAATGAACGATGCCAGTAAACTCAACGACATCTCCCTATAAACCAACGGTCCCACACTCCTTACCTTTCCTCTCTCACATGACCATCAAATTGTCCTCCTTATGATTACACATTCCTTCCTCCCTCAGCTCATTGCAGAAATGAAAACTAACTCCAAATACAAATTCATAACCACATTTATAGATTTACACATCAAATGATACAAACAAACTGATACTATTCACCCTTATACATTCCTTTAGTGCTTGTCGTTCGTGTGAATCTATCCATATATCCAAGGATCTATCCTTGGCCCCCTCCTATTTCTCATCCACATGCTGCCCCTTGGCAACATCATCCGAAAACACAACATCAGATTCCATGTATGCTGACGACACCCAGCTATACCTAGCAACCACCTCCCTCGACCCCTCCACTGTCTCTCATTTGTCACATTGCTTGTCTGGCATCCAGTACTGGATGAGCAAAAATTTTCTCCAACTAAATATTGGGAAGACCGAAACCATTGCCTTTGGCCCCCACTGCAAAGTCCATTCCCTAGCTACCGACTCCATCCCTCTCCCTGGCCACAGTCTGAGGCTGAGCCAGATGGTTGGCATCCTATTTGACCCTGAGATGAGCTTCTGACCACGTATCCACTCCATCACCAAGACCGCCTACTTCCACCCCCGTAATATCGCCCGTCTATGCCCCTGCCTCCGCTCATCTGTTGCTGAAACCCTCATCCATGCCTTTGTTACTTCCAGACAGGATTATTCCAATGGTCTCTTGCTGGCCTCCCATATTGCACCCTCCATAAACTTTAGCTCATCCAAATCTCTGCTGCCTGTATCCTAACTCACAACAAGTCCCATTCACCCATCGCCCCTGTGCTCGCTGACCTAAATTGGCTCCCAGTCCGGGAATGCCTCGATTTTAAAATTCTCATTCTTGTTTTCAAATCCCTCCATGGCCTCACCCCTCCTTATCTCTGTAACCTCCACCAGCCCTACAACCCTCCGAAATCTCTGCACTCCTCCAATTCTTGCATCCCCAATTTTAATCGCTCCACCACTGGCAGCCTTCAGCTAGTGCTTTCAGCTGCCTAGGCCCTAAGCTCTGGAATTCCCTTCCTAAACCTCTCTGCCTCTCTCCCTCTCCTTTAAGACGCACCTTAAAACCTACCTCTTTGACAAAGCTTTAGGTTATCTGTCCTAATACCTCTTTATGTGGCTCAATATGAAATTTTGTTTGATAATGCTCCTGTGAAGCGCCTTGGCGCTATATAAATGCAACGTGTAGTTGTCATTTGTGTGCCTTTACCTATCTTAGTGCTCCTACGAGGTGCATCCCCAGTGGCTGGAGCATGGGAGGTGGAAGGTTGCTGACCTTCAATTGAGGAGATTGCAGATGGCCTTGGAGGACGACCTCAAGCAGCTCTGGGCCGGCAGCTTCAGACTGCACCATCTCAACTTGGGCTGCAGCAGTCTGGACCGGCTGGCTGACAGGCAACAGCAAGGGCACTGGCGGAGTGGCAGGGGTGGGAACAGGAATGCTGTCATTCTGAGAAAGGACAGCAGATTCATCTTCCATGGCGCCACTGCCATTCTCCCGGAGCAATCCCGGTGATCTGCTGGAGAACAAATTGCTGGAGTGCTGTGACACCCTGGAAGCCCCGTTCCGCAGTGGAACCCAGAGCCACGATAGCAGCAGTCTGAGCTTCCAAAGCAGCAGTCAGACCTTGGATGTCAGATGTTTGTGCTGCAATGGAACTGTGACATTGGTCATCAGATGCTGCACATAGTGGGTTTCACAGATGTGCTGATGGAAGTGACCACCCGTTCCATGTGGAAAGCATGGGCTCCATGCTCTGCGCAAAGCCCTATGCCAAGTTGGAGTTGGACTCCTCCATGCTCCTTGACATTGTGCCCAGGTGATCTGGCAGGCTTTCTAGTGCACGAAGCATTTGGTTGTGTACGCCCATCGAAGTCATCATCTGACTCCTCTGCAGCAGAACTAGTGTGCAACCTAGCCCTCCGGCGAGCTGGCTCCTGCGGTATCCGTTCCCCCCGCCCTGGCTCCTGCGCACTTGTGCCTGGCGTCTCATCACATGCAGATGACTCCTCTTTCCTAGCCTCTAAACATTGCGTAATGTCAGTCTCTGAGCTGGTGGCTGCGAGTGTAAGATTGAGTGATGGAATGTCTTCATCATCACTGTTGTCTTCCTCTGCCTCCTCTGATTGGGCAGGTTCCAGTTCTTGGGTGTCTGAAATGACAAAGGGACACAGGTTGAGTTGTGGTGAGGGGAGAGGAGAAAGTAAGATGTGCGTGATCACACCATCTGCAGCACGTGAGTCAGAAAAGATTGTGGGATGAGGGAGACGTGGGAAGCGAGAAGGAGGATTCGGTATGCAGAGACCCTCATCATCGATACCTCCAGCACCGTCAGTGGCCACGGCCGCAGCGACGGCCCGTCCAATGATAGACAGCACTGTTTCCTACATGGGGGTGAGGTGTGCCTGTCCTCCCCCAGTTCTTTCCTGCTGCCTCCTGTTATCACCACCTTCTCCTGCAAGAAAGAAGGAATTGTGTCAGTGAGTGTCCTGCAAGATGTTTGGGTGATGTGGCTGTCACGGTTGAATAGCTGCCAGTGTATATGACCTGTGAGTTGTGGATGTGCAGTTTGCAGGAGTGATAATGTGTGAGGGTGAGAGGAAGCATTTGATTTGAAGAGTTGCCTACTGATTGCAAGAGTTTGTTGGTAGGTGGGTGACGGGGGGTGTCATACGTGGAGCAGTGGATGAGGCTAGTGATGCATTTGGTAGGAGATGCCACTTGACAATTGAACTCATTCACCTTGACCACTCGTGTCAAATCATTGAACTTCTTCCTGCACTGCATCCATGTGCGTAGTGCTATGATCCTGGTATTGACCTCGTGTGTGATTTCCTGCCACTGCCTCATCAGCATATGTCTGGAGGGCCTTCTGCCCTCCTACAGATAAAGGATGCCCTTCCATGCCTCCACCTCTTCCACCAAAGTCTGTAGTGCACCGTCAGAGAGCCTTGGTGTATGCTTTCTCGCAGGCGCAGCCATTCCTCACAATCCTGCAACACAGAGCTGGTTGCCAAATGAATTCCAGCACTTCCTGCAGCCACAGTACATCTCCCCTCTAAGAGGTGCAGGCGGCTTATAAATAGTGCTGGCCACTCCCAATATCGGGCCCTCTGCTGGTCCGTGCAGGCAATCAACAGCGCAGGTAGCGTTGGCTGCACGCAGCATTCATGTAAAATAGCAGACAGCACGAATGTTCCGTGCTGCCTGCATTGCAACAAACGGGCGTGGGTTAATCGTGGACCGCGATCCCAGCGCCCATTTTCAGTGGTTAACCAATTTAACCCCCATCATCTTCGGACCGTGCAACAAATTCCATCAGGCATAAGGATCAGATTCTTCCATTAGTGATTAGAGAGACTACCATTATTTGAAAATTCATCATTCTGATGGACTGAACAATGTACTTTCAAACTCAATTGTGGCTACTTTAAGGCACAATGGAAGGTTAAAAACAGTCCTCTTGTTATGTTGTGGTGGCAATGGAGCATCCTGCATTACTAGCAAGCTACAGAACAGAAACAATTAATCAAAACTTATCTCTTCTGGCCCTCAATGCACTTCCCTCAAGCCTTACACAAGCCTGGGTTAAGATTACAGTCGGGCCCTGATGACATAATCGGGACCCGATCTGCATATTTAAACGAGGATCCCACTGGCTTCAGGCTTGGTGCTTGCAATTTAAAATTTCATTCGGCCAAATCGGGGCAGCAGGCCAAAGGGTAAGTCTCTAATTTCAGCAGAGGTGGGGGTCAAAATCCACCCCCTCCCCCCAAACTGCCAAGTAATGTTTCTGAGTGACATTGACAAGTCGATGTCAGCTTGTGTGATGTTAAATTTGAGAAGCAGTTTTGTGCATCTGAGACTGGGGACTGGGCTGAGACAGCTTGAAAGGGTTTCAATTAATGTCCTTAATACCATCAGAGAGCAGAAAGATATCTTACAGGAGCAGATACCACAGATGAATAATGGAGCTCCAATAAATTGTACCACTCATTGTTTGGTTACAAATTTAGTCCTCCCTGGAAGGCCCACATTAATTAACACTGAATGCTTTATATTGTTTGATTTCTCTTTCCATGTCCAGTTCATTGCTAAATGGTTGCTGACTTCAACTAGTTAATTTTGTGTCCTCACACAACTTGCATCTCACGTCAATGCAAATTAATTGTGTGCTGAATGCATTCATAAGCATCAATAGTATCTATGTGGCTGCAGTGCATTGATAATAGAACACAAAGAGAAAATGGATACAGATTACAGCAATGTGTGATTGAATAATAAGAATCTACTTATGGCCTTGCTTTTCTTCTTGCCAGATTTTAAGCCAGTGTGTTTGAACCAAGTATTTAATTACCACAAAACCTGATGCTAACATTATGAATGCTAGATTGTGATAAAGCAAACCAGATAATAATGTATGCTCAATGCCACGGATGCCAAATTCATATTATCTCAGTCTACCTTCCTCGGAACAACTGCACATGGTTCTGGTTAATTCAAGCCAAACATAAAGGAAGCACAAATGTATCATTCAGGTACACATTTTATGACATTTTCCATGCAATGTATGGGCACAATTGACTGCATTGATTTTTAGTCAATTAATCTAATGTGCTGCAGGTGAGCTGAAGCTTCTCAGCTAAAATGAACAATGTTATAAATGGGGACATGGAGGTGGCTGTTAATTGAATGGAGAATTTTAATGAAGGCTTGAAGCCAAAGCACACTTGTTTACAATGATGCTCGGTGAATGAAGGTGAATACGCAGTCATCAGTTATGTCATTAAGCCACTAGGCCCATTTTTTTTTACACCCATGCTAACACCACTTTTATGCTTGGGAAGAACAAGTAAAGAGAATTTCCAATGGATGACCAGGGCTGTGCATTGGGAATGCCAACCCTTTTATATTAAACAATTTCTATAGAACTACCCTTTCAGCCTACTTCTTAGAATAGATCCTGTCATTGATGTTAGGCTGATGCTCTTATAGTTACCTGGGTCTGATTTGTCACCCTTTTGAATATAGATATTACATTTGCCTGTTCCCAGTCCTGTGAAACTTTACCAGTAAAATCAACAAAATGATCATTTTACAGATTAGGGCCAATTTTACATAATTGGAATCCCAGCAGGGAGCTTTGCCCGCCGGGAGCATGAATCATGAATTCCAGGGCACGCAACCCATGATTTTTCCATTCAGCAACAACAGCTTGTATTTATAGAGCAATTTCAATATAGAAAACATCCCAAGGCTCTTCACAGAAGTGTAATCAGACAAAAATGAATACCGAGCTAAAGAAGGAGACATTAAGAAGGGTGACTAAAAGCTTGGTAAAGGAGGTGGGCTTTAAGAAAGATTTTAAAGGAGGAGAGGGAAGTGGAGAGGCAAAGAGGTTTAGGAAGAGAATTCCAGAACATAGGGTCCAGATGGCTGATAGCACGGCCACCAATGGTTGGTTGAAGAAGGGGGAAAGTGCACATGAGGCCAGAATCGATGGAACACAGAGTTCTCAGAGGGTTGTAGGGCTGGAGGAGGTTACCTAAAATGGGAGGGGTGAAGCCATGAAGGAATTTAAACATGAGCATGATATTTTTAAATTAGCCACATTCGAGGACCTGCAGCCTATGTAGGTCAGCGAGCACAGAGGTGATGGGTGAGCAGAAGTTGGTGCGTGATAGGATATGGGCAGCAGAGGTTTGGATGAGCTAAAGTATGAAGAGGTTGGAGAATGGGAGGTTAGCAAGGAGAGCATTGGAATAGCCAAGTCTGGTGGTGACAAGTCTGGATGAGGGTTTCAGCAGCAGGTGGGCTGAGCCAGGGGCGGAGGTGGGTGATGTTATGGAATTAGGCAGTCTTTATGACGAAGAGGATATGGAGTCAGAAGCTCAGGTCAAGGTCAAAAAGGATGTTGAAGTTGCGAACAGTCTGGTTCAACCTGAGACTGTGGCCAGGGAAAGGGGTGGAATCAGTGGTGAGGCGCCCTTGACATCGGGCCTCAGACCTCGTTGCAATGGAGTTGGTGTGGCACAATTCACCGGCAAAGACTAGAGAGGAGCGTTGCAGTCGGGATCAGGTCGGGGGGGCCTGTAGAGGCGGGGTTTGGGGGGCTGGGAGCATGGGCGATCGGAGATTGGGAGAAGAGGCTGGGGGGGGTCCACGATTGGGTGCCAGGAGAGGAGGTCGGTAGGGGGGGTCCATGATCGGGATCAGGATGTCCTCCCGATTCCACATTCAGGTAAGTTACTTACCTTCTTTGTTGCAGGTGATCCCTAAGGCTGGTTTCCCAGCATATGGAAAAGGCCTAGCGCCTGCTTCAGGCGTGGGTAAAGGACGCCTTTTGTTTGTCCTTACCCAATATGGCAGGTGGCAGACTTCTGACTGAAAGTTGCAGCGCTTCCTGCCCGCCATTTTGGGGCTTTAGGTGTCTGTGCACGGGCGCTGCGTGATGCAATTTATAGGCCATTATCTTTTAATGCTGTTAAACACTTCTGTTGTGAGAATTCCCTGTAAAATTCCCATGTGCTACTGTGAATTCACTATCTCCAATTTCAAATGAAGATGGAGAGAGGCCTCTGGTAAGTACAAACATTGATGTTGCTAATTCTTGTAACCTCTTGCATTGTCATGCTACAAAAAGATGCAACTGTTTACAATTTCCTTTTAAATGACCTGTATAACCAAAACCTTCATTGCAAAAAATGACTGAAACCATTTCAGTGTGATTTTAATCCACACTGAATATTTTTCTGAGGAAATCTATATAATATTGGAACGAGAAACAAGAAAAGTTATTTTTTCTTCACTCTTTTTGCCACTTTTTTGGGACAGCACACTCAAAGTAACAATAACAGACATCCATTCCATGATTTAACATTCCCATTTCACAATAATCATATATCATCATCACATTACATCTTCTAACTAACCAGGCTTTTACTGTTTTCAAATTCACTTTTAATGCCAATATTACTCTGTAGTAATTCAGCTGCAGCTGGGGCATGTGAATGTTCTTATTTCAAACAACAGACAAACCATTTATCACCTGAACGCAAGGCTGCTTTTCCATGATTGTGGAAAAAATACTGTACAGTTCATAGCATACATTATTCACGAAGGTGAATTTCATCAGCAGTGACTTTTATTTTTGTGAATGACAGAACACAATGTGCATTTTGTACTCATTTTACAATTCAGTAGGTTTTAAAAAATCAATAGTAATACTTAAGCTCAATATAAGGCAAGAAGTGAATGATTATGTGTATGTATATACCTAATGCACACTTTAAATGCGAAGGTCACACTTTAAATATAGCAGACCATCTCTGTAATGCGGTCCTTGGGAGCCATACAAAAGTCGTATTTGAGCAGGAGCTATGTTATTGAGAAAATATTTTATGTGTTTTTCCTATTAACGAGGGAGCCATAAACAACACTTACCAGATATCTGAGGTCACAATATATCAAGGTCTGTTACAGTGATAGGCTACTGTACCTTCGTTCAATGAACTAGCAGATTTTATTGACAAGGAAAAATATTCTCAAGAAGTGGTAATGGACTTCACTTCTGCTGTTATTGTTAATTCAATTTTAGATCATAGACTGAAATGTGTGGAAGGAGAGTAATGGGGAAAAACAAATTGCTTATTAAGGACTTCTTAGTGACTGTGAAAACATCAAGGTGAGTGTTAACTGTGCTGGCGAATGGAAAATTTTCTTTTGGCACTGAATGTTAGCAATGAGCATTCCAAAGTCAGGTACAGCCTGCAAAATAAAGTTCCATCTATTCTGTCTCAACAATGTGCCTTGACTCAAACCTTGCAACAGTGCTTCTTCACTACACCTGAGTGACATTTCTGCTTTTGTCATCCTTAAAGCCCACATAAGTAAGGTAGCCACATCAGAGGCTTCACAGCCTATTGTAGGACTGCGGCCCATTCAGTGGTCGTTCTTGCCTTCAGTGCTCTTTGCCCTGACAAACATTTTTCTCACCATTGCTCCTCTGGTCTGCAGCCTATTCTAGGGGTTGTTCTTGTTGCTGGTGCTATCTGTCACCCAGACAACCAGGGGTAGAGATGACTGGTGAGTGAGAAGGAGGGAGTGGGTGATTGAGAGATATTAGTTTTTGGGTCGGGTCAGTTGGATTGCAGAACCTATTTGCAGTCCTGTACTTTCCTATTTTCTTTTGTTCTGCTAACATTAATTGTGCTGGACCCTGAGGCACAGCAGAGAGTGACACTCTATCCACCCCAGTGGTATGACATGCTGTTTCTTTGAGCCATTCTAGTTAGTGACCCCGCTGAGAACTGACAATCCTCATCATACGCAAGGATGGCAGATCCTAGCATCAGGAAGCCCTGGGGTTCAAACTGATGAGTACAGTAACAAAACCAAGTTCCTATTTAACTCTTAGAGGACTGCAGCAGCATTTCTGAACCAAAACAAAACAAAAGCAACAACATTTAAATATTTTAACCTAAAAATTCCACAGACCCCTTTAAGGGGGCAGATTTGTGACGATCAAGGACCTCCATCTATCGCTTTTCCCTGCCATTGACCCTATCCCAAATCCCAGCAATTATTGGTGGTGGGCTCCCACACCTATAATAGCATGATGGATGTCCCATTGATGAGGCGAAACTCAAAGTGGCGCCCTGCCACTCCAAGAGGGCCCACTGAGGCCTCTGTTGGGCCAAAAAAAAAATAGAAAGAAGAATTTCTTAATTCTCCTCAGGGAAAGGAACTGCAAAAAGGAACCTACACCTCAGAAAGCATAGGTTCCATTGGCCTAACAATGTCAAGCTAAGCAGAATTCCCAGGGTAGCCCAGGAACACCCCCAGGCAAGCTCCCAAAACCTGGCAATTGATGTAACGAGGGCAGGCCTAAGAAACGCACACGCCCTGGAACACAATTAACTGGGCAAGTTGCGAGGGGTAGAAGCCCAGTAGATCTGGTTTGTGCCCCAAATTGCAGTCCTACTCCACGCCCCGACCAGAATTTCTATCCTTTTATTTTGATCTGAGATGCAGTGATTTATATATCATCACAGTAATGTGGTTCTGTAGATCTCTTCAATTTAACTCTTCAGTTCTACTTTTAGATATTACACATCAGTAAATTCAGTGTGTTCAGACGAAACACAATACAAAACATGTGCATAGATTGAGAATTGCATGGAACATTTGTGCCTCAAAAGAAATGAACAAGTCAAAGGATTCAGCTTTTCCCTGAAATAATGCGCCCACACAATGCTGTTTTCTATCAACTTTTGATCCAGATTGTGCTATGTTTTGTATTACATCGCATTCTACTCTTAAGTCCTGATTTTAACTTGGGCCACGCGTACAGCTTAGGGGGTGGGGGGTGGGAGAGGATCGACAAGCTCACACAGCCGCACCAGCGTAAGGCCTGGGCCATTTTTACCCAGGTTTCACAGGTACGCCCACCGGCCTCTATTTTAACTCTAGGGTTTCAGGAGGCATGTGAGGCCCTCGCTGCAGGCAGGAAAGAGCCTCATTAATATTCAGAAGTCTCATTACAATTTTCCAGGAAAGTCTCCTGCCCGATCCCAGTGGGAATCATGAGAAGTCCAGCAAGCGGAAACGGGATTTTGAGCGGCAAGAGGGCGCCGTTGGAGACAGTTCCCTTAAGGTAAGTATTGGAGAGGGTGGGCGATTAGCAGGTGATCGCAGTCAGGGGAGGGGAAGCCTGGGGCTTATGCTTCTCCTGGCCCACAAGCAAACCATTAACAACTTACTAAAATTTACAGTGCTGAGCGTCTTCTGGCCCTGGATCCTTGTGATATCATCTTTCCTGTGCGCAAGTTGCGTGACCTGGGGTTAAAATAGTGTTGGGGCACGAATGACGTAATTGGACCCCGACTTATGAATATTAATGAGGCTCTAACTTGCCTGTGGCAAGGGCCACACACGCCTCCTGAAACCCTGGAGTTAAAATAGGTGGAAGTGCAGCGCTAACTGGGAGGGAAGTACTCTGCCATAATTTTAAACCCCAGCATGCCCCATTCTCATCAGGCATGGAGGGTTAAAATCAGGCCTTTAATATATAACAGTAGGTAATACTACCCAGTGTTGCTTAAGCCTATGATATACTATTCCGGATGTGTGTTGTTAATACTATTGCATGATGTATTATTGGCTTAAATATTCAGTGATGAAGCCTGATGTTAATTAAACCAACTTTCATCCAAAATATTAAGGCTAGAAACATAAAATTGCACAATATCCTTAAGCAGATAGATATATTAAAATAGCAACATCGTGCATTAAATAGCACCATTAATGTAGTAACTGCCCAAGGTGCTTCACAGAGGAGAAAGTGGACACTGAGCAACAATATAACAGTTTGGAGAAATGGCCGAAAGCATGGTAGAGAGATAGATTTCGGGGAGGTTTTTAAAGGAGAGGACAGAGATAGCAACGTGGAGGGGAGTTAAGCGAGGAAGCTGATATGGCTATAAGCTCTGCCACCAGTAGTGGAGCAGAGAGACAGGAGATGTACAGGAGATGTACAGGAGGCCAAAGTCAAATGACTGAGGGAATGGGCTGGGAGTTAGGGCTGGAGGAGATTGCAGTGGTAGCATAGGGCAAGGTCATGGAGGAATTTATAAATGAGGTCAAAAATTTTAAATGCAATGCTTTGAGGACAGGTAACCAAAGGAGGTCATAAACGACACAAGGGGACTTAGTGCAGGTCAGGATGTGGGTGGTGGAGTTTTGGACAAATTGGAGTTTATGTAGGGTGAAGCTCAGGAGTTGGAGAAACATCGGGAATTAACAAAAGCATAGATCAGGATTTCAGTGTCAGTGGTGGTGATGTAAAAGGTTAGATGGGTAAATTGTGCCACAAACGGCAATTGATACTAGCTCAATTGCTAAATTTAAATCTGAGATAAATAGCTTTTTGGCAATCAAAGGTATTAAGGGATATGGGCCAAAGGCAGGTATATGGAGTTAGATCACAGATCTTATCAAATGGCGGAGCAGGCACGAGGGGCTGAATGGCCTACTCCTGTTCCTATGTTCCTATATTCCTATGTCTTAGTGACGGATATGATATGCGGTTTGAAGGACACCAAGATTGTGCACCATCTGGTTCAGCCTAAATGAGCAGCCGGGGAGAGTGATGGAGAATGGTACTGGGGAGATGGAGCTGGGTGCCATCGGCGAACACGTGGAAACTGAAACTATACCTACAGATTATGCCACTGAGGTGGAACATGTAAATGAGAAAAAAGAAGAGACGAAGAAACCTTGGAGTACTCCCAAAGTGATAAAATGGATGGGGGGCAGAATGTGCTGACTACAATGAGGCAGATAGGATTGGAATCAGCAAGGATGAGCCCACAGAGAGGGACCATGGAGGAGAGATAGCGGAGGAGGATGGAGTAGTTGAATATACTGAAAGTCTTGGAAAGGTCAAGGAGGGGTCAAGGAGGGGAGGAGCCACAGTCACAAAGGATGTTGATTATTTTGACCAATAATTTTGGACTTGGTGCTGTGGATAGAGTGGCAACTGAAGTAATTTTTTTTTTTATTCATTCATGGGATGTGGGCGTTGCTGGCGAGGCCAGCATTTATTGCCCATCCCTAATTTCCCTTGAGAAGGTGGTGGTGAGCCGCCTTCTTGAACTGTTGCAGTCTGTGTGGTGAAGTTTCTCCCACAGTGCTGTTAGGAAGGGAGTTCCAGGATTTTGACCCAGCGACGATGAAGGTTCGGCGATGTATTTGCAAGTCGGGATGGTGTGTGACTTGGAGGGGAACGTGCAGGTGGTGTTGTTCCCATGTGCCTGCTGCCCTTGTCCATCTAGATGGTAGAGGTCGCGGGTTTGAGAGGTGCTGTTGAAGAAGCCTTGGCGAGTTGCTGCAGTGCATCCTGTGGATGGTACACACTGCAGCCACTGTGCGCCGGTGGCGAAGGGAGTAAATATTTAGGGTGGTGGATGGGGTGCCAATCAAGCAGGCTGCTTTGTCCTAGATGGTGTCGAGCTTCTTGAGTGTTGTTGGAGCTGCACTCATCCAGGCAAGTGGAGAGTATTCCATCACACTCCTGACTTGTGCCTTGTAGATGGTAGAAAGGCTTTGGGGAGTCAGGAGGTGAGTCACTCGCCGCAGAATACCCAGTCTCTGACCTGCTCTTGTAGCCACAGTATTTATATGGCTGGTCCAGTTAAGTTTCTGGTCAATGGTGACCCCCAGGATGTTGATGGTGGGGGATTTTCGGCGATGGTAATGCCATTGAATGTCAAGGGGAAGTGTTTAGACTCTTGTTGGAGATGGTCATTGCCTGGCACTTGTCTGGCCCAAATGTTACTTGCCATTTATCAGCCCAAGCCTGGATGTTGTCCAGGTCTTGCTGCATGCGGGCTCGGACTGCTTCATTATTTGAGGGGTTGCAAATGGAACTGAACACTATGCAATCATCAGCGAACATCCCCAGTTCTGACCTTTATGATGGAGGGAAGGTCATTGATGAAGCAGCTGAAGATGGTTGGGCCAAGGACACTGCCCTGAGGAACTCCTGCAGCAATGTCCTGGGGCTGAGATGATTGGCCTCCAACAACCACTGCCATCTTCCTTTGTGCTAGGTGTGACTCCAGCCACTGGAGAGTTTTCCCCCTGATTCCCATTGACTTCAATTTTATTAGGGCTCCTTGGTGCCACACTCGGTCAAATGCTGCCTTGATGTCAAGGGCAGTCACTCTCACCTCACCTCTGGAATTCAGCTCTTTTGTCCATGTTTGGACCAAGGCTGTAATGAGGTCTGGAGCCGAGTGGTCCTGGCGGAACCCAGACTGAGCATCGGTGAGCAGGTTATTGGTGAGTAAGTGCCGCTTGATTGCACTGTCGGCGACTGGATTTGAATAGGGAATTGTGGGCGATGTAAGCACAGAGCTAGATGGCAATGACACTTCCAGAATGTTAGAGAGGAGAGTAAGGTTAGATGTTTGGTGGTAATTGAGAGGACTATGGATGGACTGTTTTCAGAAAGGGTTTATGAGAACAGCTTTGGACGGAAGGGAAAAATGGCTGTGCAAAGGAAACTATTAATGATAACAATAGACATTGGGGTAAAGCTAGGTAGTTGTGTGATCAGGAGTTGGATCAGAAAGAGATTAAGAGAATAGGAGGTGGGTATGATGGAGGAGATGAGCTTGGTGAGGGCTCGAGAAAGATGGGAAGAAGCTACAGATTGATGTGGAGTTGATGCTGCAGTGAGGAAAGGGTTGTGAGGGGAGGTCGGAGACAGGAGAAGAGGAGTAAAAGGAGGAAGAGACTGATGGATTTCTTTGTCACTAAGATTGATACCATCCATTCAGCTACCTCTGTTGCATCCTCCCCTTCCCCTTGCCCACTCCCCCAGGGCTCCTCACTGCTCCAGGCCTGAACCCATATCTTTATTATTTCCGTTCATGCCCTCTTTGAGATCATCTTGTCCAGAAGACCCACCATCTGCTCTCTTGACCCCATTTCTGTAAAAACTGCTGACCACCAAACTTCCCTTCCTAGCCCCCATGCTAGCTGACACTGTAAATGGTTCACTCTTCTCCGGTACCGTCCTCCTGTTTTTCAAAACCACTATCAACCCCTCCTCAAAAGACCCACCCTTGACCCCTCTGCCCTTGGAAGCAATTGCCCCATCTCCATCCTCCCCTTCCTGTCTGAAGTCCTTAATTGTGTTGCCACCTCCCAAATCTGTGACCATCTTTCCTGCAACTCCATGTTTGAATCTCTCCAATTAGATTTCTGCCCCTGACACAGAACTAAAACGGCCCTACTCAAAGTCACAAATGACATTCTCTATGACTGTGACTGTGGTGTACAATCTCTCCTTGTCCTTTTCGACCTCTCTTGACACAGTTGGCCATATCATCCTTCTTTAATACTTCTCCTTGATTGTCCAGCTCAGTGGGACTACCCTCACTTGGTTCCACTTTTACTTATTTGCTTGTAACCTGAGCATCTCCAGCAATGGCTCCTCTTCCTACCCCGCACTGTTATCTCTGGAGTAGAATCATAAAATCATTGAATCATGGAAAGGTTACAGCACGGAAGGAGGCTATTCGGCCCATCGAGTCCGTGCCGGCTCTATGGAAGAGCAATCCAGCTAGTCCCACTCCCCCGTTCTATCCTCATACCCTGCAAGTTTTTTCCTTTCAAGTACTTATCCAGTTCCCTTTTGAAAGCCATGATTGAATCTATCCCATCACCCGCTCTGGTAGTGCATTCCAGATCCTAACCACTCGCGGCGTAAAAAAGTTTTTCCTCATGTCACCTTTGGTTCTTTTGCCAATCACCTTAAATCTATGTCCTCTGGTTCTTGACCCTTCCGCCAATGGGAACAGTTTATCTCTATCTATTCTGTCTAGACCCTTCATGATTTTAAATACCTCTATCAAATCTCCTCTCAACCTTCGCTGTTCCAAGGAGAACAACCCCAGCTTCTCCAGTCTATCCACGTAACCAAAGTCCCTCATCCCTGGAATCATTCTCGTAAATCTTTTCTGCACCCTCTCTAAGGCCTTCACATCTTTCCTAAAATGCAGTGCCCAGAACTGGACACAATACTCCAGTTGTGTTGAACCAGTGTTTTATAAATGTTCATCATGACTTCCTTGCTTTTGTACTCTATGCCTCTATTTATAAAGCCCAGGATCCCGTATGCTTTTTAACCACTTTCTCAACCTGCCCTGCCACTTTCAACGATTTGTGCACATATACCCCCAGATCTCTCTGTTCCTGTACCCCTTTTAGAATTGTGCCCTCTAGTTTATATTGCCTCTCCTCATTATTCTTGCTGAAATGTATCACTTCGCATTTTTCTGTGTTAAATTTCATCTGCCACGTGTCCGCCCATTCCACCAGCCTGTCTATATCCTCTTGAAGTCTATCATTATCCTCCTCACTGTTCACTACACTTCAAAGTTTTGTGTCATCTGTAAATTTGGAAAATGTGCCCTGTACACCCAAGTCCATGCCATTAATATATATCAAGAAAAGCAATGGTCCCAGTACCGACCCCTGGGGAACATCACTGTATACCTCCCTCCAGTCCGAGAAACAACCGTTCACCACTACTCTCTGCTTCCTGTTACTTAGCCAATTTTGTATCCATGCTGCTACTGCCCCTTTTATTCCATGGGCTTCAATCTTGATGACAAGCCTATAACCCTAGGATATATCCTTGGCACCCTCCTTTTCCTCATTTACATGCTGCCCCTTGGTGACATCATCCAAAGACATGGGGTCAGCTTCCATATGTAAGCTAATGACTTTCAGTTCTACCTCTCCACCACCAATCTCATCCTTGCCACTCCCTTTGAGTTGTCAGACTGCTTGTCCAACATCCAGGCTTGAATGAGCCATAATTTCCTCCAGTTAAACATTGGGCATACCTTCGGTCTCTGCTACAAACTCCGTACCCTCACCTCTGATTCCATTCATGTCCCTGGCCACTGTCTCAGGTTGAACAAGACTGTCCACAACATCAGTGACCTATTCGACCGCTTCCAACCCCCTATCCTCTCCATCACAAAGTCCATGGGGTTGAGTGTGACTGCCTTCACCTGGCATTAACGGAGCAGAAACTACCTCAAAATAAGCCGATAGCCTTGCTGCCCCGTTAACACTGGCGATGGGGCCGGCTTCGCTTGGAAAGGGACCTACCACTGGGTGTCTGTTTCAAGCGATAGACCCCTTTTAATATAAAAATTGGGGTCTTATGATGTGAACAGGACCATGATTGCCATTTTAGGTTGGAAGGGTCAGAGCTTGTGCACAGCAGACTCCAACCAGTTCCATAGGCGATGGGACCAAAGAGGCCCACTAAAGGCAACTGTCAAATTATTTTAGTGGGCTCCTCCAGGGCTTGCAGAAATAATCTGGGCCACTGCCACTCCAGGACCCCCTCCTCCGCAATTGTGACCCCACCTCTTCGCAACTTATCTTGCTGATTATAGCACTGGCATGGTTTTAAGGCCTCAATCTGGCAAGCTGCATCGGGACGCCTGTTTGACGCCCTGCCAGATTTAAATGAGTTATAGCTCTGGAATTCCCTCCCTAAACCTCTGCCTTTCCACCTCACTCTACTCCATTAAGACTCTCCTTAAAACTTAACTCTTTGACCAAGCATTTCTAAGATGAGTTTGGAGTGCATGTGTGTAAATGCACGTAGTATGGTAAATAATGTTGGTGAGCTGCAGGCTTAAGTCACCACATGGGACTATGATATAATGGCAATAACAGAGACCTGGCTCAAAGAAGGGGAGGATTGGGTACATAATATTCCTGGCTGCAAAGTATTCAGGAAAGATAGGGAAGGAAAGGAAGGGGGGAGGAGTGTGGCAGTATGATCAAAGAAACTATTATAGCACTGGAAAGGGATGATGTAGTTTTGGGGTCAAAGACAGAATCTATTTGGTTAGAAATAAGAAACAATGGAGGAGCTATTATGCTACTGGATGTATACGATAGGCCACCAAGTAGCGGGAAGGAGATCGAGGAGAATATTTGCAGGCAAATTACAGACAGATGTAAGAACTATAGAGTAGTTTCAATGGGGGACTTCAATCATCCCAATATATATTGGGAAAATAGAGAACCAGGCTGAATACAAAAAGTACAGAGGAGATCTAAAAAAGGGAATAAGTGGGGCTATGGGAGAGTATGAGAATAGATTAGCGGCTAACATGAAACAGAACCCAAAAGTCTTTTATAAACATATAAGTAGTAGAAGGGTAGACAAAGGAAGCGTGGGACCAATCAGGGACAAAAAAGGAGATCTTGTGGAGGCAGAAGGCATGGCTGTGACACTAAATGAATACTTTGCATCCATCTTCACTGGAGAAGAGGATGCTGCCATTGCAGTTATAAAGGAGGAGGCAGTAGCAATATTGGATAGGATAAAAATGGATAAATAGGAGGTACTTAAAAGATTGGCAGTACTCAAAGTAAAAAAGTCACCCGGTCCAGATGGGATGCAACCGAGGTTGCTGAGGGAAGTAAGGGTGGAAATTGCAGAAGCTCTGGCCACAATCTTCCAATAGCCCTTAGATATGAGAATGCCACTAAAGGACTAGAGGATTGCAAATGTCACATGCCTGTTCAAAAAAGGAGAGAGGGATAATCCCGGCAATTACAGGCCAGCTAGCCGAACGTCGGTGGTGGAGAAACTTTTAGAGACAATAATCCAGGATAAAATTAATTGGCACTTGGAAAAGTATGGGTTAATAAATGAAAGTCAGCTCGGATTTGTTAAAGAAAAATTGTATTTGACTAACTTGATGAAGTTCTTTGATGAAGTAATGGAGAGGATTGATGAGGGTGGTGTAGTTGATGTGTATATGGACTTTCAAAAGGCATTTGATAAATTGCCACAAAATAGACTTGTTAGCAAAATTAAAGCCCATGGGATTAAAGGGAAAGTGTCAGCATAGATCCAAAATTGGCTATGGGACAGAAAGCAGAGAGTAGTGATGAACAGTTGTTTTTCAAACTGGAGGGAACGATACAGTGGTGTTCCCCAAGGGTCAGTATTAGGGCCACTGCTCTTTTTGATATATATTAATGACCTGGACTTGGGTATAGAGGGCATAATTTCAAAGTTTGCAGATGACACGAAACTCGGAAATATAGTAAACAAAGTGGAGGATAGTAACAGTCTTCAGAAGGATATAGACTGGTGAAATGGGCAGATCCATGGTAGATGAAATTTAGCGCAGAGAAGTATGAGGTGATGCATTTTGGTAGGAAGAATGAGGAGAGGCAATATAAACTAAAGGGGGTACAGGAACAGAGAGACCTGGGAGTGCACATACACAAATCTTTGAAGGTGGCAGGACAAGTTGAGAAGGCTGTTAAAGAAACATATGGGATCCTGAGCTTTATTAATAGAGGCATAGAGTACAAAAGTAAGGAAGTAATGCTAAACGTTTATAAAACACTGGTTAAGCCTCAGCTGGAGTATTGTGTTCAATTCTGGGCACCACACTTTAGGAAAGATGTCAAGGCCTTAGAGAGGGTGCAGAAGAGATTTACTAGAATGGTGCCAGGGATGAGGGACTTTAGTTATGTGGAGACCATAAGACCATAAGAGATAGGAGAAGAAGTAGGCCATTCGGCCCCTCGAGCCTGCTCCGCCATTTAATGAGATCATCGCTGATCTGATTTTTACCTCATCTCCACTTTCCCGCCCTTTCCCCTTATCCTTTGACTCCCTTGCTGATCAAAAATTTGTCTAACTCAGCCTTGAATGTATTCAATGACTCAGCCTCCACAGCTTTTTGGGGTAAAGAATTCCAAAGATTCATGACCCTCTGGGAGAAGAAATTCCTCCTCATTTCCATCTTAAACGGCGACCCCTTATTCTGAGACTATGTCCCCTAGTTTTAGATTCCCCCATGAGGGGTAACATCCTCTCAGCATCTACCCTATCGAGTCCCCTCAGAATCTTGTATGTTTCAATAAAATCTCCTCTCATTCTTCTAAACTCCAATGAGTATAGACCCAACCTGTTCAATCTTTCCTCATGAAACAACCCTTCCATACCCGGAATTAACCTAGTGAACCTTCTCTGAACTGCCTCCAATGCAAGTATGTCCTTCCTTAAATAAGGGTACCAGAACTGTACGCAGTACTCCAGGTGTGGTCTCACCAGCACCCTGTACAGTTGAAGCATGACTTCCCTGCTTTTTTGCTCCTTCCTCCTAGAAATAAAGGCCAATATTCCATTTGCCTTCTGGATTACCTGCTGCACCTGTATATTGACTTTTTGGGGCCGATTTTAGCACCCGCTCTCGGGTGCGTTCTCGGCGGGGGGGCCTCGAAAATCCCGAAATGGAGCAGCGGGACCGGATCGCGCCTCGATCCCGCCCACTTCCGGGTTCCACACTGACGCGCCGGCGTGCGCGCGCAGCCCCCGCTGGTGGGAATCCCGCAGGCAATTAAAGCCAGCGGGATGCCACTTGAGAGTATTTACTTTGCTTGTTCAGGTCATTAACTGACCTGATTAAGGGACTGTGTGTGATTTTGGATAAACATGGGACTGTTTCACACAGTGGGGGAAACACTCCCAGGTCGAATGGACGTGTTGAGCTGTCAGCCTGTGGCAGCTGCAAAGGTCCATTTGACAGGTTGGGGGGCGGGGGGGAGACCCTCACCCATTGCAGGAGGCCGCTCTGTCACTTGGGACAAAGTTTGGCCTCCACCACCCTCCTCCTGACGGTCAAAGTCACCAACCTGCACACTTACCCCGGGGTCCGGAGACATGTACCTACCTTGCGGACCCCCTCACATGTAAATCTTGCGGATGGGGGCTGCCGTAGCTGCAGTCATGACCTCCTCGGAGGGCGAACAGCATCACCAGCCTCACCAGCCTCGCCATCCACCCTGTCCACCTCTGACACGTGGAGCTCCAGAACACAGTGCTGTGACACATCCACCTGTACAGCACGAGGGAGGGCTACCGCAGAGAGAGATGCTTCGCAGAGGGCACTACCCTCGCCACAGAGTCCACAGACCGAGGTTCAGCCTCCTGGACCTCTCTGAGCAGCAGTGCACACGGAGGCTCAGAGTCACTCGCCATGTAGCCGTGGACATCTGCAGCCTCTTTCATGCCAAGCTGCTCCCGGCTGGCCCGAGCACCATCTTCCTACCTGTCGCTGTCAAAGTCACCACTGCCCTCACGAACTTCTCCTCCGCAGCCTTCCAGGGTGCAACCGGGGACGTCGCCGATGTCTCTCAGTCGTCTGCGCAGAAGAGCCCTGCAAAAACACCCACACCCACTCTGCGGTGACAATGGGTGGCATCAGTTGTGGGTCCGCATAGTGATACACAGGAGCGGGCATTATTGCACAAACCAGACAAGATTCGCGAAGACATGGCAGTAGAGGTGCCAATATAATGTGTGCTGTGAGTTGTTCTGATATTCAATATAGGTGAGAAACCCTCAAACACCCTTGTGCATCCCCTTCATGCTCACGACACGTTTGCCTTACGCTGCCTACTGCACATATGTGATGCATGCCCTGTGGCTGCAGCACAGATGGTGACAGGTTGAGTGAGGCTGGCCGTGAGAGAGATGCACGAGAGGGTGAGTATTGGATAGAGCCATGAGATTGTATGAGGATTGGGTCGCGTGTTAGTGGCGGGATGAGTACTCGCGAGGTGAGTAGGTGCAGGTAAGATGGGGATGGGTTTGAGTGGGTATGAGGGGTGATGTGACAGAGTAGTGTTGGCAGTGCCGAAGGAGATGTGGGGTGGGGGCAGTGTTGTGGCAGACTGTGTGTAGGGGAAAGACTACGTGTTCTCACTGTGGCTGACCTACTGATGTCATTGGAGCGCCTCCTGCACTGTATGCAGGTGGGCGATATGTTGGTGGTGCAGGTGACCTCCTCTGCCACCTCGAGCCAGGCCTTCTTGGTGGCAGAGGCAGGCCACTTCCTCCCGCCCGCCGGGGAGAAGATCTCTGTCCTCCCCCTCCTCCTCACCCCATCCAATAATACCTGGAGTGAGGCATCATTAAACCTGGGAGCAGCCTTCCCCCTGCGCTGCTTCATGCTGTAATTTTTCCTATTTCCTGCACAGTAACCAAACTGAGGTCAGGATTTGGCAGAATCACAGGCATGAATCCATGTCTCACTGTTCTGTGGCACTGTGACACTGCATCATTTTTGTTCAGGGGAAATTAAGAACTAATACATGACGTGCCAAAGATCCATTTTTATAAAGTAAAATGAAATAGTGGGGTCGATTTTAACCCTACCCACCTGGTAGAAACTGGGCAGGTGGGTAATTAATACTGACAAGGTTAGTTACCCCTTGGATCTCGCCCCTTTCCTGCCGCCTGAGATTGTATTCAGGGTTCTGCAGGTGGTTGAGGCACCTGCCTAAATCAAGCAGGGACCTCATGAATTTATGGACACCGGGTCCTACTAAATCAAATGGAACCCCAATTGCATTTTAACCAAGGCCTGAACAGGGAAGCTGCCGTGGTTTCCCCACCAGGTGAAAGCAGGGATCGGCAGCTGTCGGGAAGAATGAGGAGAAGAAGAACTTGCATTTATATAGTGCCTTATATGATCTCAGGTCATTTCAAAGCACTTTACAGCCAAAGAAGTACTTTTGAAATGTATTCACTGTTGTAATGTTGGAAAGGTCTCACAAACAGCAATGTAATAACGACCAGATAATCTGTTTTTAACTGATGTTGGTCGTGGGAAAAATATTGGCCAGGACACTGGGGAGGATGCCCCTGCTCTTCTTCAAATACTACCATGGGATCTTTTAAGTATACCTGAAGGGGCAGGCATGGCCTTGGTTTAACATCTCATCCAAAAGATGGCACCTCCAACAGTGCAGCACTCCCTCAGTACTGCACTGGAGTGTCAGGCTAGATTATGTGCTCAAGTTTCTGGAGTGGGACTTGAAGCCACAACCTTCTAACTCAGAGGCTCATTCAGCCAGTGCTAACTCCTAGGAGGCCCTCCAAGGTAAGTGAAAAACATTCCGTTGTGGAGTTAGGAGGAACAGGAGTACCCCCCTCCCTCCTGTTAGTCCTTCCCAAAACCCCCTCCCCTTACCTACTTGCCGGCAAGCCTTCTTTTGGTGCTGGCCAGCGGCCTTCGACCTCCCAAAATCCCTCTCTTGCCTGCCAACCTGCTGCTGCCTTCTGCCTGTTTTGGGCATGTAGATGAGGCCCAAGAGTTAGAATGCCCTGGTCTCAAACTTAAACCAGCGAGTCACCCACCACCTGCCCACCCGAAACCCACTGGGGGTTAAAATCAACCCCAGTTTGTTAAAATACTAGTTGATCTCCTATAGCATTGCCACTGGCAGCCTGGTGTCGTATGCCGTTGAGCTGCTGATATGGAGCTGTGTTGATCTGGCCTGTTATCTAGTGAATCAAGGTCCCTGATGTAGTTAACATTCTCTAAATTAAGAGTAATTTAAAGGAGTAAACTCCTTCAGGGAGTAACTAACGAGCTTAATCTAAGCCAAGCCATGGCAGCACAGCTCGCACCCGTGATATGCTCCTCCTGCACTATGTGGGAAGTCATGGACACTACCGGTGTCCCTGGCGACCATGTGCGCAGGAAGTGTGTCCAGCTGCAGTGACTGGCTAACCACATTTCGGAGCTGGAGCTGCGGGTGGATTCACTGTGAAGCATCCGCGATGCTGAGATTATCGTGGCTAGCATGTTCAGTGAGGTGGTCACACCGCAGGTAAAGATTATGCAGGCAGAAAGGAAATGGGTGACCGCCAGGCAGAGTAAAAGGACTAGGCAGGTAGAGCAGGAGTCCCCTGGGGCCATCTCCCTCTCAAACACATATACCGCTTTGGATACTGTTGGGGGAGATGGCTTCTCAGGGGAAAGCAGCAAGAGCCAAGTTCGTAGCACCACGGGTGGCTCTGCTGCACAGGAGGGGAGGAAAAAGAATGGGACAGCAATAGTGAAAGGATGGTATGACTCCAGGATGTATGTTGCCTCCCAGGTGCTAGGGTCAAGGATGTCACTGAGTGGCTGCAGGGCATTCTGGAGGGGGAGGGTGAACAGCCAGTAGTCGTGGTCCATATTGGTACCAACGACATAGGTTAAAAAAAGGGATGAGGTCCTGCAAGGTGAATTTAAGGAGTTAGGAGATAAATTAAAAAGCAGGACCTCAAAGGTAATGATCTCAGGATCACTACCAGTGCCACGTGCTAGTGAGTATAGGAATAGGAGAATAGACCGGATGAATGCGTGGCTCAGGGATGTTGTCGGATGAAGGGATTTAGATTCCTGGGACATTGAGACCAGTTCTGGGGAAGGTGGGACCTGTACAAGCGGGACGGGTTACACCCGAACAGGACCGGGACCAATGTCCTCATGGGGGTGTTTGCTAGTGCTTTTGGGGAAGATTTAAACTAGAATGGCAGGGGGATGGGAACCTGAGCAGGGAGTCAGAGGAGGGGGAAACAAGGATAGAAACAAAAGACAGAAAGGGAAGAAGCAATAGTGGAAGGCAGAGAAAACAAGGGCAAAAAAACAAATCGGGCCATAGTGCAAAACAAAACTAAGATGACTAGCAATCTTAAAAAGACAAGTCTAAAGGCATTGTGTCTTAATGCACGGAGCATTCGCAATAAGGTAGATGAATTAACAGCGCAGATAGATATTAACGGTTATGATATAGTTGCGGTTACGGAGACATGGCTGCATGGTGACCAAGGGTGGGAATTGAACATCCAGGGGTATACAATATTTAGGAAGGACAGGCAAAAAGGGAAAGGAGGTGGGGTAGTGTTGTTAGTAAAGGAGGAAATCATGCAATAGCGAGGAAGGATATTGGCTCGGAAAATCACGATGTGGAATCTGTATGGGTGGAGCTAAGATACACCAAGGGGCAGAAAATGTTGGTGGGGGTTGTCTATAGGCCCCCAAACAGTAATCGAGATGTAGGGGAGGGCATTAAACAGGAAATTAGAGATGCATGCAAGAAGGGTACAACTATAATCATGAGTGACTTTAATCTACATATAGATTGGTCAAACCAAATTAGCAATAATACTGTGGGGGAGGAATTTCTGATGGTGATGGTTTTCTAGACCAATATGTTGAGGAACCAACTAGAGAACAGGCAATTCTAGACTGGGTATTGTGCAATGAGAAAGGATTAATTAACAATCTTGTTGTGCAGGGTCCCTTAGGGAAGAGTGACCATAACACAATAGAATTCCTCATTAAGATAGAGAGTGAAGTAGTTGAATCCGAAACTAGGGTCTTGAATCTAAATGAAGGAAATTACGAAAGTACGAGGTGCGAGTTGGCTATGATAGATTGGGGAACTTTACTAAAAGGGATGACGGTGGATAGGCAATGGCTAATATTTAAAGAATGTGTGCAGGAATTACAACAATTATTCATTCCTGTCTGGCGCAAAAATAAAACAGGAAAGGTGGCTCAACCATGGCTTACAAAAGAAATTAGGGATAGTATTAGATTCAAAGAGGAGATATATAAAATTGCCAGAAAAAGCGGCAAGCCTGAGGATTGGGAGCAGTTCCGAATTCAGCAAAGGAGGAAAAAGAAATTGATTAAGAGAGGAAAAATAGAGTACGAGAGTAAACTAGCAGGGAACATAAAAACTGACTGTAAAATCTTCTATAAATATGTCAAGAGAAAAAGATTAGTGAAGACAAATGTAGATCTCTTACAGTCAGAAATGGGGGAAATTATAATGGGAACAAAGAAATGGCAGAACAATTAAACACATACTTTGGTTCTGTCTTCACAAATTGGACATGAATTTAGATTTGAGATTAGGATCAGATCAGCCATGATCTTATTGAATGGCGGAGCAGGCTCGAGGGGCCGATTGGCCTACTCCTGCTCCTATTTCTTATGTTCTTATGTTATGTTCTTATGTAAAAGAGGACACAAATAACCTGCCAGAAATGTTACGGAACCAAGGGTCTAGTGAGAGGGAGGAACTGAAGGAAACCAGTATTAGTAAAAAAATAGTGCTAGGGAAATTAATGGGGCTAAAGGCTGACAAATCCCTAGGGCCTGGTAATCTACATCCCAGAGTATTAAAGGAAGGGGCCCTGGAAATAGTGGATGCATTGGTGATCATCTTCCAAAATTCTATAGACTCTGGAACAGTTCCTACAGATTGGAAGGTGGCAAATGTAACTCCACTATTTAAAAATGGAGGGAGAGAAAAAACAGGGAATTACAGACCAGTTAGCCTAACATCAGTAGTGGGGAAAATGCTAGAGTCTATTATAAAGGATGTGATAACAGAACACTTGGAGGGCATTAATGGGATTGGACAAAGTCAGCATGGGTTTATGAAAGGGAAATCATGCTTAACAAATCTACTGGAGTTTTTTGAGGATGTAACTAGTAGAATAGATAGGGGAGAACCAGTCGATGTGGTGTATTTGGATTTTCAGAAGGCTTTTGATAAGGTCCCACACAAGAGGTTAGTGTGCAAAATTAAAGCACATGGGATTGGGGGGAATATACTGGTATGGATTGAGAATTGGTTGACAGACAGGAAACAGAGAGTAGGAATAAATGGGTCTTTTTCCGGGTGGCAGGCAGTGACTAATGGGGTACCGCAGGGATCAGTGATTGGGCCCCAACTAGTCACAATATATATCAATGATTTGGATGAGGGAACTAAATGTAACATTTCCAAGTTTGCAGATGACACAAAGCTGGGGTGGAATGTGAGCTGTGAGGAGGATGCAAAGAGGCTCCAATGTGATTTAGTCAAGTTGGGTGAGTGGGCAAGAACATGGCAGATGCAGTATAACGTGGATAAATGTGAGGTTATCCACTTTGGTTGTAAAAACAGAAAGGCAGATTATTATCTGAATGGTGATAGATTGGGAAAAGCGGAGGTGCAACGAGACCTGGGTGTCCTTGTACACCAGTCGCTGAAAGCGAGCATTCAGGTGCAGCAAGCAGTTAGGAAGGTGAATGGTATGTTGGCCTTCATTGAGGGGATTTGAGTACAGCAGCAGGGATGTCTGCAGTTATAAAGGGTCTTGGTGAGACCACATCTGGAGTATTGTGTGCAGTTTTGGTCTCCTTATCTGAGGAAGGATGTCCTTGCCATGGAGAGAGTGCAACAAAGGTTTACCAGACTGATTCCTGGGATGGCAGGACTGACGTATGAGGAGAGATTGGGTCGACTAGGCCTATATTCACTAGAGTTTAGAAGAATGAGAGTTGATCTCATCAAAACATATAAAATTCTAACAGGACCAGACAGACTAGATGCAGGGAGGATGTTCCCAATGGCTGGGGAGTCCAGAACCAGGGGTCACAGTCTCAGGATACGGGGTATGCCATTTAGAACCGAGATGAGGAGAAATTTCTTCACTCAGAGGGTGGTGAACCTGTGGAATTCTCTACCACAGAAGTCATTAAATATATTCAAGAAGGAGATAGATATATTTCTTAATGCTAAAGGGATCAAGGGATAGGGGGAAAAAGTGGGAACAGGGTATTGAGTTAGACGGATCAGCCATGATCATTTTGAATGGCGGAGGATGCCCGAAGGGCCGAATGGCCTACTCTTGCTCCTATTTTCTATGTTTCTATATTTCTATGTTCCTTTGAGGCCACAACTCAGCTATTCCCTATGGAGAAGTGGTCTAAGTAAGCACACCTTGAGGACTATTAAAGGGAAATTTCTGTAGATTGGCTGCTGCTCGCAAATTCCCAGCTCATGCCCTTGGTCAAAGGCCAGATTATTAAAGTCAGAAAAATCAGCAGGAAATCACTGGTTTCTCTTTTTTTCAATGCCTTTTGACAGTTTGAAGTGATACTTTGAAATGTGATGGGGTGTGTTGATTTAAGATTTTTATTGATTCTTGTCAGAAGCTGTACAAATGATTCAGACAGCTAAGTCTATCAAAGAATGTAAATTTGTCCAAATTAATTTCAAGCTGGGAAATGTGTTTAATGTTGAATTTTCTCCACATGATATCTGAACAGTGTAAAGCAAGGGAATAGATTTACTCCAGTCAGATTGTTACCACTGGGATGAGCATTCGTGAAGTCAAAGTCAATTTCAATAACATCTCAGATAGGAAGAGTGAAAACTGCAGAAACCCTTCAGGGCTCCTCGCAATGCTTGTCCGCATCTCAGGGTAAACAGAGCTAGTAGCTTACAGCACAAATCGCATATGGCAATATTTTTGCTGGTGTGTATGTGTGTGGAGAAGGGAAGGGCTTTCTACTGAAATGACCCCTGGACGTATATGTAGTATAAGATTTTTCTTTATTCTTTGGGAGTGAATTTCCACTGGGGTTCATTTTCCTGGGGTTGCTGTGGCTCCTCCGCCAAAGTTATGGTGGACAAGTGGGAGAAAACCATCCACCTCGTGGGAATTTATTGTTGGGTTTGGAAGATGACGTATGGGTAGATTTTACAAATAGTGCTCCCAGCCTAATGTGACAGAAGTGTGCATTGGAAATTTGGGTGCAGAGGTCAACGTGCTGCGCATAATCTTCCCTCCATTATGGATAGAAACTCCTGCAGGGCAATGTCCTCACACCCAAAATCCCGAGAGAGCAGTTCTGAACTTTGCTTAATCACAATCAAGGAAGTTATGATGGACCTTTATAAAACACTGGTTCGGCCACAACTGGAGTATTGTGTCCAATTCTGGGCACTTTAGGAAGGATGTGAATGCCTTAGAGAGGGTGCAGAAAAGATTTACTGGAATAATTCCAGGGATGAAGGACTCCAGTAACGTGGATAGACTGGAGAAGCTGGGATTGTTCTCCTTAGAACAGAGAAGGTTGAGAGGAGATTTGATAGATGTGTTCAAAATCATGAAGGGTCTAGACAGAGTAGATAGAGAGAAATTGTTCCCATTGACAGAAGGGTCAAGAACCAGAGGACATAGATTTAAGGTGATTGGCAAAAGAACCAAAGGCGACATGAGGAAAACTTTTTTACAGAGATTGGTTATGACCTGGAATGCACTGCCTGAGGGGGTGGTGGAGACAGATTCAATTGTGTATTTCAAAAGGGAATTGGACAAGTACTTGAAGGGAAAAAAATTGCAGGGCTACGGGGAAAGGGTGGGGGAGTGGGTCTAGCTGGTTTTCTCTTGCAGAGGGCCGGCACAGGCTCGATGGGCTGAATAGCCTCCTTCTTTGCTATAACCATTCTATGGTTCTTTGATAAAAGGTACCCATAATCTATTACAAATAAGTAACGCAGAAAATTGGGTGATGCAGTGGGTAAGATACTAACTAGCATGGATAGAGGATTGGTTAACGGACAGAAAACAGAGAGTAGGAATAAACAGGTTATTTTCAGGTTGGCAGGCTGTAACTAGTGGGGTGCCGCAAGGATCAGTGCTTGGCCTCAGCAATGTACAATCTAGATTAATGACTTAAATGAAGGGACCGAGTGTAACGTATTCCAAGTTTGCTGACAATACAAAGCTAGGTGGGAAAGTAAGCTGTGAGGAGGACACAAAGAGTCTGCAAAGGGATATAGACAGGTTAAGTGAGTGGGCAAGAAGGTGGCAGATGGATTACAATGTGGGGAAATGTGAGGTTATTTACTTTGGTACGAAGAATAGAAAAACAGAATATTTTTTAAACAGTGAGAAACAATTAAATGTTGGTGACCAGAGAGACTTGGGCGTCCTCGTACAAGAAATACAAAAAGTTACCATGCAGGTACAGCAGGCAATTAGGAAGGCAAATGGCATGTTGGCCTTTATTGTAAGAGGGTTGGAGTACAAGAGTAAGGATGTCTTACTACAGTTGTACAGGACTTTGATGAGACCACAGCTGGAGTACTGTGTACAGTTTTGTTCTCCTTCCCGAAGGAAGGATATATTTGCCTTGGAGGTGGTGCAACAGAGGCTCACTAGATTAATTTCTGGGATGAGATGATTGTCCTATGAGGAGAGGTTGAGTAGAATGGGCCTATACTCTCTGGAGTTTAGAAGAATGAGCGGTGATCTCATTGAAACACATAAGATTCTGAGGGAGTTTGACAGGGTAGATGCTGAGAGTTTTTTTCTCCTGGCTGGAGAGTCTAGAACTAGAGGGCATAGTCACAGGATAAGGGGTTGGCCATTAAAGACTGAGATGAGGAGGAATATCTTCACTCAGAGGGTTGTGAATCTTTGGAATTTTCTACCCCAGACGGCTGTGGATGCTGAGTCATTGAATATATTCAAGGCTAAAATAGATAGATTTTTGACTCCAGGGGTATCAAGGGATATGGGGATCGGGTAAGAAAGTGGAGTTGAAGTAGAAGAACAGCCATGATCTTATTGAATGGCGGAGCAGGCTCGAGGGGCTGTATGGTCTACTCCTGCTTCTATTTTTTATGTTCTTATGTACTTATAGATTATCTGGTCATTATCAAATTGCTGTTTATGGGACCTTGCAGTGCGTGAATTGGTTGCCGCGTTTCCTGCATTATAACAATGCACTTAAAAAAAATTATTTCATTGGCTGTAAAGCGCTTTGGGTCACTCTGAGGTCGTGGAAGGCACTATATAAATGCAAGTCTTTCATTCTTTCTTTATAAGGGTTTCTTGAAATTAGTTTGGGGGAACCTCAATCCTGTTTCTCGAAACCAAGGGTCCTCAGGACAAAACTGCCCCAAATTCAGCAGTCTCACTCAGCAGAGCTGTAGATAACTATTCTGTGAAATGAAAAATTGATGCAGCAGGGAGTGCTCCTCTCTAAATGGGACTGAGGGAAAGTAGAGCAAGCAAATGGGTGAGTCTTCTGCATACCCCTCTATGTCAAAATAAAGCTTTGGGGATGTGTTAGGAATTGATCCCAAAAGTTCCAGCCAACACACCCTCCCAGTGGAAGCAATGCCACCTAAAACCTGGTATGAGTTCCACAATCCCTGATGATTCCTGCACTGCCTGCCTGCTCCTCCTAGTCTGCCTGGTGGCCACCCATTCCCTTTCCTCCTGAACTCTGTAGCTGCGGGGTGACCATCTCCTGAAATGTGCTATCCGCAAAACTCTCAGCACATTGTGATCCTCAGCCTGGGGTTTAAAGTAGGATACAAAGAAACACCATAAGTACTGGAAATCTGGAAGTGCACAAAGGGTCATCGTTGTCTGAGGATAAACATATGTCAGCATGTGGTTTCTCATAATCTATCAAGGGTTGAGCCAGGAAGACTATGGTCATGAGATCTTCTCCCATTCACCAGGAAGTGAAATTATGCACATTAGGCATTGCCTGGAACGTCTCAGAAACTGATTATGAAAAAATCTTCATGGCTAAAAGTGCATGTTAAAAAGACTACTTTGTTGTTACACTACCAGTCTTTTTCATTTTCCTTCACCCTTCTTCTATGAGGATGGTCCCCACTCAGGGAGAACCTTTAAACGATGTAATCCGCTTCATCAGAGTGAGATATACCACATGTACTCTGCCACTTCTTCTTTAAATCTCACTTTAATGGAAATTGGATAAATGGACTGATCAAGTTTTTAAAAATAAATTTTTAATTTTCTCGCATTATTACAACAGTTATAAAAAAACTGAGCTATTATTCATAACATTACTATTCTATCTATAATAAGGTAGGTTTTACATGCTTAATTTAGTCAGCATAATATCAAATTACACTTTAGGATAGACTATTACATGGTGATTATTCAGGATAATTTAACAAAGTGTGCAGGGACAATAATGTAATTTTTTTTTCAATCACAGATGAAATTGCTGCTCATGAAAATTTCCATTGAATAGTTATTTGCTGTCTGTGTTGGATGGGGTTCGTGCCTTTAAGAGCCATCCTGGGGAATGGAGCTGATGTTTTCTCAACCCATTCCGATAGCAATGTGGCTTTGTGTGAAGAAGTGGCAGAGTACATTTGGTATTTGTCACTTCATAATGTCCCACTTCGATGAAGTGGATTACACCCTGTAAAGGTTCTCCCTGAGTGGAGACTATCCTCATGGAAGAGTGACGGAAAATGAGAAACACTGGCAGTGTAAAAGCTAACAGGTTATTTAACACACTCTTACAGCCACAAAATCTTTATTTGGAAGCAGCATTGCAACTTTTGAAAGACATACAAACCTCGAAATTCTGGGTTTTGGGAAGTATAATTCCAATGCTGTGGAAGCAGAGGAGTTGGAATAATTTTAAACCACTTTGGTCCTGCATGAACGGGCATGTCTTCACCATCTGATTGAATAAGTGAGGACAAAATAAGTGCACTCCTTCCTTTATGACTATAATCTACATGAAAAACAGAGCACATACTAAGTGCATATTCTCCTTTAATACAAGGAACTCAAAAGTGATCATAAGCCATCCTACTCTTTCCTCATACTGTGACTCCCTTGTGTAATGCATGGAAATTTGAGGGCAGCCTTGAAAAAGCGGGCGCTAAATTGGGCCGTGTGGCACCTGTTGTTTCAATGCTACACGGCCTCTCCGACATCTAAGATAGTGTCTTGGATGCGCATACACGTTTCCTGCGTGACCTGCGCCAGACACCATCTTGGTATAGGAGTTTGCGCAGCACAGATAACGAACGCTGGAATCATGTAAAGTAGGGAGAAAATGGCTTCAATCAGTGTGCAACGCTGATTTAAAGTGATTGACACCATTTTGGGACTTAACGCTCAACTCTACGCACGGTCTTAACCCCGACCATCTGAACATGTCTTAGAATGCCTGGAGGACTCCCCACCAGCGCTATTTAAAGGGACCATGTAGGATTTACAAGTTAGTGGCTGGATTATTGCCTCTAGCTGCCGAGACATTTGTAACTGTTTTTGGAGGTTTCCTACACTTGAATACTGGGACGCGGGGACATAGCCTAACATTTAGAGCCAGGATGCGCAGGAGTGAAGTTAGAAAATGCTTCTACACACAAAAGGTGGGAAACGTTTGGAACACTCTTCTGGAGACGGAAGTTGATGCTAGCTCACTTGTGAATGTTAAATCTGAGATTCTGTGAACCAATGGTATTAAGGGATATGGGGTATAATGAGTTAGGTCACAGGTTCATCATGATCTCATTGAATGGTGGAACAGGCTCGAGGGGCTAAATGCCACGGCCACTTGCTGCCTCTTGATATGCGCCACCTTCTCCTTCAAGAAAGCGGGATGTGTACCTGGGTGATGTGCCTGTCAAGGTTGAATAGCTGCCAGTGTGTGCGGCCTGTGAGTTGTGGATGGGCGGCTTGAAACAATGGTAATGTGTAAGGGTGAGTGGAAGCATCTGACTCGAAGAGTTGAGTACTGATGGAAAGAGTTTATTGGTATGTGGGTGATGGGGTGTGCAGTTGGTAGGAGATGCCACTTGACAGTTGACCTCACTCACCTTGCCCACTCATGTCAAAGCATTGAACTTCTTCCTGCACTGCATCCATGCTCCTGATGCTGTGCGCCTGGCATTGACTTCATCCCCCGCTGCCTCCCACTGCATTTGAGTATATGACTGGACATCCTCTTTCCCCCCGCCCACCACGGATATAGGATGTCTGTCCTCCCCTTGCATCTACGGTCTCTAGTGCATCAGCAGAGAACCTTGGTGCATGCACTGTCGCAGGCCTGGTACCAACTGAGATCGGCAGATTGGTGAGGTCTGGTGTGCAGATTGGAGGATGTGGGATTTAGTAGTGCACAACCTTTATTCAATGTTTTAACATAACTCATCAGTGTGTAAACATAGGGATGGGACCTGCATCTGTCTTTTACGTGTGTGATGTCTGATCCCTCTTCAGACTCCGTACAGACAGTAGACTTTTATTTTCAGCAAATAACAGGTACCAGCTACCTTTAAGAGATTTCTAAGAAACATCCGCCCTTTAAGAAATTGAGCTCCTTCTGGTGGTGGAAAGTGCAAATTGCATTGACTCCAATGCAAGGCCTGGAAAGGAAGGCTGATTGCAGGTAAGTGCTCCCTTGGGTCCAAACTTGCATCTTGCCTGAAACAGACCCTTATCGAATTTTCCCCCAGCCAGTTCTGGCTGAAGATTGCAGCAGCAGGCCAGGGAATCGGCATGTAAAAAGAAAGGAAGACTTACATTTATATAGCGCCTTTCATGACCTCGGGACATCCCAAAGCACTGTACAGTCAATTAAGTACTTTTGAAGTGTAGTCACTGTTGTACTGTAGGAAACTATAGCAGCCAATTTGTGCACAGTAAAGTTCCACAAACAGCAATGATACATAGACCAGATAATCTGTTTTAGTGAAGTTTGTTGAGGGATAAATATTGGCCAGGACACCAGGGAGAACTCCGTGCTCTTCTTCAAAATAGTGCCATAGGATCTATTACATCCATCTGAGACGGCAGATGGAACCTCGGTTTAACGTCTCATCCAAAAGACGGCACTGCGAACTGTGCAGCACTCACTCAGTACTGCACTGAAGTGTTAGCCTAGATTATGTGCTCAAGTCTCTGAAGTTTTGCAGAACAAACTGACGTAAAATATCATGAGAGGCCACCGGAAAGGGCTTCCCAATCCTGAAAGACCTTATTCCCACAAAGGGCAGACTATGTAGCTTGGGAGGCACGTTGCTCTTGCTGTGGGAGGCAGCATGGTTGCGGACATAGTGCCGGTGCCATAGTGCCAACACCAGGTTAGTGACTAAGCACTTACATTGTTACTGTGGCTTCTCTGTGAAGCACCACATAGCCACAAGCTTCTACTCCCTTCTCTTTCTCCTTAATCCCAAGGGTGTAATGATTCACCCACTCTCAACTTCTACCCTCTTTTCCTGCAGATCTACCACAGCAAAAGGGAATGGTTGGAGGTACGGCAGGAGGAAGCTGATGAAGAGGAAGATGATGCTGATGATGAAGAAGAGGATGAAGGGAGATGGAACTTCTTCCTCATGAATTATAAGGATGTCAAAGACAAGAAGGCAGATGATGAAGAGGGAGAAGAAGTCAGACTGAAGCCCACCCATGAGTTCCTGCAAAAATCCGCTGCATCTTGTTCCTCTGCCACAACTCCCTTGATTTCACCCTTGATTTCACCCTACTATGCACTGGTTCAGATACTTTCAACTAGGAAGGTGGGTGGAATTAGATAGTGTCAGTGAGGATGTGACACTGGGTGATTAACAGAGGGAGTCAGAGGCAATGGGTGAGGATATGCCATCTTTCCGATGGAAGGCGAGAAGAAGGCTGACCATTGGCTTCAGATGTGGGACCCAGAACTTCTGGGTACTCTCCTGAGAAGAAGGAAGTACATCATACCCACATGAAGGCATTGAGGTCAGTCTCCACGGATGTGTGGCAACTGTGACAAGTGTGACTCTTGATCTGCCGCTCTTATTTTCAGCAACATCAGGGAAGCTTTCTCTTCATTGTTGATGTCAATGGAGTGTGTGCCATCTGCACTGGAAACTACAAAGGACCCCCACCTAATAAACGTCCAGGGACCAATTGGTGCCTCCACCTTCACTGCGGCACAGACTGGACCTCTGGTGGCAATAGGGAAGAGAATGAAGGGCAGCTCGTGCACTGATTTCCAGACTCTGGTGGCCAAGATCCAAACTGCTGTCTATCAGGCCTTTTCAGAATCTGATAGCTACTGTTAAACCAGCCATGCCACTGATCAGTGGGGACACAAATCTAGGCTCAGTGGGGTGGTGACAGTTGGAGGTGACCTGCCTGAGGCTGCTATCTCTCAGGATACGGCAGCGTAGTGGATATATTACTGGACTAGTAAGCCAAGAGGCCTGGACTAATAATCCAGAGTCATAAGTTCAGAATCCTGCAATGGCAGCTGGGGAATTTAAATTCAATTAATTAAATAAAATCTGGAATTTAAAAAAACTAGTATTAGTAATGGTGGCCATGAAACTACCAGATTGTCATAAAAACCCATCTAGTTCACTAATGTCCTTTTACAGAAGGAAACCAGCCGTCCTTACCCGGTCTATCCTATATATGCCTCCAGACCCACAACAATGCAGTTGATTCTTAATTGCCCTCTGGCTTGCTAGGACATTTCATTCAGTTGTACAATCTCGCTACAAAAAATCATAATAAGAATAAAACCGGACAGACCACCCGGCATCGAACCACTAGGCACCAGACACGACAAAGGCAAACCAAGCCCAGTCGACCATGCAAAGTTCTCCTCACTAACGTCTAGGGACTTGTGTCAAAATTGGGAGAGCTGTCCCACAGACTAGTCAAGCAACAGCCTGACATAGCCATACTCACAGAATCATACCTTTCAGCCAAAGTCCCAGACTCTTCCATCACCATCCCACCAGCAGGACAGACCCACCAGAGGTGGCGGTGAAGTGATATACAGTCAGGAGGGAGTGGTCCTGGGAGTCCTCAACATTGACTCTGGACCCCATGAAATCTCATGGCATCAGGTCAAACATGGGCAAGGAAACCTCCTGCTGATCGCCACCTACCGCCCTCCCTCAGCTGATGAATCAGTCCTCCTCCCTGTTGAGTACCACTTGCAGGAAGCTATGAGGGTAGCAAGGGCACAGGAAGTACTCTGGGTGGGGGACTTCAATGTCCATCACCAAGAGTGGCTCGGTATCACCACTACTAACCGAGCTAGCCGAGTCCTGAAGGACATAGCTGCCAGACTGGGCCAGTGGCAGGTGGTGAGTGAACCAACAAGAGGGAAAAACCTAGATGACCTCGTCCTCACCAATCCACCTGTCCATGACAGTACTGGCAGGAGTGACAACCGCACAGTCCTTGTGGAGACGAAGTTGTGTCTTCGCACTGAGGACACCATCCAACGTGTTGTGTGGCACTACCATCGTGCTAAATGGGATAGATTCAGAATAGATCTAGCAGCTCAAAACTGGGCATCCATGAGGCACTGTGGGCCATCAGCAGCAGCAGAATTGTATTCCAGCACAATCTGTAACCTCGTGGCCCGGCATAGTCCTCACTCTACCATTACCAACAAGCATGGGGATCAACCCTGGTTAATGAGGCGTGTATGAGATGATTGGCCTCCAACTATCACTACCATCTTCCTTTGTGCTATGTATGACTCCAGCCACTGGAGAGTTTTCCCCCTGATTCCCATTGACTTCAATTTTACTAAGGCTATTTGGTGCCACACTCGGTCAAATACTGCCTTGATGTCAAGGGCAGTCATTCTCACCTCACCTCTGGAATTCAGCTCTTTTGCCCATGTTTGGACCAAGGCTGTAATGAGGTCTGGAGCCGAGTGGTCCTGGCAGAACCCAAACTGAGCATCGATGAGCAGGTTATTGGTGAGTAAGTGACGCTTGATGGCATTGTTGACGACACCTTCCATCACTTTGCTGATGATTGAGAGTAGACTGATGGGGCGGTAATTGGCCGGATTGGATTTGTCCTGTTTTTTGTGGACAGGACATACCTGGGCAATTTTCCACATTGTCGGGTAAATGCCAGTGTTGTAGCTGTACTGGAACAGGTTGGCCAGAGGCGCGGCTAGTTCTGGAGCACCAGTCTTCAGCACTACAGCCGGGATGTTGTCGGGGCCCATAGCCTTTGTTGTATCCAGTGCACTCAGCCATTTCTTGATATCACTTGGAGTGAATCAAATTGGCTGAAGATTGTCTGCTGTGATGTTGTGGATATTGGGAGGAGGCCGAGATGGATCATCCACTTGGCACTTCTGGCTGAAGATGTGGCTACATCCACTGGTTTCCCCCTTATCTACCCTGATAATTACATGCTCAAAAATTCTAATACATGTTACAAACACGATTTCCCTTTCATAAAACCGTGTTGACTCTGCCTAATCATATTTTGATTCTCTAAGTGCCCTGTTACTATGTCCTTAGTAATAGATTCTCGCATTTTCCCTATTACTGATATCAGGCTAACTGGCCTGTAATTCCTTGTTTACTCTCTCCCTCCTTTCTTGAATAGCAGGGTTACATTTGCTACCTTCCAATCCACGGGGATTGTTCTAGAATCTAGGGAATTCTGGAGGATCAACACCAATGCATCCACTATCTCTGCAACCGCCACTTTTAAAACCCTAGGATGTAAGCCATCAGGTCCAGGGGATTTGTTGGCCTTTAGTTCCATTATTTTCTCCAGTACTTTTTCTTTACTAATCGTAATTACTTTAAGTTCCTCACTCTCATTGGACCCTTGGTTCCTCACTATTACTGGTATTTTTTTTGTGTCTTCTTCCGTGGAGAAAGATGCAAATATTTGTTTAATGTCTCTGCCGTTTCCTTATTCCCCATTATAATTTCTCCTGTCTCTGTCTCTAGGGGACCCACATTTACTTTTGCTACTCTCTTCCTTTTTACATACTCGTTGAAGCTCTTACAGTCTGTTTTTATATTTCTTGCAAGTTTACTTTCATATGCAGTTTTCTCCCTCTTATTCAATTTCTTGGTCATCCTTTGCTAATTTCTAAAACCTTTCTAATCCTCAGCCTTACTACTCTTTTTGTCAACATTGTAAGCCTCGTCTTTTAATCTAATACTATCCTTAATTTCTCTAGTTAGCCATGGATGGATCATTTTTCCCATGCAGTTTTTATTCCTCAAAGGAATGTACATTCATTGAGAATTATGAATTAATCCTTTAAATGTTCGCCATTGCTTATCTACCATCATATCTTTTAATCTAATTTCCCAATCTACCTTAGTCAACTCACGCTCATACCTACATAATTGGCTTTGTTTAAATTTAAGACCCTAGTTTCAGACTTAACTACATCACTCTCAAACTCAATATGAAATTCTATCATATTATGACCACTCTGCCCAGAGGATCTTTAATTATAAGATTACTAATTAACCCTGTCTCATTACACAACATTCAATCTAAAATAAGCTGTTCCCTAGTTGGTTCCTCAAAATATTGTTTTAGAAAACTGCCTCGAATGCACTTCATGAACTTGTCCTCAAAACTACTTTTGCCAATTTGGTTTGCCCAGTCTGTATGAAGATTAAAGTCCCCCATGATTATTTTATTACCTTTGTTACATGCTCCTCTTATTTCCTGATTGATGCTTTGTCCAACACTATAACTATTGTTGGGGGGCCTATAAGCTACTATCACCAATGTTTTCTGCCCCTTGTTTTTCTTAGCTCCACCCATACTGATTCTACATCCTGATTTTTGGAGCTAAGATCATTTCTCGCTACTGCCTTTATGTCATCCTTTATTGTCAGGGCTATCTCCCCCCTCCTTTTCCATTTTGCCTATCGTTTCTAAAAACCAAGTACCCTGGAATATTTAGTCCCCAACCTTGGTCACCCTGCAACCACATCTCAATAATGGCTACTAGATCAAACCCATTTATCTCTATTTGTGCCATTAATTCTTCTATCTTGTTACGAATGCTTTGTGCATTCAGATACAGCGCCTTTAATTTTAACTTTATACTTTTTTTCCTTGATGTAACCTTAGTCACTAATGCCCTATTACCTTAGTTAAACTCTCTGTCCCTTCCTGTCACACTCTGCTTGTTTTTACCTAAATCGCTACTCTGCTCTATAACCTTGACTTTTCTCATTGGACTTATAAATTTACCCTCATCAGAACATTCTCCCCCTCTTATTAGTTTAAAGCCCTATCTACCACCCTAGTTGTTCGATTCGCCAGGACACTGGTCCCAGCCCAGTTTAACTGGAGCCCGTCCCAACAGAACAGCTCCCTCTTTCCCCAGTACCGGTGCCAGTGACCCATGAATTGAAACCCCTGCTCCCCACACCACTATTTCAGCCATGCATTTAACCATCTAATCTGTTTGTCCCAATGCCAATTTGTGTGTGGCACAGGTAGTAATCCAGAGAGGATTTCAATTTGGACCCGAGATCCTCAAACTCCCTCAGCAGAACCTCATTCCTAGTTCTACCTATGTTGTGGTTTCTACGTGGATCACGACAACTGGATTCTCCCCCTTCTCCTCCAAGTTCTTCTGTAGCCACCAGGAGATGTCCTTAACCCTGGCACCAGGCAGGCAACACAGCCTTCGGGACTCCCGGATGTGGCTGCAGAGAACAGTATCTACCCCCTGATTATACTATCCCCTAACATTGTCACTTTCCTTTTCATTCCCCCCACTTGAATGGTCTCCTGTACCATGGTGCCGTCATCAATTTGCCAATCCTCCCTTTGCATAATTTTCAAACCTTTCATGAGCTTGTATTTGTCATTGGTGCAGCCTCTCCTGAAATTTTGTGGATTTCGTTACACATTACACATAACATTACACCCTGGTGAACAGGCTCGAAGGTTCAGTTTTCCAACCCTCTCTTGCCCCGAGCTAAGCTCTTTGCTGGGAGCAGAGCTTAGCAAAATCGACCTTATTGCCCAATTTGTTTAGTGTGAACACTCATTTTTTTTCAAAGTACGCACGGGAATGTTTACCAAACCGTAGACATAAGAGATGATCTAGCTCTAGCGTATCTTTAACTGCAATGAGCAATTCACTGACACTGCAATCCACAGTCTCTCACATGAATAGAGTCTGAATCATTGCCACTCTCACAGCACTTTAAAGTTAACAGTGGGAGGAAATAGAGCAACCAGCAAAATTGTCACTTAAATAGTCTACCCACACATATAACCCTTATCACATTGAGAATCTGCAGGGCTTCATAGTATAAACATTTCAGAGAATGTGGCTGCCTCCTTCATACTGCTGTAATACAATCAGTTCCACTTGTGCAAAGACCCGATAAGTAAATGTTTTGGTTTAACGTGTGGAAATCCCATTACACTCATTTCAGGTAAATGAATAAATGAATATTTACAGCTGTAAATTCCTGCAAAGTGTTTCTTTTTTATATTATTAGATTACATTGCTCATATCGTTCACATTCAGCCTTGCTGCTGAATCCAGAATCAATTTAGTCAGTCTGAAATCACAAACTGGCCCAGTTCCCTTCATCCCTTACAGGCTGTTGAATATTTATAACACTTCCGAATAGGTTCTAATGATATTTTGCATTTACATGATGAGTACAAATGGGATAACGTTTAAACCGATCCAATTGCAGTTACACAGGCTGTAAAGATGGTGAGAGCAGTTTCCTATAATCAAAGGCGGAGAATTTTCATGCAGCAAATTGTGCTACAGTTACTTCATTAAAAAAAGATTTGCGCCCGCCGGTGGTCTTGAAAGGTATTTAAATGAAGATTTCCTGGGTCAGCTTATTTGCATATCTATTGGAGTTGTCATTGGCATAAATCCTGTGTAAAATGGATGTAAGCTGCTGCAGTGCATGGAAACTGTTGCGCAGCCTTTAAAAAGACAGTTTAGCCTGCACACTTCATTCAGCAGCAGATTGGGGGACAGCCAGATAAGGAAGGACCTGTGCTTGACTCACTCACTTGTCTCTCAGATAACTTCACTGCATGTCTTATCAATATTTTTTATCATACTTTTTAAGAATGCCTGTAGCAAGACCCAGGGCTTTGGAGCAAGCAGTCAAACAAAACCGCAGGGCATGGAACACAGCAGGAGAGGAACACTGACATTTACCAACTCAGACCTCCCAGTCCTCCTGGAGGAAATGGAAGTCAGGAGGCACAGGCTTCTGCATATCCCTGCCAGCAAGCCTGCCAGGAATGTCACTCGTGCCACTGGAGTGAGGTGGCACTGGCACTGAGTGCCTACTCTCTCACCCAGAGCACTGCCAACCAGTGCCACAAGAAGTTAAACAATCTCACTGAGTAACACACTCTTCTTTTTCTTCCTTGCCTACCCTGGGCACCAGTACACTATTCACTCTCTTAAAGTAGTAGTTGGACAACTAACCCTTCACAATGCACACTGATTAAGGAGGATTCTAACTTGGGATCTTGCATTATGGCTAGTCAGCTGCCCTAACAGCAATTACTTACATGCCCAACACTAAAACTCTGTCCTCTAATCTGAAAGGCTCATCCTCCACATCTCTCACCTCAGCTCTCCCATGCCAGTTGAGACATGCTCCTTAACTGCTAGCCTTCCCCTCCTTTATTCAATCTTCTTGTAAGAGAAAATGGTGCACAATGCTTGTCAGAGGCAGACCACTGAGGGGGATATTTCTACCCATAAACCCCTTACAACCTATGAGAGGAAAGCCATGCAGCTCATGGGGTGGCATTCTGCTCCTGCCGTGGGAGACGGCGAGGTCAGCAGCATATTCCTGGCACCAGGTTAGTAAACATCTACATTGTCACCTTAGCATTTCTGTAAAGTAGCATCCTCTTCTTTGTCTTCTTAATCCCAACAGGATAATGCACACCCATTTTTAGTTTCTACCCTCCCCAGCAACAGGAGGCACAGGAGGAGGAAGATAATGATGATAATGAGGCAGGGGAAGATTAGAGACACAACTACCTCCTTGTCAACTGTGATGACGAGGAGGATGATGATAAAGAGGGAGATGACCGCGGTCTGCATCCCCCTCCTTGAGTTCCTCCAGAGATCTCCTGCCCCATGTTCCTCTGCCTCAACACCCTCCAATCTGCCTCCTGCATCACTTGCTTCCTCACTCCCAGGCACCAGATCAGATACTTTCGTCCCGGGACAATTAGATAGTTGCAGTCAGGATGCGGCATTGAGTGATTCACAGAGCACATGGAAGCAGAAGAGTGGGAAGTGGGTGAGAAAGTGTTACCTTCCTAGCGGAGGCTAAGGTGAAGGCTGTCAAATAGCTTTGGAGTTGTGGGACCCAGAACTCATGGGTACTCACCTGAAAAGAAGGATGTTTGAGGAACATAACATCTATGTGCAGGCTCTGAGCTCATTCTCTGGGGATTTGACAGGTGTGACACTCAAGTATACAGCTCTCATTTGCGGAAATATCACAGAACCTATGGCTCCGATATTTACAGGGAGGCGAGGAGTGGGCGGGGGAGCGTGGTTGCGAGGGGGGAAACCCGGAAATCCTGGGGACATGGAGGGCTTGCCGAATTTAACGGCCATAAAAATGGCGGTAGGCGCATACGCAGTGGGTTGGGGTCGCAATTCATGATTTTTCATTTTTAAACCTCCCTCCTCCTGACCCTCTCCCGCCCGTTGTGGTGGGGTGGGGTGGGGAGGAGGGTTTAATATTGAAACCTTTGTCTTTGTTGCAGGAACCAATGGAGCGAGTGGCAGCTTCATTGCAATTTGCAGCAGATCCCCAGCTAAGCAGCGTAAAGTGACCCAGTCTGTGCCTCCACCTCATCAGGAGCACAGACCGCAGCTCTGTTGGCATTAGGGAAGAAAATAGAGAGCAACCTTCATCGCAGCATCCAGATGATAGCAAGCACGATGCATGCTGCTGTCTCAGAGCTTTCAGAATCGAATAACTAGCAATGGGGCCACAGGTTCAGGGCCCAGTGCATTTGCAATGGCTAGAGAGATGGCTAATACTGCCATCTCTCAGGACAGTAGTACCTGCTAGGCTCTGGCCTTTCCCCCTCAGAGCACCATGCTAGTGGAACATGGCAGGTGGCCAGGTGCAAGCTCCAGAGATGCAGCCAAAGGTGGCTTCCTGTCAGGAGTAAGCTGTCGTGAGAGAGGGCCACCTCAGTCTCATGAGCCTTTTGTAGGGCATGAGCAACTAACCACCTCTGGCCTCAGGTGGCACCCAGAAGAAGCATGAGAATAAATTTAAAAAGACATGTGTAGGGACCTAGGGGAAGCACGGTGTTAAGAAAGAGTAGGTAGATTGTGTCCAATTTGGAATTCACTACGATGCTTTGTTATTGATGGAGGTTAGAATCATACAGAAAAGCGTGCACTTAAATGATGCTGAACTCTTCACTCCGATGATGATTACAGCAGCAGTCACGTAGGGGCAAAGAGGGCTGAAGTGTAGTCATGTTGTAAGATGAGTAGTGGATTGAGGGCCTGTCCCTTTACTTGAAAGTGCAGGCAATGGAGCTAAGGCTGTGGTGTCAAAAGTAGATTGTGTTGTACAGAAGAAAAACATCAGTGATAAATGTACTGTGATGTCTCAGTAAATGCTGCACGTGTCTCCTTTGCTCCATCCTGTGCTTCTTCTCGTCCTCCATGATACTGGCATACAAAGGTATGCCCATAGGGAACGCCATAGCTGCTCCTGAGAATCCCTCACTGCAGGTAGGAGTAAGGGGGTGAAAATCTGCCAGTGATCTGATCCTATCATGAACAGTTAGAAGCAAGTGCAGGTGTCTGTAGGCAGAATGGCAAAAAAAAAATCATGGGAAACAAAACAATTTCTCAGTTACGTATGTCAAAATGAAGGCCAGTGACAGCTCCAAATTTCCTGGCTCTACATTCCTAAAGCACTCTGGGTAATGTAGACAGAGGTACATGAGGTGCTGCAGCTGTCAGGATCAGCTGATACAGGTGGAAGTGAGGAGTTTCTGAGACATAAGAGTCTGGAATGTTTGTAAAGCCAAGAAACTCAGAGCTGCCACTGGCCCTAATTTTGACGTATGCAAATGAGGTTAATCGGAACTCGGTGAACGGATTTTTTAAACATTTTTTAATGGGATGTGGGTGTCGCTGGCAAGGCCGGCATTTATTGCCCATCCCTAATTGCCCTTGAGAAGGTGGTGGTGAGCCGCCTTCTTGAACCGCTGCAGTCCGTGTGGTGAAGGTTCTCCCACAGTGCTGTTAGGAAGGGAGTTCCAGGATTTTGACCCAGCGACGATGAAGGAACAGCGATATATTTCCAAGTCGGGATGGTGTGTGACTTGGAGGGGAATGTGCAGGTGCTGTTGTTCCCATGTACCTGCTACTCTTGTCCTTCTAGGTGGTAGAGGTTGCGGGTTTGGGAGGTGCTGTCGAAGAAGTGTTGGTGAGTTTCTGCAGTGCATCCTGTAGATGGTACACTGCAGCCACTGTGCGCCGGTGGTAAAGGGAGTGAATGTTTAGGGTGGTGGATGGGGTGCCAATCAAGCGGGCTGCTTTGTCCTGGATGGTGTCGAGCTTCTTGAGTGTTGTTGGAGCTGCGTTCATCCAGGCAAGTGGAGAGTATTCCATCACACTCCTGACTTGTGCCTTGAAGATGGTGGAAAGGCTTTGGGGAGTCAGGAGGTGAGTTACTCGCCACAGAATACCCAGCCTCTGACCTGCTCTTGTAGCCACAGTATTTATATGGCTGGTTATAAGTTTCTGGTCAATGGTGACCCCCAGGATGTTGATGGTGGGGGATTCGGTGATGGTAATGCCGTTGAATGTCAAGGGGAGGTGGTTAGACACTCTCTTGTTGGAGATGGTCATTGCCTGGCACTTGTCTGGTGCGAATGTTACTTGCCAGTTATCAGCCCAAGCCTGGATGTTGTCCAGGTCTTGCTGCATGCGGGCTCGGACTGCTTCATTATTTGAGGGGCTCAAAAAGTGTGAGGGAACTCGAGGGAAGCGTTTAAGGTGGAAATTCCCCCAAAGGTGGGAATTTTAACTCCTGGACATGGAAACGGTCTAGCAAGCAGCTGGGAATGGCATCGGGAAGCCCAGCCGATTTTAACGGCCGGGCCTAATTAACCCAAAATGGGAGGGAAATAGGTGGGAAGAGGACAGCTGCCAGCTCCAAGTTAAGTGCGGGGACTGGGGGCTGGAGACTTGGGTTCTGGAGCAGTCAGCAGTCCGTAAAGGGGGGGGAGGGGTGTCTGGGGCAAGCCTACGCTTTCCTCTCTTCCAGGTTAAGATGGCACTGGGGTACTAGTGACGTTATAGGACCTTGAGTTACATACGTGTAAGAGGCTGTGTAACGGGCTGCTGCTACCGATACCGCTTGTTTTGTGCCTCCACTAAAGTTGAATTTCCCTCCAAGATCATCTCCAAAAGGAGGTTAGGAGAATCTTTTTTTTACACAGGGGGTTGTTAGGACATGGAATGCCCTACCAGAAACGGTGGTGGATGTTAAATCCATAATAGCTTTTAAAAGGGAAGTGGATAAATATTTGAAAAAGAAGAATTGAAAAGGCCGCGGAACAGGACTAAATGAATAGCTGTTTCAAAGAGCCAGCACAGATGCAATGGGCAAATGGCCTCCTTCTGTGCTGTAAAACTCTATTCTACAATTCAATGCTGCAACAATATAAAGTTGGTGATAGCTAAGGTTTTCGTGCTAATGGTAAATGATAGGGCAAATTCCATAAATCTCTGTACTGACTGCCTGGAGCCTGGTTCCTGTACAAAGGTATCACAATTTTGCATCAAAAGTCCCAGAGGCAATGGAAATGCTGGTTTCTGGGCAGATCTGAGCAAATTACTTGCCACAACAGCTATTTTCCCTATTTATGATTGATTCTATATCAGGCATAGCAGATCTGAAGAGGGACATTCACAAGAACTTGGCCCAGTTATAGCAGTGTTTTCTAGTTATCGACAGAAAATAATTACTCTTGGGCCTTTGATCAGTGAGCATAATGAATTATTTTGCCTTGTGTCAGCAGAATAATGTTCTCATGTGGCACCTGTTTATTTTTTTCATTATGAATTTTGATGACTTCTAACACAGTAAAACAAATACATATATCAATCATAATGTACAAATTGATCATTTTATTTCAGAAAGAATTCTAAAAGTTATATCTCTAACCTTATTTATTCACTCCAGGATCTTTGATAAATTACCTACTAGTACTTTTTCTTTATTATGTCCTAAAATAAATCGCTTTGGTCTGCACTTCTACATGTCATGAATTGCAGCTCGAAACTAAAAAATATCCATACATTACTACAATATACAAGTTACACTATCAATAATTGAAGAAGGGGAAAGTGTCTGGTTGAAAGTTTTTTAAAAATTATTTATTTTGTAATCTCAAAGCAAATGTGATAACATTGAAAACAATGTCCATATGTCGATTTTTTTAAGTAAACTTCTATGAAGTCAGGGTCATGCTGTTATCCTCCAGAGAGATTTGTTTTGAACATTATTTTGTTGCATTTTATAAATAAAATTTTTTGCCCATAAGAAATTTGCTGAAATTACCAGAAAATGATTAGGCCATGGCTTTCTGCTTCTGCACCTGCCAGCCCATCTTACTATTCACTTTTTGGACAAAAAAATCTTGGGCTGGCAAGCGATGAAGCTGAAAACCCTGGCCTAAGAGGCTGTAGGTTAACCCAAGCTATAACTTTAAATAAATGCATTAATAAGTTATATCAATGAATTCAAGACCTAACTGTATGATATAAATCCAGTCTGCATGTCACAATCAATATCTTAGATCTTTAATATAATGGAATTGATTTTTAGAGGCAAAGTTGAGAGTACTTGGGGGTAATTTTAACTTCAATGAAAATTGGGAGTCATGTATAAAGGGCAGCTGAATCGATATTGACCATTTTACACTACCATCCAAAAGAAAAAATTACCATTCTTATGTGAAAATAATCTAGTGAGTAGCAGCACAAAGGATAGATAGAGATAGATGGATGGATAGATAGATAGATGGATGGATTTTTAATATGTAAACCTGACAACAATCATGAAGATCTATTTCCATTGGAAAGATTATCCAAGGTTACAGTTAGATGGCTGAATTTTGATTATTCCCAAAACTAAGAAGTTTAAATGTGCTAACATCCTAAGGTAGTTTAAATTTGTTCCATTCCTGCTGTTAGCTTTTGTAAAATCAGCTGTGGTGTGTCCCTTTGGAATGAATGGAAACATAAACATGACAGTGAAAAATGCGAAATGTTCAGGAGTGTATAATTCCTAAGTCTTTATAACTAATTGCAGCTTCAGATTTTACTCTGTTGTGACATTTTTCTTATATTCTCTAAAGAATGGTTTGCTAAATACTCTGCAATTTTTTGTGTGTTTAAAAGCCATGAGAAATGTTTTTATCAGAATTTGTTAAAACACAAATCTTTAATTTGAAAATTTTCTCAGATCAACTTTTCGTCTCATTTTGTTCAACCTCTACAATTATATATTTCGAATATCTTGATTTATAATGGAAGTGATGAAAATAAACTGAGAGGGCTACCTTTTCTGAATATTGTAAATAAAACAAAAGCAGTCAATGATTTTATAGAACAGACAGGAACTCTTATTGAGGAGATTTTGAAGTGTACATTGGAGAGACTTTCAACTGGGGAGAGCATTTAGGGAGCAGCGATCATAGGTTTAGAATAGCTATGGAAAAGGACTCTGACCACTCTAAAGTAAAAATACTCAATTGGAGCAGGGCCGATTTCAGTGGGATGAGAACAGATCTGGCCCGGGTAAATTGGAACCTTAGATTGGCAGGCAAAACTGTAATTGAACAGTGGGCAGCCTTTAAAGAGATGATTCGGGTACAGACAAGGTACATTCCAACGAGGGAGAAAGGTAGGGCAACTAAAGCCAGAGCTCCCTGGATGACAAAGGAGATAGAGAATAAGATAAAGCAGAAAAAAGCGGCATATGACAGGTGTCAGGTTGATAACATAAGTGAAAACCAGGCAGAATATAGAAAGTTCAAAGGGGAAGTGAAAAAGGAAATAAGAGGGGCAAAGAAAGAGTATGAGAATAGACCAGTGACCAACATAAAAGGGAATCCAAAAGTCTTCTACAGACATGTTAACAATAAACGGGTAGTAAGAGGAGGGGTGGGGCCGATTAGGGACCATAAAGGAGATCTGCTCATGGAGGTAGTGGGCATGGCTGAGGTATTAAATGAGTACTTTGCATCGGTCTTTACTAAGGGAGAAGATGCTGCCAGAGTCTCAGTAAAGGAAGATATAGTTAAGATACTGGATGGGCTAAAAGTTGATAAAGAAGAGGTAATAGAAAGGCTAGCCATGCTTAAAATAGATAAGTCACCTGGTCCAGATGGGATGCATCCTAGGATGCTGAGGGAAGTAAGAAGGGAAATTGCAGAGGTCCTGGCCACAATATTCCAAACATCCTTAGATACGGGGGTGGTGCCAGAGGACTGGAGAATTGCAAATGTTACACCCTTGTTCAAAAAACGGTGTAAGGATAAACTCAGCAACTACAGGCCAGTCAGTTTAACCTCGGTGGTGGGGAAATTTTTGGAAACGATAATCCAGGACACAATTAACAGTCACTTGGACAAGTGTGGATTGATTAGGGAAAACCAGCACAGATTTGTTAAAGGCAAATTGTGTTTAACCAACTTGATAGAGTTTTTTGATGAGGTAACAGAGAGGGTAGATGAGGGCAATGCAGTTGATGTGGTGTATATGGATTTTCAAAAAGCATTTGATAAAGTGCCACATGGTAGGTTTGCTATTAAGATTGTGCCCATGGAATAAAGGGGGCAATAGCAACATAGATACAGAATTGGCTAATTGACAGGAAACAGAGAGTAGTGGTGAGCGGTTGTTTTTCGGACTGGAGGGAGGTGTGCAGTGGTGTTCCCCAGGGGTCGGACTTGGGAGTACAGGGCACAATTTCAAAATTTGCGGATGACATAAAACTTGGAAGTGTAGTAAACAGTGAGGAGGATAATGATAGACTTCAAGACGATATAGATACTCTAGTGTCATGGGCGAACATGTGGCAGATGAAATTTAACGCAGAAAAATGCAAAGTGATACATTTTGGTAGGAAAAATGAGGCGAGGCAATATAAACTAGAGGGCATAATTCTAAAAGGGGTTGAGGAACAGAGGGATCTGGGGGTGTATGTGCATAAATCGTTGAAAGTGGCAAGGCAGGTTGAGAAAGCGGTTAAAAAAGCATGCAGGGTCCTGGGCTTTATAAATAGAGGCATAGAGTACAAAAGCAAAGAAGCCATGACGAACCTTTATAATTGTAAACAATTTTACAACACCAAGTTATAGTCCAGCAATTTTATTTTAAATTCACAAGCTTTCGGAGATTTTCTCCTTCCTCAGGCAAATGTTCTTGCCTGAGGAAGGAGAAATGAACCTTTATAAAACACTGGTTCGGCCACAACTGGAGTATTGTGTCCAGTTCTGGGCACTGCACTTTAGGAAGGATGTGAAGGCCTTGGAGAGGGTGCAGAGGAAATTTACTAGAATGGTTCCAGGGATGAAGGACTTAAATTGCATGGATAGACTGGAGAAGCTGGGATTATTCTCCTTGGAACAGAGAAGGTTGAGAGGGGATTTGATAGAGGTGTTCAAAATCATGAAGGGTCTAGACAGAGTGGATAGAGAGAAACTGTTCCCATTGGCGGAAGGGTCAAGAACCAGAGGGCATAGATTTAAGGTGGTTGACAAAAGAACCAAAGGTGACATGAGGAAAAACTTTTTTTACACAGCGAGTGGTTATGATCTGGAATGCACTGCCCGAGGGGGTGGTGGAGGCAGATTCAATCATGGCCTTCCAAAGGGAACTGAATGAGTAGTTGAAACTAAAAAATGTGCAGGGCTAGCTGGATTGCTCTTGCATAGAGCCAGCATGGACTTGATGGGCCGAATGGCCTCCTTCCGTGCTGTAACCTTCCATGATTCTATGAACTGCCAACCATCCATTTTACACCTGTAAACATAAGAACATAAGAAATAGGAGCAGGAGTAGGCCATACGGCCCCTTGAGCCTGCTCCGCCATTCAGTAAGATCATGGCTGAACTTCAACCTCATCTCCACTTTCCCACCCGATCCACATATGCCTTGATTCCCTTAGAGTCCAAAAATCTATTGATCTCAGTCTTGAATATACTCAATGACTGAGCATCCACAGCCCTCTGCGGTAGGGAATTCCAAATATTCACGACCCTCTGAGTGAAGAATTTTCTCCTCATCTCAGTCCTAAATGTCCGACCCCTTATCCTGAGACTATGTCCCCTAGTTCTAGACTCTCCAGCCAGGAGAAATATCCTCTCAGCATCTTCCCTGTCAAGCCCTCTTAGAATCTTATATGTTTCAATGAGATCACCTCTCATTCTTCTAAACTCCAGACTGTATAGGCCCATTCTACTCAATCTTTCCTCATAGGAAAACTCTCTCATCCTAGGAATCAATTTGGTGAACCTTCGTTGCACCACCTCTAAGGCAAGTATATCCTTCCTTAGGTAAGGAGACCAAAACTGCACACAATACTCCAGGTGTGGTCTCACCAAAGCCCTGTGAAATTGCAGCAAGACTTCCTTACTCTTGTACTCCAACCCCCTCGCAATAAAGGCCAAAAAAATCATTTGCCTTCCTAATTGCTTGCTGTACCTGCATGTTAACTGTCTGTGTTTTGTATACAAGGACACCTAAATCCCTCTGAACACCGACATTTAATAATTTCTCACCAATTAAAAAATATTCTGTTTTTCTATTCTTCCTACCAAAGTGAATAACCTCACATTTCCCCACATTATACTCCATCTGTCACCTTCTTGACCACTCACTGAACCTGTCAATATCCCTGCAGATTCTTTGCATCCTCCTCACAGCTTACTTTCCCACCTAGCTTTGTATCGTCAGCAAACTTGGAATACCTTACACTCAATCTCTTCATCTAAGTCATTAATATAGATTGTACATTGCTGAGGCCCAAGCCCTGATCCTTGTGGCACCCCAACAGTTACAGCCAACCAACCTGAAAATGACCTGTTTATTCCTACTCTCTGTTTTCTGTCTTTTAACCAATCCTCTATCCATACTAATATATTTACCCCATTCCCATGAGCCCTTATCTTGTGTAACAACCTTTTATGTGGCACCTTATTGACTGCCTTTTGAAATCCAAATACATTACATCCATTGGTTTCCCTTAATCTACCCTGCTAGTTACATCCTCAAAAAACTCTTAATAGATTTGTCTAACACGATTTCCCTGTCATAAAACCACGCTGACCCAGCCTAATCACATTATGATTTTCTAAGTACCCTGTTACCACTTCCTTAACAATGGATTACAGCATTTTTCCGATGACCAATGTCAGGCTGACTGGTCTGTAGTTCCTTGTTTTCTCTCTTCCTCCTTTCTTGAATAGAGGTGTTACATTTGCTACCTTCCAATCCATTGGGACAGCTCTCAAATCTAGGGAATTTTGGAAGATCACAACTAATGCATCCAGTATCTCTGCAGCCACCTCTTTTAGAACCCTAGGATGTAGGCCATCAGGTCCAGGGGATTAGTTGGCATTTAAACCCATTAATTTCTCCAGTACTTTTTCTTTACTAATATTAATTACTTTAGGTTCCTCACTCTCATTAGATCCTTGGTTCCCCACTATTACTGGTATGTTTTTTGTGTTTTCTACAGTGAAGACAGATACAAAATATTTGTTAAACGACTCTGCCATTTCCTTATTCCCCATTATAATTTCTCCTGTCTCAGCCTCTAAGGGACCCCGTTTATTTTTGCTGCTCTCTTCCTTTTTACATACTTATAGAAGCTCTTACAATCTGTTTTGATATTTTTTGTTAGTTTACTTTCATATTCTATATTCTCCAAAAACAGATACAAATGCATCAGCAGCCAAAAGCAATAATCCATCAACTAACCTGTAAATCCTGCATGGTCCCTTTAAATAGCGCTGATGGGGTGTCCTCCAGCCACTCTAAGACATGTTTAGCTGGTCGTGGTTAAGACAGTGTGTTGAGTGGAGCGTTAAGTGCCAAAATGGTGTCTATCACTTTAAATCAGTGTTGCAGACTGAACGCATATTCTCCTTATTTTACATGCTGCCAGCGTTCGTTATCTGCACATGCGCTAAACCCTTTACCAAGCTGGCGTTCGGCGTATGCCATGCTAGAAGCGTGTGCACGCATCCCAGATGCCATCTTAGACATTTGGGAGGCCGTGTAGTGCCAAAACAACAGACACTATACAGCCCAATTTCTGGCTCCTCTTTTTGAGTATAAGTAATAATTTAGTTGATAGGGAAACAGATTGCCTTTAATTTCAAATGCCTGTACAATCATAGATTTTACTCCACTCAGGAGTACTTGCCATTATTTTTGTTAAATGTCAGTATAGCAACGCTAGCCTTAAGTTTCCATTTGAGAAGCTTGTTCAATAGTCCTCCTATCACTGTACTCCTCGTAAAGTCACACTTATTTTACTCAAGGGGGTAGATTTTGACTTTGTGTGATAGTGTAAAACGGTTAATAGCGAATCGGCTGCCCGTTTTACATCTCCCCGATTTTTGGAAATAAAAATGGTGGGAGACGTAGAATGGGCTGCTGACTCACTATCACCTGTTTTATACTGTCGCACAAAGTCAAAATTATCCCCAAGGTGTGTTCAGCACCAGCAACTAGATTTAAGTGTTTTCAATTTAAACGTGCCTAACTCTGATACTTTGATTGAGAGACACCCGAGATGAATCTGGGATTGCAGTTTTGTTTGAATGTCTCTTGGAATTATATTTAAGTGTTCTGACAATGTACTCTTGTTAGCCACCCATCATATTGCTCTTGACTCTTGTACAGGGACTGGATCAATATAGTTGGATAGGTGTTGCTGCAGCTACATCAAGGTCTATATAGTGATGAAGTCAGAAGGTCTCCAAACTGGCATTAAGGATTGAGGAACAATCAATACCAGCTACGTGACTCCTTCAGTTTGACTGACTATTGCCGTATCTGGTATCTACTTTGTTCTATTTTCTCCTTACCTCTGAATTTAAATAAATGACAATGGGGGTGATTTTCTTGTCCCTAATGCCCCAGTTCCTAATCCTGCTCAAAAACCCTGGGTGGCCATTTCTAGTGATATTTAAAGGGATCCTTAACAGCTCTCAGGTAAAACTCTGGGAAGTTTTGAGAGACATTTTGCTCGTGTTTCATTGTGTTTTTTTGCTACTTAAATGATTTTAAAGTGCTACAAGTGGCTGTAGAATGTTCTGACTGCTTAATGGGCTTCTGACAAGGCATTTTTTTCTTCATGGGGTGCTTCTGGCAAGTCCACTCTGGCTGGAGGATGAGGAGGAGGAGCAGCAGCAGGAGGAAGGGACAAACAGAACTGTGGCTGCAGGGAGAACAAATAGATGGAAGCATGCTCATGGGAATTTTCACTTTTCCAGCAGAATATATAAGCCCAGGACAACATAACTGAGGAGCAGTGCATAAGGAGACTGTGCTTCTCTAGACAGGCTGATCACAGAGTTGTGTCACCTCCTGCAACAAGACCTGTGACCAACTGACAGAATTAGCACAGCATCGCCCGTTGGAGTCAAGCTCACTACAGCCCTGAACTTCTTTGCCTCTGGCTCCTTTCAGGCTGCCACACGGAATATCAGTAACATCAGTCAGTCTGCAGCTTATGCTTGCATTAAGCAGGTGAGGAAACACTTTCATCACTTACCCCATGGACAACTGGAAGCAGCAGGATAGGACTCTGGGGTTCCCACAAATTGCAGACTTCCTCCAAATCCAGGGCGTCATTGACTGTAGCCATGTCATCCTGTGGTCTCCTTCAGATGACTCCATTGCCTTTATGAATTGCAATGGTTTCTATTCCATTAATGTGCAACTAGTGTATATTGCAGGTCTATACCCACTTTCCTGGCAGCTTTTATCTTGTAGCATCCTCTGTCCAATCACTCTTTATAACTATGCAGCAAGTGAGAGGCTGGCTGCTTGGCGACTTGAGCTATCCCATGCACACTTCATTCATGATGCTTCTCAGGAACACATGCTCAGCAGCCGAACTGCTAGAATCAGATCCATGACTCTACTAGAGCCTTCATCAAGCAAGCCTCAAGCAATGATTCCTCTGCATGATATTGGCTTGCTGCATAACTTTGCTCTGCAAAGGAGACAATGCATGGAGTCACCATTGGATGAGGACCTTTAGCATAATGAGGGAGAGGACACTGATGACATAGAGGATGGCGAGGAAGCAGGAGGGCTCCAACAGTTGCCTGCAGCCAAAGCTCTTCGGCAGCAACTCATTGAAGAGCAGGAAACTTGGAGCTGCAGCGCATTGGTCACCATTACCATATATTTAAATGAGGGAACTTGGTACTTGGTGGGTGGACCGCTGGAAGTGTCAAAGAATGCAAGGGAACTCAGGGGAAGCAATTTAATGGCAGAAAACCAGCGAAAATGGCTTCTGCATTATTTTTCATCCAGACAAAGTTACTTGCGCTGATTATGCAACAACAAAATCTTGTATTTATATAGCGCCTTTAAAATAGTGAATTGTCCCAAGGCGCTTCATGGGAACGTTATCAAACAAAATTTGACACCTGGCCACATGAGATGTATAAAGCAGGCGACCAAAAGCTTGGTCAAAGAGGTAGATTTTAAGGAACGTCTAAAAGGAGGAGAACGAGGTAGAGATGCGGCGAGGTTTAGGGATGGAATTCCAGAGCTTAGAGACAAAGGCAGCTGAAGGCATGGCCGCCCTTGGTGGAGCAATTAAAATTGGGAATGCGCAAGAGACAAGAATTGGAGGAGGGCAGAGATCTTGAAAGGTTGTATGGCTGCAGGAGGTTACAGAGATAGGGAGGGGTGAAAACAAGAATGAGAATTTTAAAATTAAGGCATTCCCGGCCCGGCAGCCAATGTAGGTCAGTGAGCACAGGGGTGATGGGTGAGCGGTACTTGGTGCGAGTTAGGATGCGGGCAATAGAGTTGGATGAATTCAAGTTTATGGAGGGTGGAAGATGGGAGGCCAGCCAGGAGAGCATTGGAATAGTCAAGTCTAGAGGTAACAATGGCATGGATGAGGGTTTCAGCAGCAGATGAACTGAGGCAGGGTCGGAGACAGGCGATGTTACGGAGGTGGAGGTAGGCGGTCTTGGTGATAGAGCAGATAAGTGGTCGGAAGCTCATCTCAGGGTCAAATAGAACGGCAAGGTTGCAAACGGTCTGGGTAGCGTCAGATGAGGCCAGGGAGAGGGATGGAATCGGTGGCTAGGGAACGGAGTTTGTGGTGGGGGCCGAACGCAATGTCTTTGATTTTCCCAATACTTAGTTGGAGGAAATGTTTGCTCATCCAGTGCAGGATGTCGGACAAGCAGTGTGACAAATGAGAAACAGTGGAGGGGTCGAGAGAGGTGGTGGTGAGGTAGAGCTGGATGTCGTCAGCGTACATATGGAACCTGATATTGTGTTTTCGAATGATGTTGCCAAGGGGCAGCATGTAATTGAGAAATAGTTGGGGGCCAGGGATATATCCTTGGGGGACTCCAGAGGTAGTGGTACAGGAGTAGGCAGAGAAGCCATAGCATGTGATTCTCTGGCTACAACTGGATAGGTAAGAATGGAACCAGGAGAGCGCAGTTGCACCAGAAATATGCCGCAAACAGCGACCCTGGTGTAAGCCTACAGTACCTGTCTTAAGTACACTCATACCTAGTCTAGTGCTCCCACAAGATACTCTGCCAGTGGCTGCAGCATGGAAGCTAGAAGACTGATGTAGTTTAATCAAAGGCTCTTGAGATGTTTGTGGTCGGTGACCTCTAGGAGCTCAGACCTGAGATAGCCTGGCTGCAAACTGCAGCAACTTGGCAGCTACCAGCACAGTGTAGCCCAGCTGGCTTTCTGGCATCAAAGTGGATTCGGGTTGATGAGGTTGTGAGGATTCAGAAATGCTGTCATCTTCATAGATGGAAACATATTCCATTTCCATTGCATGACTGCCCCTGATATCTACTGACCTGCGGAAGCATGAAATTGGGCAGGTTGCAAAATGGGCATTCAGCTCGAACCCGCCCCATTCCTGCTGGGCGGGTTAGGTTAAAATTTCCCCCGGAGTCTTACCTTGGCAATTCTGGTGAGGTCATCAATTTTATTTTTCTTGCACTGCAGCAAGAAAAACAGAAACAATGCTCGTGGCCTTTACTTGTTCTACCACCTCTCTCCATTACCGTTGAGAAATTGGTCTGTGCACCCATGGCCCATCGGAAGGGAAGAGGAGTTGTTTCCTGCTGCTGACTTGGTCTATGAGCACCTCCACCACTGCATCAGAGAATTTGGGGGCATTGGTTGAAGTGATGTTGCCTTCTGCTCCAGAATATCGCCATCCACAATCCACCTTTAAAAAGTGCATCTCCCCTTTAAGGTGCTGTAGGCTGCCTTAACTATCGGTTGCCTGCTAGATTTCCTGCGTTCCCAATCAGCTACCTATAGGGAATATGATTAGAACTGGCAGCTCACCAATTACATTTAAATTAGACCTGGCCTAGAAAATGGCACAGGTCCCTAGCTGACCCCATTGGGTGAGCGGATCGCACCTCCCGCCCACTGCCTGCCCGATATACGTCACATATGAAAACCTCCACCAACAAGTCAATACCAGAAAGGGGGAAATGAGAGTAGACAATTCATAACAAGTTTGTGAATGAAACCAAAATGGTCATCATTATCGTGTCAAATATAAAGCAAATGGATAATGCCGACAGTGAAGTATAATGTAGAAAAGCCTTTGCGTTTTTCAAGGCAGTAAATGCCTGCAAATTACCAGCTTGTGTCCTGGACCGTGCCACAGCGCATAGGCGCATGTGTAAAGGGCCCGTTGTCATGGAAACAAGCTGGCTTGGTTAGGCATGCATAGTATATGCCTCACCTTTCTGAAGGGTCACCAGCTGTCACTGAAATCTTTATATATACACCTAGACAGTGAGAGCTAGCAGGCTATTCGATCACATGGGTCATCACACCTGAGCCTTGTGCACTTCTCATCCAACATCCACACACGTGCATGTTCCTGTGGCGGGGGGGGGGGTGACATTAGACAGCAACCAGAAGTGCAAACATTGGCTGATTCCTCTCCTCCTTAGTCCAGGGACACAGAGAACAATTGTAGGATCCTACGTGTTTGTCCTGATTAAAATAAGCTAACTCAGCGCAGACCAGGGATTGAACCTACGAGCATCCTAGTTTATAAAGCTCCGTATTTTTTAAATACAAATTTAATTTGGCCATCAAGAATGGCACAGCACATTTTTTTTGTTGGAGTAGGGAACAGAGAGTTGATTAATTCAAAAAGTTCAGCAAGTGCTTCAATCACTTCAAGGTTTCCTATTTCACGATTGCAAGGCAGATAAAATTAATGTATGATGCAGCTATTAAATTGTGACAGTTTAATTCATTCTTGGCATGTTTAATACCCACTCAGTCAATCAATAAAGTATCTGTTAATATCAATTTTAATATGAGTTAAAAATGTGTGCTGAATTTTTACTTTTGAAGGTTCAGCCACATTAACATCAATGAACAGTTGTACCAAAGGACTGAAGAGAAGAAAATTCAACACACATTTTTTAAAAAGGACAAAAAGCCTATGCTGGAAATTACAGGCTAGTCAGCCTGACATCTGAGATAAGTAACATGTTTTTTATTATTCATTCATGGGATGTGGGCGTCGCTGGCAAGGCCAGCATTTATTGCCCATCCCTAATTGCCCTTGAGAAGGTGGTGGTGAGCCGCCTTCTTGATCCACTGCAATATGTGTGGTGAAGGTTCTCCCACAGTGCTGTTAGGAAGGGAGTTCCAGGATTTTGACCCAGTGACGATGAAGGAACGGCGATATATTTCCAAGTCGGGATGGTGTGTGACTTGGACAGATGATGGTGTTCCCATGTGCCTGCTACCCTTGTCCTTCTAGGTGTTGGAGGTCGTGGGTTTGGGAGGTGCTGTCGAAGAAGCTTTGGAGAGTTGCTGCAGTGCATCCTGTGGATGGTACACACTGCGGCCACGGTGTGCCGGTGGTGAAGGGAGTGAATGTTTAGGGTGGTGGATGGGGTGCCAATCAAGCGGGCTGCTTTGTCCTGGACGGTGTCGAGCTTCTTGAGTGTTGTTGGAGCTGCACTCATCCAGGCAAGTGGAGAATATTCCATCACACTCCTGACTTGTGCCTTGTAGATGGTGGAAAGGTTTTGGGGAGTCAGGAGGTGAGTCACTCACTGCAGAATACCCAGCCTCTGACCTGCTTTTGTATCCATAGCATTTATATGGCTGATCCAGTTAAGTTTCTGGTCAATGGTGACCCCCAGGATGTTGATGGTAGGGGATTCGGCAATGGTAATGCCGTTGAATGTCAAGTGGAGGTGGTTAGACTCTCTCTTGTTGGAGATGGTCATTGCCTGCCACTTATCTGGCGCGAACGTTACTTGCCACTTATCAGCCCGAGCCTGGATGTTGTCTTGCTGCATGCAGGCATGGATTGCTTCATTATCTGAGGGGTTGTGAATGGAACTGAACACTGTGCAATCATCAGCGAACATTCCCATTTCTGACCTTATGATGGAGGGAAGGTCGTTGATGAAGCAGCTGAAGATGGTTGTGCCTAGGACACTGCCCTGAGGAACTCCTGCAGCAATGGCCTGGGGCTGAGATGATTGGCCTCCAACAACCACTACCATCTTCCTTTGTGCTAGGTATGACTCCAGCCACTGGAGAGTTTTCCCCCTGATTCCCATTGTCTTCAATTTTACTAGGGCTCCTTGGTGCCACACTCGGTCAAATGCTGCCTTGATGTCAAGGGCAGTTACTCTCACCTCACCTCTGGAATTCAGCTATTTTGTCCATGTTTGGACCAAGGCTGTAATGAGGTCTGGAGATGGGTGGTCCTGGCGGAACCCAAACTGAGCATCGGTGAGCAGGTTATTGGTGAGTAAGTGCCACTTGATAGCACAGTCAACGACACATTCCATCATTTTGCTGATGATTGAGAGTAGACTGATTGAGTGGTAATTGGCTGGATTGGATTTGTCCTGCTTTTTGTGGACAGGACATACCTGGCCAATTTTCCACATTGTCGGGTAGATGCCAGTGTTGTAGCTGTATTGGAATAGTTTGGCTAGAGGCGCGGCTAGTTCTGGAGCACAAGTCTTCAGCACTGCAGCCGGGATGTTGTCGGGGCCCTTAGCCTTTGTTTTATCCAGTGCACTCAGCCGTTTCTTGATATCACGTGGAGTGAAACGAACTGGCTGAAGACTGGCTTCTGTGATGGTGGGGATATCGGGAAGAGGCCGAGATGGATCATCTACTCGGCACTTCTGGCTGAAGATGGTTGCAGACACTTCAGCCTTGTCTTTTGCACTCACGTGCTGGACTCCGCCATCATTGAGGATGGGGATGTTTACAGAGCCTCCTCCTCCCGTTATTTGTTTAATTGTCCACCACCATTCACGACTGGATGTGGCAGGACTGCAGAGCTTTGATCTGATCCGTTGGTTGTGGAATCGCTTACCTCTGTCTATAGCATGTTACTTCCGCTGTTTAGCATGCATGTAGTCCTGAGTTGTAGCTTCACAAGGTTGGCACCTCATTTTTAGGTATGCCTGGTGCTGCTCCTGGCATGCTCTTCGACACTCCTCATTGAACCAGGGTTGATCCCTTGGCTTGTTGGTAATGGTGGAGTGAGGACTATGCTGGGCCATGAGGTTACAGATTGTGCTGGAATACAATTCTGCTGCTGGCCCACCGCGCCTCATGGACGCCCAGTTTTGAGCTGCTAGATCTGTTTGAATCTATCCCATTTATCACGGTGATAGTGCCACACAACACATTGGATGCTGTCCGCAGTGTGAAGAAGGGACTTCGCCTCCACGAGGACTGTGCAGTGGTCACTCCTACCGATACTGTCATTGACAGATACATATGCGACAGGTAGATTGGTGAGGACGAGGTCAAGTAGGTTTTTCCCTCACCACCCACCTGCAGGCAGGCCCAGTCTGGCAGCTATGTCCTCAGGATTCGGCCAACTGTGGTGCTACCAAGCCACTCTTGGTGGTGGACATTGAAGTCCCCCACCCAGAGTACATTCTGTGCATTTGCTACCCTCAGTGCTTCCTCCAGGTGATGTTCAACATGGAGGAGGACTGTAGGTAGTAATCAGCAGGAGGTTTCCTTGCCCATGTTTGACCTGGTGCCATGAGATTTCATGGGGTCCAGAGTCAATGTTGAGGACTCCCAGGGCTACTCCCTCCTGGCTGTCTATCACTGTACCACTACCTCTGGTGAGTCTGTCCTACCGGTGGGACAGGACATCCCCAGGGATGGTGATGGAAGATTCTTGGACGTTGGCTGAAAGGTATGATTCTGTGAGTATGGCTATGTCAGGCTGTTGCTTGACTAGTCTGTGGGACAGCTCTCCCATTTTTAGCACAAGTCCCCAGATGTTAGTGAGGAGGACTTTGCAGGGTCAACTGGGCTTGGTTTGCATTTGTCGTGTCCGGTGCCTAGTGGTCCGATGCCGGGTGGTCCGTCCAGGTTTTATTCGTATTATGACTTTTCGTGGTGAGGTTTTACAACTGAGTGGCTTACTGGGCCATTTCAGAGGGCAATTAAGAATCAATCACTTTGCTGTGGGTCTGGAGTCACATATAGGCCAAGACCAGAAGGTTTCCTTCCCTAAAGGACATGAGTGAACCAGATGAGTTTTTACAACAATCTGGTAGTTTCATGGCCACCATTACGAATACTAGTTTTTTTTATTCCAGATTTTTAAAATTTGATTAATTAAATTTTAAATTCCCCAGCTGCCATGGTAGGATTTGAACTCATAAATTAGTAGTTCAGGCCGCTAGAATTACTAGTCTAGTAACATAACCACTATGCTAGTACCCAGCTGGTAAATTGGGCGTTCTGTTTTTGAACTCTAGGGCTGGCCTAATGGCCTTTTCTGGTCCTGATGTTCGAGGCTATCCTAAAGGAAATACATCTAGCCTGGGAATTTCCTCAGAGCTTCTCCTGCTCCGCCGCTGTCACTTTGTTGGGAGTGTGGTGGAAACCCCTTTTAAAGCGAGAAGGTGAATAGATAGATCAGATATCACTATTTTGCATAGAGGGTGGTGAATGCTTGGAATAGGCCACCCAGAAGGCGGTTGAAACTAATAACATCAATAATTATAAGGGAGGTGGACAAGCATTCAGCGAGTGAATGAATTAAGGGATACAGCTGGTAAACTGGGCATTCTGTTTTTGAACTCTAGGGTTGGCCTAATGGTCTTTTCTGGTCCTGATGTTTCTTTGTAACTGTGCTTCAGCAGAAACAAGCTCCAAAAGCAGAATTTCCACAGGGTTCTCCTGATCTCTTGCCATAACTTCATTGGGAGATTGGCAGCACTCCTGAAAAATAGTGTGAATGGCCAGTTGTAGCCGGTTCCACCATTTCTCTGCAGGTTCCACCGATCTCCTCCACAGAAATTCCAGATGCTGATCACTAATATATATGTCAACTGAAGAAAACAACCACTGACATCAGAGACACAGTTACACTTCTGCTTCAGTTCTGTTGTTTTGCAGGCCTTTTAAAGAAACACATTCATATGACTTACAGTGAAACCACATGCTAGCATTTTCAATTGGTGTGAGATTTGTGATTAATCAAGTCTTTAAGTAATACAAGAATCAACATTTTATTTGTGTGAGTTCAGAATGAATTCTAACAAATTATTCTTTGTGAAGCTTGATTTTCTTTTATTACTTGTTAGATTTTGTGATGCATCTGGCTGCAGCATTTCTTTCCTCAGCCATGACAAACTGGTTCAATTTCACAGTTAGCTGTTCCGTTGATTTGGAGTGAAGGTTCCAATCTTTATCTACTCCTGTAGCAGCAGGCAACTCATTATTGCAGGTACATTAGCTGCCATAATCACCTGCAATTTATACTATGTACTGAACTTTACAGCTTCTAATGGCCGCCTGTGGCGCTCGCGACTGGTGAAGCCTTCACCTGTTCCAAAGTTTAAAAAGTATTTTTAGAGAGGCCCGGAAGGCCTCACCATAAGGATTCTCTTTTGCTTCTGTATGTGCAAAAGTGGTGGATGACAGCTAAAATAGCTCACCTTTGCACATGAGCTTCATCAAAGTATTAGCTTCATGGGATACAGAGGCTTGTATTAAATTCAGGGTAGCTCTAATGGCAGGGATTTTCTTTGTACTTTTAAAAGTTATACTATACCACCTGAGAGTTACACAGGTGCATTGGAAAGAACCTAACCTTTTGCAGCTTACAGATATACGTAATTAAGCACGATTGTCTCAAAGAAAGCAAACTGAAGACACAGTATCATGGTAATGATAGTGTACTAGTATTTATGCATAATCCTTTAACTTCACCCATTGTTTCACATCACTTTGAGTGTGTAAGTTAGAAACATTCCATTAACAGTCACTACCCATCAACGTTACAGTTAGCTAATCGCTTTGAGACAATCTGGTCATGCACTTGGGATCCAAGAAAAACAAGTCAGAATATTTTCTTACTGGCTCAAGAGTAGGAGCTGTGAAGGAACGAAAGGATTTGGATGTCCATGTACACACATTATTAAAAGCTAGTGTACAGGCACAATAAGAAATCAAAAAGGCAAATGGAATGTTGTTGTTTATCTCAAAGGGGCTGGAATACAAAATGAGGAAGTGATGCTTCAGTTGTACAGACCCTTGGTCAGACCGCATTAGAAGTACTGCATAAGACCATAAGACCATAAGAGATAGGAGCAAGAATAGGCCATTCGGCCCATCGAGCCTGCTCCGCCATTTAATGAGATCATGGCTGATCTGATTTTTACCACAACTCCACTTTCCGGCCCTTTCCCCTTATCCTTTAACTCCCTTGCTGATCAAAACTTTGTCTAACTCAACCTTGAATGTATTCAATGACTCAGCCTCCCACAGCTTTTTGGGGTAAAGAATTCCAAAGATTCACGACCCTCTGGGAGAAGAAATTCCTCCTCATTTCCATCCTAAACGGGCGACCCCTTATTCTGAGACTATGCCCCCTAGTTTTAGATTCCCCCATGAGGCATAACATCCTCTCAGCATTTACCCTATCGAGTCCCCTCAGAATCTTGTATGTTTCAATAAGATCTCCTCTCATTCTTCTAAACTCCAATGAGTATAGACCCAACCTGTTCAATCTTTCCTCATAAGACAACCCTTCCATACCCAGCTTCAACCTAGTGAACCTTCTCTGAACCGCCTCCAATGCAAGTATATCCTTCCTTACATAAGGGCACCAGAACTGTACGCAGTACTCCAGGTGTGATCTCACCAGCACCCTGTACAGTTGTAGCATGACTTCCCTGCTTTTATACTCCATCCCCCTAGAAATAAAGGCCAATATTCCGTTTGCCTTCCGGATTACCTGTTGCACCTGTATATTGACTTTTTGTGTTTCATGTATGAGGACACCCAGATCCCTCTGTACCGCAGCATTTTGTAGTATTTCTCCATTCAAATAATATTTTGCTTTTTTATTTTTCCTCCCAAAGTGGATGACTTCACATTTTCCCACATTATGTTCCATCTGCCAATTTTTTGCCCATTCGCTTAATCTGTAAATATCCCTTTGCAGACACTTTGTGTCCTCATCGCAACTTGCTTTTCCACCTATCTTTGTATCATCAGCAAATTTGGCCACAAGACACACTTCATCCAAGTCATTGATATATATTGTAAATAGCTGAGGCCCCAGCACTGAGCCCTGTGGCACCCCACTAGTTACAGATTGCCATTTTGAAAATTACCCTTTTATCCCGACTCTTTGTTTTCTGTTAGTTAGCCAATCCTCTATCCATGCCAGTGTATTACGCCCAACACCATGAGCTCTTGTGCATTATTTCCTCAAAGAACTCTAATAAATTTGTTCCACATGATTTCCCCTTCATCAAACCACATTGACTCTCCTTGATTGAGTCTCCAAATGTCCTGCTACTACTTCCTTAATAATGGATTCTAGCATTTTCCCAATGACAGATGTTAGGCTAACTAATCTATAGTCACCTGCTTTCTGTCTCACTCCCTTCTTGAATAGGGGTGTTATGTTTGCGGTTTTCCAATCTGCTGGGACCGTTCCAGAATGTAGTGAATTCTGGAAGATTACAACCAATGCATCCACTATCTCTGTAGCCACTTCCTTTAAGACCCTCGGATGCAAGCCATCAGGTCCAGGGGACTTGTCAGCCTTTAGACCCATTAGTTTACCTAGTACTTTTTCTCTAATGATAGTGATTGTTTTTACTTCCTCCCTCCCCTTTGCCCCTTGATTTTCTACTATTATTGGTATATTATTAGTGTCTTCTACTGTGAAGACAGATACAGAATATCTGTTCAATTCCTCTGCCATTTCCTTGTTTTCCATTATTGTACAAAGGGATCTGGGGGTCCTAGTGCAAGAAAATCAAAAATTTGGTATGCAGGTGCAGCCGGCGATCAAGAAGGCCAACGGAATGTTGGCTTTTATTGCTAGGGGGTAGAATATAAAAACAGGGAGGTATTGCTGCAGTTATATAAGGTATTGGTGAGACCGCACCTGGAATACTGCATACAGTTTTGGTGTCCACACTTAAGAAAAGACATACTTGCTCTCGAGGCAGTACAAAGAAGGTTCACTCGGTTAATCCCGGGGATGAGGGGGTGGACATATGAGGAGAGTTTGAGTAGATTGGGACTCTACTCATTGAAGTTCAGAAGAATGAGAGGCGATCTTATTGAAACATATAAGATTGTGAAGGGGCTTGATCGGGTTGATGCAGTAAGGATGTTCCCAAAGATGGGTGAAACTAGAACTAGGGGGCATAATCTTAGAATAAGGGGCTGCTCTTTCAAAACTGAGATGAGGAGAAACTTCTTCACTCAGAGGGTGGTAGGTCTGTGGAATTTGCTGCCCCAGGAAGCTGTGGAAGCTACATCATTAGATAAATTTAAAACAGAAATGGACAGTTTTCTAGAAGTAAAGGGAATTAGGGGTTATGGGGAGTGGACAGGAAATTGGACATGAAGCTGAGTTCAGATCGGTCAATGCCCTGTGGGTGGCGGAGAGGGCCCGGGGGCTGTGTGGCCGGGTCCTGCTCCTACTTCTTGTGTTCTTTAGATTTGTGGTTGGGATCAGATCAGCCATGATCTTATTGAATGGCGGAGCAGGCTCGAGGGGCCGATTGGCCTACTCCTGCTCCTATTTCTTATGTTCTGATGTTTCCCCAGTCTCTTCCTCTAAGGGACCAGTGTTTACTTTAGCTACCCTCTTCCTTTTTATATACTTGTAGAAGCTTTTACTGTCAGTTTTTATATTTCTTGCTAGTTTACTCTCATAATTTATTTTCTCCCTCTTTATTATTATTTTAGTCATCCTTTGCTGTTTTTTAAAGTTTTCCAAATCTTTGGGCGTACCAGTAATCTTTGCCATGTTGTATGCTTTTTCTTTTAACCTGATACCATCCTTGACGTCCTTAGTTAGCCATGGTTGGTTCACCCTTTTTGTGGAGTCTTTCCTTCTCACACGGATATATTTTTGTTGCGAGTCATAAAATATCTTTTTAAATGTTTGCCACTGTTTATCCATCATCATACCATCTAATCTGTTTACCCAGTCCACTTTAGCCAATTCCGCCCTCATTCCTTTATAATTGCCCTTATTTAAGTTTAATACAGTAGTTTCAGACCCAAAATCCTCGCTCTCAAACTGGATGTGAAATTCTATCATGTTATGATCACTGCTTACCAAGGGATCCTTTACTTTGAGATCATTAATTAATCCTGTTTCGTTACCCATTACCAGATCCAAAATGGCCTGTTCCCTGGTTGGTTCCCCGACGTATTGGTCTAAGAAACAGTCCCTAATACACTCTATAAACTCCTCCTCAGTGCTATTTTTGCTAATTTGATTTGTCCAATCTATGTGAAAGTTAAAATCGCCCATGATTATTGCATTACCTTTTTCACAAGCCCCCCTTAACATAAGAACATAAGAAATTGGAGCAGGAGTAGGCCAATCGGCCCCTCGAGCCTGCTCCGCCATTCAATAAGATCATGGCTGATCTGATCCCAACCACAAATCTAAAGAACACAAGAAGTCGGAGCAGGACCCGGCCACATAGCCCCTGGGCCCTCTCCGCCACCCACAGGGCATTGACCGATCCGAACTCAGCTTCATGTCCAATTTCCTGCCCGCTCCCCATAACCCCTAATTCCCTTTACTTCTAGGAAACTGTCTATTTCTGTTTTAAATTTATCTAATGATGTAGCTTCCACAGCTTCCTGGGGCAGCAAATTCCACAGACCTACCACCCTCTGAGTGAAGAAGTTTCTCCTCATCTCAGTTTTGAAAGAGCAGCCCCTTATTCTAAGATTATGCCCCCTAGTTCTAGTTTCACCCATCTTTGGGAACATCCTTACTGCATCCACCCGATCAAGACCCTTCACAATCTTATATGTTTCAATAAGATCGCCTCTCATTCTTCTGAACTCCAATGAGTAGAGTCCCAATCTACTCAACCTCTCCTCATATGTCCGCCCCCTCATCCCCGGGATTAACCGAGTGAACCTTCTTTGTACTGCCTCGAGAGCAAGTATGTCTTTTCTTAAGTATGGAGACCAAAACTGTATGCAGTATTCCAGGTGCGGTCTCACCAATACCTTATATAACTGCAGCAATACCTCCTTGTTTTTATATTCTATCCCCCTAGCAATAAAAGCCAACATTCCGTTGGCTTTCTTGATCACCTGCTGCACCTGCATACCAACTTTTTGATTTTCTTGCACTAGGACCCCCAGATCCCTTTGTACTGCAGTACTTTCCAGTCTCTCGCCATTAAGAAAATAACTTGCTCTCTGATTTTTCCTGCCAAAGTGCATAACCTCACATTTTCCAATATTATATTGCATCTGCCAAATCTCCGCCCACTCACCCAGCCTGTCTATATCCCCTTGCAGGTTTTTTATGTCCTCCTCACTCTCTACTTTCCCTCCCATCTTTGTATCATCTGCAAATTTTGATATGTTGCACTCGGTCCCCTCCTCCAAATCGTTAATATAGATTGTAAAGAGTTGGGGACCCAGCACCGACCCCTGTGGAACACCACTGGTTACTGGTTGCCAGTCCGAAAATGAACCATTTATCCCAACTCTCTGCTTCCTGTTCGATAACCAATCCTCCACCCATGCCAGAATATTACCCCCAATCCCGTGATTTTTTATCTTAAGTAATAATCTTTTATGTGGCACCTTGTCGAATGCCTTCTGGAAGTCTAAATACACTACGTCCACTGGTTCCCCTTTATCCACCCTATACGTTATATCCTCGAAGAACTCAAGCAAATTTGTCAGACATGACTTCCCCTTCATAAAGCCATGCTGACTTTGTCCTATTAAATTATGCTTATCTAAATGTTCCGTTACTGTCTCCTTAATAATAGACTCTAAAATTTTACCCACCACAGATGTTAAGCTAACTGGCCTATAATTTCCAGCCTTCTGCCTACTACCCTTTTTAAATAACGGTGTTACATTAGCAGTTTTCCAATCTGCCGGGACCTCTCCTGAGTCCAGGGAATTTTGGAAAACTATCACCAAAGCATCCACAATCCCTACTGCCACTTCCCTCAAGACCCTAGGATGGAAGCCATCAGGTCCAGGGGATTTATCCGCCTTGAGTCCCATTATTTTACTGAGTACCATCTCTTGAGTGATTTTAATCGTATTTAGCTCCTCCCCCCCGAGAGTCCCCTGTTTGTCCAGTGTTGGGATATTCTTAGTGTCCTCTACTGTAAAGACTGAAACAAAATATTTGTTCAGCATTTTTGCCATCTCCATGTTTCCCACCATTAATTTCCCGGTCTCATCCTCTAAGGGACCTATGTTTGCCTTAGCCACCCTTTTTCTTTTTATATAACTATAGAAACTCTTGCCATCTGTTTTTATATTTTTTGCTAATTTCTTTTCATAATCTAACTTCCCTTTCTTAATCAATCCTTTAGTTACTTTTTGCTGTCTTTTGAAGAATTCCCAATCTTCTATCCTCCCACTAAGTTTGGCTACCTTATATGTCCTTGTTTTTAGTCGGATACTATCCTTGATTTCTTTACTTAGCCACGGATGGCTGTCATTTCTTTTACACCCTTTTTTCCTCAGTGGAATATATTTATTTTGAAAGTTGTAAAATAACTCCCTAAATGAACACCACTGCTCATGTACCGTCTTACCCTTTAATCTATTTTCCCAGTCCACTTTAATCAATTCCGCTCTGATACCATCATAGTCTCCTTTATTCAAGCTCAGTACGCTTGTTTGAGAATCAACCTTCTCACCCTCTAATTGGATATGGAATTCAACCATGTTGTGGTCGCTCGTTCCAAGGGGATCCTTAACTAGGACATTATTAATTAATCCTGACTCATTACACAGGACCAGGTCCAAGGTTGCCTGCCCCCTTGTAGGATCAGTTACATACTGCTCAAGAAATCCATCCCTGATGCACTCAATGAACTCGTCCTCAAGGCTGCTCTGCCCAATTTGATTTGTCCAGTTAATATGATAATTAAAATCCCCCATAATTATGGCTGTTCCCTTATTACATGCCCCGACTATCTCCTGATTAATACTTCTTCCAGCAGAGTTGCAACTATTAGGAGGCCTATATACTACGCCCACTAATGTTTTTTTCCCCTTATTATTCCTTATCTCCACCCAAACTGTTTCATTATCTTGATGCTTTGTCCCAATATCATTTCTCTGTATTACAGTGATTCCTTCCTTTATTAACATAGCCACCCCACCTCCCCTTCCTTCCTGCCTGTCTTTCCTGATTGTTAAATACCCTGGCATATTTAATTCCCAGTCGTTGTCACCCTGCAGCCATGTTTCTGTAATGGCCACAAGATCATACCCATACGTAGTTATTTGTGCCGTTAACTCGTCCATTTTATTACGAATGCTACGTGCATTCAGATAAAGAACTTTCAAATCTGTTTTGTGACGCTTAGTTCCTGCTTTTTCCTTTTTTAACACTTTACCTATTACTCCATACCTTCTGTCCCTTCCTGTTACGCTTTCCTCTCTCTCCCTGCTCAGGTTCCCAACCCCCTGCCACTTTAGTTTAAACCCTCCCCAACAGCACTAGCAAACACTCCTCCTAGGACAGCGGTCCCGGCCCTGCCCAGGTGCAGACCGTCCGGTTTGTACTGGTCCCACCTCCCCCAGAACCGTTTCCAGTGTCCCAGGAATTTGAATCCCTCCCCCTTGCACCATTCCTCTAGCCACGTATTCATTTGAAATATCCTCCTATTTCTACTCTGACTAGCACGTGGCACTGGCAGCAATCCTGAGATTACTACCTTTGAGGTCCTATTTTTTAATTTACCTCCTAACTCCCTATATTCTGCTTTTAGGACCTCATCCCCTTTTTTACCTATATCGTTGGTGCCTATGTGCACCACGACAGCTGGCTGTTCGCCCTCCCCCTCCAAAATGTTCTGTAGCCGCTCCGAGACATCCTTGATCCTTGCACCAGGGAGGCAACACACCATCCTGGAGTCTCGGTTGCGGCCGCAGAAACGCCTGTCTATTCCCCTTACAATTGAGTCCCCTATCACTATAGCTCTGCCACTCTTTTTCCTCCCAGCCTGTGCAGCAGAGCTACCCGTGGTGCCAGGAAGTTGGCTGCTGCTGCCTTCCCCTGATAAGTAATCCCCCCCAACAGCATCCAAAGTGGCATATCTGTTTGAGAGGGGGATGGCCACAGGGGACCCCTGCACTACCTGCCTGCATCTCTTACTCTTCCTGGTGGTCACCCATTCACTTCCTGCCTGTATACCCTTTACCTGCGGTGTGACCAACTCGCTAAACGTGCTATCCACGAGTTTCTCTGCATCGCGGATGCTCCACAGTGAGTCCACCCGCAGCTCCAGCTCCGAGATACGATCGGTCAGTAGCTGCAGGTGGACACACTTCCCGCACACATGGTCGGCAGGGACACTGGTAGTGTCCATGACTTCCCACATCTTGCAGGAGGAGCATATCACGGGTGCGAGGTCTGCTGCCATGACTTGCCTTAGCTGAGTTACCCCTTTTAAATTACGTTGAAATTAGAAAATGTTAACTATACTAGGGACCTAGGTTCACTAAAAAAAAAACACTATCTGCTATAAAACCTGCAGATCTTCCCTTTCTTATTACTTTACTTACAGTAAAAAGGTAGAAATACTCACCTGAACCTACTCACCAATCAGCTGCCTCCCCTGTGCCGCGTCACTTTCTGACTGGTGACGTCACCCCGAACTGCCGCTGGTCTCAGAGTCTCGCTCTCAGAGTGAGCTCTGGTCTCGCTCTCTCCGCGCTGTTTATATCTCCGCTCTGGTCTCGCTCTCTCCCGCCGCTCACCGCTCTCAGGTCCACTACCGCTCTGCAGGAAAAGCAAGGCAAAGCAGCACCTCCTTCCCCCACTTCACCTAACTCCCACACGTACCGAACTCTCAGCACACTGTGTAATATCCGCACACCATGCAGTCCCTTATATCCTGATTTATATTTTGTCCTACAGTGTAGCTACTGTTAGGGGGCCTATATACTACTCCCACCAGTGATTTCTTTCCCTTGCTATTTCTTACCTCCACCCAAATTAATTCGACATCTTGATCTTCTGAGCCAAGATCATTTCTCACTATTATACCAATTTCATCGTTTATTAACAGAGCTACCCCACCACCTTTGCCTTTTTTCCTATCCTTCCGAAATGTTAAATAACCCTGAATATTTAGCTCCCAATCTTGGTCACCTTGCAACCATGTCTCTGTAATGGCCACGAGATCATACCCATTTGTTTCTATTTGTGCCATCAATTCATCTCTCTTATTACGAATGCTGCGCGCATTCAGATAAAGAACCTTTAATTTTGTCTTTTTACCATTCTTTTCTACCCCGGCCCCATTTGCTAGTGCACTCTTATGAACGTACGCTCTGTCCCTTCCTGACACACTCTGTTTATCATTACCCCCATCACTTTCCTGTACTATTTCCTTGTCTTTTCTCTTTATCAATCTAAACTTTGCCCCACCTCAGCCCTCCCCCCCCTTTATTTAGTTTAAAGCCTTCTCTACCGCCCTAGTTATTTGGTTTGCCAGAACACTGGTCCCAGCATGGTTCAGATGAAGCCCGTTCCAACGGAACAGCTCCCTCTTTCCCCAGTACTGGTGCCAGTGCCCCATGAATTTAAACCCACTTCTCCCACACCAATCTTTGAGCCATGTATTCAGCTCTTTGATCTGATTTACCCTGTGTCAATTTGCTCGTGGCTCAGGTAATAATCCGGAGATTATCACTTTTGTGGTTCTGCTTTTTAATTTAGTTCCTAGCTGCTCAAACTCCCTCAGCAGAACCTCTTTCTTAGACCTACCTATGTTTTTTTTTATTCGGCATGTTTGGTTTCATTGGTCAGAACATTGAATACAGGAGTTGGGATGTCTTGTTGAAGTTGTACAAGACATTTGTAAGGCCACACTTGGAATACTGTGTACAGTTCTGGTCACCCTATTATAGAAAGGATATTATTAAATTAGAAAGAGTGCAGAAAAGATTTACTAGGATGCTACCGGGACTTGATGGTTTGACTTATAGGGACTTTTTTCCCTGGAGAGTAGGAGGTTAAGGGGTGATCTTATAGAAGTCTATAAAATAATGAGGGGCATAGATAAGGTAGATAGTCAAAATCTTTTCCCAAAGGTAGGGGAGTCTATAACGAGGGGACATAGATTTAAGGTGAGAGGGGAGAGATACAAAAGGGTCCAGAGGGGCAATTTTTTCACTCAAAGGGTGGTGAGTGTCTGGAACGAGCTGCCAGAGGCAGTGGTAGAGGCGGGTACAATTTTGTCTTTTAAAAAGCATTTGGACAGTTATATGGGTAAGATGGGTATAGAGGGATATGGGCCAAGTGCAAGCAATTGGGACTAGCTTAGTGGTATAAACTGGGCGACATGGACATGTTGGGCCGAAAGGCCTGTTTCCATGTTGTAACTTCTATGACTCTATGATTCTATGATTCTATGTGGGCAAAGCTGGTGAGGCCGGCATTTATTGCCCATCCTTAATTGCCCTTGAGAAGGTGGTGGTGAGCCGCCTTCTTGAACCGCTGCAGTCCGTGTGGTGAAGGTTCTCCCACAGTGCTGTTAGGAAGGGAGTTCTAGGATTTTGACCCAGCGACGATGAAGGAACAGCGATATATTTCCAAGTCGGGATGGTGTGTGACTTGGAGGGGAACGTGCAGGTGCTGTTGTTCCCATGTACCTGCTGCTCTTGTCCTTCTAGGTGGTAGAGGTCGCGGGTTTGGGAGGTGCTGTCAAAGAAGCCTTGGCGAGTTGCTGCAGTGCATCCTGTGGATGGTACACACTGCAGCCACTGTGCGCCGGTGGTGAAAGGAGTGAATGTTTAGGGTGGTGGATGGGGAGCCAATCAAGTGGGCTGCTTTGTCCTGGATGGTGTCGAGCTTCTTGAGTGTTGTTGGAGCTGCACTCATCCAGGCAAGTGGAGAGTATTCCATCACACTCCTGACTTGTGCCTTGTAGATGGTGGAAAGGTACCATGTGGACCATGACAACTGGATCCTCCCCCTCCCACTCCAAGTTTCTCTCCAGCCCTGAGGAGATGTACTTAACCCTGGCACTGGGTAGGCAACACAGCCTTCGGGACTCCTGGCTACAGAGAACAGTGTCTATCCCTTTAACTATACTGTCGCCTACTACAACCACATTCCTTCTTACTCCCCCCACTTGAATGGCCGCCTGAACCACGGTGCCGTGGCCAGTTTGCTCATCCTCCCTGCAGTCCCTGCACCCGTCCACAAGGGCTGCAAGAACCTCGTATCTATTGGACAAGTGCAGAGGCTGAGGCTCCTGCAATGCTACCTCCTGGATCCCCGTACCTGCCTCACTCGCAGTCACACCCTCCTGTCCCTGACCATGTGCCAATTCTACAGTATTTAGTCTAAGGGGGGTGACTGCCTCCTGGAACAAAATGTCCAGGTAACTTTCTCCCTCCCTGATGCCTCGCAATGTCTGCAGCTCAGACTCCAGCTCCTCAACTCGGAGCTGAAGTTCCTCAAGCTGCAGACACTTACTGCAGATGTAGTCGCCCTGGACAAAACTATCCAGTAGCTCCCACATATTGCTGCTGCAACACATCTCCTATCCCTGTCATAACTATTTTATTTATTTAATTGATTACTACAATGCCAATCAAATTATTTTTAGGCTGAACCTTGTTTAATTTATGAAATTAAGTTTAGTTTTTTTTAAAAAAAATTGTTTTATGCTATAAGTTACTTAGCCCACAGTCCTAAGAAAGAAGAAAATAGAAAACAGAAGCTGCATTCAGCTTTGGGTACAGAACCTCAGAAAGGACATATTGGCCTTGGAGGGGATACAGTGCAAATTCACCAAAATGATACCAGGACTTAAAGGATTAAATTATGAGTCTTGGCTTGTACTCCCTTGAATTTAGAAGATTGAGTGGTAATCTAATTGAGGTCTTTTAAATTATAGAGGGGTTTGATAGGGTAGATACAGAAAAACTATTTTCTCTGATGGGGGAATCCAGAACACGGGGGCATAATTTTTAAATTAGAGCTAGGCTGTTCAGGAGTGAAATCAGGAAGTACCTTTTCACACAAAGGATAGTGCAAATCTAGAATTTGCTCCCCTAAAAGACTGTGGATGCTGGTTCAATTCAAATTCTCAAGACTGAGATTGATAGATTTTTGTTAGGTAAGGGTATCAAGGGATATGGATCAAAGATGGGTAAATGGAGTTGAGATACAGATCAGCCATGATCTAATTGAATGGCGGAACAGATTTGGGGGGCTGAAATGCCCACTCCTGTTCCTATGTCAGACCTCGCAATTGAAGTTTGTAGCAAATTTGAGAGTTACTGTATATAATTCAGTTTTAAAACCTAAATAAAGTTATTACTTTTCATTGAATCTTGGATTACTGGGGACTCTGAAACAAATTCAAAATAAGAAGGGTATCAAAATGAACAATGAAAAGGCATAAAGAAAGGAAGAGAAAAAGAAAAGAATCACAATAAGTTAAAGAAGAGCTTCACACAGCAACAATGAAAAATATTGTAACCACCTCGCAGACTTCAGATGACTGGAAATTTTGCGGAAAATTAGAAAAGTTTTAAGCAACAGGTGAATTGCAACAGATAAAAAAGTAAAAAAGATGAAAGCATCCATATTCCTACATGTTAGGAATGTAGGAATAGAATCATAGAATCAGAGAATGGTACGGCACAGAAGGATGCCATTTGGCCCATCATGCCTGTGCTAGCTTTTTGAAAGAGCTATCCAGTTAGTCCCACTGCCCTGCTCTTTCCCCATAGCTCTGCAAATTCTTCCCCTTCAAGTATTTATCCAATTCCATTTTGAAAGTTACTGTTGAATCTTCTTTCACCACCCTTTCAGGTAGTGCATTCCAGATCATAACATCTTGCTGCGTAATTTTTTTTCCTCATCTCGCCTCTGGCTCTTTTGCCAGTCTCCTTAAAACTGTGTCCTCTGGTTACCGACCCTTCCATCACTGGAAACAGTTTCTCCTTATTTACTCTATCAGAACCCTTCATGATTTTGAACATCTCTATCAAATGCCCCCATAACCTTCTTTGCTCTAAGGTGAACAATCCCAGCTTCTCTAGTCTCTCCATATAACTGAAGTCCCGCATCCCTCGTACCATTCTAGCAAATGTCCTCTGACCTCTCTAAGACCTTGACATCTTTCCTAAAATGTGGTACCCAGAAATGGTCACAATACTTCAGCTGGGGCCCAACCAGTGTTTTATAAAGGTTTAGCATAACTTATTTGCTTTTGTACTCTATGCCTCTATTAATAAAGCCAAGGATCCCATTTGCCTTTTTAACAGCCTTCTCAACTTGTCCTGCCACCTTCAAAGATTTGAGATGCCCAGGTCCCTCTCTTCGTGCACCCCCTTTAAAATTGTACCATTTAATTTATATTGCCTCTGCTCTTTCATCCTACCAAAATGTATCACTTCACACTTCTCTGCATTAAATTCCATCTGCCATGTGTCCCAGTCTGCCTATAACCTCCTGAAGTCTGTTACTATCCTCCTCACTGTTTACTACATTTCCAAGTTTCATGTCATCCGCAAACTTTAAAATTGTGCCCTGTATACTCAAGTCCAGGTCATTAATATATATCAAAAAGAGCAGTGGTCCTAATACTGACCCCTGAGGGACACCACTGTATACTCCCCTCCAGTCTGAAAGACAACCTAGACCACTACTCTCTGCTTTCTGTCCCTTAGCCAGTTTCATATCCAAGATGCCACTGACACTTTTATCCCACGGGCTTCAATTTTGCTAACAAGTTTATTATGTGGTACTTTATCAAACGCCTTTTGAAAGTCCGTATACACAACATCACCCGCATTACCTTCATCAATCCTCTCCGTTACTTCATCAAAGAACTCAATCAAGTTAGTCAAACACAATTTGCCTTTAACAAATCCATTGGCTTTCAGTTATTAACCCATATTATTCAATTAATTTTATTCTGGTTTATTGTCACTAAAAGTTTCCCCACTACTGACGTAAGGTTGACTGGCCTGTAGTTGCCAGGTTTATCCCTCTGCCCTTTTTGAATGGGGATGTAACATTTGCAATCCTCCCATCCTCTGACACCACTCCAAGGAGGATTGAAATATTGTTGCCAAAGCCTCTGCCATTTCCACCCTTACTTCCCTCAGCAACCTAGGATGCATTGCACCCGGACCGGGTGATTTTTCTACTTTGAGCGCTGCCAACCGTTAAAGTACCTCCTCTTTATCTATTTTTATCCTATCCAATTTCTCTACTACCTCCTAATTACTGTGATATTGGCAGTATCCTCTTCTTTAGTGAAGACAGATACAAAGTACTCATTTAGTACCTCATCCACGTCCACTGCCTCCACAAGAAGGTCTCCATTTTGGTCCTTCATCGGCTCCACCCTTCTTTTGACTATCCTTTTACAATTTATATGTTTATATATGTTTAGGGTTCCCTTTTATGTTGCCCACTAATCTATTCTCATAAACTCTCTTTGCCCCTCTTATTTCCTTTTTTTGGTTCTCCTCTGTACTTTCTGTATTCAGCTTGGTTCTCTACTGTATTATGAAATTAACAATTATCATAAGCCTCTTTTTTCTGTTTCATTTGAATCTCCATCTCTTTTATCATCCAGGGAGCTCTAGCTTTGGATGCCCTTCCTCTCTCCCTCGTGGGAATATGTTTAATCTGTACCCGAACCATGTTTTCTTTAAAGGCCTCGCATTGCTCAATCACTGTTTTACCTGGAATCTTTAATTCCAATGCACCTGGGCCAAATCCCTTTTCAACTTACTGAAATTAGCCCTCCTCCAGTTGAGTATTTTCACATTTGATTTTTCCTTGTCCTTTTCCATAACTACTCTAAATCTAATGATATTGTGATCACTTTTTCCCAAATGCTCCCCCACTGGAACATACTCCACTTACCCCATTTCATTACCCAGAACTGGACCAAGAACTGCTTCCTTCCTTGTTGGGCTAGAAACATACTGATCAAGAAAGTTCTCTTGTAGATATTTGAGGAATTCCTCCTCCTCTTTGCCCTTTACCCTGTTATATTCCCAGTCCATATTAGAATAATTGAAGTACCCCAATAATAGTACTCTAAAGTTCTTGCATCTTTTTGCAATTTGCCTGCAAATTTGTTCCTGTACCTCATTCCCACTATTTGGTGGCCTAAAGTATGCATCCAGCAGCATAATAGCTCCTTTATTGTCTCTTAATTCTAAACAAATAGGGGGAAACATTGGATAAGGGCTGTTTTTGGGCGTGAGTAGCGTGATGTGCTATTACTCCGCGCCCAATGACCCCAGCGCAGGCAGGATGTGAGTTTCGGCAGGCAGGAGGACTCACCTGCAATCAGTGCTCCATTCCAGGCCTTGCACGTGAAATCAATGTAATACGCACTGTCCACCACCAGGAGGCGGTCAATCTCTTAAAGGGAGAATGTTTCTTAGAAATCTCTTAAAGGTAGCTGGTACCTGTTATTTGCTGAAAATAACAGTCTACAGTCTGCACGAAGTCTGAACAGAGATCAGACATCACAAATGTAAAACACAGATGCAGGTCCCATCCCTATGTTTACACACTGATGAGTTATGTTAAAACATTGAATAAAGGTTGCGCACTACTAAATCCCACATCCTCCACCAGACCTCACCAAACTGCCAATCTGAGTTGGTACCTGTCCTATGAGAGTGCGTGCACCAAGGTTCTCTGCTGATGCACGAGAGACCTTGGTGCAAGAGGTGGACAGAAGGAGGGACATCCTATATCCGCGGGGGGGTGCAAGAAGACCTCCAGACATATACTCAAAAGGCAGTGGGAGGCAGCAGGGGATGAAGTCAATGCCAGGCGCACAGCATCATGAACATGGATGCAGTGCAAGAAGAAGTTCAATGCTTTGACATGAGGGGTCAAAGTGAGAGAGGTCAACTGTCAAGTGGTGTCTCCTACCAACTGCACCACACACTACACCCCCATCCCCCACATACCAACAAACTCTTTCCATCAGTTCTTAACTCTGCCAATCAGATGCTTCCTCCCGCCCTTACGCATTACCACTGTTTCAAGCTGCCCACCCACAACTCACAGGCCACACACACTGGCAGCTGTTCAACCATGACAGGCACATCACCCAGACACACATCGCGCTTGCTTGCAGGAGAAGGTGGTGCATAACAAGGGGCAGCAAGTGGCCGTGGCATTTAGCCCCTCGAGCCTGTTCCACCATTCAATGAGATCATGGTGGACCTGTGACCTAACTCCATATACCCACCTTTGCCCCATTTTCCTTAATATCCTTAGTTCACAGAAATCTATCAATCTCAGATTTAACATTCACAATTGAGCTAGCATCAACTGCCGTCTGCAGAAGAGTGCTCCAAACGTCTCCCACCGTTTGCGTGTAGAAGCATTTTCTAACTTCACTCCTGCACGTCCTGGCTCTAAATATTAGACTATGTCCCCGCGTCCTAGTATTCAAGTCTAGGAGACCTCCAAAAACAGTTACAAATGACTCGGCAGCCAGAAACAATAAACCAGCCACCAACCTGTAAATCCTGCATGATCCCTTTAAATAGTGCTGGTGGGGGGGTCCTCCAGGCACTCTAAGACACGTTCAGATGGTCGGGGATAAGACAATGCGTTGAGTTAAGCATTAAGCCCCAAATTGATGTCTATCATTTTAAATCAGTGTTGCACACGGATTGAAGCCATTTTCTCCCTACTTTACATGATTCCAGTGTTCGTTATCTGCGCCTGCGCTAACTCTTATACCAAGATGGCGTCCGGTGCACGTCACGCTGGAAACGTGCATGCGCATCCAAGATGCCATCTTGGATGTCGGAGAGGCCCTGTAGCGCCGAAAGAACGGGCGCTACACGGCCCAATTTAGCGCCGAAAGAACAGGCACTACACGGCCCAATTTAGCGCTCATAGACTCTGTCTTGGAACCCTCAACTACATCATCCCTTTCCAGTGCTGTAACAGTATCTTTGATCAATACTGCCACGCTTCTTTTTTTCCTTCCCTATCTTTCCTGAATACCTTATAGCCAGGAATATTAAGTTCCCATTCCTCCCCTTGTTGAGCCAGGTCTCCATTATTGCCATTATATCATAATCCCATGTGGCAACTTGTGCCTGCAGCTCACCAACATTATTTACCACGCTCTGTGCATTTACGGACATGGACTCCAAATCCCTCCTAGTCTGCTTTGCATTTCTCCCTGGTCTGATCCCTCCTATTTCTGAATTGCGCTTTATTCTAATCTGTTTGTCTCTTCCAGTCCTCTGTACATATTGGGCTCAATTTTAGGGGGCAATTGCGGGTGCGTTAGGAGCGGGGGGGCTCTGAAAATCATGGAAATCCTGTTCGGGTTTGGAAGCCGGCTCCAATCCATTGACTTCCGAGTTTCCCAGGGACCCACCTGTGTGTGCGCGGGCGGCCCGAAAACAGAAGTCCCGCCGGCAATTAAAGCCGGTGGGATGACAGTTAAAGAGCCAAATGTACCTCACTGAGGTACTTAAGGCACTTTACCTGTGACAGATTAAGTGATTGTAACGATTTTTAACTTACCCGGACGGTTTGCCCACCGCTTCTGATTCACGCCTGGTGAAACCAGGTTTGAAGGTTCGGATCAGGGAAGAATAAACTAAATAAATTAAATAAAACACCATAGAAGGAAATTAAAACACAAAATGAACCTACCTTTGCACCCTGCTCCGATGTCCAATGTCTCCCTCGCCGATGTCCCCCTCTTCACTCCCCCCCCGATGTTCTCCCGATGCCCCCCTCTTCACCCCTCCACGCCCTTCTGATCTTCCCCTCCCCCCCGATCTTCCCCTCCCCCCGATCTTCATCTCTCCCCCCCGATCTTCCCCTCTCTCCTCTCCCCCAATCCTCCCCTCTCCCTCCCGATCTTACCTCTCCCCCCGATCTTCCCCTTCCCCCCGATCTTCCCTTCTCCCCACCCCGATCTTCCCCTCTCCCCACCCCGATCTTCCCCTCTCTCCCCACCCCGATCTTCCCCTCTCTCCCCCCCGATCTTCCCCTCTCTCCCACCCAAATCTTCCCCTCTCTCCCACCCCGATCTTCCCCTCTCTCCCACTCCGATCTTCCCCTCCCCCCGATCTTCCCCTCTCCCTCCCGATCTTCCCCTCCCCCCGATCTTCACTTCTCCCCGCCCCGATCTTCCTCTCTCCCCCCCCCGATCTTCCCCTCTCTCCCCCCCGATCTTCCCCTCTTTCCCCCCCGATCTTCCCCTCTCCCCCCTGATCATCCCCTCCCCCCCGATCTTCACCTCTTCCCCCCCCCCGATCTTCCTCTCTCCCCCCCCGATCTTCACTTCTCCCCACCCCAATCTTCCCCTCTTTCCCCCCCCGATCTTTCCCTCTCCCCCCTGATCTTCCCCTCCCCCCCGATCTTCACCTCTTCCCCCCCCCCCCGATCTTCCCCTCTCCCCCACCCCACCCTCCAATCTTCCCCTCTCCCTCCCGATCTTCCATTCTCCTTCCGGATCTTCCACTCTCTCCCCACCCTGGACATCTCGCTCTCTCTCTTTCTCTCCCCCCCCTCGTGTCTATCAGGCTGGCTGCCGGACGCGAAAACCGGAGAACACGATAATCATCAGCAATCAACATGCGATCGCATCGGAAAGTTTTGTTCATGCGGGTTTGCCACACACACCTTCACCCCCCACCCCCACTGCCAACCCGCCACCATTGCAAAATTGAGCCCAATTGTCTCTCCTCTCTATCGCTTCATCCCGGTGACCCTCCCCCTGCCAAATTAGTTAAAATCCTCCCCCACAGTATTAGTTAACCTTCCCACAAGGATATTTGTCCCAGTCCTGTTGAGGTGCAATCCGTCCACCTTGTACAGGTCACTTATGCTCCAGAACTGGTCCCATTGCCCCAGGAATCTGAAGCCCACCCTCCTGCACCATCTCTGCAGCGACGTGTTAACCTGTTTTATCTTACTGTCCTTATACTCACTAGCACATGGCACTGGGAGTAATTCAGAGATTAACATCTTTGAGGTCCTGCTCTTGGTGAAAAAGCACTAAAGATCTATAAATGTTTCAATTTTGATTAAGGACACATTCTAGTGCTGTACCTAATAATGACCACGTTTGAGAGATACTGCAATTCTAAACAAACTGACTTATGAACAGCACAGTTCATTCACATGTGTGCTGCAAACTGACAAAACTATTGATCATAAAGTAAATGATGAACTGAGAGAATGAGTGAACTCATTAGTAATTGTTGACAAAAATAATGGGGGTAAAATTTCTGTAGGGATTCCCTGAGCTCCTGCCATAATTTCAATGGAAGATCAGTGGATATCCCGGAGAATGGCGTAGTTTATGCCACTTTCCCGGGGTATCCACCGATCAAAGTTGCGGTGGGGTGAAGGGATTCGCAAAATTTCACATGTTCCCCCCACCCCGAAGATTTATTGGAGTTATTAAAGAAACCCTGGTGTGACTGTTTTAAAAAATCCAAGGTCTCTCAAAATGGCTGCAGTCAGACACATGGCCAAGGACCGGCAGATTTGAAATTGCATTCTCAACAACTTGGCAGGTTTTCGTGTCTCAGACAGATTTCTTTAAACAATGCAGCTGCTTTCTAGCCCTGAGGCAAGCTATCAACATGGCCGGTCAACACATCAAAATTCGAGCAGGAAGTGATCGCAGGACAAAAGGTGAACCATCAAGGTACATTCGGAACAATGGTAAAGCAGTTAGCATACAGATCGATACAGGAAACGGCCATTAATGTAAATGGGCCAGAGTTGGGGTCCTTTGTCTTACGTTTCGTGCTTAAATCAAACAATGAAGCAAGCTGATAAGGTATGAAAAAACCTGTTACCAAGAGGGTATAACTGAAGCTGCCCAGTATATTTCTGGGTAGTAGGTAGTAGCTGCTCTCTTCGCCTCTTGGCCCTGTCCTGTCTGTCTGCTAGCAACTAAGAAGGAAGCCATCCAGTAAACCTCGCAACCACATGTCGACGGCAGCAGCAGGCACAGGGGCCAGGCCTTTTCATCTGTTTCACCGGTGAGCATTAATTTTCTGGCTGCCACAAGACAACCTAGCATAAGTGTAAGGTTGGGGGTTAAGGGATATTGCTAAACTTGTGATTTTAGAATTTTCCCTCGATGTGTCCGTTTCTTTCAACCCGATAAGTGTAAGACTGTATTACATCCATAGCGATTTCTTTATCTTCTGTATTATACTGTTTACCTTGTAGTTTTAGTTTTCTTATTAATAAACATTGGTTTTCCTTGTACCAATCCACTGGTCTGTTTGTCTGTCTTTGTTACCACTCGATAAGTCCTCAGCTCAGAATCAGGAAGGGGTAAGCGATTCGCAACCGCACTGCGGGCAGGGCAGCTCAGGAAAACATAACTGGCTGACCTATTATAAGCCCGAGAAACAGTAAAAAAAAGAAACCCCTTACAGGGGGATTGGAAGAATCCCTGCAGAAATTCCAGGCGATAGTAAATTGTGAATTCGGTTGCACTTCAGAAACTAAAACAGTGGTATGAAAAAGGAGCATTTCAAGCTTCCAATTCATGAGAAATTTTTATCACAGTTTCTTGATACAAAATATTTTAGCTAGTTAGATGCATTATCAAGAGCAATGGGCCAGAATACAAAAGCTACTGAACAAGCGATGAGGATATTCAAAATGGATTTGGTTGTTATGGCTATGCTAATGTCTGATCAGAAGATCAAGTTAGTCAGAATGGAGACAATGAAGAATGAGACACTTTGCACCCTGAAAGAAACAGTATTAGCACAATGGCCACCAGTAAAACAAGATTGCTCTCCAGACATGTAAAAATAATAGAACTGTAGAGAGGAGTTAACAATAGTAAATGGAATCGTTTACAAAGGCAGTAAGCTTGTAAGTCCAAAAAAACTTACATAAAGAAATGCTACACAAGATTCATGCAGGTACATTGACCATAGAAAAATACAAAAGAAAAAGGGTGCATTAGTTCATGTGTTGGCCATTATAAACTAGTGTAAACAATTTTACAACACCAAGTTATAGTCCAACAATTTTATTTTTAATCCCACAAGCTTTCGGGGGCTTTCCCCTTCCTCAGGCGGTGTGGAAATTATAAACTAGGATATTGCTCACATGGTAGCAAATTGCTCATCCTATTTAGATCAAATCCATCACCAAATGAAGCTCCTGGAGTAAGATCTGGCTATAGGATAATGGGGTAAAATTTACAATTTAGCACTCCCAGTACAGACCTTCTCAACAAATTGAGTTAATGGACAGAGTATTATGTGGGCCGCATGTCCTGCTGCCTTCCACGCCCAATATCCCAATATGCACTTCAGAAGTGCTAATTGGTAAAATGTACCCCCAAATGCTCAGAAAAGCTTCTAAGGTAAATTTTCCGGTCACTATGTCTGATGATGCTGCAGAGGAACAGGCAATCTGGTACCGGGAAACCAGGCAGAGATCACTTTTATTGGATCTTCACCCAGAGTATTTCTCCTGATCTTCCAGCTTCATTTAATATTACGAGAAATGGTAATGAGATGAAAATCAGTGCAGGCGTGATTCCCTGATATTCTCACGGGAAATGCTCTCTGCGTTCTGTACACTCATATAATAAGTTCTGAGGTTCAGGCACAAACTGTATTTTTATTTTGAGCATAAATGAAAGTGGACCTTAACCTTGGGTCTAGGAGAGCTGAATTCTGCAGAGGGTTTCTGTGGCAATTTAGTTTTGGAGTTTTCTTCCCCCAGATTTTCGTTGTTGCAATCAAGAAACTAGAGATGGGTGCCTTTAATTTTCACTGGGATTCTTCGGAGGGAGATCAAATGAACCCCGGAGAAATGATATGAACCACTAAATTTATGATGTTTCTATGGGGTAATTTCCCACCAAAGTTATAGCAGGAGATTGAGAGAACCCTATGGAAATTCAGGGTGGGGAATTCAAATGGCTATCCTCTTTTTGTGCAATTTGGGGGAGGTTGTAGAGGATGAAATGAGGATATAAGGTAGCTTCAGATGCAACAGATTCAGCGCGTGCTGGACAAGCCTAAAGAGGTCGTGGAAAATTGGTCTGCTGGCCTCATTTGTTTATTACTGGTGAGCAGCAGGAGCCAGTTGTGGCCCCAGAGACAGCTCATCAGTCATGGGGGAGCCGGCCAAGGACCTAAGGTGAGTCTGGAAAAAGGTGGAGGGGGACTATTGGGATGGAAGGGTAAATGGTGACCGGTGGCAACCTGAGGTTTTAATGTGAAGCCAGGAGGAGTACTCCTAGTTCCGCGTTCAGGTAAGTTTTAAAAAAATTACCTTTTCGGTGGCGGCTTCCAGCGGTCTCGTTAAGGATCGTTGGTTAGGCCGTAAATCTCATAATCCTGCTGTGCAATCCGAACTCTTGTTTTAGGTAGCTGCCAGGGATGCATCTACAGCGCCTGAACCAATCTGGCATTGGATGTGTTTCCAACGCTATTCAGGCACAGAAAGTTGGCCCCCTAAATTGGACCTCTTTGCACCCGTTTTCTGCCTAGAAAATGGGCGCAGCAAGGTCCAATTTCACCCCCGAGATTTTTAGTCGTGAGTTAGGCCTACATGGGCGTGGTTTCCTTCCACTAATATTGTGTCTGCCCCCTGCTCAGCTACCACGGTTGGGGTGGAGCGATGGGGATAACTTGAAATCTGGAAGTAAAAATGGCTGGTGTCCATTTTGGAATACATATTTACCATATGAGATTGCATCCATATAGATGCAATAATGTGAAATCATTTGGTAAATATCAATAAAAAGGCAATAAACATGCTATTAAATGGTTTTAGCTGAATCTTAGCATAATAAAGTTTATTGAATCATCTCAATTCTCTGAGTTATTTTCCTCTGTTAAGTCAGCATAGATTTGTATTTCCTTGTTCCTAATTCTGTCGTTTAAAAGCACTATCCCACCAACCGACATCTACTGTATATATTCACCTAGATTGGTAAATTAGATTATAAGATATGACAGTAAGCAATGGCGAACATTTAAAGAAATAATTCCTGATTCTCACTGAATTTACATTCCCTTGGAGAATAAAAACCCCACAGGAAAAATAATCCCAACGTGGCTAACTAGAGAAGTTAAGGATAGTGTTAGATTAAAAGAAAAGGCTTACAATGTTGACAAAAAGAGCAGTAAGCCTAAGGGGGGTTGGGAGGGTTTTTAGAAATTAACAAAGGATGACCAAGAAATTGATAAATTGAATATGAGAGTAAACTAGCAAGAAATATAAAAACAGATTGTAAGAGCTTCTACAAATGTGTAAAAAGGAAGAGATTAGTGAAAGTAAACGTGGGTCCCTTAGAGTTTGAGACAGGAGAAATTATAATGGGGAATAAGGAAATGGCAGAGATATTAAACAAATATTTTGTATCTGTCTTCACAATAGAATACACAAAAAAACCCGGAAATAATGGGGAACCAAGAGTCTAACGAAAGTGAGGAACTTAAAGCAATTAAGATTAGTAAAGAAAAAGTACTGGAGAAATTAATGGACTAAGAGCTGACAAATCCCCTGGACCTGATGGTCTACATCCTTGGGTTTTAAAAGAGGTGGCTGCAGAGAGAGTGGATGCATTGGTTTTAATCTTGCAGAATTCCCTAGATTCTAGAACGGTCCCTGTGGATTGGAAGGTAGCAAATGTAACCCTGCTATTCAAGAAAGGAAGGAGAGAGAAAGCGGGGAACTATAGGCCAGTTAGTCTGACATCAGTATCAGGGAAAATGCTAAAGTCTATTATTAAGGACAGAGTGACAGGGAACTTAGAAAATCATAATATGATTAGGCAGAGTCAACAAGGCTTTATGAAAGGGAAATCGTGTTTGACAAATCTATTAGAGTTTTTTGAGCATGTAACTATTAGGGTAGATAAAGGAGAACCAATGGATGTAGTGTTTTTGGATTTTCAAAAGGCATTTGATAAGATGCCACATAAAAGGTTGTTACACAAGATTAGGACTCATGGGATTGGGGGTAATATTTTAGCATGATTAGAGGATTGGTTAACAGACAGAAAACAGAGAGTAGGAATAAACGGGTCATTTTCAGGTTGGCAGGTTGTAACTAGTGGGGTGCCGCAAGGATCAGTGCTTGGGTCTCAGCTGTTTACAGTCTATATTAATGACTTAGATGAGGGGACCGAGTGTAATATATCCAAGTTTGCTGATGATACAAAGCTAGGTGGGAAAGTAAGCTGTGAGGAGGACACAAGGAGGCTGCAAAGGGATATAGACAGGTTAAGTGAGTAGGTGAGAAGGTGGCAGATGGAGCAAAATGTGGGGAAATGTGAAATTATCCACTTTGGTAGGAAAAATAGAAAAGCAGAATATTTTTTAAAAGGTGAGAGACCAAGAAATGTTGATAATCAGAGGGATTTGGGTGTCCTTGGACATTTTTTTTAAAAATTCGTTCATGGGATGTGGGCGTCGCTGACGAGGCCAGCATTTATTGCCCATCCCTAATTGCCCTCGAGAAGGTGGTGGTGAGCCGCCTTCTTGAACCGCTGCAGTCCGTGTGGTGACGGTTCTCCCACAGTGCTGTTAGGAAGGGAGTTCCAGGATTTTGACCCAGCGACGATGAAGGAACGGCGATATATTTCCAAGTCGGGATGGTGTGTGACTTGGAGGGGAACATGCAGGTGGTGTTGTTCCCATGCGCCTGCTGCTCTTGTCCTTCTAGGTGGTAGAGGTCGCAGGTTTGGGAGGTGCTGTCGAAGAAGCCTTGGCGAGTTGCTGCAGTGCATCCTGTGGATGGTGCACACTGCAGCCACAGTGCGCCGGTGGTGAAGGGAGTGAATGTTTAGGGTGGTGGATGGGGTGCCAATCGAGCTTCTTGATTGTTGTTGGAGCTGCACTCATCCAGGCAAGTGGAGAGTATTCCATCACACTCCTGACTTGTGCCTTGTAGATGGTGGAAAAGCTTTGGGGAGTCAGGAGGTGAGTCACTCGCCGCAGAATACCCAGCCTCTGACCTGCTCTCGTAGCCACAGTATTTATATGGCTGGTCCAGTTCAGTTTCTGGTCAATGGTGACCCCCAGGATGTTGATGGTGGGGGATTCGGCAATGGTAATGCCATTGAATGTCAAGGGGAGGTGGTTAGACTCTCTCTTGTTGGAGATGGTCATTGCCTGGCATTTATCTGGCGCGAATGTTACTTGCCACTTATGAGCCCAAGCCTGGATGTTGTCCAGGTCTTGCTGCATGCGGGCTCGGACTGCTTCATTATCTGAGGGGTTGCGAATGGAACTGAACACTGTGCAGCCATCAGCGAACATCCCCATATCTGACCTTATGATGGAGGGAAGGTCATTGATGAAGCAGCTGAAGATGGTTGGGCCTAGGACACTGCCCTGAGGAACTCCTGCAGCAATGCCCTGGGGCTGAGATGATTGGCCTCCAACAACCACTACCATCTTCCTTTGTGTTAGGTATGACTCCAGCCACTGGAGAGTTTTCCCCCTGATTCCCATGGACTTCAATTTTACTAGGGCTCCTTGGTGCCACACTCGGTCAAATGCTGCCTTGATGTCAAGGGCAGTCACTCTCACCTCACCTCTGGAATTCAGCTCTTTTGTCCATGTTTGGACCAAGGCTGTAATGAGGTCTGGAGCCGAGTGGTCCTGGCGGAACCCAAACTGAGCATCGGTGAGCAGGTTATTGGTGAGTAAGTGCCGCTTGATAGCACTGTCGACAACACCTTCCATCACTTTGCTGATGATTGAGAGTAGACTGATGGGGCGGTAATTGGCCGGATTGGATTTGTCCTGCTTTTTGTGGACAGGACATACCTGGGCAATTTTCCACATTGTCTGGTAGATGCCAGTGTTGTAGCTGTACTGGAACAGCTTGGCTAGAGGCGCAGCTAGTTCTGGAGCACAAGTCTTCAGCACTACAGCTGGGATGTTGTCGGGGCCCATAGCCTTTGCTGTATCCAGTGCACTCAGCCGTTTCTTCATATCACGTGGAGTGAATCGAATTGGCCGAAGACTGGCTTCCGTGATGGTGGGGATATCGGGAGGAGGCTGAGATGGATCATCCACTCGGCACTTCTGACTGAAGATGGTTGCAAACGCTTCAGCCTTGTCTTTAGCACTCACGTGCTGGACTCCGCCATCATTGAGAATGAGGATGTTTGCAGAGCCTCCTCCTCCCGTTAGTTGTTTAATTGTCCACCACCATTCACGACTGGATGTGGCAGGACTGCAGAGCTTTGATCTGATCCGTTGGTTGTGGAATCGCTTAGCTCTGTCTATAGCATGTTGCTTCCGCTGTTTAGCATGCATGTAGTCCTGAGTTGTAGCTTCACCAGGTTGGTACCTCATTTTTAGGTACGCCTGGTGCTGCTCCTGGCATGCTCTTCTACACTCCTCATTGAACCAGGGTTGATCCCCTGGCTTGTTGGTAATGGTAGAGTGAGGAATATGCCGGGCCATGAGGTTACAGATTGTGGTGGAATACAATTCTGCTGCTGCTGATGGCCCACAGCGCCTCATGGATGCCCAGTTTTGAGCTGCTAGATCTGTTCTGAACCTATCCCATTTAGCACGGTGGTAGTGCCACACAACACGTTGGATGGTGTCCTCAGTGCGAAGACAGGACTTCATCTCCACAAGGACTGTGCGGTGGTCACTCCTACCAATACTGTCATGGACAGCTGCATCTACGACAGGTAGATTGGTGAGGACGAGGTCAAGTAAGTTTTTCCCTCGTGTTGGTTCGCTCACCACCTGCCGCAGGCCCAGTCTAGCAGCTATGTCCTTCAGGACTCGGCCAGCTCGGTCAGTAGTGGTGCTACCGAGCCACTCTTGGTGATGAACATTGAAGTCCCCCACCCAGAGTACATTTTGTGCCCTTGCTACCCTCAGTGCTTCCTCCAAGTGGTGCTCAACATGGAGGAGGACTGATTCATCAGCTGAGGGAGGGCGATAGGTGGTAATCAGCAGGAGGTTTCCTTGCCCATGTTTGACCTGATGCCATGAGATTTCATGGGGTCCAGAGTCAATGTTGAGGACTCCCAGGGCCACTCCCTCCTGACTGTATATCACTGTACCGCCACCTCTGGTGGGTCTGTCCTGCCGGTGGGACAGGACATACCCAGGGATGGTGATGGAAGAGTCTGGGACGTTGGCTGAAAGATATTATTCTGTGAGTATGGCTATGTCAGGCTGTTGCTTGACTCGTCTGTGGGACAGCTCTCCCAATTTTGGCACAAGTCCCCAGATGTTAGTAAAGAGGACCTTGCAGGGTCGACTGGGCTTGGTGTTTTTTTGCCGTTGTCGTGTCCGGTGCCTAGTGGTCCGATGCCGGGTGGTCCGTCCGGTTTTATTCTTATTCTGACTTTTCGTAGCGAGATTTTACAACTGAGTGGCTTGCTTGGCCATTTCAGAGGGCAATTAAGAATCAACCACATTGCTGTGGATCTGGAGTCACATATAGGCCAGACCGGGTAAGGACGGCAGGTTTCCTTCCCTGAAGGACATTAGTGAACCAGATGGGTTTTTACGACAATCCGGTAGTTTTATGGCCACCATTACTGATACTAGTATTTTAATTCCAGATTTTTATTTAATTAATTGAATTTAAATTCGCCAGCTGCCGTGGCAGGATTTGAACTCATGACTCTGGATTTTAATCCAGGCCTCTGGATTATTAGTCCAGTAACATAACCACTATGCTACCGTACCCATGGAAAAAGTTAACATGCAGGTTCAGCAAGCAATTAGGAAGGCAAATGGAATGTTAACCTTTATTGCAAGGGGATTGGTGTCTAAGAGTAAGGAGGTCTTGCTGCAATTATATAGGGCGCTGGTGAGATCACACCTGGAGTACTGTGTTCAGTTTTGGTCTCCTTACCTAAGGAAGGATATACTTGCCTTAGAGGGGGTGCAACAAAGGTTCATTAGATTGATTCCTGAGATGAGAGGGTTGTCCTATAAGGAGAGATTGAGTAGAATGGGTCTTTATTCTCTGGAGTTTAGAAGAATGAGAGGTGATCTCATTGAAACGTATGAAATTCTTAGAGGGCTTGACAGGATAGATGCTGAGAACCTGTTTCCCCTGGCTAGAGAGTCAAGAACTAGTGGTCATAGTCTCAAGATAAGGGGCCGGCCATTTAGAACTGAGATGAGGAGAAATTTCTTCACTTGGAGGGTTGTGAATCTTTGGAATTCTCTACCCCAGATGGCTGAGAATGCTCATTCATTGAGTATATTCAAGACTGAGATCGGTGGATTTTTGTTCACTCAGGGAAACAAAGGACATGGGGATAGGGCAGGAAAGTGGAGTTGAGGTTGAAGTTCAGCCATGATCTGATTGAATGGCGGAGCAGGCTCGAGGGGCCATATGGCCTACTCCTGCTCCTATTTCTTATGTTCTTATGCTCTTATGTTTAACAGTCTGACTACTGCTTTTTTCCTCAAGTTTATTTCTGTGCAAGCTTGCTTTGTGCTGGCTGGTTGCCTCGTGCATACTCAAAACTAACAGTATGCAGCTTAGGGATTTTCTGCTCTGAATAAATGGAAAATTAAATTCCCAGAGGCTCCAGCGCCTTCCCATTCTTTATACCTGCTGGGGCAAATTTTTCACCCTACCCAATTTACCTCGAGTTGATCTTCCCAGGCATTCCTTTACATCCAAATGCAATGACAGGACATCTGTCCTAGTAATTCTAGGTCTGACCTGGAGTAAATTACCCACTTTTCAATTTACCTGTGCAACTGCAGAACAATGGACAGGTTCATCATTAATCACCTTTCAGAAAGCCTTAACAATCAGAACATGGCTCTTTCTCAGAACGTTTCGCCAATGTTCCTTAATCCATTTTTGGAGGCACATGAATTCTCAGAGCAGCATTAAACTTGGATGATCAGCTCATTAGTGATTTTTACTGATATTGCTGCACCTTTTATTCATATCTACATCTTCATTAAAACTACTGAACCAAGGAAAATAGCATAAAAGGTTCATTCCTATCTCTTGTATCAATAGATGAATACCAGCAACCAGGCAAGGCCTGTTCCTGCAATGGTTTTCAGTTTGGATAAATAGATTTTCTGTCAGCCCATTTGGATGAGATATTCCACACAGTAAGCAGTTCTGTACAAGTGCCTGTTAACTAGCTGTTTCATATTTTCATAGCATGTGGAGGCAGAAGCCCTTTCATTCTACAATCACTCCATTGATTTCACTTAACTGGCCATATGTCTCTTTAAGCATCAGGTTATAACATTACATCGGCTGTGTGCAAAAATAAAGTACCATCCATTGATAGCATTTTCTTAATGAAACTATTTTTACAGTTGAACAGGTAAAAAAGCAAGGGAGCAGGACACAGGAATGCCTGAATTATATTAGAATGCTCAAAATGCAGTTTGAGGAGGCTTGTAAACTTCGCTTTTGACTTTAGTAGTTCAATGCCAAATGCTTTATCAGTAATGATGGAAAACTACAATACACACTTACTTATGAAGGAACAAGTGTCTCCTCTTCTACTGACCTTGAGCTTTGCTTTATTAATGACATTGGTGAGTGAGTGAGTGAAACAGCAGGCAACAATTCCTATTTCATGTCAAATGACAGTCTTTGGATATTTATTCCAGTGCCAATCTTTAGTTCTCTGTGCTTTGTTTATTTAAGGCCCAGTTTATCCAAAAGTAATGTAAAACAGTGATGATCTTGTGGGTACAAAAAGGTGATAAATGAATGCACAAAACTGAGGCTGAGCCAGCCTATTGTAAATCTTGCTGTGAATTTTTCCAAGGAACAAAACTTTGTGCAAAATTAAATTGAAATTGTTTGCACAATCCTCGGACAATAGTTCAAATTGGGTTTTGTACATTCTATAAACTGGGGTTGTAATCAGGATAAAGCCAGAATTGTGAAAAGCAAGGGAGGGTAAAGATTCACAAAGGGGCTGTTAAAATGATAGGATCTACTTTATCTCATAAAATCCCCTTCCCCCTTTTCGTACCGGTCCAAAGGCAATTTATTTGTCTCATTGGCGGTCACTTGGGCCTAGAATTTCCTTGGAGCCAGCCCTCTTCCACTGCCGTACTTTTGCTGGAAGTGCGACGGAAACCCCATTTACACCATAAACGGGGTTTAGCCACACTTCCGGTGAAGTTCTAGTGGCGGAGCGAGAGCAGCTCTGAGGAAATTCCCTGGGCTTGGATTGCTATTCATAGGGGCTGAAATTCTTGTTTTCCTGGGAAACGGGATGAATGGCTATATTTAGTCAAAATGAACAGGCTAGTACCAAAATCTTAGGAACACACCCAATTGAAACCCATGGCTCCTGAGAATGCAATTTCATTGGTGGCATCAAAAAAATACCAGTCAATCATAATGTACCTGAAATAGTGACTGCTTTTCAAGCAGCTCATGAGCCAGTTGATTGGTATAAATATTGAGAAGTTTGTTTATCCTGCTGTGGACAGCGTAACTGTAGAGAATGACCAAGTGATAAATGGGAAAATCTCATTTTAGCAACCAGGCACCACAAGTCTTTGCAGACTGTGTAATGGGATGATGTAAAGTCGTTTTTGTGGTGAATGGCAGTGCCTGTTAATACAGAGGATGAGGCATGCATGGGATTAGGTCACAGACATGGTGGATACTGTCTCAAAAGCAAGGGGAACTTGTACAGAAGTGAGAAAAAGTTCCACAACTTAAGGAGGAGTACAAAGTTAAGACTTAAATATCAGTGTGAAGTTGCAGCACAGGGCATGTATGCATCGAATGGAAAGTTGTATTTGTAAAAGATATATACCTTAATGGTTACATGTGATCATTCAGTGAGGCCATTCATTTTAGGCAAGCTGCACCTGGTAAAAGTGTTGAGTCTTTTGTTCTGTTGCCTCCTTTCTATGGGAAAAGTAACAGAAGTATTTCCCCTAGCAAACAAGGCTTCTGTCACTTACTTGATGCTATAGACTGAAGTCTGACTAATGTTCTAAATGTTACTAGTGGTGGCTTGAAAGAATCCAGTGGCAAAAAGTTCAATCCTCTGGTGACTTTCACATGACTGCTACTGAACGAAACCTTGCCTGCAGGTCAGGCTCCAGTAGATGGCATAACTCTGTCACAGCCTCCCTCGTGAAGTAGAGGCAGCAAAGGCAGTCATGGTCGAGTAGCTGTGCCAATGCTTCAAAACATAGTTCCAGGGCCAAATCCAAGTGGGCACCAGATGCATGAGGTGCAAGTACAGCTGCCTTTCTTCCCTGTGCCTGAACTCCTCTTTATCCTACAAAGGCAAGGCACGATGAAATGCTTAAGCTGTGAAGTGTGGTAGGAGTGAGGTTGGCTGCTGAATCCAAGATAATGATGTCCTTGTAGAATCACAGGGTGAGATACTAAGGATCGATGCTAAAAGTATAGCAGACAAAATGGAAGAGCAGAAGTTCAACTAATGCAGGGCAGGCGTATGGGTTGCTGAATGCCCCTCCTGAGTCACACGGGGATTCTGACCTCAGTGGATCAGCTTTGAGACAGAGGCTGGTACAGCAACAGGAACATAAGGGTTGATACAGAAATCTGGCCCTCCCATCTGGAATTCGCTCACAGACAATTCTTGGGAAATCATGGGCATACAGTCACTGATTTTCCTTCCATTCATTTTAATGGACAGAAAATTATGGGCTATGTGCCTGCAATTTCCGAAGGTCCACTCCCTTCGAGCACGGGATCACATGAAATCATCCTGACACTGAGCAGTCATTTGCCTCCTTGCACATAATATTGGAAGGTGGTTTGGGCAGTGTGGAGGAGTCCAACATACCATCTCCTATATAGGAACACAGGAACAGAAGTAGGCCATTCAACAACTCAAGGCTGTTTCGCCATTCAGTTGGATCATGGCTGATTTGTACCTCAACTTTGTTTACCCGCCTTTGATCCATAACACTTAATATCCTTACCTAATAAAAATCTATCAATCTCAGCCTTGAAAATTTCAATTGACAAAGCGTCCATAGCATTTTGGGGGAGAGAATTATCCTCCGTATGAAAAAGTGCTTCCTGATTTCACTGCTGATTGGCCTAACACTAATTTTAAGATAATGCCCTCTTGTTCTGGATTCCCCGACCAGAGGAATAAGCTTCTTTGGGCATGTTTTTAGCTGGGAGCTGAGAACCCAGCCCGTCTTTAGAATTCGCATGGGGAACCGGGAAACCAAATGAGTGCATCGCAATCTGTGATCGCAACTCAACTGAAGGTGAGTGTTTGTGCTTCCAGGTTTTCCACTCGCCAGGTAGCCAATCAATCAAGAGCTGCGAATCAGAGATGGGGGCAGGAGGGAAAGAGAGATATTGGGCCCTGCAAGAAATCAGAGGGATCAGGGAGGTGGGGTGTCGTGGACGATATTGTGGGTCTTGGATAAGATCGGGGGGGGCCAGCAAGCGGGCAGTGGTGGGGGTGGGGTCTAGCATCGGTTGGGGTGACGATCTGGATTCTTTCCCCTCAGTCTGGTTCAGTAAAAACTGAAGTCGAATACATTTTAAAGTTCATCACAACTTTAATAGCAGGTCTTAGTCTGTAGCTTCAATTCAGATTCCTGAGAGAATCCGAACGATTCTAACAGAATAAGGAGACAAAGACAAAGACAAAAACTCATACCTTTATACAGATCGATAGGGGTTGGAACATCATTAACACAAGAGTCAACACCAATCATAAGCCGGGCACAGGTTGCCATGCGAGGTTACATTATTGCCGGCCAATCATAGATCGTCCATGTGCTGACCATGTTGCTGTTAGACATCAAAGGGGATACTTCCTCACCTTCCAACTTGGAATGTCTTTCAACTTTGGCTAAGCTCGTTACCTATATTGATCTGCCATAAACATGGAGACATTCAGACCAGTCGTTGAATCACATCAAAGACTCTACATTGATAAGACCATGCAAACCTGCTGACTACGCAAACATATGGCCCAGCAGGAGGCCAGGCCACCTGTACCAATCTCAGTTACTAACTAATTAACCCTTTCTAACCATTTTGCATTCTGCTTCTTTGCCACGTAGGCATTTTAATATTTTACCAAAAACTGACAACGTAGGGATTCTCGGGGCGGGGGGGGCGTCCAGCATCGGGGGGAGGTCCAACATTGGCGGATGGGGTGTGATCCAGCATCAGAAGATCAGGGGCGTCCAGCATCGGAAGTTAGAATCATAGAATGGTTACAGAAAGAGGCCATTCGGCCCTTCGAGCCCGTGCCGGCTATTCGTAAGAGCAATCCAGTTAGTCCCATTCCTCCACTCTTTCCCCTTGAAATTTTTTTCTCTTCAACTATTTATCCAATTCCTTTTTGAAAGGCACAATTTAATCTGCTTCCACCACCCTTTCAGGCAGCGCAACCCAGATCATAACAACTCGCAGCGTAAAAAAGCTTTTCCTCCTGTCGCCTTTGGTTCTCTTGCCAGTGACCTTAGATCTGTGTCCTCTGGTTCTCGAACCTTCTGCCAATAGGAACAGTTTCTCTTTATTTTCTTTATCTAAACCCTTCATGATTTTGAACACTTCTATCAAATCTCCTCTCAACCTTCTCTGCTTTAAGGAGAACAACCCCAGCTTCTGCAATCTATCCAAGTAACTGAAGCCCCTCATCCCTGGAACCATTCTAGTAAATCTTTTCTGCACCTTCTCTAAGGCCTTCACATCCTTCCTAAAGTGTGGTGCCCAGAATTGGACACAATACTCCAGTTGCCTCCAGTTATAAAGCCCAGGATCCCGTATGCTTTTTTAACCGTTTTCTCAACCTGTCCTGTCACCTTCAAAGATTTGTGCAGATATACCTCCAGGTTTCTCTGTTCCTGCATCCCCTCTAGAATTGTACCGTTTAGTTTATATTACTTCTCCTCATTCTTTCTGCCAAAATGTATCACTTCATAATTCTCTGTGTTAAATTTCATCAGCCATTTGTCTGCCCATTCCACCAGCCCTATGTCCTCTTGAAGCCTATCACTATCCTCCTCATTGTTTATTACACTTCCAAGTTTTGTGTCATCTGCAAATTTTGAAATTGTGCCCTGTACACCCAAGTCCAAGTCATTAATATATATCAAAAAAAGCAGTGGTCCTAGTAATGACCCCTGGGGAACACCATTGTACACCTTCCTCCAGTCCGAAAAACAACCGTTCACCACTACTGTCTGTCTCCTGTCACTTGGCCAATTTTGTATCCATGCTGTCACTGCCCTGTTTATTCTATGGGCTTCAATTTTGCTGACAAGCCTATTATGTGGTACTTTACCAAACGCCTTTTGAAAGTCCATATACACAACATCAGCTGCATTAACCTGCCTTATCTTCCTAATTCTGTACTCACTAGCGTGTGGCACTGGGAGTAATCCAGAGATTACTACCTTTGAGGTCCTGCTTTTTAACTTCCTCCCTAGCTCTTGAATCTTTGACCGCAGGACCTCATCCCTTTTCTTTCCTATGTGGTTGGTACCTACATGGACCACGACTTCTGGCTGTTCCCTTTCCCCCTGCAGAATGTTTTGTACCCTCTCCATTCATTTCTTTGCAGAAATAAGTACATTAAGCAAATAGCAGTTTATTGATGCTAAGTATGTACGGAGCTGAAATTCCACTGCCTTCCATAACTCTAGCAAGAGTGCTCCAGAAGGACCAGAAATTAGGCCAGGACATGGACATGCTGGGTCCAAAACCTACGTCGGAGGTTTTTTTGGGCCTTGTAAGAGGTGGAGCCTCTGACCACCCTTTACAAGGTCAATAACAAAGGAATGGGCAGGGTCGAGTGCAGAGACTTCCAATAACAGGAGTTCCCATGTCTCCAACCTTCCAACAGCTGGACACATCATCGATAGTGGTGAGACCAGTTGTACCAGGCTGTCAAACAATGCTATTGGACCCCACCTCAGGATCCAGGCTGGAATCATGCCCTGGATCCTTGAAGATTTATGGGTGGTGCTATTTTTTTCACATTTTAAAGCAATCACTGTAAAGGGGGCAAAGATGAGGGGGAGCTTCATCTTTACCAGGGGCAGCCTGCATCTGGATCACTATGCTACAGTTTGCAGCCTCCGGGGAAAGGCACCCGAGAGGTGCCCTTAATGGTCCCGGTGCCCACCATTGTCATGGAAACGAAGAGAACTTTTTGTCACTTTGGCGGGGCCAGTGGCAGGCGCCTCCCATCATAAGTGCTGGGATGCGCCTCCTTGCTGATTTTTAGGCCCCATAGAAAATGACAGAGGGAGTTGCTTTTGGATTTGGAAAGTGGCAGCACAGAATAGCTCATGAGAAAAAGTATTTGCCTTACCTTCCAAAGAGCTGCTCCAAAGTACTGCAGGATAAATCTGTCAATTCCCCACCCTTACCCCACCACAAGTCTTGAGCCTTAGGTATTGGCAATATTTAAACCTGCTAGAAAAAGCAAAATATTGCAGATGCTGGAAATCTGAAATAGAAACAGAAAATGCTGGAAAAACTCAGCAGGTCAGGCAGCATCTGTGGAGAAAGGAAGGCGGGGTTAATATTTTTCAAGTTGACCATGTAGCTGTAGAATAGTGCACAGCTTCCTCGGTAGTGACCTCAACACGCCAAAAGTGCGAGTACAGGTAAGAAATATCCATTAAAAAATGGCCAAATCTATTTTGGGTTTCATAAATAATTACCAGACATCCGTTTTGTTTTATTACATAGATTTATGTAGAATGTACAGCACAGGAACAAGTCATTCGTCCCAATTGGTCCATGCCGGTGTTAATGCTCCACACAAGTCTCCTCCCACCTCTCTTCATCTAACTCTATCAGCATATCCTTCTATTCCTTTCTCCCTCATGTGTTTATCTAGCTTCCCCTTAAATGCATCTATGCTAGTCACCTCAACTACTCCTTGTGATAGCGAGTTCCACATTCTAACCACTCTCTGGATAAAGAAGTTTCTTCTGAATTCCTTATTGGAATTATTAGTGATTATCTTATAATGCAAGGAAAAGCAAGGACGTCATGATGAACCTTTATAAAACCCTGGTTCGACCACAACTGGAGTATTGTGTCCAGTTCTGGGCACCACACTTTAGGAAGGATGTGAAGGCCTTAGAGAGGGTGCAGAGGAGATTTACTAGAATGATTCCAGGGATGAGGGACTTAAATTATATGGGTAGACTGGAGAAGCTGGGATTGTTATCCTTGGAACAGAGAAGGTTGAGAGAAGATTTGATAGAGTTATTCAAAATCATGAAGGGTCTAGTCAGAGTAGATAGAAGGAAACTGTTCCTATTGGTGGAAGGGTCAAAAACCAGAGGGTATAGATTTAAGGTGATTGGCAAAAGAACCAAAGGTGACATGAGGAAAAACTTTTTTACACAGCGAGTGGTTATGATCTGGAATGCACTGCTCGAGGGAGTGGTGAAGGCAGATTCAATCATGGCTTTCAAAAGGGAACTGGATAAGTACTTGAAATGAAAAAATGTGCAGGGCTACGGGGATAGGGCGGGGGAGTGGGACTAGCTGGATTGCTCGTGTATAGAGCCAACGCGGACTCGATGGGCCGAATGGCTTCCTTCAGTGCTGTAACCTTTTTATGATTCTACATTTATGGCCCTTAGTTTTGGTCTCCCCCACAAGTGGAAACATCTTCTCTATGTCTATCCTATCAAAACATTTCATAATCTTAAAGACCTCTTTCAGGTCACCCCTCAGTCTTCTCTTTTCGAGAGAAAAGAGCCCCAGCCTATTCAATCTTTCCTGATAGGTATAACCTCTCAGTTCTGGCATTATCCTTGTGTATCTATTTTGCACCATCTACAGGGCGTCTAAATCCTTTTTATAATATGGAGAACAATTTTAACACTCAAGGACGGGTGGGTTGGGGTCGGGTGAGCAGTGAAAATATTATGTTTTCAGCACTTAAAGCCAATATTTAAAGGGCCAGTTTAAGAATTTAAACCGCTTAATGCGGTTAACTTTTTGTGTATTGAGTAACACAAACCATTTTAACTTCTCCTGAACGTGTCTCCCGTGGCCTTTGAAACACATCACAGAAATGGAGGCAAGTTGCAGCCGACCCTCATTTGGACCTTTAAACCAGTGATTGACACAATGTGAATAAAAGGTGAGTTTTTGCAGCAGGGCAATCAGTTCTCTCAGACTGGGAGTTATTTGTGTTTAGACTGAGATTTCTTTGTTCACGCTCAGAATTCTTGTGTTCAGATATATTTAGCTACATTGTGGACCCCCTCAAACTGACAACATCTGGATTGGGGGGAGGGGTGCAATGGATTTAATCAACAGTACATCTGAGGAGGAGGCACAGCACCATCCATGGCAGGCACAGTGTGCAGTTCTGGGAGTTGCAGCTCCACTAGACAGAGGTGCGTCACAAGGACCTGCAGAAGAGCAGAGAGGGGACCAACGGAGGGGCTGAGGTGGCAGGAGGCACTACCCACATGAGAGGGTGTACAGGGAGAGGCTGAGCTTTCTGGACCTCTCTGAGGAGTAGAGCCTACGAGGGCTCAGATTGAGTTGCCAGGTGGTCACAGACATCTGCGCGCTCCATCATGCAGAGCTGCTCTGGGCTCGGCCAGGTGGCTGCGCGTTGCCCGTCGCACTCAATGTAACCACAGGCCTCAATTTCTTCGCCTCCGGATCCTTCCAGGGTGCCACCAGTGACATCACCAGTGTCTCTCAGTCGTCTGCACATAAGTGCGTATGATTGGTCACGGAAGGCTTGTTTGCCCAAGGCATTTGACTACGCCAACTTCCCCTGCGACGATATCAGCCAGACTGAGAGGCAGTGGGTTTTAACTCTCTCGGTGGCTTCCCATGGGTGCAGGGCGCAATTGATTGCACACAGGTAGCAATCCGAGGACCACCACATGAATCAGGACTGTTCATCAACCAAAAGGGATATCACTCCATCAATGCACAGCTGGTTTGTGTCCACCGGAGGAGGTTTCTGCAGGTGTGTGTCAAATTTCCTGGCAGCTGCCATGATTCCTTCATTTTGCGCGAGTCCAACATCCCAGCCCTCTTCCACACACAAGACAGGCTTAAGGGCTGGCTCTTTGGAGACAAGGGATACCCCCTGCAGACATGGCTCATGACACCTGTGAACACCCCAGCGGTACAACGATAGTCACATCATAACCAGGTCTGTCACTGAACAAACTATAGGAATACTGAAGATACGTTTCAGGTGCCTGGATCGATCTGGGGGAGCCCTTCAGTACTCACCAGCGTGGGTGTGCAGAATAATAGTCGTGTGTTGCGTCCTGCACAACATCGCTCAGCAGAGAAGGTTACAGGTGGAGGAACTTGAATGAGCTCATGAAGCATCCTCATCTGAAGGCAACATTGAAGAAGACAATGAGGAGGAGGAGGAGGAGGAGAAGATGGGCAACCCATCATTAGAGCAGCAGCACACATGGCTGCTTGTGATGCTAGGGAGTCACTCATATCTAACAGGTTCTCATAGGGAGATCCGCAAACTGAAGATACTGAACTACTCAGGCCGCCTGGAACAACCACCACCACCACCGACACCAGCCCCCGCCCCCCTCCGCTTGCACAAAACAGTCCTTCAACCACACATACAACAATTGTACACGCGCCCAATGGGTGGCATCAAGTCTTGGCGTTCATGATGAAACACATAAAAGGGCGCTTTCTAAAAAGGGACTCAAGAATGGACAAGACGTGGCAGCAGTGGTGAGATTTATAACATTTAATGTGCATGTAAGAAAAAACAAATATAAATGAAAAACATAACATTCTGTCAGATACCCTTGTGCAAACCATTGGTGATTAGAAAACCTTAGTCTTCCTCTTCCTACCACTTCTAGGAGGTGCATCCCCTTTGGCTTCAGCAGAGGTAGTCGCAGGTTGCTCAGGTCCCTGCCCTGACTGCTGAGATGCTCTCGGTCTACGACCTCTGGATTTTGGAGCCCATGACGGCCCCACCAAAGCTCCATCTGCACCTGTGCAGGGGCAGACTTGGCCATCGGGAGAGCAGGCAGCATTGTGAGCACTGGTTGAGAGGGGGGAACGAGTGAGCCATGGGAGCGCTTTCAGTGGAGTCCCCACTTCCGTGTCCCCTTTCACCATCATCCCTCTCCAGGGCCAGGGCCACATCACTCCTACCACCCTGCTGGACGACAGCTTGGAGTTGATCTGTGAAGCGTTCTAAGGCCACGACCAAAGTATCTGTCTGCCTGTTTAAGGTGGCGGACATGTTGGCACCCAGAGTCCACATGACTGCTGTCATAGACTGAATGGACTCATCTGTGAGCTTGAAGCTCAATGGAGGTTGCCATTCACTCCAACGCAGATATTCCCACACTTACCTGCACCACCATTCCACTAATGCTGGAGGTGGACTCCTCCATCCTCTCCGCTATTGTGGAGAGTGTGCGGGGCACATTTTCCAGTACCTCGCAAAGGTGCAGCTGTGCCTCTATCATTCTCCTTCTCAACGATAGCCCCCGGGGTTCAACATCTGGATCTAGCTGAGCTGAGCTTGGAGAGGAGTGCGCCCCCGACGTGGACTCTCCTCATCTGCCCCTGCCACTAGTGTCTGGTCATGATCACTTGTGAGTGATGAATCACCAGGTGACCACCCAACCATTTGCCTAACTGGACCCACCATAGTGCCAGTATCTGCACTGGTGCATGGCTGGATATGATGTGATGGTGTGCCCTCAGAGGAATGGAGCTCCTCTGAGGAATCGCCTTCTTCCATGGCGCTTGCCTCCTCATCAATCCTTGAAGGCCCTAGAAGAGAATATAAATCAATATTAACAATCATCGCAGATGTTAGTTTGCAATGATCATACTGAGGTGTGCAACAGGTCAGTCATTGATAACATCAATTCATGATGTGTGTGAAGGATGTTTAAGTTCTGTCATCAGCCATTTGCGGGTTGTCAGTCTCGCCATCTCTGATGGCCAGGCATTCAACCGTGCAGCTGAGCTCTAAGGCCTCCTCCTCTGCCTCTGTCAGGGGTAATATTTGTGATGGCCCCCTTCCAGTCCTACTCCTCTCTCTGGCATTTTGCGCTTTCTTCTCCTATAAGGAGAGAAAGCAGAGACGTGTGAGTGAGGGTGATGTGGTCACCCGTTGGAGGCATTGCTTTTGGTGAGGCTACCAATGAAAGAGATGCATCAGAGGGTGAGTATCAGACAGATTCATCGCATTGCATCAGGATTGGAGTGAGTGGGAGTGGTGGGTTCATAAATGGGGAGGTGAGGAAATGCAGAAAGTGAAGGTAAGTTGATAATGAGACTTAAGCTGGGTGTGAGGAGTGATGTGATGGAGTAGGCTTGGCAGGACAGAGTTGGGTGGGGGGGAGAGGGGTATTGTACACCACAGGATGTAGGTGAATCAGTAACTGTACTCACTTTTCCTGACCTGGTTAGGTCATTAAATCGCTTCATGCACTGCACCTACATCCTTGCCACGGTGCTCCTGCTGCTCAGCTCCTTTGCTACCTCCAGCCAAGCTTTCTTGGTCGCAGAAGCAGGGTGCTTCCTCCGATCAGCCGGGTACAGTGTGTCCCTCCTGCTCCTCACACCAGCCAGTAGCAACTCAAGAGAAGAGTCGTTAATGTGGGGTGCTGCCTTACTCCTTTGATGCTGCATCTCTCCACATTCCTCCTTTCTTCCTCAAAATCCATGGTTGCAATGGCCCTTTAAATACTCCACTTCACAGCACGTCTTTCAACCCAGAAGTTACATTAAGGGCCTTCAATTTAGGCGCGATTGCTTGAGCCGACGCACAGAACATTTTTCTGGGTTTCCCACGCGACCATTCACCCCACCACTGACTTCCTGCCGCCATGTTAAAATTGTGTCGCGAACTGTGCACAGTACTGCAAGTGTGGTCTAACCAAGCTTCGATACAACTTTTACATAACTTCTCTGCTTTTCAATTCTATTCCTCTAGAAATGAACCCCAATGCTTGGTTTGCTTTTTTTATGGCCTTAGTAACCTGCATCACTACTTTTAGTGATGTGTGTATCTGTATCCCGAGATCCCTTTGCTCCTCTACCCTATTTAGAGTTTTATTATCCAGAAGTACGTGGCCTGCTTATTCTTTCTACCAAAATGCACCACTTTACACTTATCTATATTGAAATGCATTTGCCAATTACACGCCCATTCTGCAAGTTTATTAATGTCTTCCTGTATTTTGTCGCAGTCCTCCTCAGTATTAATACCCCCTAATTTGGTGTCGTCTGCAAATTTTGAAATTGTACTTCCGACTCCTGTGTCCAAATCATTCATGTAAATGGTGAACTACAGTGGTCCCAGCACCAGTCCTTGTGGAACACCACTTTTTTTTTATTAGTTCACGGGGTGTGGGCATCGCTGGCAAGGCCAGCATTTATTGCCCATTCCTAATTGCCCTTGAGAAGGTGGTGGTGAGCCGCCGCCTTGAACCGTTGCAGTCCGTGTGGTGAAGGTTCTCCCACAGTGCTTTTAGGTAGGGAGTTCCAGAATTTTGACCCCGCGATGATGAAGGAACGGCGATATATTTCCAAGTCGGGATGGTGTGTGACTTGGAGGGGAACGTGCAGGTGGTGTTGTTCCCATGTGCCTGCTGCCCTTGTCCTTCTAGATGGTAGAGGTCGCGGGTTTGGGAGGTGCTGTCGAAGAAGCCTTGGGGAGTTGCTACAGTACATCCAGTAGACGGTACACACTGCAGCTACGGTGTGCCGGTAGTGAAGGGAGTGAATGTTTATGGTGGTGGATGGGATACCACATCCCACCTTTTGACAGTCTGAGTAACTATCCTTAACCCCCTACTCTCTAAAACACCTCTGTGAAAGTGCATTGGGCTGTTTCTATACACTAAAGGCAATATATAAATGCAAGTAGTAGTTGTTGTTGTAAATACGGGCAGAGCACAAGAGGAAAGAGTAAATTAAGGATGAATTTGTACAAAATATTGGTCAGGCCATAGTTTTAGTGCAGTTTTTGGACCGACATTATAAAAAGAAGATAAAAACCACAGAGAGCATACAGTGTAGATGTACAGAGATACCAGGGATGGGAAACTATAGTTATGGAGTGGAAATAATGGAACTATTTCCACTGTAGCAGAGAATGCTGAGGAAATTTAATTGAGGTTTTTAAATTTTTGAAGGGTTTTGAGAAAATAAATAGAGGAAGATAATTTCATCCAGTTGGGAGTAAGTGAAGAAGGATCATCGATATAAAATCGATATAAAATTGTTTCTAAGAGAGTGAAGAGAGAGGTTAGGAGAATTTTATCAAAATTCAACTTCAGTGGGGCTGCAAAATGGACAGCAGCAGATTGGCCGGCCACCCCTTATCGATATGATTATTGAGCAGGATGTATAACTGGCTGCCGATCCGTTACCACCCATTTTGTGCCTCTACCGAAGTTGAATTTACCCCCATTACATTTGGATTGCTCCAACAAAGAGCCAGCATGGACACAATGGGCCGAACGGCTTCCTTCTGTGCTTCCTTCCTTTCTAAAATCTTGGCTACCAAAAGTCGCTTGCACCTGGAATTTTCCATGGGGTTTCTCCCAATTGCCCGCCATAATATTAGCAAAAGATTGGTGGAAACCCAGGGGAAAACATAAACGTGTTTACGCCGCTTCCCCTGGGTTTCCGTTGAAATTATGGCGGATGATCGGGAGAACCCATGCAGAAATTCAACCCCATTGATGCTAGTTGGATGAATTTTACCCCCAGTCTCACTGCCCCACTCTCTCCCTATAGCCCTGCATCTTCCTCCTATATTGAAATATTTATTGAATTTTCCCTTGAAAGATTCAAAGGTCTCAATCTCTACCTGTGGCCAATCATTTCATGCTCCAACAACCTTCTGGTTGAGATTCCTCCCTCTATTTCACCACTTTTTACTCACATTTTTACTTTATTGCTAAAATGTTTGTGCTTGTCACTCGACCAAGTTAACAATTCCTTTTTTTGCCTTGCCATCCATACCTCTGCAACAGTCATCGTTGCTGCATGGTGAAGAAAGTAATGTATTTCACTATGCATTTACTGAGTGTGGATGAGAGCAGATGATCATATTCACAAAGATCAGTACAGAGAAGGGAGGCCATTTGACCCGTTAAGCTCATTCTTTCACAGAAACTGATGATTCCCCCATCAGAGCATCTACCTACCTCTTGAACGATTCCAGAGATTTTGCCTCTATTTATGAATAGAAAGATGCCTGTAAGTTTTTGGGTGGCTTTTTGAGGGTAGAACTGGGGCTGGCCAGAATTTTCATCTGCTGCATAAATGCACATCTGACCCTAGTCTGCTTCCCAGAGTTGAACACTTAAATATTTTGGACAAGCGCCATTGGTGGTACAGCTGTGGTACACAGCTCAGGTGTGGGGAGGGCAGTAATTTGCTATGGCACATTGCTGCAGCATAAGTCTACCCGAAAGTTCTGGGGAATATGCAGAGATTTTTTTATATGCTAGTTTCCCATAAGACTGGTTTTGTAACCAATCCCCCATTTGCCCATTTGCCCAGGTGTATTATGCAACCACCCCCAAATCAGGAAAATTTTAATGGGCAGAAAAAAGAGTAAAAGCCCATAACTAGGCCTCACCCCAAATTCCAGCACCACCTGCCCAGATAATGGCGATGTTGTATCCCAGGTCCTCAGAATTTTCTGCCTCAGATCGCTACAAGGCTGCAAAAAGTAGTAAACCAGATTTTAAATTTAATCGCCTCCATATATTTTTATACCTGCCTGTTCCTGTGCACTTGAACTGTTCTTTATGACTTAACCTGTTAACAGCATCTGGTTGAACTGCAGCACATTATATAATTGGCAAATAGACCTATTATGCGATTAGTGTTGATTTTTTTTACACAACAGGGCAAAAGATGACACACAGTGAGACTATGTTGTATTAAGTGGTTGTCCTCGAATCTCAACAGGTCAGTCCGTCTATTATTACTGATATGGTTGTCTCACTGATTGAATGCATTACAGCTCAATCATCCAATAGAGAATGTCAACAGCATGTTGGAAAATTACTGAAATTGCTAGACTTTAGATGATGCATTTTAAAAAAAATCAAAGTTCCATAAAATGCCACAATTGCAGTCGGTCCCCAACGACATCATTGGAACCTGATCTGCATATTTAAAGGAAGACCCTGCAGGCTTCCGGCAGGTGTCCCTCTTGCCTGCTCTGTAGAGCAAGTTAAGATCACAACCCACAGGAAGGGAGGGGGATCATGTGGGTTAGTTGCACAGGCTATTTTAACTGTCCTCCTGCGCAAAGTGGGTGCAAGAACAGAGACACCTGGGGTATATGTGCACAAATCGTTGAAGGTAGCAGGGCAGGCTGAGAAAGTGGTTAAAGAAGCATACGGGATCCTGCGCTTTATAAATAGAAACATAGAGTACAAAAGCAAGGAAGTTATGATGAAGCTTTAGAAAACACTGGCTCGGCAAGAACTGGAGCATTGTGTCCAGTTCTGGGCACCGCACGTTAGGAAGGATGTGAAGGCCTTAGAGAGGGTGCAGAAGAGATTTACTAAAATGGTTCCAGGGATGAAGGGCTTAACTTACGTGTATATACTGGAGAAACTCGGGTTGTTCTCCTTAGAATAGAGAGGTTGAGAGGAGATTTGATAGAGGTATTCAAAATCATGGAGGGTCTGGACAGAGTAGGTAGAGAGAAACTGTTCCCATTGGCAGAAGGGTCAAGAACCAGAGGACATAGATTTAAGGTGATTGGAAAAAGAACCAAAGGCAACACGAGGAAAAACTTTTTTACACAGCGAATGGTTAGGGTCTGGCATGCACTGCCTGAGGGGGTGGTGGAAGCAGATTCAATCATGGCTTTCAAAAAGGAATTGGATAAGTACTTGATGGGAAAAAATTGCAAGGCTACGGGGAAAGGGCGGGGGATTTGGTTTAGCTGGATTGCTCTTAGAGAGGGCCAGCATGGACTCGACAGGCTGAATGGCCTCCTTCCCTGCTGTAACCATTCTATAATTCTATGATTCCAATTTCTGCTGGGTAGAAGAGGCTAAAAGGACAGGGTTAAAATCCGCCTAAAGTACTGTATTTTTCTTTGAAATACTGTCTGTTTTCAGTCAGTTTTGCAGCACAAAAGTGAGTACAATCCGATTGTGCGGCTTAACGCTGCAATCCTGCCCTAAGAAATGGGCACCAAAATACTCCTCTCCAAAGACCACAGGCTATAAATTGGGCCACGTAGCACCCATTGTGTAGGCACTACGCGGCCTCCTAAGGACCCAAAATGACCCCCGGAATGCGTGCGCACATTTCTAGCATGACGTGTGCTGGACGCCATCTTGGTAGAGGCATTTGCACATGCACAGATAACGAATGCCAGCAACACGTAAAGTAGGGAGAATATGTGGTAGATCAGCGTGCAACAAGGTGCACAGTCCCTGTCTGCCAGGGATCTGAGCGCTCACCTTATTAATGAGCGATATCAGTAACCTCATCGAGACCTCCCAAATCACCAACAGCCCTACACTCCTCAACTTTCCTCTCCCACATGCTCATCCAATCGTCCTCCTTATGATTATACATTGCTTCCTCCTGCAGCTCATCGCATAAATAAAAATCACCACCAAATGTGACTTCAAAAATGAATTTATAAATTAACACATGAATCATGTATACAACATTACACTATTCACCCTTGTGCATCCCCTTAGTGCCTGTCGTTCGTGTGTCTTTTCCTTTCCTAGTGCTCCTACAAGGTGCATCACCAGTGACTGAAGCGTGGGTGGTGGGAGGCTGCTGACCTTCAGTTGAGGAGTGGGAGACGGCCGTGGAGGACAACCTCGAGCAGCTCTGGGCCTAGAGGGCCCGGCTTCAGACTGCACCATCTCAGCCTGGACTGCAGCAATCTGGCCTGGCTGGCTGACAGGCAACAGCAAGGGCACTGGCGGAGTGGCAGGGATAGGTGCAGGAATGTTGCCCTCCTGAGAGAGGACAGCAGGTTCCACTGTCATGGCACCACTGCCACCCTCCTGGGGCGGTGCCTCAGCAATCCTGGTGACCTGCTGGAGAACGGATTGCTGGAGTGCTGTGACGTCCTGGAAGCTCCATTCTACAGTGGAACCCAGAGCCAAGATAGCAGCAGTCTGAGCTTCCAAAGTAGCAGTCTGAATTCCAAATACAGCAGTCAGACCTTTGATGGCAGATGTTTGTGCTGCAATGGAAGCTGTGACATCGGTCATCAGATGCTGCATCATGGTGTGCTGATGGAGGTGACCACCCGTTCCATGTGGGTAAGGATGGGCTCCAAGCTCTGTGCAAAGCTCTGTGCCAAGTTCGAGGTGGACTCCTCCATGCCCCGTGACATTGCACGCAAGCTTTCTTTCCAGTGCTCCAAGCATTTGGTTGTGTATGCCCATCAGCCTTCTTCTGTAGCCTGGCCCATTGAAGTCTTCATCTGACTCCTCTGCGGCAGAACTATTGTGCGACTTCGCCCTCCGGTGAGCTGGCCCCTGCGGTACCTGTTCCCCCCGCCCCGGCTCCTGCGCACTTGTGCCCGGTGTTTCAACTCGTGCAGATCCCTCTTCTATCCTAGCCTCTACACTACATGTAGTCTTCGTATCTGAGCTGGTGGCTGCGAGTGTCAGATCAAGTGATGGTGTTGCTTCATTGTCACTGTCTTCCTCTTCCTCCACCTCGGACGGTGCCGGCTTCAGTTCTTGGGTATCTGCAATGACAAAGGGAGACGGGTTGAGTTGTGGAGCGGGGGTGGACAAAGTAAGACTTGCGTGCTGACACCATCTGTAGTACGTGAGTCAGAAAAGATTGTGGGGTGAGGGAGATGTGGGAAATGAGAAGGAGGATTAGGTATGCAGAGACCCTCGTCATCAATACCTCCAGCACCGCCAGTGGCCATGGCCGCAGCGACGGCCCGCCCAATGATCCCCAGCACGGTCTCCTCCATGGGGGTGAGGACGTGTAGGCTGCCTGTCCTCCCCCAGGTCTTTGCTGCTGCCAGCTGTTATGCGCCACCTACCCCTGCAAGACAGAGGGAAGTGTGTCGGTGAGTGTCCTGCAAGGCGTTTGGGTGATGTGCCTGTCATCGTTAAATAGCTGTCAGCGTGTGTGACCTGTGAGTTGTGTATGTGTGGCTTGCAAGATTGGTACTATGTGCGGGTGAGATGCAGCATCCGAAGTGCAGTGTTGCGTACAGATGGAAAGGTGGGTGATGGGGGGGTGTCGTGCGTGGAGCAGTGGTGCAGTTGGTAGGATGTCCCACTTGAAAGTTGAATTCATTCACCTTGACTACTCGCGTCAAATCATTGAAACTTTTCCTGCACTGTACCCACGTGCATGGTGCAATGCTCCTGGCATTCACTTCCAGCACCATTTCCTCCCACTGCCTCCACAGCTGGTGTCTGGAGGGCCTCCTGCCACCCTGCGGATACAGGATGGCCCTCCGTGCTTCCACCTCATGCATCAAGGCCTGTAGTGTGTCATCCGAAAACCTTGGTACACGCTCTCCCGCAGGTCCAGCCATTATATTTTTCTTCCACCACCGATTGAATTGACAGTGCACCTCCCCTTTAAGAGATGCAGGCTACCTTTAAGTAGTGCTGGCCACGCCCCATATTGGGCCTCCTGCTGGTGCGTGCAGCCACTCAACAGCGGTGGTAGTGCTGGCTCCTCACAGCAATCATGCAGATTATCAGGCAGCACGAATCTCACGGGTTACTTGTGGACCACAACCCCTGCTCCAGGTTTTGGGGGTTAACCAATTTAACCCCCCACCAATCCCAATAGCCGTGTGCCCTGGGGTCACTCTGCTGCATGTAAAAAGGGTTGGGTAGGCGTGACCAAGCTCTCCCCACAATTTCATTTATATTTACCCCATATCTGATATTGGAAAATACCACCTCTATATAAATGGCAGTATAAGGACCACTGTGACATCCCTGTGGTTGATATTTACAGAGGAACCCTTCTCTGGTAAACTTGTTATTTTGTGCTCTGGATTTCATTGAACTGTTCTCTTGACATTAAATTGAGTACTGAACAAATTTAAAATTTTGCACTGGAGAAATGAAATTTCCCAATGTGAATCTCTCTCATCCTGCGTCTTTCAGATAAGACGTTAAACCGAGGCCCCATCTGCTCTCTCAGGTGGACATAAAAGATCCCATGGCGCTATTCGAAGTAGAGCAGGGGAGTTCTCCCCGGTGTCCTGGCCAATATTTATCGCTCACCAACACCACTAAAACAGATTATCTAGTCATTGTCACATTGCTGTTTGTGGGAGCTTGTTGTGTGCAAATTGGCTGCCGTGTTTCCTACATTACAACAGTGACTACACTTCAAAAGTACTTTATTGGCTGTAAAGCACTTTAGGATGTCCTGAGGTTGTGAAAGGCGCTATATAATGCAAGTCTTTCTTTGTTCTTTTTGCATTGTGAAAGGGAAGAGGAGGACGAAGAAATGGAAGAGGCCAGATTAGAGGAACTTAGAGTGAGACAGTACAGAAGATGTTTGTTTCCAACATGTCGCTATCCACTCCCCGTGGTTTACATACCTAGAAGGTCTTACTTAGAATTGTCTGCCTGTCAATGCCTTAGAAAGCTGCACTTCACCACCAGAGGCATTGGGAAGTTATGCCAATTGCTGGCTGCCTACATCAATGAGGACCACAGCGTTATCTGTAGTGGTGAATGTGACCAGCTCATTGAAATTTTTTGCCAGTAGATCTTTCCAGTCAACCTTAGGTGACCTTTGTCATATTAGTCAGGCAGCAGCTCACTACTCCATAAGGAAGGTCACTGATGCTCTATTCAGGGGACCTTGCAGTTCATAACCTTCTCAATGGAACCTGCGAAACAAAGAGAGTGAGGAGTCCAATTTCATAGATTGCCAAAATTCTCCCAGATGCAGAGAGCAATATTGATGGAGCGCATATGAACTTGAAAACCACATACAACAACCCCCTTAATTTAATTAATAGGAAAGAGAATGTTTAACTACTGTGTGTTGCCAATCACCTTATCTTGTATGTTAAGGTCTGCAACTCAGAAAGCTGTAGTGATATTTTTATCACGTGACAATCCACCATATCAGTCCTGTTAACTCAAACCATTGTATCAGGATTGTTGACTGGTGATCAGGGATATCCCCTGCAGTCATGGCTAATGACTCCAGTGTCGCATCTGCAGACAGAGGTAGAGAACAAATAAGATGAGGCCCATGGGAAGTGTGATAAAGCAGACCACTGACATTCTGAAGCCTCGTGTTAGGTGCGTGGACCTTTGCAGTACAGTGCAGCAAGAGTGTCCAAATGATTGTAACTTGCTACATGCTGCATATTCTGCAATGCAGAAAAGATTACTTCTTCCTGAAGCTGAAGAGGATGACAATGAAGAAGAGGGAGATTGCACTCCATTCCTACAGCGGAGAAGGATGCACTGGAAAAAGCAAAGGTGGAGTAAGAGTATCAGCATACAGCCAGGGAAAGGAGGCAGCTGATTATTGTCAATGGCTTTCAATAAAAAGAAGTTGTACAGAGAAATAAAAATCTTTTCCTCATGGCTGGTCTCCCCACACAACTGCCTCATTAGTACCTGTATTCTAAAGGCATCTGTACTTGCCTCAGTATTAGAAATCTCACTCTTAACATTTCATCAACTCATTCTACTAAGTTGCACATTCAGAAAAATGAATTCTGAAGTTTATGTAGTTAATCCATTTTTACTTTCCAGTATAATATTTTCCAAATCATTACAATAACCTCAAAAACTAACTACTATTACTACTTCTTACCACCATGTCTACCCCTTGTGCATAAATTCTTACCAGCTCAAGCTCCTATTCTCCTACTTCTATATGGTGCTCCATGAGGACAGGAGGTTGAGAGGTACTTGGTTGATACATTTGTTGGAGCCTTCGAGGGTTAATTACATAGAATGCACAGCACAGAAACAGACCCTATCAGCATATCCTTCTATTCCTTTCTCCTTCATGTGTTTATCTAGCTTCCCCTTAAATGCATCTATGCTAGTCACCTCAACTACTCCTTGTGGTAGTGAGTGCCACATTCTAACCACTCTCTGGATAAAGAAGTTTCTCCTGAATTCCCTATTGGATTTATTAGTGACTATCTTATATTTATGGCCCCTAATTCTGGTCTCCCCCACAAGGGGAAAAATCTTCTTTATGTCTACCCTATCAAACACTTTCATAATCTTAAAGACCTCTATCAAGTCACCCCTCAGTCTTCTTTTTTCTAGAGAAAAGAGCCCCAGCCTGCTCAATTTTTCCTGATAGGTATAACCTCTCAATTCTGGTATCATCCTAGGAAATGGTTTTAAGAGAGGGAAATTGTGTTTGACAAATCTACTGAAATTTTTTCAGGATGTAACTAGCAAGGTAGATAAAGGGGAATCAGTGGATGTAGTATATTTGGATTTTCAAAAGGCATTCAATAAGATGACACACCATAGGTTGTTGCATAAGATAAGGGTTCATGGGGTTGAGAGTAATATAAGAGTATGGATTGAGGATTTGTTAACGGAAAGGAAACAGAGTAGGAATAAATGGGTCATTTTCAGGTTTGCAGGCTGTAACTAGTGGGATGCCGCAAGAATCAGTGCTTGGGCCTCAGCTATTCACAATCTATATTAATGACTTAGATGAAGGGACCGAGTGTAATGTATCCAAGTTTGCTGACGATACAATGCTAGGTTGGAAAGTAAGCTGTGAGGAGGACACAAAGAGTCTGCAAAGGGATATAGGCAGGTTAAGTGAGTGGGCGAGAGGGTGGCAGATGGAGTATAATGTGGGGAAATGTGAGGTTATTCACTTTGGAAGGAAGAATAGAAAAACAGAATATTTTTTAAATGTTGAGAAACTATTAAATGTTGGTGTTCAGAGGGATTTTCGTGTCCTTGTACACGAAACATAGGGAGTTAACATGCAGATACAGCAAGCAATTAGGAAGGCCACTGGTATGTTGGCCTTTATTGAAAAGGGGTACAGGGCTTTGGTGAGACCATACCTGGAGTGCTGTGTATGGTTTTGGTCTCCTTACCAAAGGAAGGATATACTTCCTTAGAGGCGGTGCAATGAAGGGTCACTAGATTGATTCCTGGGATGAGAGGGTTGTCCTATGAGGAAAGATGGGCCTATACTCTCTGGAGTTTATAAGATTCTGAGAGGGCTTGACAGGGTAGATGCTGAGGGGCTGTTTCCTCTGGCTGGAGAGTCTAGAACTAGGGGGCATAGTCTCAGGATAAGTGGTTGGATATTAAGGACTGAAATGAGGAGGCATTTCTTGACTCGGAGGGTTTTGAATCTTTGGAATTCTCTACCCTAGCGGGCTGTGGATGCTCAGTCATTGAGTATATTCAAAACTGAGATCGATAGATTTTTAGACTCTAAGGGATATGGGGATCAGGTGGGAAAGTGGATTTGAGGTCGAAGATCAGCCATGATTCTATTGAATGGCGGAGCAGGCTCGAGGGACCGTATGGCCTACTCCTGCTCCTATTTCTTATGTTCTTATGTTCTTAAATCTTTTATGCACCGTCTCCAGTGCCTCTATATCCTTTTTATAATATGGAGACCAGAATTGTTTACAGTACTCCAAGTGTGGTCTAACCAAGGTTCTGTACAAGTTTAACATAACTCATATGATTAAGGTGACGCTCATCTCGTGAAGTTGCTGTCTCTTCCGTTAGACTTTCTCTTACAAGGGACAGTCTGATGGGCACTGAGGACAAGAAGCCCCATACAAGAGTAATGTAGTGACAGAGACAATCAGTGCAACCCGCATCACCCTGTGCCACACGGTGCAGAAAGAGGTTCAATTACATCACAAGGGTGATGAAACTAAATCAAGGCTCTGGTGCATCCTCTACCATTCAGACAGACTTCATTCATCTCCTTATTTCTCATACTTTTTCTCTCTCAGCATTTCAAGTGGTGTTGGGTCCAAGTGCGAAGCTCCTTAATGTGTTAGCATTGAAGCGGGCTTTAAAGAAGTAGGCTCATTGTCACTCTAATGAGAGACAACAATATCTGTTGCCTCTCCTTGTATTCCACTGGTGCTGGCCTAGCTTTAGAACTACTACTGGTTGATATGAAAACAAGCCAAAATAGTCCTAATTAAGCCTCGGAAGCCTTGTGACAGTGTTGCGTTTTGGCTGACTCTCAAATCATCTATTGAAATATTGATTGCTGCCACTGTGAAAGCCATCAATGTCCTTAGTACCTTCTCTTGCTGCCTTGTATCTTTTGGAGGGGAGGAAAACAATGTTGACGGTTTGCGAGTGGCATGGACATTTTCCACCATACTTGTGTATGCATCTCATGATGGTGAGATGTAATGGTGCATTGTTCCTTTAAATGAGATGTCCTTGAAGACTATCTGCAGCCCTTGTGGCAGGCAGGGTGGTCTGGAATAAAGAATGTACTTGAGCGTTTGCAGAGGTTGATCTTTGCAGAAGTGAGTTCTCCTGACACCCAAATGCCGAGAGAGAAAAAGTATGAGAAATAAGGAGATGAATGAAGTCTGTCTGAATGGTAGAGGATGCACCAGAGCCTTGATTTAGTTTCGTCACCCTTGTGAGGTAATTGAACCTCTTTCTGCACCGTGTGGCACAGGGTGATGCGGGTTGCACTGATTGTCTCTGTCACTACATTACTCTTGTATGGGGCTTCTTGTCCTCAGTGCCCATCAGACTGTCCCTCCTGACCCTCACGCCTGCCATGGATGCATCAGAAAATCTGGGGGTCCTTCCAGCTGCTGACATCTCTGAGGCTTCTGTTCCTTCTGCCATCTTTTTGAAAAGTGGTGTTACACTTTACTTGCTTGCAGCCTTATAAGGGTTGCACCAGTACGTCTAAAGCTATGCCAGCACCTGTGGACTGCAAGGAGAGGCAACAGATATTGTTGTCTCTTATGAGAGTGACAATGAGCCTACTTCTTTAAAGCCCCCATCAATACTAGCACATTAAGGAGCTTCGTACTTGGACTCAATACCCCTTGACGTAGTAAGAGAAAGGCTAACAGAAGTAAGACCCTCAGGGACAGCAGCTTCATAAGATGAGTGTCACCTTAATCATATAAGTTATGTTAAACTTGTATTTCCCTCCCTCCCAGAGGCAGTAAGCCAATGAAGGATGGTTTCCTGGCCTCCAAACTGCCCTGCATGGCTAATGAGGGGTTCTGTGGGAAATTGCAATGGCTTAGCAGCAGTTTCATATTGGCGGCTGTTAAGTCTACCCCGCCACAAACCCATCAATAGGAGGAGAATCCAGGCCTTGGGCTTTTCACCTTGAAAGGTGATGATGGATAGGGAACCTCATCGAGGTATATAAAATAATAAACACTATACAAAAGGCAAATCTGCAGCATTATTTGAAACTTCAATCTTGACAATAGGACATTGGGGCACAAGCTCAAACTAGTGAAAAGCAAATTTAGAGCTATAATCAGGAAGTTCTTCATACAGAGAGTGATAAGATACAGAATGGGTTTCCAAGCAGGAAAGTGGTGGCAAAAACCCTGGAATCATTTCGGAAACAGTTGGATGTCGTGGTGCAAAGACCACGGGTTCTTTCAGAATGGATGAACTAAAAGGGGCCAAATGGCCTCTCTCATCCATATCTATCTTGTGATCAACTGTGTAAGTAACATCAATAGTCAAGGTGGTGGCAGCATGATTAATATGGTCAAATAATACTTTCTCTCCACATCTATGCATATGTATTCCAAGTGTTTGGATCCATTCAAGGATAGATTATATCTGAGCAATCCAAAAATAAATGTACCGATCAGTATTATCTGGCTAGCTACGAGCACAAACTATTTATTGTGCCTCACACATACTGGGAAGTTAGATGTAACAGTGTAAAAAATGTGCTGCTTGAATTGAGATTTACAGGAATCCTTTTTAGTTTGAAAATGTGTTCAATTAGGAAACAAACACTTTGACTCTGAATTTCAATGTGAGTTTCCTGATCTCCTGCTGTAATGGTTATTTACGCTGTTTCTCCGGGGAGTGGGGGGTTCCACCAATTTCCCATCGAAGTTACAGCGGAAGACCAGAGAAATCCCTGCACGATATTTTTAAGATTCAGAACTGAGCCTTTTTGTATAAATTGACCCCAGGGATGCCCATTTCACCAGTGCAAAGGTCAGGAGAAAGGGATGGAGACCAGTTTCACCAAGTCTCTTCCTCTTTTACATTCTCTTGGGACTTTATGGGGGGGGTGCCGGGGTTGGGCCTGTGCCTGCAGTAGACGCAGGGACATTGCAAGCATACAAATGAGGTTGGTGGATATGTTCCAGTCTCCTGCCTCGTTTTCTTGGGAGCATGCTTATTTGGAGCTATAGTGCACTCCTTGAAACACGGCACTATGGCTTGCCTCCAGGCCCTGCAACTGGAGCGTCAGTGAGGATCCCGGGGCAGTGAGAGACTTCTCAACGTCAATCCCTGATCTATGCTGCATCAGCTCATCTCAGCCATAGAGGTGTGTGTTAAAGTTGGGCTCAATGTCTCTGGAATAGGGAGAGGAAAAATCAGCTAAGATTCCCATTCCTGATCACTATCTGGTATCTCCCTCTGGCAAATATGCATATGTGAACATCAAGTGAGAACAGGATTGGGCTTGGCAGTGATACACCAACAGTCAAATAACCTGTCAATACTCCCTGGGGGGGTATTGAAATCTGTGGGGGCTTCTGATCTACGGTATCTTCAGTGGAGGATTGGCAGAAACCCCAGAGAAACAGCGTAAATGGTTGTTTACACCTTTCTGCCAATCTTCTGCCCAAGTTATGGCAGACAATTGGGAAAATCTCAGCAGATGTTACTAACATCTGTCTAGATTCAAACATAAACAACGGTTTCTTGGGTGAGGTACCAGAGGGCTGTTGTCATCCTTGGAACTGTGCTCCAACATGCGTCAGTACTGGGCCAGACTTTACTATGCGTCTTTACATTGCTCAGGGATTTCTTGGGATCCCCCAGGAACAGGAGACTGCTTGTGCCTGGAGCAGTCACAAGCATGGAGCATCCATGCAACTAAGATAGAAAAGCTGTAATGAGGCCCCTTACCTAAAGCCGAGAAACCAGGTACGTTCAGGTTATTTCGGACACAATGCACTTTGGAGGGAGAGGAAAATCGGGGCCCATGTTTTAAGAGAAGCAAAGAAAATTGGGAAAAAATTTACTTTACATGTTACACCTTTCATCTCTGTATTGCTAATTATCCCCAGCTCTGAATCAGAACAATTTCCTCCTTGTATAATTGAAATAAAAGTTGAACAAATTGCATTGAAATATTTCCTTCAGAGAACGAAGAAACAGTAACAATGGGGTGAATATTAACCCCCTCAAAATGGGTGGGAGAGGGTCAAGGGTGGGTAAAAATTAAAAAGCGCGAAATATGATCCCAACCTGCTGTGCACATGCTTGCCGCCATTTTTACGGCAGCGGGTATCATGCCATGCGTGTGTCCCGTCTTGGACAGGTGGGACACTTCATTATAATATTTAAATCAGGCTCCCACAGTGCAGTTTGGAGCCTGATTTTAATTTAATGGTTGCCGGCCGGGTTTCCCAGGGTTTCGGGAAATCCAGCAGTTAAATGGAGACGGGAGTAGCTGGCTGAAGAAGTTAAATGCTTTTTAGGGCACTGCTTGTGAGCCAGGAGTTAACAGGAATGCCTCCCAGGCCCTCAAGCAAACTTTCTGCTGATCGCAGCCTCTCCTCGCTGTTGTGATCGACTGACCCCCCCCCCCACCTCCAAACCTGTGATCCTGAGCCTTCTGTCCGTGATCTTTCCTTCCCTCCCAATTACTAGTCCAACCCCGCCTCTTCTGCCCCATGATCTTTCCCTCCCTATCGATTGCAGTTCAGACTCCCCCACTCCTGCCCTGCGATATTTCCCGATTGCCGGGGACCATCCCGCAGGCTTTCCCACCCGGCAGCCAACCAGCCTATCAATCCGGCCGGCTGCCAGGCTGGAAACCGAATAAAAAAATGATAATGAGGTCCTGCGTCAAATTTGGCAACATCTCTGTATCCCCGGGATTTCCGGGTATCCTCCCCGCTATCACACACCCCCCACCCCCCCAACCCCGCCTCCTCATAAATATCGGGGCCAACGTATTAGTTAAGTCATGGTGACATGCATTCTTGGTATAACTGCGAGGTCCAGAGCCTGAAGCAGTTCTTTTAGCACTCGTGTGGCTATAACAGGACTGACTGGGCAAATGGAACTGTCCAATCAAATAAGGGGAAATAAAAATGACTCCTGCTGTCACTTAATCAATTGTGACTGAACAGCTGCAAATCAGTCAGTAATTTTGTATGTTGAAGTTTTTGCTATTGATGTGCAAATTGTTAAATTAGCCTTTGTTGCATAAATATTAGGTATGCACTAATTAATTAAAGGGTGGAAGGAGGTTTAACAATGAATGTTAATGCAAGGGGAACAAATGTAGATAAGGAGGTCATAATTTTACATATTGTTGTGACTGACTGAATTAATACTGTGTGTTTTGAGATAAGTGAGGAGATAATTGAAATTCCACTTGAATTTTGATTAAGCAGTATGGGAATTGAGCAATGAGGCAGTGATGGTAATGATGACATGCACGTTTGAGGCAGGAGGCCTCTTGCTGTCTGTAGAATGTTTAATTGTGTATTTGAGTGATACCTATGAAAAGGTATTAGACTACCATGACTTTATTGAACAATGTTGGTTTTTATTGACATTAATGTTCAAATTTCTATTGTATTATAGTCACTGGCAGATTGATTTTATTACCTGTCAGCTTTTCCTCATATTTAATTTGGAAAATTAATCTTTTTATAGCATATAAATGCAGAAGTTGCTGTCTTTGCTTAGTTTGAGGTTCCTGTAATGGTACATTAGAAACGTTGGACAAAATATTTTTAGTTTGAATGCTAACTTTAGAACGAAAGGTGTAAATGACCCTTTTCAAGTTGCATGAATGCAAAGGTCAGAATCATTCATGTTGCAAACTGAAAGGCAATGGATACAGGCTTTCAATTGGTTTTGAGAGAAAAAATCCAACTGTGGTTTAGTGCTGTATAGACCATAAAACTCTGAGGACTGCTTCAGGAAGAAAAGGCAACCAATCCAAGTGAGCAGCACACGGTTTGGCTAGCGGATGTTAAATTTGTTCCAAAAGAAGTGAGCTGTGGGCTAACAGCAGCGGCGAGTCACTTTAAATAATTTCTTCCCGCACATGCTTTAATATTTGTGGTGTTTACAAATGATGCTACTATTTCACAAGTTAACATCACAGGTTTGTTAATAAATTTTCATATAGTGGTGTAATATACCTTTATAGATTTCTGATTTTGAGCATGCCAAATTCTGTGGGACACTAGAGGGTGAGTACTTAATGCTAACTGTACTTCCCCTTTGGCAGAAGGGGCTAGACTTTCCTTGGCCTTTTGGAAACAAAGCGGGGTGGGACTTATATCCATTCATGTGATCCTGCTGTTCATCGACTGCATTTTCCTGGGGGAGCCGTAATTAAATATTCAGAGCAGGTTAAATGCAGGAATCTCACTGCTACATGGTTTTCTGCCACTGGGAGGAGAGAAATCCAGTTTAGCTTTAGCATTAAAAGGCATTGCAAGTATTAAAGGAGGCAAAGACGGAACAAGAGTGCAGTGAGAGAAGAATGGCAGAAGGTGGATCAGCATCAGGTGTGTCTGCTGCGTTCAAGACCCCAAAGCCCCAAGATTCTTGGAAACCTCTATGGAGTTGCTGTTGGAGGTGCTGCGGACAACATTGGGAATCTCTATACAAAGGGAATTGTGATTTTTTTTAAATGTATTCTGCCCAAAGAATAAAGCAAGGAGGACAAGGCTATTTGAACCCAAGATGGGAAACCCCATAAAAGGTACAGCTAGACTGGAGGGAGATGATGTAGGCATCCATGCCACATCAACTATCCTATAAATGTCAATATGGTGCCGGAAACAATTCAATGACCTCACCAGGCTAGTCAAGCTAAGCAAAGGCACAAGTACCCAGGCAAATCCTGAAATAATGTTGGAAATATGATTCATCTCCAGACCATCAATGTCTACACAGCGGAACTGAAGAGATGAATGTGACAGTTGGATAAAGGACCCAATCCCTTTGCAACTGCAAAATTATGCAACCTGCAGCATGCCACTCTAATTCTTGATATCCTTGCTGGGTCATAGTGGAGGGCTCCTCCCACCCTATCCAGATAACAGAGCGGTACTGCAGGATACCAATGGTCTTTTCAATATTGATATGGTTAGCACTGAAAGCTTCACTGAACCTGTTCTCCCTCTTGGCCCCCAGATGATGTGCTGTCATCAGCCATGGTTAAAGTGGGTAACCCTGATCTCCAATCATTGCTCCAGCTGAACAATGTAGGTTGCTTTGTCAGAGAATAAAATAATCATGGCAGCTTCCAGGATAACATGCATTCACGTGGAGCATAGTGTGGCTAGCACTACTCATAAGCTTTCAAAGAATGAAAATCTTTCCTGTTGTGAAGTTTAGGGAGTCTTCTGTCAGGACCTTCGATACCACAACGGTGGCATCAATGACATCTTGTAATTGGGGAGCTCCTGCCACTCGCTAAAATTCACTGTCTCTGCTCTGGTGGGCTCATGGAGAAAGATATGAAATCTATGGCCCGCCAGAACACGGCATCTATCACCAGTTTAATGCAGTGTTGCACAGCTGATTGACATGTGACTTATGCCACCTGAGGCTGCCTGGAAACATCTGGTGGGATAAGAATTTAGAGCTGTTGTTATTTACAGCCAGTGGCAAAGCTGGACACATGGTAGAAAGAGGCTTCAGGTCTGGTGCCAATAATGAGCATAATTCACTGACTGCCACTGGAGGAAACCGCAGCCTTTTCACATGGTGCCTTTGGGAGAATTCCATATATGACCTCCTTAGTCTGTCGACCCTCTAGAGTTGGTACCAATGTTTTGATTGGTGCCTACTTAAATGATACCTGATTCTCCAAGCTTCCCTTTTTTCTTCTTCCCTGTCCTTATCATCCACTTTCAAAGCTTAGGAACAATAGAATTCTAAGAGGGAAATCCATTTTGTTTAGAATTTTATTCTGACTTTAAGGGGCTGAATTACCACTGGGATTCTCTTGATTGTCAGATGTAATTTCAGTGGAAGATCCACGGAAACCACAGCGTAAATGGCGGATCATGGAAATTCAACTTCTAAATTCTTTACAAATAGCAGCAAGTATCTTTAAGTCCTGATAACTCACTATTGTAGTATAATGGAAGTCACTTCCAGTCTTCAAAATCTCTGGGGCACCGTTCTAGTCCTAAAACCAGCCCTTATGCTTTCTGGGGGCAGGAAATTCAGCGGAAAGACAGGAAGTAGTGGGAACTTATAAGCCATGCCTTTCCACCTTCATCTATATACAATGGAGGCAGGATCATGGTGGGCAACTGGATTATACTGGGGTTGGTGGAGGAAAATTGGAGCAGCCATTTGTGGGGCGGAAGTCTCCCTACCCATTTTCTTTTGGCAGGCTGCCTCTATACAGCCTGAAATTGGACGGACTTCACCAGGAAAATCCAGGTCAAGAAGGTGAGTACTTTATATTGATTGTACTTCCTTTTAGACACTGTGGGTTAAGCAATTTATACTGACAGAACCTTCCCTGCAAAACATAAGGCCTGATTTTAACCCCCTGTGCCTGACGAGGCTGGGATGTGTGGGGGGTTAAAATTGGAGCAACGTCATTAGCAGATCCACATCCACTTCACACCACACACCATTTTTACAGCCGTGTTTTGGCCAGCCAAACGAGAGCCTCATTGAGATGTATGAGAAGACTTCAGGGCCAGAAGAGGCCCAGGTAAGTAAAAATTTTTAATTTTTTGAAGGTTTCCTTGTGGGTCCAGAGGAGCAGTTCCTCCAGGCCCACAAGGAATTCTTGGGCCTCCCATGCCTCGGGCTCCCCTTCCTCTTACTGCGACTACAATTTGCACGGACCGTTTCTTTGGGTTCCACAGCGGCACAATTTTCAACTCTCACCTGGTGGCCTCTATGACTTTTCCGGTGGGAGTTGTGCCTGGACTATTCTAATGAGGCCCAAAAGTTAAAATGGCACAGGCCTCACGTCGGTGAGTTGGAGCGGGCCTGCCATGTGCTCTTCCGGTCCCATGCTGAACTCTTACCCAGAGTTAAAATCAGGGGTATAGTTTGTAAGATGGTAAATACATTATGCTGACTGCACTTTTCTATAATAATATTTCCCTTTTATGAGAGGAAAGGAAAAAACAACAAATATCTTGAAAAAAGGAGACAACAAATGCTAAAACAAAGTTTGCAACTTAATCAGTGTATACACAGGATGCATTTTATTTGTCAGATATTACCTTTGTTTCACTGAGGGCAGTAAACGAAGTTGTCTGTGGTCTTTGGCATCTCTGTTACCCTTGGATTTTACACTGCTGTCAGTTTTAGTGTTTGTACTGGTGTAGCTTCAGTAAAGGAACTTAGGGGCCTACTCATTGCCGTTCAGTGGTCTTTTTGTAGCTTTTTCCAAAACTGCAGTTTGTGCAGTGGATAACACTGTGTGGTCACCAAGGCTATTTTTGAAAAATCAGCAGATCTGTAACTATGTTGAAATTCAACACTAAAGAGTCTGATAACAACAAAGCACACAGTAGTTTTACAGGAATCTCAAGCCCCACTTCCCTCCCCAGTGAGGTTGCAATTCTGAAGCCTATAATGTTGTGCTGCTGTTGTTGAATACAATAAGCAAATAAAAAAGAAGTATGAATGTTTTTAGGAGCTAGATATCTTTTGTGGCTGAAGCTACCAGGATCATCTCTATAGACATCCTTTTCCACAGACTGCCCAGGGATGTGTGAAGAACAAAATGGCATACCGTGTAAAGATTAACACGGAAAAGGGATAAAGATGTCCTGCAGAAATAAGTATGGTTGAACAAGTGTTTTGCATGTGGCAGCAGGTAGTACTGTTAGTAATTTGTCAGTGAGACCTTTTCAAATTTGTCTACATTATTTTTTTCTTTGCAAAAATGACTACTTAATTGAATTTTAGTGAGAGGCGATGAATCCTACTAAAGAGTAAAAAAAAAATATTTTATTACCAACAGAAAGATAGACAAAGGAGAGGAAAACAATTGCAGCAAGCTGAAAAGATTTGAGGTAACAGAGAAAGGAACAATAAAGGATTGGAAGGAGAAAGCCAGCAGAGTTACATGCAAGCTGAAAGTGAATGCCTTTCCAGTTCACCAGATACATATAATAGTTCACTCCAGGTGAGCAGGCTAGTGAAATTCTTCAGCCTCATTTCACAGAAGCCTTACACACTCTTGGCTTGGTAGCATTTTCTGAAAAAATATTCTCATTATGGGCAAACGAACTGAAAGACACATGTGCAATCAAAGGGATCCAGGGATGCAGTTATTTACCATCAAAGAAAACAAGAGAAATGTGAAGGCTGCAGTCAATATTCAAGTACTGACTACAGGTAAATAATAGGCGTCTGAACCTCTTAATATTGACAATTTATAGATCAATGAAGTTCAACGACTAGCACAGGTATATAGTACAAACCTTTAGGAACATAGAATGTTTAAGCACCAAACTCTACTTTTCCCTTTCTGCTTTCCAGAGGGGCGGTTACCTCTGGTACATACCTTTCTTTTTAATCATTCTCGGGATATGGGCGTTTCTGGTAAGGCCAGCACCCATCTCTAGTCGCCTTTGAGAAGGTGGAGGTGAGCCTTCATCTTGAACCACTGCAGTCCAAGTGTTGAAGGTACTCCCACAATGCAGTTCCAGGAGTTTGACCCAACAGCAATGAAGGAACGATGATATATGTCCAAGTCAGGATGGTGTGTGACTTGGAGAGGAACTTGGAGATGATGTTGTTCCCATGCATCTGTTGCCCTTGTCTTTCTAGGTGGTGGAGGTTGGGGTTTGGGAGGTGCTGTCGTAGAAGCCTTGGTGATTTGCTGGAGTGCATCCTGTAGATAGAACACATTGCAGCCACGGTGCGCCGGCGGTGGAGGAAGTGGATGTTTAAGGTGATGGATGGGGTTCTGCTTTATCCTGGATGGTGTTGAATTTCTTGGTGTTGTTGCAGCTACATGTACCTAGGTAAGTGGGGAGTATCCCATGACAATCCTGACTTGGTGAAGAGGCTTTGGGGAGTCAGGAGGTGAGTCTGTTCACTGTTCCATCAGCCTGGTACTGGCTTGTCTTCCCAGGTACTTTCCAATGTATCTGTAGCAGAGGTAACAGCTGTCCATTCTTGTTTTCCCAGATAATAGTTAGAGGCCCCACTCACTCCATGTGAGACAATGTACATTTCCCAATCTAAGAGAGTAATTTTCTCTGTTAGCGCATTGCTTAATACATTGGAGCAAGTGTAGGTGGGGGAACATTTAGGGAACAGTGATTATAATTTCATAAGGTTTAGATTATTTATGGAAAAAAACAAGGAGCAATCTTGAGTAAAAATGCTTAATTGGAGGAGGGCCAATTTCAGGGGGTTGAGAACGGATCTGGCCCGAGTAAATTGGAATCAAAGATTGGCAGACAAAACTGTAATCACACAATGGGCGGCCTTTAAAGAGGAGATAGTTCGGATAGAGTCCAGGTACGTTCCCATGATGAGGAAAGGAAGGGCAACGAAAGCCAGAACTCCCTGGATGACAGAAGAGATAGAGAGTAAGATGAAGCAGAAAAGTGGGGTGTATGACAGATGTCAGATTGATAATACAAGTGAGAACCAGGCTAAATATAAAAAGTACAGAGGGGAAGTGAAAAAGGAAATAAAAGGGGCAAAGAGAGAGTATGAAAATTCATTGGTGGCTAACATAAAAGGGAATCCAAAAGTCTTCTATAGGCATATAAAGAGGAGGAATGGGGCTGATTAGGAGCCAAAAAGGAGATCGACGCATGGAGGCAGAGGGCATGCCTGAGTTACTAAATGAGTACTTTGTATCTCTCTTTACCAAGGAAGAAGATGCTGCCAAAGTCACAGTAAAAGAGGAGGTAGTTGAGATACTGGATGGGCTAAAAATTGATGAAGAGGAGGTACTAGAAAGGTTGGCTGTACTTAAAGTTGATAAGTCACCCGGTCCGAATGGGATGCATTCCTAGGTTGCTGAGGGAAGTAAGGATGGAAGTTGCAGAGGTGCTGGCCATAATCTTCCAATCATCCTTAGATATGGGGGTGGTGCCAGAGAACTGGAGAATTGCAATGTTACACCCTTGTTCAAAAAAGGGTGTAAAGATAAACCCAGCAACTACAGGCCAGTCGTTTAAGCTCGATGGTGGGGAAGCTTTTAGAAACGATGATCCGGGACAAAATTAACAGTCACTTGAACAAGTGTGAATTAATAAAGGAAAGCCAGCAAGGATTTGTTAAAGGCAAATTATGTCCAACTGACTTGATTGAGTTTTTTGATGAGGTAACAGAGAGGGTTGATGTTGTGTATATGGACTTACAAAACGCGTTTGATAAAGTGCTACATAATAGACTTGTCAGCAAAGTTGAAGCCCAAGAATAAAAGGGGCAGAGGCAGCATGGATACAAAATTGGATAAGTGACAGGAATCAGAGAGTAGTGGTAAACGGTTGTTTTTCGGACTGGAGGGAGGTGTACAGTGATTGTGCCCTGTACATCAAAAAAAGCAGTACGAGGATCACTGCTTTTTTTGATGTACAGGGCACAATTTCAAAATTTGCAGATGACACAAAACTTGGAAGTGTAGTAAACAGTGAGGAGGATAGTAATAGACTTCAAGAGGACATAGACAGGCTGGTGGAATGGGCAGACACATGGCAGATGAAATTTAACACAGAGAAGTGCGAATTGATACATTTTGGCAGGAAGTATGAGGAGAGGCAATGTAAACTAAAGGGTACAATTCTAAAGGGGGTGCAGGAATAGAGAGACTTGGGGGTATATGTGCACAAATCTTTGAAGGTAGCAGGATAGGTTGAGAAAGTGGTTAAAAAAGCATACGGGATCTTGGGCTTTATAAATAGAAGCATAGAGTACAAAAGCAAGGGAGTTATGTTGAACTTTTATAAAACACTGGTTCGGCCAAAGCTGGAGTATTGTGTCCAAATCTGGGCACCGCACTTTAGGAAAGACATGAAGGCCTTCGAGATGGTGCAGAAAAGATTTACTAGAATGGTTCCAGGGATGAAGAGAGGGAGAGGAGAGGGAGCGGCCCACTAAAGAGACAGCAGTCGAAGGCTCAAGAGCGGTGGCAGAGGAGAGCGAGCAGCAGGGAGAGAGGTAAAAAAACACCTAAATCACCTAACACCAAGGGAAGGAGCTGTTTGGTGAGTAGCTGGTGAGTGTTTTGGGTTTTTTTTGTCCAGATCAGGGACAAATCTTAATTTTATTTCTGGTAAGTTTAGTTGGTAGTCTAATAAATCGAGGCATGGCAGGGCACCTCAGTCCCGTTGAATGCACATCCTGTGCCATGTGCCACATTTCCCGTGTCCTGGACATCCACATGTGCAGGAGTGTCGTCAGCTGGAGGAGCTCGAGCTCTGGGTCTCGGACCTTGAGCAGCGGCTGGCATCACTGCAGCGCATCCGCGAGGCTGAGAGATACGTGGATAGCACGTTTCAGGAGGTGGTCACCCAGACCCTCTATGACTGCACACTCTTAAGCTGCAGGTTAACCACCAGACAGACAATGAGGACCAGGCAGGTAGTGCAGGAGTCCCCCGAGTGCATCTCACTCTCTAACTGGTTCTGTATACTAGTGAGGGCGATGGTTCCTCTGGGGAGTATAGCCAGAGCCAAGTCCACAGCACCATGGATGGCTCAGCTGTACAGGAGGGGAGGAAGAAGGTCAAGAAAGCAATAGTGATAAGGGATTCAATAGTTAGGGGAACAGGCAGGCCTTTCTTCAGCTGCAGACGTGATTCCAGGATGGTGTGTTGCCTCCCTGGTGCTAGGGTCAAAGATGTCACTGAGTGGCTACAGGACATTCTGAGGGGGGAGGGTGAACAGCCAGAGGGCGTGGTCCATATCGGTACCAATGACACAGGTAGAAAGAGGGATGAGGTCCTGCTGACAGATTTTAGGGAGCTAGGAAAGAGATTAATAACAGCACCTCAAAGGTAGTGATCTCCAGATAACTCCCAGTGCCACGTGCTAGTGAGTATAGAAATAGGAGGATAATGCAGATGAATGTGTGTGTGGCTGGCGAGATGGTGCAGGAGGGACGGCTTTAGATTCCTGGGGCATTGGGATCAGTTCTGGGGGAGGTGGGACCTGTACAAGCCAGACGGGTTACATCTCAACAGGGCCGGGACCAATATCCTCGCGGGGAGGTTTGCTCGTGCTGTTGGCAAGGGGTTAAACTAGCTTGGCAGGGGGATGGGAACCTGAGTGTGGCTTCAGAAGTGAGAAAAGCAGAGCTGGAAATGAAAGGCAGAAAATTAGTAAGCACGTCTGGAAGGCAGAGGAAACAAAAGCTAGAAAATAGACAACAAAGGAGTTTGGCAGTGCTTAATGGTATATACTTCAATGCAAGGAGTCCAGTGAATAAAGCAGATGAGCTGAGATAGACATGTGGAACTATGACATCGTAGCTATTACTGAAATGTGGCTAAAGGAGGGGCAGGAATGGCAGCTCAACATTCCTGGTTACAGAATTTTCAGATGAGATAGAGAGGGGTTAAAAAAGGAGGCGGGGTCACAATATTTGTTAAAGGAACAATTACGGCTGTGAGGAGGGATGATACGTAGAAGAATCATCAAATGAGGCCATATGGGTTAAACTGAAGAACAAAAAAGGGGTAATCACACTGCTGGGAGTGTAATATAGATCCCCAAACAGTCAGAGGGAGATAGAACAGCAAATATGTAGGCAAATTTCTGAGAAGTGCAAGAACAATAAGGCAGTAATAGTAGGGGATTTCAACTACCCTAATATTAACTGGGTTAGAGGATGCAGAATTCTTAAATTGCATTCAAGAGAACGATTTTTGCCAGGACATAGCAAGCCCAACAAGAGACGGGGCAATTCTGGACTTAGTTTTAGAGAATAAAGCTGGGCAGGTGGAAAGGGTATCAGTGGGAAAGCATTTTTTTTTTATTCCTACATGGGATGTGGGCATCGCTGGCAAGGCCAGCATTTATTGCCCATCCCTAATTGCCCTTGAGAAGGTGGTGGTGAGCCGCCTTCTTGAACCGCTGCGGTCCATGTGGTGAGTTACTCCCACAGTGCTGTTAGGAAGGGAGTTCCAGGATTTTGACCCAGCAACGATGAAGGAACGGCGATATATTTCCAAGCCGGGATGGTGTGTGACTTGAAGGTGAACATGCAGGTGGTGTTGTTCCCATGTGCCTGCTGCCCTTGTCCTTCTAGGTGGTAGAGGTCGGGGGGTTTGGGAGGTGCTGTTGAAGAAACCTTGGCGAGTTGCTGCAGTGCATCCTGGGGATGGTACACACTGAAGCCACAGTGCACCAGAGGTGAAGGGAGTGAATGTTTAGGGTGGTGGATGGGGTGCCAATCAAGCGGGCTGCTTTGTCCTAGATGGTGTCGAGCTTCTTGAGTGTTGTTGGAGCTGCATTCATCCAGGCAAGTGGAGAGTATTCCATCACACTCCAGACTTAGGCCTTCTAGATGATGGAAAGGCTTTGGGGAGTCAGGAGGTGAGTCACTTGCCACAAAATACTGAGCCTCTGACCTGCTCTTGTGGCCACAGTATTTATGTGGCCACAAGAGCAGGTCCAGTTAAGTTTCTGGTCAATGGTGGCCCCCAGGATGTTGATGGTGGGGGATTGGGCGATGGTAATGCCGTTGAATGTCAAGGGGAAGTAGTTAGACTCTCTCTTGTTGGAGATGGTCATTGCCTGGCACGTTTTGGTGGTAGTGATCATAATTCACTTAGATTTAGCGTAGTTACGGAAAAGGACAAAGATAGACCAGGAGTAAAAGTTCTCAATTTGGAAAGGCCAAATTTACTAAGCTGAGGTGTGATTTAACAAAAGTGGACTGGAAACAGCTACTTGAAAGTAAATCAGTGTCAGAGCAGTGGGAGGCATTCAAGGAGGAGATAATGAGGATTCAGAGCAAATATGTTCCCACAAAGAAAAAGGTGGGACTCTCAAATCTAGAGCCCCCTGGATGTCAAGGAGCATCAGGGTAGAATAAGGCAAAAAAGTGAAGCTTAGGTCAGATATCGAGAGCTCAATACTGCAGAAAGCCTAGAGGAGCATAGAAAGTGCAGGGTTGAAATTAAAAAGGAAATTAGGAAAGCAAAGAGAGGGCATGAGAAAATATTGGCAAGTAAAATCAAGGAAAACCCAAAGATGTTTCATAAATACATAAAGAGCAAGAGGATAACTAAGGAAAGAGTATGGCCTATAGAGACCCTGATGTGGCGATGCCGGTGATGGACTGGGGTTGACAATTGTAAACAATTTTACAACACCAAGTTATAGTCCAGCAATTTTATTTTAAATTCACAAGCTTTCGGAGGCTTCCTCCTTCCTCAGGTGAACGATGTGGAAATGAAATCCTCGAAATGAAGTCGCATTTATAATTCACAGAACAATGCTTGGTGAGTACAGACAGTTTTTTCAACTGCCCGTTGCCAAGGCAATCAGTGTGCAGACAGACAGGTGTTACCTGCCAGGTCTCACAGAATATACAAATCACCAAAAAAAACAACAAACAAAAAAAACAGAGATAGAGAGGTAGAAACATAGAAATGACAGCAACTGACCCGTTATATTAAAAACAGATAACATTTGTTCGCTGGTGGGGTAACGTGTAGCGTGACATGAACCCAAGATCCCGGTTGAGGCCGTCCTCATGGGTGCGGAACTTGGCAATCAATTTCTGCTCGACGATTTTGCGTTGTCGTGTGTCTCGAAGGCCGCCTTGGAGTATGCTTACCCGAAGGTCGGTGGCTGAATGTCCTTGACTACTGAAGTGTTCCCCGACTGGGAGGGAACCCTCCTGTTTGGCGATTGTTGCGCGGTGTCCGTTCATCCGTTGTCGCAGTGTCTGCATGGTCTCGCCAATGTACCATGCTCTGGGGCATCCTTTCCTGCAACGTATGAGGTAGACAACGTTGGCCGAGTCACAGGAGTATGAACCATGCACCTGGTGGGTGGTGTCCTCTCGTGTGATGGTGGTATCTGTGTCGATGATCTGGCATGTCTTGCAGAGGTTACCGCGGCAGGGTTGTGTGGTGTCGTGGACGCTGTTCTCTTGAAAGCTAGGTAATTTGCTGCGAACGATGGTCTGTTTGAGGTTGGGTGGCTGTTTAAAGGCGAGTAGTGGAGGTGTGGGGATGGCCATAGCGAAGTGTTTGTCGTCATTGATGACATGTTGAAGGCTGCGGAGAACATGGCGTAGTTTCTCCGCTCCGGGGAAGTACTGGACGACAAAGGGTACTCTGTTGGTTGCGTCCCGTGTTAGTCTCCTGAGGAGGTCTATGCGATTTTTTGCTGTGGCCCGTCGGAACTGTCGATCGATGAGTCGAGCGTCATATCCCGTTCTTACTAGGGCGTCTTTCAGCGTCTGTAGGTGTCCATCGCGTTCCTCCTCGTCTGAGCAGACCCTGTGTATTCGCAGGGCCTGTCCATAGGGGATGGCCTCTTTGACGTGGTTAGGGTGGAAGCTGGAAAAGTGGAGCATCGTGAGGTTGTCCGTGGGCTTGCGGTAGAGTGAGGTGCTGAGGTGCCCGTCTTTGATGGAGATTCGTGTGTCCAAGAAAGAAACTGATTCTGAGGAGTAGTCCATGGTGAGCTTGATGGTGGGATGGAACTTGTTGATGTTATCGTGTAGTCTCTTCAGTGATTCTTCGCCGTGGGTCCATAGAAAGAAAATGTCGTCGATGTATCTGGTGTATAGTGTTGGTTGGAGGTCTTGTGCAGTGAAGAAGTCCTGCTCGAACTTGTGCATGAAAATGTTGGCGTATTGGGGTGCGAATTTGGTCCCCATGGCTGTTCCGTGTGTTTGGGTAAAGAACTGGTTATCGAAGGTGAAGACATTGTGATCCAGGATGAAGCGGATGAGTTGTAGGATGGCGTCCGGAGATTGGCTGTTGTTGGTGTTGAGTATTGATGCTGTCGCAGCGATGCCGTCATCGTGGGGGATACTGGTGTAGAGTGCCGAGACGTCCATCGTGGTGAGAAGTGTTCCTGGTTCAACTGGTCCGTGGGTACTGAGTTTTTGTAGGAAGTCTGTAGTGTCGCGACAGAAGCTGGGGGTTCCCTGTACGATGGGTTTCAGGATGCCCTCGATGTATCCAGAGAGGTTCTCACACAGGGTTCCGTTGCCTGATACGATAGGACGTCCGGGTGTGTTGGCTTTGTGTATCTTTGGGAGGCAGTAGAAGTCTCCCACGCGGGGAGTACGTGGGATGAGAGTGCGTAGGATGCTTTGAAGGTCTGGATCGAAGGTCTTGATCAGTTTGTTGAGCTGGTGGGTGTGTTCTTTGGTCGGGTCTGTGGGTAACCGTCTGTAGTGTTCCTGGTTGTCCAGTTGTCGGTATGCTTCTTTGCAATAGTCCGTTCTGTTCTGTATGACTATGGCTCCTCCTTTGTCCGCTGGTTTGATGACGATGTTGCGGTTGGTCTTGAGAGCGTTGATGGCATTGCGTTGTGCTCGGGTGACATTCTGGACTGTCTTCTGAGTGCGGCTGATGAATCTGGCATTGACGCATTTCCTGACAGCTTGAGCATACATGTCCAGCTGAGGGCAGCGACCCTCTGGAGGAGTCCAGTTTGACTCTTTCCTCTTCGGTTGCTGTACCGCGGATCCCTCTGTCTGCTGTTCCGGATCGTCGATTGTCTCATTGGGTTCGCTGCTGAAATTTTGTGGTTTGTGGTAGAATTCCCGGAGCCTCATTTTCCTGATGAATTCCTCTGTGTCTGCCGCGAGACGAGTGGGGTCCATTTTGGTAGTGGGGCAGAAATTGAGCCCTCGGCTGAGAACTTCGATTTCGTCTGGTTGAAGGGTGTGGTCGGACAAATTGACGATAGACTTCCCTGTGGTTGCAACCGTGGTACCAGGGGAAGCTTGGTCGATGCTGGTGGTGATGCCGAGTTTCTCAAGCTTCCTGCTCTTGGTTTTCATGTAGGCAGCGTAGTTCCGTTGCCTCGTCTGTTTGGCGGTATATCGTAGCTGGTCTGCTGTGTCCTGAGTACAGGTTGAGAGTATGGACTCTATCTTGGTTTCGAGGTTGTGGCGTCTGCTGTAGAGTTGGTGTATGAGATGGTTGCGGAGTGTGCGAGAGGTACGGCGGCAGAGTCTCTCAGCATAATCCGAGTTGTATGTTCCCCGACTGGGAGGGTTCCCTCCCAGTCGGGGAACACTTCAGCAGTCAAGGACATTCAGCCACCGACCTTCGGGTAAGCATACTCCAAGGCGGCCTTCGAGACACACGACAACGCAAAATCGTCGAGCAGAAATTGATTGACAAGTTCCGCACCCATGAGGACGGCCTCAACCGGGATCTTGGGTTCATGTCACGCTACACGTTACCCCACCAGCGAACAAATGTTATCTGTTTTTAATATAATGGGTCAGTTGCTGTCTTTTCTATGTTTCTACCTCTCTATCTCTGTTTTTTTTTGTTTGTTGTTTTTTTTGGTGATTTGTATATTCTGTGAGACCTGGCAGGTAACACCTGTCTGTCTGCACACTGATTGCCTTGGCAACGGGCAGTTGAAAAAACTGTCTGTACTCACCAAGCATTGTTCTGTGAATTATAAATGCGACTTCATTTCGAGGATTTCATTTCCACATCGTTCACCTGAGGAAGGAGGAAGCCTCCGAAAGCTTGTGAATTTAAAATAAAATTGCTGGACTATAACTTGGTGTTGTAAAATTGTTTACTATAGAGACCCTGTGTGTGGAGGCGGAAGACGTGGGTATGGTTCTTAATGAATACTTTGCATCTGTCTTCACAAAAGAGGGGGACGATGCAGACATTGTAGTTAAGGAGGAGGAGTGTGAAATATTGGATGTGATAAACATAGTGAGAGAGGAAGTATTAAGGGGTTTAGCATCCTTGAAACTAGATAAATCACAGGCCTGTACAAAATGAATCCCAGGCTGTTAAAAGAAGCAAGGGAGGAAATAACGGAGGCTCTGACCATCATCTTCTAATCCTCACTGGCTACAGGCATGGTGCCAAAGGACTGCTCACATTGTACCGTTGTTTAAAAAGGGAGCAAGGAATAGACCGAGTAATTACAGGACAGTCAGCCTAACCTTGGTGATGGGCAAATTATTGGAAAAAATTCTGAGGGACAGGATAAATCATCATTTAGAAAGGCACGGATTAATCAAGGACAGTCAGCATGGATTTGTTAAGGGAAGATTGTGTCTGACTAACTTGATTGAATTTTTTGAGGAGGTAACAACGAGGGTCGATGAGGGTAGCGCAATTGATGTAGTCTATATGGATTTTAGCAAGGCTTTTGACAAGGTCCCACATGGCAGACTGGTCAGAAAAGTAAAAGCCCATGGGATCCAAGGGAAGGTGGCAAGTTGGATCCAAAATTGGATCTGTGGCAGGAAGCAAAGGGTAATGGTCGACTGGTGTTTTTGTGACTGGAAGGCTGTTTCCAGTAGGGTTCCGCAGGGATCAGCACTAGGTCCCTTGCTTTTTGTGGTATATATTAATGATTTAGACTTAAAAGTTGGGCATGATTAAGAAATTTGCAGATGATACAAAAATTGGCCGTGTGGTTGATTCAGAGAAAGAAAGCTGAAAACTGCAGGAAGATATCAATGGACTGGTCAGGTGGGCAGAAAAGTGGCAAATGGAATTCAATCTGGAGAAGTGTGAGGTAATGCATTTGGGGAGGGCAAACAAAGCAAAGCAATGCACAATAAATGGTCGGACGCTGAGAGGTGTAGAGAAAGAGAGGGACCCAGGAATACATGTCCACAGATCCCTGAAGGTAGCAGGACAGGTAGATAAGGTGGTTAAGAAGGCATACGGGATACTTTCCTTTATTAGCCGAGGCATAGAATATAAGAGCAGGGAGGTTATGCTAGAACTGTATAATACATTGGTTAGGCCACCGCTTGAGTACTGTGTACAGTTCTGGTCACCACATTACAGGAAAGATGTGATTGCACTAGAGAGGGTATAGAGGAGATTTACGAGGATGTTGCCAGGACTGGAGAATTTTAGCCATGAGGAAAGATCGGATAGGCTGGGGTTGTTTTCTTTGAAACAGAGGAGGCTGAGGGGAGATTTAATTGAGGTATATAAAATTATGAGGGGCCTAGATAGAGTGGATAGGAAGGATCTATTTCCCTTAGCAGAGAAGTCAATAACCAGGGGGCATAGATTTGAAGTAGTTGGTAGAAGGACTAGAGGGGAGTTGAGGAGAATTTTTTTCACCCAGAGGGTGGTGGGGGTCTGAAACTCACTGCCTAAAAGGGTGCTAGAGGCAGAAACCCTCATCACATTTAAAAAGTATTTGGATATGCACTTCAAGTTCCGTAACCTACAAGGCTGCGGACCTAGAGCTGGAAAGTGGGATTAGGCATGATAGTTCTTTATCGGCCGGCACAGACATGATGAGCTGAATGGCCTCCTTCTGTCCTGTAAATTTCTATGATTCTATGCTTCTATGAGGGACTTCAGTTACGTGGATAGACTGGAGAAGCTGGGGTTGTTCTCCTTAGAGCAGAGAAGGTGAAGAGGAGATTTGATAGAAGTGTTCAAAATCATGAAGGGTTTCGATAAAGTAAATAAAGAGAAACTGTTCTCATTGGCGGAAGGGTCAAGAACCAGAGGACACAGATTTAAGATGATTGGCAGAAGAACCAAAGGCGACATGAGAAAAAATTTTTTGTTTATGATCTGGAATGCAATGCCTGAAAGGGTGGTGGAAGCAGATTCAATCGTGGCTTTTAAAATGGAATTGGATAAAAACTTGAAGAGAAAAAATTTGCAGGGCTATGGGGCAAGAGCAGGGGAATGGAACTAACTGGATTGCTCTTACACGAGATTGATGGGCCGAATGGCCTCCTTCTGTGCTGAAACCATTCTATGATTCTATGATTCACATAAAATTCCTTTCTACACGATTTTAATTCAGTTGTTTAACCATTTAAATTAAACAGGTTACTGATTGTTAATTAACACATAAAGAAATTTTATGCAAAAGCATTACACAGTGCTCTACTGCAGGAAATTAAACTCCTGATATACTATGTTCACTGCTCATTGTGCAATATCTACATTGGGGAGACCAAATGCAATTGGGCATCTGCTTTGTGAGACACCTCCATTCTGTCCACAAACATGATTCTGTTCTTCTTGGAGCTTGCCAACAGAACCTCCCTCCCAACCTCACTTTCTGTCCTTGGCCCTCTACACTGCTTCAACCAAGCTCAATGCAAACTTCAGGAACATCTTCCTCTGGTCTGGTAATGGACGTTAGCAGCTTCAGATTTAGTTGTGTCTCCCATGTTCATGCTGGTTTCTTCCATTTACATTCAATTATATCACCATGTGAGAATATGGTTTAAAACTAGTAATAGTCAAGTTTCCCATTACACATAGCTCGCATAGCTCCCCAGACATTTAGCAGGAGGGCAATGTGAAGGAAGGCATGGTTCAGCATCACTGTGAAATCAAGGAAAGCATAGCTCCCCAGACATTTAGCAGGAGGGCAATGTGAAGGAAGGCATGGTTCAGCATCTCTGTGAAATCAAAGAAAGGCAGAACATCAGGGAGGATGAAGCCAACATTCCAGGGAATGGATATCATTGATGTTAGAAGGTGGTCTACATCAAAAGAAGCGATGTGGTATCAAGGACCTACGCATTCCTCAGAGGGACAAACAGCTTGTAAACAGAGTTGAAGGTTGAGGTCATTAGTTACATTATGTAAAACAGCTTATCTTGAGTTGCTAATGTGGTGTCAGCACAGTGGGGTGACTTATGACTAGAGGATAAGGCCAGAGATGCTTATGTACGGAACATAGCAACCATACAGTATAAAGATAGGGTATGTTCCCTCCCAAAGGTTAGAGCTCTTGAGAGGACAGTCGGAAATCCATATCCACGGAGGACAAGTCTGATTGTTTTGGGACTGCAGGAACCAGGTTTTATTGATTGCTTGTCATTCAATGTAATCTGAAGACAGTTGTATTATAACTATAATACTGTTGTGGGTCAATATATTGAAGCTTGTTGTTGAATAACCACTCGAGCCTGAATCACGTGGGAAGTTATTGTTGAAGGACTAACAACCCTTTGTTGTGACAGTAACGGGAAAATCTGCTTACACACCTTCATCTTACAGCCGCCTCACTTGTCTTTTGTTTTTATCTATTTATTGTCTGACTAAACTGCCACACATACACATACATTATATATACAGATTATTAAACCCATTGCTGCCTATCTGTAATAGGAATTAGCATTTTCCTGTACTTGAGGGATAATTTTCCCATTTTGTGCAACCAATGGAAGCCTCACCACTGCCAGCATGAAGTGAATGGATTATAATCAAATAATTGTAATGCATTCCTTAATAAGACTACAGACAACTAAAGTATAATTATGCTATCGCTGGGCATTAAGATTATTTGGCAGTGACTGTGTGATAATTCCGTGTAGATACTGTCCAACTGTTAGAATGCAACTTTAGGTTCTTCACATGATAGTTTACCACCCACAGAATACAAGATGTTACACAAATGAAAGAGGGTAACAACTGGAAATGAGCCACTTGATGTTTGTTAATGAATTGGGAGGAAAATTCTCTCTGCTATCTGTAGTGAAATTGTAAATGCTGCCATATAAAGTGCCTTTATGATTTTACTACAAATAGTGATCAGAGGAAATATTTCTCGACTAATTTTGTTTCCTGAAAAGGAATTGGCACTTGGAAGACAAGGGGGAGTATTTTCAATGTAATATCCACTCCCTCTCTCCCTTCTCCCATAGAACCTGTCAAAGGAGTAGTAAAAGCTAGGAACAGCACTTTCACTACAAAGCGCTCCCCAGCATTAGCAATAAAAAACATTAAGAACATACAGGCTAGTTTCTGCTCTTGCTGGCGGAATAGTGGCGGAATAGCCTGCCGCTTTGACCCTGCCTTAACCCTGACCTGGGTCAGAGTTCATTTGGCATGCGGGGTGGGCTCCCAGCAGAATCCCTACCACCACGAGAGAGGCTGCCACTGGCATATAGGAAAATTGAGGCAGTGATGCAGCAAAACTGCAACTACAGCACCTGAAGAGGTCGCAATTAATTAAAGGAGGCGGAAGAACCCTGAAGTGGAAAGGTGGCATTTTTTTTAGGCCTCAGCCAAGACCAAGGCCTAAAATGGTATGTTTTTGGGGCCTATATAGGGGGAGAGGAGGCCACTACTAGGCCTTGTCCCTCCATGCAACAACTTTGGGTGCTTACCTCTGCTATTCAAGGGACTAATGCCATCTTTCTTCTGGCAGTCCCTAGGGTCAGTGGAGACAGTAGCAGGAAGCAGGAAAATGGGTGTACAGTGATTTCTGCAACATTGTAACCTTTTTTGAATTCTTCTGTTTTATATTTCACAACCTCACTTTTATTTTTTGCTACTTTTGGGTGATTTTGGGGGAGGTGATAGCGGAGCAAACTCCAGCCCTATACCTCCTAACATAGGGTTGTTCATACTGTTGACTGAGCCCTGGCAATTCAGCCCACATGGATGATCAGTTTTCACTTATTTTGTATTTGTTTGCCCCGTTCGAATTCTATGCTGTTATTAGCATTGTCGCCTCATTGGTAAATAAATCTTGGAACACTGAGACCTGTTAATAATAGCAGCTTGAGATGCACGCAAGTTAATGGGATCTGGGATTTAAACTTTATGGAAACGATTTTCCCCTTCCAGTGTCTGGCTGTAAAGGATAATTATGCAGGGAAGATCGTATGCCCCTAAAGGAACTCACCCAACTTTCCTGCTTTTCATTTAAATGGACAGAAAATTGGCCGTGGTCTCTTACAGGCACGTGATCGGCCCTGGCGATTTTCGTCTACACGCTGAATCCAGGTCATTCACTAGATCCAGGTAGAGAAACGAGAACATCTGCCCCTATATACGGACCCAAGGCTCCACTGCATGCATCCACAAAGAAAAAAGTTCGGAAATCCATCTCCTAACTGGTAGGAGTTATTTTCAGTTTAATGAGGATACCTGCCATGAAATAGTTCACTGCATGAAATCTGCTTCCACTCATTAAAACTGAAGTCCGGCCAGATAGGGAACTGAGTTTTGCATAAGGGTGCCAGAAGCCTCCAAGCTACCAATAAATACAGCGGAATTTTTTTGTGAACATTTTTATCCTACCTGCTGTGGCCTGTATATTGCAGCCCCCAATGAGTGACTGCACAGGCTTTGCCAGTGGAAAATATTCATCTTTGAAAGCCAGCAACCCCATAAAACTGTATGGCCTTTTCTCTCTTCTGCTTTGCTGAAATTCCAATAGTTATAAATTGGGCTGATTTTTTTTTATTTGTTCATGGTATGTGGGCGTCGCTGGCGAGGCCAGCATTTATTGCCCATCCCTAATTGCCCTTGAGAAGGTGGTGGTGGGCTGTCTTCTTGAACCGCTGCAGTCCGTGTGGTGAAGGTTCTCCCACAGTGCTGTTAGGAAGGGAGTTCCAGGATTTTGACCCAGTGACGATGAAGGAATGGCGATATATTTCCAAGTCGGGATGGTGTGTGACTTGGAGGAGAACGTGCAGGTGGTGTTGTTCCCATGTGCCTTCTGCTCTTGTCCTTCTAGGTGGTAGAGGTCGCAGGTTTGGGAGGTGCTGTCGAAGAAGCTTTGGCGAGTTGCTGCAGTGCATCCTGGGGATGGTACACATTGCAGCCACAGTGTGCCGGTGGTGAATGGAGTGAATGTTTAGGGTGGTGGATGGGGTGCCAATTAAGCGGGCTGCTTTGTCCTGGATCGTGTCGAGCTTCTTGGGTGTTGTTGGAGCTGCACTCATCCAAGCAAGTGGAGAGTATTCCATCACACTCCTGACCTGTGCCTTGTAGATGGTGGAAAGGCTTTGGGGAGTCAGGAGGTGAGTCACTTGCCGCAGAATACCCAGCCTCTGACCTGCTCTTGTAGCCACAGTATTTATATGGCTGGTCCAGTTAAGTTTCTGGTCAATGGTGACCCCCCAGGATGTTGATGGTGGGGGATTCGGTGATGGTAATGCCATTGAATGTCAAGGGGAGGTGGTTAGACTCTCTCTTGTTGGAGATGATCATTGCCTGGCACTTGTCTGGCGCGAATGTTACTTGCCACTTATGAGCCCAAAACTGGATGTTGTCCAGGTCTTGCTGCATGCGGGCTCAGACTGCTTCATTATTTGAGGGGTTGCAAATGGAACTGAACACTGTGCAATCATCAGCGAACATCCCCATTTCTGACTTTATGATGGAGGAAAGGTCATTGATGAAGCAGCTGAAGATGGTTGGGCCTAGGACACAGCCCTGAGGAACTCCTGCAGAAATGCCCTGGGGCTGAGATGATTGGCTCACCTCACCTCTGGAATTCAGCTCTTTTGTCCATGTTTGGACCAAGGCTGTAATAAGGTCTGGAGCTGAGTGGTCCTGGTGGAACCCAAACTGAGCATCGGTGAGCAGGTTGTTGGTGAGTAAGTGCTGCTTGATAGCACTGTCGACGACACCTTCCATCACTTTGCTGATGATTGAGAGTAGACTGATGGGGCGATAATTGGCTGGATTAGATTTGTCCTGCTTTTTGTGGACAAGACATACCTGGGCAATTTTCCACATTGTCGGGTAGATGCCAGTGTTGTAGCTGTACTGGAATAGCTTGCTGGAGGCGCAGCTCGTTCTGGAGCACAAGTCTTCAGTACTACAGCCGGGATGTTGTCGGGGCCCATAGCCTTTGCTGTATCCAGTGCACTCAGCCGTTTCTTGCTATCATGTGGAGTGAATCGAATTGGCTGAAGACTGGCTTCTGTGATGGTGGGGATATCGGGAGGAGGCTGAGATGGATCATCCACTTGGCACTTCTGGCTGAAGATGGTTGTAAACGCTTCAGCCTTGTCTTTTGCACTCATGTGCTGGACTCCGCCATCATTGAGGATGGGAATGTTTGCAGAGCCTCCTCCTCCTGTTAGTTGTTTAATTGTCCACCACCATTCACGACTGGATGTGGCAGGACTGCAGAGCTGTAAAGGATATCAGTGACCTGATAAATGCATGCCCAGACTGCTGTCTGGTTGATGTTGCACAGGTGCCTGAAATGTCCCTGTGCCATAGAAGCTGAGGGTGATGGTCACCTTCATAGCCACTGAGAGAAGAGTGCGGGTAAATGAGCATGGCTTCAGGTCTTCCTGCAGCAGGTCACAGAGGTGCCCTATTGCACCTTTGGTGTCATGCACTATTCTTATGCAGAGCTCCTCAGAGAGGCCCTAACATGACCTGTTCTTCCCCCTTATACTTGGGGGAGGGGATAATATCTGGTGGGCTGCATCTGATACCCGTCTCTTCTTAATCCTGTGCTGCTTCTCTCCTCCTCCATGATAATGGCAAAGAGTATGCCCAAAGGGAAAGCCATACCTGCTCCTGAGATGCCCTGACTGCAGGTGAGGTGGGGGGAGAGGGCGCGTGGATGGGGTTTTTTGGGGGCGGGTTCTGAAAATCCTCCAGTTGGCTGACCCTGTGAGAGGCGGTCAGAATCAAGTGCAGCTCTTGACAGAAAAAAATATAAAATAAGAGGGTTGAAAATGCATTTTAAAGCTGCAGAAATCACTGTACAAAGTGTCCCGACTCTTCAGCCTCAAGCTTCTCTCTTCTGCCTTGATCAGGTGATCCTGGCAGCTGCTGCGCCTCATATATCTCAGTCTAACTTACCAGAATGCAATAACTGTGCAAACCCAGGAAACTCGGAGCTGCCATGCCTCTCACTTTGACATTGGCAAATGAGGCCAGTGGGCTCTCAACGGATTGCGGGATGGCTCAAATAGCACGAGGAAACCGGGGAAAGCATTTTAAAGGTGTGCAAGCAGCAGAAACGGCTTCCACCCAAATTTACTCACTAAAATAATTTCCTGCACCAGTCCTGAATGGTAAATATGCCAGTAACAGTAAGGAAATTCATCCGCATTATTTCAGAACTACATGTTGACATGGAATTTGACAGAAATGAAAAATCAGCAGGCAAACAAATTGAAAGGGGAGCGAGAGTAAACATCGGCTCCCAGAGAAAGGAGAAAGCTCAGATTTTGAATATTTGCCAGAATCACAACTCAATGATTTATTATGAAGGTTTTATCCCACCGTCAGAAGGGTAGGTTTACACTGTTCCTGAATACACTGAATTTCCAACTGCATTATTTCACCATTAACTCGACCCTCTATGCAACCAAACATCCCAATATTGAAAGATTCTACTTTCCTCATATCAGATATTTTTCTGGGACTCATAAAATGTCTTTACAGACAAAGAAAAGATAAAGCACAGCAGCGTGTACCAATTGTAACAGCAGATAGGAAGGGATACAAGCATCAGAACTGTTCATCGGCACTTGTCTAAAAGGTCTTTGATGCTCTATTGCATTTTGTTCTTAAAAGAACACAAGATTTATGTATTTCGCCAAATACATTCAGATTGAATATGATTCGAATCACAAGTATTATATTCTTTATTACGGAATACAGTGATCCTCATGAAGGAGGAAAAGATCAGAGGGAGCATGTGTATCATCATACAGACAATTCCACTTGCCCTGTTTGCAGTTTACGATTATACTTACCAAAAATTCCAATACATCCATCCTAAATCTATCTACGCCCAACAAAGCTTACTGATCACAACATTAGCAAAGAGGTCATATTCACAAAGCTATCAGTAGGGGTTAATCATCTCAGCAATTTAATGCCAAAACTGGGTAATCTCAGACTGACTCCAACCATCGGTTTCAAACAAACATCAGTTCAGATTCTTTCTGAAGCTGAGCTTGATTCAAAACAAATAGCGAGTGAAACTAGACATCATTTCAAATGTAGCCTCAGAAGTTACTGAAGTGCGACAGATAGATAAAAGCTCCAGTGGTGTATAATGCTAGGAACTACAGATTCAACAAACACTTAAAAATGCCCCATCTGTCAATCCATAAGATTATCTTCGAGACACTAAAACTACACAAACATTGCACCACATCCAATATATTCAAGCTGCTTTTTTCCATGCTGTGTGTAAATGGATCAATAAACATTTATGGACCAAGTTGTCATTTACTAACACAAAAAAAAAATTGTTTTGCTACAACATGAACACTGAAGCTTGCCAATCAATAAAAAATTATATTGACGGCAAGAACTAGCTTAAAGCATTTTTTCACATGTATTAGATGTTGGTTACATATGAATTATTAAAATCTACTGAATTTTAAGCATTTTAATAATTAATTCAAATTGCTTTGACAGCAATAGCTATCTTTAAAGAAGGCTACTCTACAATAGACACATTGGGGGTAATTTTGAGTTTATGCCATAGTGTAAAATGGGTGACAGCAAATTGGCAGCCTGTTTTACATCTCTCCCGATTTTTATTTCCATTGACTTCAGTATAGCAGTAATTTCCTGGGCTGTCACAGCCTCCAAGGGTGTTCTGCAGGCTGTGAGAAACTTGCTGCAATGTGTTGCAGATGTTGTTTGTAGACTCCTCCCACTTATCGATCATCTCAACCATATGTGTGCAAACTGCCTTCACTGCCTCTGCATATGATTGAAGCTATTTTGAAGATGTGATCTGGGTCCCTAGGCTCGTCATCCAAGGGTGACTGTTTGTCCACCCTCTATGCAGGAACAACACTCTCCCTCTCTTCGACTCCCAGGTTCTCATTCTTACCGGTGTTCAGTGTTTCAGCCCTTCTGACCCACCAGTAGATGCCTCTGTGCTGGTGCTTACGCAAGTAAGATACCATGGGGTCGATTTTAGCACCCGCGATTGGGTGCGTTCCTGGCAGGGGGGCTCCGCAAATCAGGGATTCCCGGAGCAGGTCGAGAGCCCGGCTCCAACCCGCCCACTTCCGGGTTTCCCACTGACGTGCTGACATGCTCGCGCAGCCCCTGCATGTGGGACTCCCACCGGCAATTTAAGCCGGCGGGGTGCCACTTAATCTATTTATTTTGGTATTTCAGGTCGTTTACAGACCTGATTAACGAGATATTTTAGGAGGGTTGGGATTTTACATACAACTGGGACTGTTTCCCGTACTGGGGGAAACACTCCCAGTTCAAATGGACGTGTTGCAGCCATCAGCCTGTGGCAGCTGCAAAGGTCCATTTGACAGGTCGGGGGGGAGACCCTCACTCATTGCAGGAGGCCACTCTATCACTTGGGACAAAGTTTGGCCTCCACCACCCTCCTCCTGACAATCAAAGTCACCAACTTGCACACTTACCCCGGGGTCCAGAGACATGTACCTACCTTGCGGACCCCCTCAGATGTACATCTTCCAGATGGGGGCCGCCATAGCTGCAGTCATGACTTCCTCAGAGGGCGAACAGCATCACCAGCCTCGCCGGCCACGCCGTCCACCTCTGACATGTGGAGCTCCACAACACAGTGCTGTGACACATCCACCTGCACAGCAGGAGGGAGGGCAACCACAGAGAGAGATGCGTCGCAGAGGGCACTACCCTCGCCACAGGGTCCACAGACCGAGGCTCAGCTTCCTGGAGCTCTCTGAGCAGCAGTGCACACGGAGGCTCAGAGTCGCTCGACATGTAGTCGTGGACATCTGCAGCCTCCTTCATGCTGAGCTGCTCCCGGCTGACCCGAGCACCATCTTCTTACCTGTCGCTGTCAAAGTCACCACTGCACTCAACAACTTCTCCTCCGCATCCTTCCAGGGTGCCACCGGGGACATCGCCGACGTCTCTCAGTCGTCTGCACAAAAGAGCCCTGCAAATACACCTACACCCACTCTGCAGTGACACAATGGGTGGCATCAGGTGTGGGTCTTCATTGTGATCCTCAGGAAAGGGCATTATTGCACAAACCAGACAAGATTCGCAAAGACTTGGCAGTAGTGGTGCCAATATAATATGTAACGTGAGTTGGTCAGAAATTCAATATAAGTAAAAACCATGACAAACCCTCAAACACCCTTGTGCATCCCCTTCATGCTCACGACATGTTTGTCTTACGCTGTCTACTGCACATATGTGATGCATGGCCTGTGGCTGCAGCACAGGTAGTGGCAGGTTGAGTGAGGCTGACCGTGAAAGAGATGCATGAGAGGGTGAGTATGAGATAGAGCCATGAGATTGTATGAGGATTGGGTTGAGTGGTAGTGGCGGGATGAGTACTGGCGAGGTGAGTAAGTGCAGGTAAGATGAGGATGAGCTTTGAGTGGGTGTGAGGGGTGATGTGACAGAGTAGTGTTGGCAGTACAGAAGGAGATGTGGGGTGGGGGCGGTGATGTGGCAGACGGAGTGTAGGGGAAAGAGTAAGTGTACTCACTTTGACTGACCTACTGAGGTCATTGGAGCGCCTCCTGCACTGTATGCAGGTGGGCGATATGTTGGTGGTGCAGGTGACCTCCTCTGCCACCTCGAGCCAGGTCTTCTTGGTGGCAGAGGCAGGCCGCTTCCTCCCGCCTGCCGGGGGGAAGATCTCTGTCTTCCCCCTCCTCCTCACCCCATCCAATGATACCTGGAGTGAGGTATCATTAAACCTGGGAGCAGCCTTCCTCCTGGGCTGCTCCATGCTGTAATTTTTCCTATTTCTTGCAGCATCTGTCAGTGGAGGACTGCCCCTTTAAATAGAGCTCCTCCTGCTGACAGACCTTACTGCGCATGCGCAGTCCGCCTGCCGCGCAGCTTAGCAGCGGGGATCCCGGAACAAGAGGTAAGTGGATCCAATCAGCCTGCGATTGTGCGCGGGGCAGACTGATTTCACCGGGCGCATTACCCACGCGCCCAATCGCCCCCCCCGCCGCCCTGTTAATATCGGGCCCCATGACTCAGTTGGTGTAGAAGGGTCAGCAGTTGTGTCTGTGATTCCGACAGCCTATTCTACAGTGGAAGTACCTTGGTAGTCATCATTGTGGCTTCTTTATCTGCAAATATCCCAGCTGTAGTACTGAAGACCTGTGCTCCAGAATTATCCACACCCTTCGTTAAGCTGTTCCAGTACGACGACAACAATGGCATCTTCCTGACACTGTGGAAAATTGCCCACGTGTGTCCTGTCCACAAAGGCAGGACAAATCCAACACGGCTAATTACCATCCTATCAGCCAACTCCCAATCATCAGCAATGGGATTGATGGAGTCATCAACTGTGCTACCAAGTGGCACTTACTCACCAATAACCTGCTCACTCGGACCACTAGGCTCCAGACCTCATTACAGCCTTTGTCCAAACATGGACACAAGAGCTGAATTCTAGAGGTGAGATGACTGCCCTTGACAGCATTCGACTGAGTGTGACACCAAGGAGCCCTGGTAAAACTGAAGTCAATCGGGATCAAAGGAAAACTCTCTCGTGACTGGAGTCATATCTGGCACCAAGGAAGACATAGCTGCAGGAGCTCCTTAAGGCAGCATCCTAGGCCCAGTTATCTTCAGCTGCTTCATCAATGACCTACCCTGAATCATAAGGTCAGAAGTGGGGCTGCTCGCTGATGATTGCAGTGTTCAACTCCATTCAAATTGCTCAGATAATGAAGCACTCCATGCCTGCATGCAACAAGTCCTGGACAACATCCAGACTTGGGCTGATAACCAGTAAGTAACATTCGTGCTTCACAAGTGCCAGGCAATGACCATATCCAACAAGAGAGAGCCTAACCACCTCCCCTCTCGACATTCAACGGCATCGCCATTACCCAGTCCCTCAACATCAACATCCTGGGGGTTGCCATGGACAGAAACTCAAGTACAGCAGCCACATAAATGCCATGGTTACTACAGCAAGTCAAAGGCTAGCTACTGTGTGGTGAGTGACTCATCTCCTGACTTCCCAAAGCCTCTCCACCACCTACAAGGTACAAGTCAGGAGTGTGATGGAATACTCTCCACTTGCCTGAATGGATGCAGCTGCAACAACATTCAAGACCTCTTGATCAGCATCCCATCCACTGGCTTAAATATTCACTCCCTCCACTGCAGTGTCTACTATCTACAGGATATACTGCAGCATGTCACCAAGGCTTCTTCGGCAGCACTTTCCAAATCCGCAACCTTCACCACTAGAAGGACAAGGGGATCAGGTGCATGGGAACACCATCACCTTCCAAGTTCCCCTCCAAGTCATACACCCTCCTGACTTGGACATATATTATCATTCCTTCATTGTCAGTGAGACAAAATACAGGATCTCCCTACCAAACAGCATACCTTCACCACATGGGCAAGAAGGCTCACCACCACCTTCTCAAGGCAAACTAGGGATGTTGGTTGTAGGCCATCTTGTAGGAGCAAAGTCAATGATAAGATGTTAGTGACATAGACACTTTTCCCTATATGAGTGCGTGCATCCCATGGTGATGAGATGTGGAAGTGCATTTAAGTGGTGTCGTTGAAGACTAGCTGTCGCCTTTATGAAAAGCAATGTGAGTTGGCAGAGTGGTTTTGAGTAAGGAAGGCGCTTGAGTGTTTACAAAGGTTGCTCTTTGCAGAAGTGAGTTCCCCTGACACACAGATAGAATCATAGAATCATAGAATGATACAGCACAGAAGGAGGCCATTCAGTCCACCCTGCCTGTGCTGGCTCTTTAAAAGAGCTATGCAATTAGTCCCACTCCTCTGCTATTTTCCCATAGCCCTGCAAATTTTTCCCCTTCAAGGATTTATCCAATTCCCTTTTGAAAGTTGTTATTGAATCTGCTTCCACCTTCTCAGGTAGTGCATTCCAGATCATAACAACTCGATGTGTAAATAATATTTTCCTCATGTCACCTCTGGTTCTTTTGCCAGTTACTTTAAATCTATGTCCTCTGGTTATTAAACCGTCTTCCACTGGAAACAGTTTCTCCTTATTTACTTTATCAAAACCTTTTATGATGATCTCCCCTTAACCTTCTCTCCTCTAAGGAGAAACACCCCAGTTTCTCTAGTCTCTCCACTTAACTGAAGTATTTCATCCCTGGTACCATTCTAGTAAATCTCCTCTGCACCCTCTCTATGGCTTTGACATCCTTCCTAATGTGTGGTGCCCAGAATTGGCCACAATACACCAGTTGGGGCCTAACTAGTGTTTTATAAAGGTTTAGCGTAACTTCCTTGCTTTTGTATTCTATGGGGCCGATTTTCGGATGGCCGAGCGGGTGCGTTGGGGGCAGGGGGGGCTTCTAAAATAGTGGAATCCCGGAGCGGGTTCAGAGCCCGGCTCCAACCCTCTGACTTCCAGGTTCCCCAATGACGCAGTCGGGTGCGCGCGCAGCTCACACGTGCGGGACTCCCACCAGCAATTAAAGCCGGTGGGATGATAACTTACATTGTTATTTAGGTAGTTGAGGTACTTGACAGACCTCATTGACTGGAGATTTTGGCAGGGGTGCAATTTTGAAGGATCTTCAGCGTGTTTCCCAGGCTTTGGGAAACACCCTGTTGGAGCAGACGTGTTTCAGCCAGCAGCCAATGGGAGATGCAAAGGATTATTTGATAGTTGGGGGGAAAACCTCATTTATTGCAGCAGGGCACTCTGTCACTTCAGACAAAGTTTTGGCTGCAACACCTTTGTCTTTCCACTCAAAATTCTTAATTTATACCCTAAACTCTGCTGTGCAAACACATTTACCTACTTTAGGGGCCGCCTCAAACTCACACCGTCAGGATGGGGGGGGCGCCACAGCTGCATTCATCACTCATCCGAGGACGAGTAACATCACCAGCCTCGCCAGGCACAGAGTCCACTTCCACCACGTGGAGCTCCACAACACAGTGCTGCGCCACAGGCACCTGCACAAAACAGTCCTGCAACTACACATACACCCACTGTAGGGTGACCCAATGGGTGGTATCAAGTGTGGGCGTTCATGGTGAACCTCATGAAAGGGATTTATTACACAAGCCAGTCAAGAATGGCCAAGACGTGACAGTAGTGGTGACAATAATAATATTTAATGTGCTATTAACAAAAATCAAATATAAATAAAAAACATGACCAACCGTCACACACCCTTGTACATCCCCTTTGTGCTCACAAAACCTTTGCCTTACGCTTACGACTACTCCTATGTGGTCCTTCCCCAGTGGCTGCAGCAGAGGTAGTGGCAGGTTGCTCTTGTTCATGCCCTGACCGATTAGATACTTTGTGCCTACGCCCTCTGGGTTTTGGTGCCTGTGAGGGCCCCTCCAAAGACTGCTCCACCTGCACCTGTGCAGGGGCAGACTCGACCACCTGGAGAGGAGGCAGCATTGCGGGTACTGGTTGAGAGGGGAGGCAACAGGTGAGACATGGGAGTGCTTTGAGTGGCGTCCCCACTTCCATGTCCCCTTTCGCCATCATCCCTCTCCTGGGCCAGGCCCACATCACTCCTACCACCCTGTTGGACGACAGTTTGGAGGACATGTGCGAAGCCATGTAAGGCCAGTGTTAGTGTATCTGCCTGTCTGTTTAAGGCGGCAGATAGTTGCTCACCCTGAGTCCGAAGGGCCGTTGTCAGGGCCTCAGTGGACTCATTGGTGAGCCGTGCTTCAAGCTCCATGGAGGCTAGCCTTCGCTCCATCGCAGACATTCCCGCACTTACCCACAACACTATCTCAGAGATGCCCTCATGTCCCTGTGACAGTATCTCAGAGATTCCCTCCTTTACCTGTGCCACCATTCCACTCATGCAGGAGTTGGACTCCTCCTTCCTCTGCGTGATTGTGGAGAGTGTGCGTGGCACTTGTTGCTGCCCCTCCATCATTCTCCTTTTAAAGGATGGCCCCTAGGGTTCAGCATCTGTGTCCAGCTGAGCAGAGCCTGGAGAGGAGTGCTCCTGCCGATGCGGACTCTCCACAGCTGCCCCTGTCACCAGTGTCTGCTCGTGCTCACATGTGTGTGGTGACTCACCATGTGCGACCCCAACTAACTGAGGACGGGGACCCATCGAGGTGTGTGTATCTGCGCTGGTGGATGATTTGCTCAGATGTAACGGTGCCCCCTCAGAGGCCGGCAGCTCCTCTGAGGAATCGCCCTCCGCCATCACAGCAGTCGCTGAAGGCCCTGTAAGAGAACAGAAGGCAATATTAAGCATGATGACAGATGTTGAGGTGCTGAAGATGGCAAGGCATGTTAACATCAATTGATATTGTGAATGCTGAATGTTAAAGTTCTGTCACCAGCCATTTGTCAGGCACTCGAGGGTGCGGCTCACTTCAAGAGCTTCCTGTTCCACGAACCTGAGGACGACCAGATGTTGTGGCCCTCCTCCAGTCTTCGCCCTCTCCCGTGCATTCTGGGCTCTCTTCTCGTATAAGGGGAGAAAGTAGAGGGGTGTGAGTGAGGGATGGTGACGTGGCCAACCGCTGAATGCATTGGTTTGGGTGAGGCTGACCGTGAAAGAGATGCATCAGAGGGTGAGTATGTGACAGAACCATCACATTGTATGAGGATTGGGTTGAGTGGTCGTGGTGGGATGAGTGCTGGGGAGGTGAGGAAGTGCATGTAAGTTGAGGATGAGGTTTCAGTGGGTGTGAAGAGTGATGTGATAGAGTAGTGTTGGCAGTGCAGAATGAGTTGTGAGGTGGGGGCGGTGATGTGGAAGACAGAGTGTAGGAGAATGAGTAAGTTTACTCACTTTAGCTGACCTAGTTAGGTCGTTGAAGCGCTTCCTGCACTGGATCCAGGTGCGGGAGACATTGCTGCTGCTGCTGACCTCCTCTGCCACCTCGAGCCAGGCCTTCTTGGTGGCAGAGACAGGCCACTTCCTCCCATTCGCTGGGTGGAAAATCTCCCTCCTCCACCTCACCCCATCCAGTAGGACCTGGAATGAGGCATCGATAAATCTGGGAGCAGCCTTTCCCCTGGTCTGCTCCATTCTGTACTTTTGGTTGTTTGCTGCAGGAGCAGCATTGGAGGACTGCCCCTTTAAATAGGGCTCCTCCAGCTGACAGCCCGTGATGTGGGTGCGCAGTCCGCCCATTGCGCAGGTTGATGACGGGAGACCCGAAAGCCACGGTAAGTGCCTTCAATTTATCTGCGATTGCGTGGGGAATGTACCGATTTCACTGGGCGGGTTACCCATGCACCCAGCTGCACCCCCCGCCTCCCCCCACCGCTGCCAGCCTGCCTCCCTGGTAATATTGGGGCCTATGTCCCTATTTATAAAGCCAAGGATCTCGATAGATTTTTTAACAGCCTTCTCAACTTGTCCTGTCACCTTCAAAGACTTGTGTACATATACTCCCAGATCTCTCTGTTCCTGCACCCCCTTCAATATTGTACCATTTAGTTTATATTGCCTTCCTCATTCTTCCTACCAAAATGAATTATTTCACACTTCTCTGCATTAAATTTCATCTGCTATGTGTCTGCCATTTTACCAATCTGTCTATCCCCTCCTGAAGTCTGTTACTATTCTCCTCACTGTTAATACATTTCCGAGTTTCGTATCATCTGCAAACTTTGAAAATATGCCCTGTATACCCAAGTTCAGGTCATTATTATATATCAAAAAGAGCAGTGGTTCCAACACCGGCCCCTGGAGGACACCACTGCACATTTTTAAACAGGGGTTTAACATTTGCAATCCTGCAGTCCTCTGGCACCACTCCTATATCTAAGGAGAATTGGAAGATTGTGGCAGAGCCACTGTAATTTCCACCCTTTCTCTCCTCAATAACCTGGGATGCATCCCATCAGGACCGGGTGACTTTTCTACTTTGCGCGCTGCCAACCTTTCAATTACCTCTTTATCTATTTTAATCCTATCCAATTTTTCATAGAGTCATACAGTCATAGAGTCATACAGCACAGATAGAGGCCCTTCGGCCCATCGTGTCCGCGCCAGCCATCAAGCCCTGTCTAATCTAATCCCATATTCCAGCATTTGGTCCGTAGCCTTGTATGCTATGGCATTTCAAGTGCTCATCCAAATGCTTCTTGAATGTTGTGAGGGTTCCTGCCTCCACAACCCTTTCAGGCAGTGAGTTCCAGACTCCAACCACCCTCTGGGTGAAAAAGTTCTTTCTCAAATCCCCTCTAAACCTCCCGCCTTTTACCTTGAATCGATGCCCCCTTGTTATAGAACCCTCAACGAAGGGAAAAAGCTCCTTAGTATCCATCCTATCTGTGCCCCTCATAATTTTGTACACCTCAATCATGTCCCCCCTCAGCCTCCTCTGCTCCAAGGAAAACAAACCCAATCTTCCCAGTCTCTCATCATAGCTGAAGCGCTCCAGCCCTGGTAACATCCTGGTGAATCTCCTCTGCACCCTCTCCAAAGCGATCACATCCTTCCTGTAGTGTGGCGACCAGAACTGCACACAGTACTCCAGCTGTGGCCTAACCAGTGTTTTATACAGCTCCATCATAACCTCCTTGCTCTTATATTCTATGCCTCGGCTAATAAAGGCAAGTATCCCATATGCCTTCTTTACCACCTTATCTACCTGTTCCGCCGCCTTCAGGGATCTGTGAACTTGCACACCAAGGTCCCTCTGACCCTCTGTCTTGCCTAGGGTCCTCCCATTCATTGTGTATTCCCTTGCCTTGTTAGTCCCTCCAAAGTGCATCACCTCGCACTTTTCCGGGTTAAATTCCATTTGCCACTGTTCCGCCCATCTGACCAACCCATCTATATCGTCCTGCAGACTGAGGCTATCCTCCTCGCTATTTACCACCCTACCAATTTTTGTATCATCAGCGAACTTACTGATCATACCTTTTACATTCATATCCAAGTCGTTAATGTAGACCACAAACAGCAAGGGACCCAGCACCGATCCCTGTGGTACCCCACTGGCCACAGGCTTCCAGTCACAAAAACAACCTTCGACCATCACCCTCTGCCTTCTGCCACTAAGCCAGTTTTGTATCCAAAGTGCCAAGGCACCCTGGATTCCATGGGCTCGTACCTTCTTGACCAGTCTCCTGTGCGGGACTTTATCGAAGGCCTTACTGAAATCCATGAATACCACATCCACTGCGTTACCCTCATCCACACGCCGAGTCACCCCCTCAAAAAATTCAATCAAATTAGTCAGACATGATCTTCCCTTGACAAAGCCATGTTGACTATCCCTGATTAATCCTTGCTTCTCCAAGTGGAGACTAATTTTGTCCTTCAGAATTTTTTCCAATAATTTTCCTACCACTGATGTTAGGCTCACTGGCCTGTAGTTCCTCGGTTTTTCCCTACTCCCCTTCTTGAATAATGGTACTACATTAGCGGTTCTCCAGTCCTCTGGCACATCCCCTGTGGCCAGAGAGGTTCTGAATATATGTGTTAGAGCCCCCGCAATCTCCTCCTTTGCTTCACACAGTAGCCTGGGATACATTTCGTCCGGGCCTGGGGATTTATCCATTTTTAGGCCTGCTAAAACCGCCAATACCTCCTCCCGCTCGATGTTAATATGTTCGAGTATATCACAGTCCCCCTGCCGTATTTCTATGTCTACATCGTCCTTCTCCATAGTGAAAACAGATGCAAAAAATTCATTTAGAACCCCTCCTACATCTGCCGGCTCCACACACAGATTGCCATTTTTGTCCCTAATGGGCCCTATTTTTTCCCTAGTCATCCTCTTACCCTTAATATACTTATAAAACATCTTAGGATTTTCCTTTATTTTGCTCGCCAGTGTTATTTCATGGCCCCTCCTTGATCTCCTAATTTCTCTTTTACTATGATATTGGCAGCGTCCTCTTCTTTAGTGAAGAAGATGCAAAGTATTCATTTAGTACCTCCGCCATGCCCTCTGCCTCCACAAGAAGATTACCTTTTTGGTCCCTAATCAGTCCCACCCTTCCTTCGAATACTCTTTTACTATTTAAATGTTTAGAAAAGACTTTTGCATTCCCTTTTATGTTGCCCGCTAATCTATTCTCATACACTCTCCTTGCCCCTCTTATTTCCTTTTTCAGTTCTCCTCTGTACTTTTTGTATTCAGTTTAGTTCTCCACTGTATTATGAACCTGACATTTATCATAAGCCTCCTTTTTCTGTTTCATTTTAATCTCAATATCTTTAGTCATCTGGAGAGCCCTAGCTTTGGATGCCCTTCCTCTCTCCCCCGTGACAATGTGTCTACTCTGTACCCGAACTATGTTTTCTTTAAAGGCCTCCCATTGCTTATTTATTGTTTTACTTGCCAATCTTTGATTCCAATGCACCTGGAAAATTCCTTTTCAACTTACTGGAATTAGCCCTCCTCCAGTTGAGTATTTTCACATTTGATTTTTCCTTGTCCTTTTCCATAACTACTCTAAACCTAATAATATGGTGATCATTGGTTTTCAAATCCTCCGCCATTGAAACATGCTCCACCTGCCCCACTTCATTCCCCAGAACTAGATCCAGCACTGCTTCCTTCCTCATTGGGCTGAAAACATACTGATCAAGAAAGTTCTCTTGTACACATTTCAGGAATTCCTCCCCCTCTTTGCCCCTAACATTGTTATTTTCCCAGTCTATATTAGGATAATTAAAGCCCCCCCATAATCACCACTCCATAGTTCTTGCACCTTTCTGAAATTTACCTGCAAATTTGTTCTTCTATCACCTTCCCACTATTTGGTGGCCTATAGTATACATCCAGCAGTGTAATAGCTCCTCTATTGTAACTTAATTCTAATCAAATAGATTCTGTCTTTGAACCCATAAGTACATCATCCCTTTCTACTGCTGTAATAGTAACTTTGATCAATACTGCCACCCACCCTCCTTTTTTTCCTTCCCTATCTTTCCTGAACACATTGTAGCCAGGAATATTAGGTTGTCATTCCTCCCCTTGTTTGAACCAGATTTCTGTTATCATAATCCCACATGGCTACTTGTACCTGCAGTTCGCCAACCTTATTACCACATTCCATGCATTTACGCACATGCACTCCAAACCCATCTTAGTCTGCCTTGCATTTCTCCCCTGTCTGATCCCTCCTATTTCTGAGCTATTCTTTATTCTAATGCTATTTGTCTCTCCCAGTCCTCTGTGTACCTTTTATCTCCTCTCTAGTGCTTCATCCTGATGCCTTTCCCTAGCCAAATTAGTTTAAACCTTCCCCACAGCACTAGTTAATCTATCTGCAAGGATGTTGGTCCCAGCCCTGTTGAGGTGCAACCAGTCCATCTTGTACAGGTCCCTCCTGCCCCAGAACTGTTCCCAATGCCCCAGGAATCTGAAGCCCTCCCTCCTGCACCATTTCTCCAGCCACACGTTAACCTGTCTTGTCTTATTGCTCCTACACTCACTAGCACATGGCACTGGGAGTAATCCAGAGATTGCCACCTTCGAGGTCCTATTTTTTAATTTCCTCCCTTGCTTCTGTAGGACCTCAACCATTTTCCTACCTACGTCATTGGTTCCAACATGGACCATGACTTCTGGCTGTTCCCATTCCCCCGGCAAAATGTTCTTAACCCGTTCAGTGATGTCCTTCACCCTGGCACCAGGGAGGCAACACGCCATGCGAGATTTACATCGGCATTTGCAGAAAACCCTGTCTATCCCCCTGACTATTGAATCCCCGATGACAACTGCATTTCTAGACTTTGCTATGCGCCCCTGTGCAGTCATTTACCCCACGGTACCATGGATGTGCTCTAGATTGCATTCCCCCGAGGTGTCATCACCCTCATTGGTGTTTAGAACTGAAAACCGATTTGACAGCGCCACACCCCTGGAGGATTCCTGCACTGCCTGCATCTTCCTACCCTGTCAGATGGCCACCCACTTATTATCCTCCTGAACGCTCTGTGGCTGTGGGGTGACCACCTCCTGGCATGTGCGATCCAGGAAATTCTCAGCCTCCCGTATGCCCTGCAGTGAGCCCAGCCGCTCCTCAAGTTCAGAAACTTTGAGCTTGAGTTTGAGTAGCTGGAGGCACTTCCTGCACACATAGTTATCTAGGACACATGAAGCGTGCTGGAATTCCCACATAGCACAGGAATTGCAGGCAATGGGTCTCAGCTGTCCTGTCATTTTTCTTAAAAGTCTACCTACTTATGTTTATATATATATATATACACACATATACATATTTACATATTTACTGTTGATTTAAATTACTTAGCACCTCCTTCCCCGCTGTACCGCATTCCTGCTGTCACCAAATTGCCATTTTAAAAGTCCTCACTCTGTTTGCAATTCACTCCATTTACCAGATTCACCCAACTCTGTACTCACCAACCTTTGTGCCCAAGCAGATGCTGAGAAAGAAAAATTATGAGAGGCAAAGAGGTGAGTAAATGCTGTCTGAATGGTAGAGGATGTGAATTGGCAAGAGTCCCTAGACTTACCTTAGATACCTTTGTGAGGTCTTTAACCCTTTTCCTTCACTATGTGGCAGTTCTTGGGGCGTTGGAGGCAACACTAATTCCCTCTGGTAGCTCCAGGCAGCCTGCTCCACCCTCCCATGGGCCTTACTGCATTCAGTGACCAATAGTCTTATTTTTCTGGGCCTGAGTTCTGCCAAAAGGACCTCCAGAGATGTACCTGAGAATCCGGAAGCCCTTCTAGCTGCTGACATCCTTGAGAATGCTGCTGCTTCAGCCATTCTTGAAGCAATGTGTTGGTGCTCTTTAATTGGCTGCAGCCTTTTAAAGGCTGCACCAGAACTGAATTTCTCTCCTTCCCAGTAGCGGTAAACATACCAGGAGTGTTATTACCACTCAAAACCCACCCTGCGTAGAAAATGAGGGCATTTGAAGGAAATTGCAGTGGGTTAGTGGTGGATTCACGTTGGCAGGTGGTAATCCAGCTCTGCCACTAACCCATCAATGGGAGGGAAATCCATGTATCATGTTCATCTTATGCCAAAATAATCACTGCTGAGGTAAAATCCCTGATATTTACTTTGTCCTTTATCATTGTCTAAATGGGGTGTGTTTATATAATCACTTCCTAGACACAGTCATAATCAGACACACATATCTTCCAACAATCTAACACCAAGGGTACAATTATTGCTTAGACGTCATCACTTTATCCTCTCATTATGTTCCCAATTTCAATGATGTTTAAGCCATGGTATATATTTCCTTCTGAAAACTATTATTATATTTAAAATCTTTGTTCTTTTGAAAGAATGATCATTCAGATATGCAAGGAGAGTTGAACAAATGACTGTTTTTCCTTTTGTGTTTTTTTATGTATACTTGTGTAAGTGATGATACAATGCTGTGAAATGGAACACTGTATCACTCAGTATTTAGTATTCTCAGCTTTTCTATAATCTAGATCATTTGCAGTGTAAAACCAGTTTCCTTTATTGTACCAGTTCCTGTATCCCCAGCTTTCAGTGGGACCCAGTGTAGCATTGGTGGCAGTATGCCAGACGCACCTTGCCACCAAATGCCGAAGGTGGATCTCACCTTATGGCCCAGGCCGCCATCCTGGCCTGGATCTCTGAGTCTTTAAAATTATTTTAAAGTGGCTTCCTTACAAAGAGGGCTGCTGGGAGCATATTTAATATTTTTTCTGGGGGCATTCTAGATGTGTCCCTAGTGGTATAGTAACGTAGTAAAATGTTCCAAGGTGCTTCACAGGAGCATAATCAGACAAAAATTGACACAGCCAAAGAAGGAGACATCAGGACAGATGACAAAAAGGTTGGTCAAAGAGGTGGTGGTGAACAATTAGCGTAAGTTATTTAAAGAGAGGGGGTACTAAAGAAGTTCCTTACCAGGACTTGATAGTTTACACCCAAGGATCCTGAGGGACACTAGAGAAGAAATAGCAGAGGTTCTAATTATAATTTTCCAAAATGCTGTGGAAAGCAAAATTGTTGCAGAGGACTGGAGGATGGCAAATTATAACTTCACTCTTCAGAAAAGGAGATAGCTGATCCATGAAATTACAAGCCAGTCTTACTTCAGTTGTTGGTAAACTACTGAGTCTACAATACGGGACGAAATTACTATGCACTTGGAGAAACATGAGCTCTTAAGAGCAGTCAGCATGGATTTCTAAAAGGCAGATTATACTTGACCAACCTTATAGAATTTGTCTGAAGAAATAACAGAGAAGCTAGGTACAGGGAATGAAATGGATGTGATTTATATTGATTGTATAGGAAGTCTGTAATGTGGTACCTTACTAAGGCCCCTCTGTTCCACGACTCCATTTAAAATTTTACCACTTAAGATGCATTTCCTTTCCCTATTTTTAATTCCAAAATGCTTTATTTCATATTTTTGTATATTAAACTGGATCTGCCATCCATCTGGAGTATAGGGGCCTTGGTAGTAGCATATGTCATTAACAGAAATATGGCCACATGGATAAAGAGATGATTAGAGAGCAGGTAAAAGAAAGTTTCTTGGAATTGAAGGATATGGTGGGCATACCGCCGTGACTTGGGCACAGAGAGTATTCCCTCTGTGGGATCAGGTTAGGTCTGATCGAAATTGGGCCTCGGGCCCCATTTAAATTAGATCGGTGAACTGTGGACGCCTGCTGCACTTCTCCAGTCAGCTCGCCAGCGAAGCGGACATCAACTTCGGGCCGCTGCCAATGTCATAGCGGCTCTCAGGTAGGTCCTGAGAGGGGGGCACAGGAGGTGATCGGGGGGTAGGCGATCGGGAGGGGAGGATACAATTGTGAGGGGGGAGGCAATCAGGAGGAGGGGAGAAGGTTTGGGAGGGGGCTGAGCAGGGTGAGCAACATTCTTCGGGACCGATTCACCTGCTCCTCCTGGCTCCGCATTCAAGTAAGAATTTTAAAAGAAATTTACCTTTTTGGTAGTGGCCTCCAGCGGTCCCTTTAAGGACCTTTGGTTAGGCTGCATGTAGATCTGGTTATCCTCCCTCAAGGCAGCTGGCTTGGCACTGCGTTCAGGGCAGCTCAATTTCTGGAAAGGGTCATTCTACAGGCATTAGGCTGCTCATTAATATATTCAGGGGCATGATGCCTGTTTTAAGAGTCTACCTGGACGCCAAAAATATGGGCGAATTTAGCAGTGGGACCAATGCTGGTGTAAATTGGATGCAGGCCATCTTGCTGCTAAATTGGTATGCTTTGCGTCCATTTTACACCCAAAAAACGGGCACAATGCATACCTATTTCTATCCCAACAAGTGGTGTTCCACAGGGGTCTTTATTGTCGCTGCTCTAATTTATTATATACGTTTAAATGATCTGGATTTAGGAATCGTGGGAAAAATATGAAAATTTACCAATTAAATCAAACTGGAAGTATGGCAAATTATGTGGTAGATTGTCAAAGACTGCTCAAGGACATAGTTTGTCCAGCAAGGTGGATAGATAGGTTACAGGTGCAGTTCAATGTGGAAAAAGGTGAAGTAATACATTTCAAAGTAAGAACAAATAAAGGGAATACACCTTAAATGGTAAGATTTTAAGTGGAATAAAGGAGCAGAGGGACCTTAGTGTGTAGATACACAGGTCATTAAATGTTGCAACGCAAGTAGATAAGGGAAAAATAAACAAAAATTTTTGTTTTTGTATCCAGAGCCATAGAATGCAAAAGCAAAGAGTTAGGGGGTGATTTTAGGCAGCAAATGCGGGTGCGTTGAGGGCGGGGGGGCTCCGAAAATCGCGCAAATCCCATTCGAGTTCAGAAGCCGGCTCCAATCTGTCAGCTTCCGAGTTTCCCAGGGACCCACCTGTGTGCGCGCGGGCGACCCAAAAACGGAAGTCCAGCCAGCAATTAAAGCCAGCAGGATGACAGTCAAAGAGCCAAATGTACCTCAGTACTTAAGGCACTTTACCCGTGACAGAGTAAGTGATTAGACAGATTTTTAACTTACCAGGGCGGCTTGCCCACTGCTTCTGATTCACGCCTGGTGAAACCAGGGCTCGATCAGGGAACAAGAAACTAAAGAAATTAAATAAAAAAACTTGCAATGAAGGGAAAACACTAAATGCACCTACCTTTGAAAGCTGCTCCGTGTCCGATGTCTCCCGCCCCAATGTCACCCCGATCTCACCCTCCCGATCTTCCCCCGATGTCCCCCCAATGTCCCCCTCTTCACCCTCCTGATGTCCCCCCAATCTTCCCCCGATCTGATCCTCCCGATCATCCCCCGATCTCCCCCCCCCCCCCGGTCTTCCCCTCTCCCCCCCGTCCCCGATCTTCCCCTCTCCCCCAACCCCAATCTTCCCCTCTCCCCCAACCCCAGTCTTCCCCTCTCCCTGCCCTAATCTTCTCCTCTCCCCCCCGATCTTTCCTTCCCCCCCCCCCTGTCTGCCCCTCTCCTCCCCCCCAGCCCCGGTCTTCTCCTCTCCCTCCCACCCCGGTCTTCCAGTCCAGTGCCGGATGACGTCTGTCTCTCTCTCTTTCCCACCCCCCCGCCTCATGTTGCAGCTCCTGATGGCAGCCAGTCTGTCAATCAGGCTAGCTGCCGGGTGTGAAACCCGGAGAGGACATTAACCACTATCAATCAACGTGCGATCGCGTCGGAAATGGTAAGTTTGGTTCATGCGGGTTTGCCACGCGCACAATCGCCCCCCCCCCCCCCATCCCCCGACTGCCAACCCAGCTCCCCGCTAATATCGGGGCCTTAATGTTGAACTTGTACAAGCCTTGGTTAGGCCACAGTATTGTGAATGTTGTGAATAGTTTTGGGCACTCCGTTATAGGAAGGATATAAAAACAATGGAGAAGATGCAACAGAGATTCACCAGGACATTACCAGGGATGAGGGGTTACAGTTGTGAAGAAAATCTTGAGAAGTAAAGTGTTTGATAAGATAAATAGTGATCGACTGTTTCCCCTGGTTGAGATGGTAGCGAGAGGGCACAAACGCTGTTAGCCTCATTTATATTTGTCTACTGGTCATATAGTTTGGTGTCATCAGCAAATTTTATGATGCTGTTATAGTGGAAGTACTCTCCTCCATAACATTTGTAATTAATGTAAACAACAGGGGAGAGCTCAGGATTCCGGAATCTCCCCACAGATGCAAACCTATTCATCAGACCTTTTTTTCTACTACGAAGGCAATTTTCAATTCAGTAACTAATTTTCCCTAATTCCAGAAACCTTAATCATCTTTAAATGTCTCATGTGTGAAAATTTGTCAACACCTTCTGAAAATACAAATAAATTTCATCCACTGGATAGCCTTCATCTGCTAATTGAGTTCCCTCCTTGGAGAACTTTAGTAAATTCATGAGCCATGACCTATTTCTATTAAAACCATTCTAACTATCCCTCATGGGGTCTACACTTGACAGCCACTCAGTATAAGATGCTCTTGTGCATTTTTGCTACCACTGATGTTAAACGATTTTATAACTATTGGATTCATGCCTCACTTTTGTTCTGAATATTTGAATAATACTTGTTATTCTCCAGTGTTCAAAAGTAGCACTTTATGGAGCTCTTAAAAATATTACAGATGACTAGTTACAGTCATTGGCCTATCCATGCTTACAATAGTAGAATCATAAAATCATAGAAAGGTTACAGTGCAGAAGGAGGGCCCATCGAGTCCATGCCGGCTCTATGCAAGAGCAATCCCGCTAGTCCCATTCTCCGCCCTATCCCCATAGCCCTGCAAATTTTTTCCATTCAAGTCATTGTCCAATTCCATTTTGAAAGCCACGATTGAATCTACGTCCACCACCTCCTCAGGCAGTGCTTTCCAGATCACAATCACTCGCTGTGTTTAAAAAAAAAAGTTTTTCCTCATGTCACCTTTGGTTCTTTTGCCAATCACCTTAAATCTATGTCCTCTAGCTCTTGACCCTTCTGCCAATGGGAACAGTTTCTCTCTATCTACTCCGTCTAGACCTTTTATGATTTTGAATACCTCTATCAAATCTCCTCTTAACCTTCTCCGTTCCAAGGAGAACAACCCCAGCTTCTCCAGTCTATCCAAGTAACTAAAGTCCCCCATCCCTGGAATCATTCTTGTAAATCTCTTGTGCACCCTCTCTAAGCCCTTCACATCTTTCCTAAAGTGCGGTGCCCAGAACTGGACACAATACTCCAGCCCAAAACCCTCCAGATCTGGTTTAGATATATCCTAGTTACTAGTTTTCACCTGGAAATATGAAATCTGTCTTTCTTGTATAAGTTATTTGGCTTTATTGGCTGTGAAATGCTTTGGGATGTCCTGAGGTTGTGAGAGAAGTTATATAAATGCAAGTTCTTTCTTTTTTCTTAGTGCTTGAGAAACCTCTTCAACCATCTACAAAGTCAATTCCTTCCTGTACACCCCATGTAAAAATCCACACTCATTCAAGTCAAATATCCTGTATATTTTTTCAATGACCTCAGATAGCAGTAGAGTCCTCATTGATACTGGGCGGAAGAGCAGCATTATTGGTAAGGGATGATATGACTGCCATTGGACAAGTGGAAAGAGAAACAAGCAACCTGGGTAGCAATTAATAATAAGGGCAACAATATAATAAATGACAACTGTTATTGATTGTCAGTTCAAGATAAACAGAGGGCTAGATATGCAAGTGAGAGAGGTTGCAGGGAATAGTGGCGTTAATCCTGCGGATTTCAATATTCTGGTGGTCTAGGTGATATAAGTAATTCCTTAGATGAAGTAAGTAATTGTTTTTGCACAACATGTGAAGAACATAGGTACAGGAGTAGACCATTCATCCCCTCAAGTCTGCTCCGACATTCAGTTAGATCATGGCTGATCTGTACCTCAACTCCATTTACCCACCTTCACTCCATATCTCTTACCTAACATCAATCTCAGTCTTAAAATCTCCAATTGTCCCAGCATCCACAACCTTTTGGGGGAGAGAGTTCCAAATTTCTACTACCCTTTGTGTGAAAAAGCACTTTCTAATTTCCCTCCTAAAAGGCCTAGCTCTAGAATTAAATTAAATTAGACAAAACTGTCCCGGATGACTACATCTGTAGGAAATGTCTCTGCCTTGAGTCACTCCGGCTCAGAGTCGTTGAGCTGGATTGTGAGTTAGAGACAATCTGACACGTAAGGGTGGGGTAGTAATGTCTGGATATTTTACCCCAGAACTCAGTCACACCACATAGAAAGATACAGGTTTAGGAAGAGGAGTGTGTGAGTGTCAGTCAACAGCGTATGGGGAATCTAGTTGAACCATGGAAACCGGTCTTTTGAGGATAAGGAGAAAGGCTATGGGAAGGGCCACCACAATGCTGACCAAGGCACCATGGAACAGGAGGGGAGGAGCAGAACAGAAAGAGTGTAGTTATAGGGGATTCGATAATTAGGGGAAAGATAGCATCCTCTGAAGTCACGATTGGGAGTCCTGAAGGGTATGTTGCCTACCTTGTGCCAAGGTAAGAGGTATCTTGAAGCGGCTGGAAAGAAACTTGGAAAGGAAGGGTGAAGAACCAGTTGTCAAAGTCTATATCGTGACAAACGACATAGGAAAAAACAGGGCAAGGTCCTGCTAAGAAAGTATCAGGAGCTCGAAGCTAAATTAAAAAGCAGGACCTCAAGAGTAATTATCTCAGGATAATTACCCAAGCTGTATGCTAATTGGCATAGGGACATGCAGATCAAGAAAGTGAATGCGTGGCTGAAAGATTGGTGTGGGAAAGAGGGGTTCCATATCATTGGACACTAGGACCAGTACTGGGACAGGAAGGAGCTGTACCATTGGAACGGGCAGCACATAAACCCGGCTGGGGAAAGATCTGAGCTGAAAGGATAAATAAGACTGTAGAAAGGACTTTAAACCAACAAAGTGTGGGGGAGGCTCAGGCAGAAATAATAATATGAAAATAGCCTAGAGATAAGAAAAAGAGATGAGAACATAAAAATAATATAAATACTTCAGGTTCAGAAAAAATATAGGAAATAATAACATAATAACAGATAAAAATACAACAGAAGCGATGAGAAACAATCTGGAAAAAAACACAAATGCACAAATGCATGTAGCATAAGGAATAAAATATGCGAATGAGAAGCACTAATGCAGCTTAAAAGGTTTGACGTAGTAGCCATCACTGAGACCTGGCTACAAGCTAGGCATGATTGGACATAAATATTCCAGGTATAAGATCTTTAGAAAGGACAGGGAAATTGGAAAAGGAGCAGGAGTAGCAATATTGATAAAATACACTATTACAGCATGAGAAAGAGGGGATATCAGTAAGGGTGAGCAGGCAGTAGAAATACTCAGGGTAGAATTGAGGATTAGTAAAAGATGCAAGACTTTGGTGGAAGTTGTCTACAGACCTCCTAATAGCAGTGATGAAGTAGTAGGTTGCAAAAGCAGAGTGGTTATAATGGGAGACTTTAGTTTTCACATAGACTGGGAGAAGCAGAACAGCTCAAGTCCGAGAGACAGTGAATTTCTTGAGTGCATTCAGAACAGTTTTCTGGAACAATATGTTCTTGAACCAACAAGAGAATAGGCCGTACTAGATTTAGTGTTTATTATTTCGTATATTTTTTTCTGAACCTGAAGTATTTATATTATCTTTATGTGAGGTTATGCACTTTGGCAGGAAAAATCAGAGAGCAAGTTATTTTCTTAATGGCGAGAGACTGGAAAGTACTGCAGTACAAAGGGATCTGGGGGTCCTAGTGCAAGAAAATCAAAACGTTGGTATGCAGGTGCAGCAGGTGATCAAGAAAGCCAACGGAATGTTGGCTTTTATTGCTAGGGGGATAGAATATAAAAACAAGGAGGTATTGCTGCAGTTATATAAGGTATTGGTGAGACCGCACCTGGAATACTGCATACAGTTTTGGTCTCCATACTTAAGAAAAGACATACTTGCTCTCGAGGCAGTACAAAGAAGGTTCACTCGGTTATCCCGGGGATGAGGGGGCGGACATATGAGGAGAGTTTGAGTAGATTGGGACTCTACTCATTGGAGTTCAGAAGAATGAGAGGCGATCTTATTGAAACATATAAGATTGTGAAGGGGCTTGATCGGGTTGATGCAGTAAGGATGTTCCCAAAGATGGGTGAAACTAGAACTAGGGGGCATAATCTTAGAATAAGGGGCTGCTCTTTCAAAACTGAGATGAGGAGAAACTTCTTCACTCAGAGGGTGGTAGGTCTGTGGAATTTGCTGCCCCAGGAAGCTGTGGAAGCTACATCATTAGATAAATTTAAAACAGAAATAGACAGTTTCCTAGAAGTAAAGGGAATTAGGGGTTATGGGGAGCGGGCAGGAAATTGGACATGAAGCTGAGTTCGGATCGGTCAATGCCCTGTGGGTGGCGGAGAGGGCCCAGGGGCTATGTGGCCGGGTCCTGCTCCGACTTCTTGTGTTCTTTAGATTTGTGGTTGGTATCAGATCAGCCATGATCTTATTGAATGGCGGAGCAGGCTCGAGGGGCCGATTGGCCTACTCCTGCTCCAATTTCTTATGTTCTTATGTTCTTATGTTCTCAGCCCTTTCTTTTATCTCGAGGATATTTTCATATTATTATTTCTGTCTGAGTCTCCCCCACACTTTATTGTCTTAAAGTCCTTTCTACAGCCTATTTATCCTTTCAGGTAGGACCTTTCCCCAGTACTAGATAAGTCAACAATCTAATGGTAAGAGAACACCTAGCTAACAGTGACCATAATATGATAGAATTCAATATTAGATTAGAGAGGAAGAAAGGTGAGTCAAGAGCCAAGGTTTTAAATTTAGGTAAGGCTGACTTTGAAGGGATGAAGCAGAAATTGACCATTGTAAAGAGGGTTAAAAAAGTTAACGGGTAAAACTACAGATGAACAGTGGGAGCTGTCCAAAGAAATATTTGGTAAAATACAAGACTTATACATACCCCTAAAGGGCAAGAGCTCCAATTTGTAATTAAATAACCTTGGTCAACAGGTGAGAGATAGTATAAAATTAAAAGCAAGGGCTTACACAAATGCAAAGAATAATGGAGATCCCGCAGACTTGGTGAGATATAGGGGCCGATTTTCAGATGATGGAGCAGGTGCGTTGGGGGTGGGGGGGGCTCCAATAATCGCTGAAATCCGAAGCGGGTTGGGAGCCCGGCTCCAACCTGCCGACTTCCGGGTTCCCCAGTGACGGGCTCAGGCGTGCGCGCGCCTCCCGAATGCAGGAGTCCCACTGGCAGTTAAAGCCGGCGGGATGATGATTTACATAGTTTGACAGATAAAGTAGTTGAAATACTTGATTGACTAGACATCTTGGCAGGTGTGCAATTTTGAAGTATCCTCAGCATGTTTCCCGTGCTGTGGGAAACACTCCCTGTTGCAACAGACGTGTTTCAGCCAGCAGCCAGTGGGAGATGAAAAGGATTATTTGACAGGTGGGGAGAAAACCTCATTTATTGCAGCAGGGCACTCTGTCACTTCAGACAAAGTTTGGCTGCAAGACCTTTGTGTTTTCACTCAACATTCTTACTTTCCACCCAAAACTTCGCTGTGCAAACATATTTAACTACTTTACTGACCCTCTCAAACTCACACCGTCAGGATGGGAGTCGCTATGGCTGCATTCACCACTTCATCTGAGGACGAGCAACATCGCCAGCCTCGCCAGGCACGCCATCCACCTCCGCCACTTGGAGCTCCACAACACAGTGCTGCGCCACAGGCACCTGCACAAGAGCACGGAGGGCAACAACAGTGAGAGCGATGTCGCAGGAGGCACTACACTCGCAACAGGGTCTACGGACCGAGGCTCAGCTTCCTGGACCTCTCTGAGGAGCAGTGTATACGGAGGCTCAGAGTCAGTCGCCAGGTAGTCGCAGACATCTGAAGCCTCCTTCATGCCGAGCTGCTCCTGGCTGGCCCGAGCAGCATCTCCTTACCTGTCGCTGTCAAAGTCACCACTGCCCTCAACTTATTCGCCTCTGGCTCATTCCAGGGTGCCACCAGGGACATCGCCGGGGTCTCTCAGTCATCTGCACACAAGTGCATAGGCAGGTCACCGATGGCTTGTTTCGCAGGGCCTCGCACTACGTCAACTTCCCCATGGACGACCTCAGCCAGACGGAGAGGGCAGTGGGATTCCACGCTGTGGCTGGCTTCCCACGGGTGCAGGGTGTAGTCGATTGCACCCATATAGCAATACGAGCACCTCCACACGAGCCGGGACTGTTCATCAACAGGAAGGGCTATCACTCCATCAACACTCAGCTCATCTGTGACCACCGTAAGAGATTCCTTCACGAGTGCGCCAGATACTCTGGCAGCTGCCACAATTCCTTCATCCTCCGGGAGTCCAACATCCCGCCCCTCTTCCACGCACCGAACACCTGCAAGAGCTGACTCCTCAGAGACAAGGGATACCCCCTGCACACGTGGCTCATGAAATCTCTGAAGAACCCAACAACGAGCAACAGCATCTATATAACGACAGCCAGATCGCTACCAGGTCTACAACTGAGCATGCTATAGGGCTGCTCAAGATACGTTTCAGGTGCCTTGATCATTCTGGGGGAGCGCTTCAATACGCACCAGACAGAGTGGGACGCATTATAGTCATGAAAGCACAACAGGGAAGGGTGCCGCTTGAGGAGGCCCCATCCACATCTGCCACCCACACTGAGGAGGAGGAGGAGGGGGAGGCGGAGGAGGAGCAGCAGGAGCAACCCTTGGGCAGAACAGGGGCTCACCTGACTGCTCGTGAGGCCAGCGAGTCACTGATATGTGAACGGTTCTCCTAACATCAGACGGTGTGAAGAGTCCAGTCCTCATCACCTGGATAGAGCAGCGCCCACACCAGCCCCCTCCCCCACCCCTGCATAAAACAGACCTGCAATTACACATACGCCCACTGTAGAGTGACCCAATGGGTGGCATCAAGTGTGGGTGTTCATGGTGAACCTCATGAAAGGGACTTATTACACAAGCCAGTCAAGCATGGCCAAGATGTGGCAGTAGTGGTGACAATAATAATATTTAATGTGCATTTAACTAAAAGCAAATATAAATAAAAAACATGACCAACTGTCAAACACCCTTGTGCATCCCCTTCATGCTTACAAAACCTTCGCCTTTCGCTTCCGACTACTTCCACATGGTGCATCCCCTGTGGCTGCAGCAGAGGTAGTGGCAGGTTGCTCTTGGTCATGCCCTGACCGATTAGATGCTTTGGGCCGACGCCCTCTGGGTTTCGGTGCCTGTGAGGGCCCCTCCAAAGACTGCTCCACCTGCACCTGTGCAGGGGCAGACTCAGCCACCTGGAGAGGAGGCAGCATTGTGGATACTGATTGAGAGAGGGGGACAATGGGTGAGACGTGGGGGCGCTTTGAGTGCTGTCCCCACTTCCACGTCCCCTTTCGCCATCATCCCTCCTCTAGGCCAGGCCCACACCACTCCTACTACTCTGCTGGACGACAGTTTGGAGGACATGTGTGAAGCCTTGTAAGGCCAGTGTTAGCGTATCTGCCTGCCTGTTTAAGGCAACAGACTGTTGTTCAACCTGAGTCCAAACAGCCGTTGTCAGGGTCTCAATGGACTCATTTGTGAGCTGTGCTTGAAGCTCCATGGAAACTAGCCTTCCCTCCATCGCAGACATTCCTGCATTTACCCCCTACACTATCTCAGAGATGCCCTCACGTCCCTGTGACAGTATCTCAGAAATTCCCGCCCGTACCTGTGCCACTATTCCACTCATGCAGGAGTTGGACTCCTCCATCCTCTGCGCAATTGTGGAGAGTGCGCGTGGCACCTGTTCCAGCACCTCGCAAATGTGCTGCTGCCCCTCGATCATTCCCCTCTTAAAGGATGGCCCCCAGGGTTCAGCATCTGTGTTCAGCTGAGCAGAGTCTGGAGACGAGTGCTCCCACCGACGCGGACTCTCCACAGCTGCCCCTGCCACCAGTGTCTGCTCGTGCTCACATATGTGTGGTGACTCACCATTTGCGACCCCAGCTAACTGCGGACTGGGACCCACCGAGGTGTGTATCTGCACTGGTGGATGGCTCACTCAGATGTGACTGTGTGCCCTCAGAGGCTGGCAGGTCCTCTGAAGAATCGCCCTCCGCCGTCACAGCAGTCACTGAAGGCCCTATAAGAGAACCGAAGGCAATATTAAGCATGATCACAGATGTTGAGGCGCTGAGGATGGCAAGGCATGTTAACATCAATTCATATTGTATGTGCTGAATGTTAAAGTTGTGTCACCAGACGTTTGTCGGGTGCCAGTCTCGGCGCCCCCGATGGACAGGCACTCGAGGGTGCGGCTCAGCTCCAGCGCCTCCTGCTCCGCGTCTGTGAGGCTGACTATCTGTTGAGGCCCCCCTCCGGTCCTCGCCCTCTCCTGTGCATTCTGGGCTCTCTTCTCCTATAAGAGGAGAAAGTACGGACACGTGAGGGAGTGATGGTGACATGGCCAACCAATGAATGCATTGGTTTGGGTGCGGCTGACCGTGAAAGAGATGCAGAGGGTGAGTATGAGACAGAGCAATGGCATTGTATGAGGATTGGGTTGAGTGGTAGTGGTGGGATGAGTACTGGGGAGGTGAGGAAGTGCACGTAAGTCGAGGATGAGGTTTGAGTGGGTGTGAGGAGTAATGTGACAGATTAGTGTTTTAGTGTTGGCAGTGCAGAATGTGTTGGGGGGTGGGGGCAGTGATGTGGAAGACGGAACGTAGGAGAATGAGTAAGTGTACTCACTTTGGCTGACCTAGTTAGGTCATTGAAGCGCTTCCTGCACTGGATCCAGGTGCGGGAGACGATGCTGCTGCTGGTGATCTCCTCTGCCACCTCGAGTCAGGCCTTCTTGGTGGCAGAGGCAGGCCACTTCCTCCCTTCCGCCGGGTAGAACACATCCCTCCTCCTCCTCACCCCATCCAGTAGCACCTGGAATGAGGCATCGCTATATCTAGGAGCAGCCTTTCCCCTGGGCTGCTCCATTGTGCTGTTTGGGTTTTTGCTCCAGGAGCAGCCTTTGGAGGACTGCCCCTTTAAATAGAGCTCCTCCAGCTGACAGCCTGTGATGTGGGTGCGCAGTCTGCCCGCTGCGCAGCTTTCTGATGGCAAACCCGGAAACCACGTTAAGTGGCTCCAATTTACCCGTGATCACGTGGGGAACGGACAGATTTTATTGGGCAGGTTACCCACGCGCCCAATCGCCCCCCCCCCCCCTCCCTCCAACGCTGCCATCCCGCCTCCCCGCTAATATCGGGACCATAAAAACCAGCAAAGTGATACAAAGAAAGCAGTAGCAGTTGCTAAAAGGGAATACAAGAAAAAACTTGTGAGGGATATCAAGGATAACGCTAAAACATTTTACAAGTATTTTAAGAAAAAGAGGGTGGTTAAGGGGAATGGGGGAATGTGGACCCCTTAAAGACAGACGCAGGTGATATTGTAATTGAAAATAATGAAATGGCAGAGTGCTAAATAATTGTTTTTTTTATTATTCGTTCATGGGATGTGCGCATCACTGGCAGGCCAGCATTTGTTGCCCATTCCTAATTGCCCTTGAGAAGGTGGTGAATCACTGCAGTCTGTGCAGTGACTTTTGTAGCAAGATTATGCAACTGAGTGGCTTGCTAGGCTATTTCGGAGGGCAATTAAGAATCAGCCATATTGCTGTGGGTCTGGAGTCACATATGGGCCAGACCGGGTAAGGGCATTAGTGAACCAGATGGGTTTTTACAACAATCCAGTAGTTTCACGGTCACCATTACTGATACTAGTTTTTTTCCAGATTTTATTTAATTAATTGAATTTAAATTCCCCAGCTGCCGTGGCGGGATTTTAACTCATAACTCAGAGATTATTAGTCCAGGCCTCTGGATTACTAGTCCAGTAACATGACCACTATGCTACCATACCGTACCATACTTTGTATCCGCCTTCACAGTAGAGGAAAAGGGTAAAGTACCAGAGATACGAGGAAAACTAAAAATAAATCAAGTGAAGGTACTTTCTAGATTTAATATAATTTTTAAAAAATGGTAATGGAGAAAATAATGAGACAGAGGATTGACAAATCTCCAGGACCTGATTGTTTCTACCCCCGGCTATTATAAGAAGGAAGTGAGAAAATTGCAGATGCTTTAGTCATGATCTTCCGAAACTCTCATGATTCAGGAATTGTCCCCTTGGATTGGAAAATTGCCAATGTCAATCCATTATTTAAGAAGGGTGGGAGAGATAAACCAGGAAATAATACATCTATTAATATAATGCCTGTTGTGGAGAAGTTACCAGAATCTGTTATTAGGGAAAAGGTGACTGAGCACTTAGACAAATATGAACTGATAAGAGAGAGCCAGCATTGATTTGTAAAGGGTAAGTCATGTCTAACAAACCAAGTTTTGAATTTTTTGAGGAGTTCACTAACATGGTAGGTAAGGGAGTGTCTATGGATGTTATTTATATGGACTTCTAGAAGAAGCAGTTAGCAAAAATGAAAGTGCATGGAATTGGAGGCAACCTATTGATATGGGTAGGGAATTGGTTAAGAGGTAGGAGACGAGAGAAGGGATAATGGGTATGTACTCAAATTGGCAGAATGTGACTAGTGGTGTCCCCCAGGTATCTGTAACTGGGGCCACGGCTTTTCACTTTATTTATAAATGACTTAGACGAAGGAATAGAGAGCCGTAAATCCATGTTTGCTGACGACACTAAGTTAGTTGGAACAGTGAGTAGTGTAGATGGAAGCAGAAAGTTGTAAAGGGATATTAACAGATTAAGTGAGTGGGCAAAACTATAGTTGATGGAGTTCAATGTGGGGAAGAGTGAGGTCATCCACTTAGGCGTAAGAAAGATAGATCAGAATATTTTCTATATGGTGAGAAGCGAGGAACTGTGGAGGAGAAGAGAGATTTAGGGTCCACGTACAGAAATCACTAAAAGCTAGTGGACAGGTACAAAAAATAATTATAAAGTTAATGGAATGATAGCCTTTATCTCAAGGGGGCTGGAATACAAAGGGGTGGAAGTTATGCTACGGTTGTATAGAGCTCTGGTTAGATCCCATCTGGAGTACTCCGTTCAGTTCTGGGTATCGCACCTCAGGAAGGATATATTGGCCTTGGAGGGACTGCAGCGCAGATTCACCAGAATGATACCGGGGCTAAAAGGGTTAAATTATCGCGACAGGTTGCATAACTAGGCTTGTATTCCCTTGAGTATGGAATATTAAGGGGTGATCTAATTGATTAAAGGATTTGATAGGGTAGATAGAGGGAAACTATTTCCTCTGGTGGGGGTGTCCAGAACAATGGAGCATAACCTTAAAATTAGAGCTAGGCCATTTAGGGGCGATGTTAGGAAGCACTTCTTCACAGAAAGGGCAGTGGAAATATGGAGCTCTTGCCCCCAAAAGGCTGTTGAGGCTAGGTCAATTGAAAATTTCAAAACTGAGATTGATAGATTTTTGTTCGATAAGGGTATTAAGGGATAGGGAACCAATGGGTTAAATGGAGTTGAGATACAGATCAACCATGATATAATTGAATGGGGCTAGATGACCTGCTCCTGTTCCTATGTTCCTCTAAATTTAAGATTATGTCCCTGCGTTCTTGATTCCCCCATCAGTATCTACCCTATCAAATCCTTTTAACATTTTAAACAGCTTGATCAGATCACCCTTTAATTTTCTCTACTCAAGGGACTGCAAGCCACGTTTATGCAACCTGTCCTCATAACCTAATCTTCTAAGCCCCGGTATCATTCTGATATGGTAGCTACTGAACTGACTTTAGTATTTAGCAGCCCACCAGAAATGACTTTAGAAGGACAGACTTTGGAGCTATGAGATGAGTTCGAGGATGAGTGCAGTGGGAAGAAGAACTCAAGGCCGAAATTCTCATCTGCATTAATTTAACATTAAAGTAGGCTAAATTAATAGTGAGAAAATTGGAGCGATTCCATTATGGGCATATAATTCTTCCTGCCTGATTATCCTGTGGCCAGACAATCCTTTACGCATAGATGCATTAAGAGGAAAACCCACCAAATAATATCCCAGTGCAAAACATCAAGACCAAGATCATGGTGACAGACTAAGAAGGTCAAAAATTACCTAAGACTAAGCAGAATTATTATGAAAGATAAAGTTGCGGGGGGGGGGGGGGGGCGGGGACAGTGGGTATCGATTTTGACTACCTTCGTCTGGTAATGGCCTCAAAATGGGGTCGGTAGCCTTCTCGCCCCTAAAATATCAGCGATGCAGCTGGCTCCATTTTAAAAGTGGCCTACCACCGGGTGTCCAAAGCACCAGCCTGATACAGGCAAAAGGCCCTTTTTAACATGGAAATTGGGATCCTCTGACGTAAATAGGACCCTGATTGTCATTTTAGATTGGAACTGGTTAGAGCCTGCGCAGTGCAGGCTCCGTCTAGTTTCACGGGCGATGAAACCAAAGGAGCCCACTAAAGGCATGTATTGAATTATTTTTGTGGGTCTCAGAGGTATAGGAGTCCAGACCCCACAAAAATAATCTAGTCCGCTGCTGCCTCAGGACCTCCAACCGCTGTGATCGTGATTCCCCCCCCACCCCCCCCCCCCCCCCCCCAACAACTTACCTTGTTGGCAGGAGCCCCAGCCCAATCTTGAGGCCTCAATCCATCGAGCTGCATCAGGATTCCTGTTTGGCGTCCCGCTCCTTGCCTGCCAAATTTAAATGAGGCCGTAGCCTCAAAGTTGCGAGGGCCTCTTTGCTGTCAGAACAAGCGGCCTACCAGCGAACTTCGCCAGTTGGTGGCTGAAACGTCAAAATAGACCCCAGTTTACTTCAATAGCACATCCCAGCCCCATGGCCTCTACCACCATGAACGGGAGCAGTAATATCATGAGAACATCAGCACCTCCAAATTCCCTTCCAAGTCATACACCACCTGGCTTGGACATACATCACCACTCCTTTTTCATCTCTGAGTCAAAATCCTGTAATTCCCTACCTACCACCATTGTGAGAGTATCATCACCACAAGGACTGCAGTGGTTCAAGGAGAAGGCCCACTACCACCTTCTCAGGGCAACTAGGGATGAGAAATAAATGTGGCCTTACCAACATCACCCACATCCTAAGAACAAATAAAAAATGGATTGAAAGTTAAATAAATTGTCATTTGGTAGACACGTAATAGAGAACTTGCTAAAGATCAGTCCTTTAAAGGATAAATTAAAAAGAGAGGTTATATACATTAAATAGATTCTTTACAATAGTTTTCACAAATAAAGATAGGTCAAATTCTAGGTCTAATCATTTTAGCTCAAAAATCTATAACACAACTAGATATTAGTAAAGCAGAAATTGAAAGAATTCAGGGGTATGTACTGCTCAAATTGTATAATAAGATATAACTAAACTGATGACCAAAAGTCAGCTTTTCTTCTATCTGCTTAAGTAGCAAACAATTGCTTGTTAATAGCTTGCTTGATAAAGGCTTATGTTAAAAACTGTGCATATTGTTCAATGGGAAATCAAAAATGTATTCTGAATTCCCTTTCAGAATGGGAGTTAATCATGAAAGAAGGGTAAAATTGGCACAACTTGCAGTTATTGTTGAAAAATAGTCATTTCTGGACAGTGCTGATGTGACTGCATTAATTCAATTTACAACGTTACCACTCCTTACCTGATCCAATTTTCAATATCCACCCTCCTGACTCAACCTGACAGGTTCATTCAGTCGAGCAGTTGAACAATCATTAAAAGTCAAGTTGTGTGAGGAGGACTGATTTCTGGAGCTGGGTCAGGTGAGGAGGGCTGATCACAAGAGTTGGACTGGGTAAGGAGTGCTGACATTGGTAGCTGTGTTGAATTAGGAGCGCTGACATTGGGATTTGGTTAGGATTGCAGATTCAAGAAATCTATATTGTGCCATTTCCACCAAATTTTGCTCATTCGCCAGCTTGATTAAAACTTTCTCATCAGTGTTTCAGGTTTAGTGCTTAAAAACAGTATTATTTCAGTTGAGCTGTGATTGGCTGATTTTATGATGTGGCTGATTTTATGATGTCACTGCTATCAAATTCATGTTTCACAAATTCACCATGAATTGTGACCCCAGGAGCACTTTGACATCTATTAAAAAATCAAAATAACCATATAAGAAAACTTCTCTTTCCAAAAGAGGAAAAGGTACCCCTAAAAATCTACAAAGTACTAAGACCAGGTGAGATATACCTTCCAATTCACAAAGAACAGGAAATGTGCACTTCTCTTGTTCATTTTTTTTGGAACTCCAAAAATACAGGAGCTGTATTTGGGAACTGGAAGGTAGAAAATATAATACTGCTATTTAGAAAAAGGGATAAAGAAAACAGCTCAAAACCAAGAATTATTGATCAGTTGGCTTAATATCTAAGGTGGGAAAAATGCTTGAGAGCATTTTATGGGATGCTGTCAATGTTAATCTAAAGTGCACCAAGTCAAAAAGAATAGTTAGCATGGATTTAGAAGCAGTAGGTCATACCTCACTAATCTACTGAAATTCTTTGAGCAAGAAACTAAATTAGCAGATGCTGGCTATCAAATGGATATAATTTATTGAAGCTATTGAGAAGCAGCTTGTTAACGTTTTACACTAGAGACTTTTAATGAAGTTTAAGATTATGGAATTAAATCCATGGAATTAATAGCAAATCAGGTGCTGGATTGAAACAAGATTGGCTATAGAGAAGAGAATGATAAATGGGTAAGAACATGTCTGGGGGAGTGACCAGCAGGGAGATGCTCTACCTGCTGTTTATAAATGTCACAGAGAAGGTACTTCCAGTAATATTATAACATTTGCTGATGACACAAAGATATATGATCAGATGATATATAATATGTTATCTGGGATTGCCATTTATAAACTTGCCAATAAATTTAGAACTTATTTCATTCCTTTTGTATTTTCTTCTGCCCTTGAAATATTAATATAAAATATGATTGCTTTTGGTGCTGAGCCAACATAAGAGGTAGAGGTAATATTCAATAAAACTATGCTTTTTAATGCAATTAGGAATACCTCCCACTGGGTTCTGTCAGCTGGGCTCATTTAAAGATTTAAGGGCAAAACAGCAGTTGCATGTAAACTAAAAAGAGGAAAAGGGGAATCAAAATATGAATCACATTTTAAAAAGTGGGGAGTTCTATTAATTACTGAGGTTAATATAATAAATATTTTATATATATTTAAAATCCAATTTTTAAGCTCGGCACTACATGAGTACGAAAGTAAACTTGTTTTGTGATGTTGCATAGCCACAAATTGCATCCCATTTGTTCCCTTGTCGATCAGGAACAATAACATTATGGATACAGTAGTAGTCACTATACATTAAATATCTTCATTGTTTAGAAAAACCCAAAGAATAAAAGAAACACGACCATGTTTTAGAAAATGGGTAAAATACAATGATATTTAATACTAATATGTCTAGCTACAGATCAGTCTTTTTGTGAAACATGCATGATATCTTGAGCATCACATCTGTCAGTATAAAAACAGAAAATGCTGTAAATACGCAGTAAGTCTGATGAAGAGTTCCACCATGAAATGTTAACCTGTCTTTTTCTATCAGATGCTGATTCGCATGTTGTGTACTGTTCTTTTTCAGGTTTCCAGCATTCACTGTTTTTCTTTCGCTTATTACATCTCTCTGCATTCTGACACATATTTTGTCTTCTCTGTTGAATTCCAACTGCTTGGATGAGGATGAAAGATCATGTTGAAATTCTATCGGTTTTGATTAAGTCAACCTACGACACTTGATTACCTTGGGGGGAAATGCTGTCAGCATGTCCTTGATTACTATTTACAATATGCGATTCAACACAAAACTTTACTTTTTGACAAAAAATACTTTTATTTTAATTTGGCATTTCAAATTATCTGCTACAGATTAAAACGAGGAATGTTATTATACTATGTAGCTATTTTTCCATGTTAAATAAGTTCGATCAGCATTGGAATGATCTGACTGTTGCAAGGGAAATCATGTGACTGTCACATAGCACAGCAATGTGATTTTCTCCTCAAACTATCCAATCCAACAGAGCGGACGGGCAGCATTTACACTGGGTCAATCAAATGATCATATCATTGGTCTATTAATCCTCAAAACATTGCTTATATAGATTTTAAAAATAAAATGTTTTTAAAAAATAGAAACTTTTGAACATTATTCTAAAAAATATTGTTATTGTTTTATTCCTTTGGCACCATTTGTGGATGATAATTTGAATGAAGATGCACTGGCATTGATATTCCTTCCCCACTTTAACCCGAGCGCAGGGCAGGCACATCATGACCAAAGTGCACTCTGCCTGTCCAGGCCTCAGTACACCCAAATTTGGCGAGTCAGGTCATTTGCATGGCCCAATCATACCCCAAGAGCAGGCTTACCCCCTGACAAGGCCTTGCACTGGGAAATGGGGGCAATACACAGGCACAGCTGCAGGTTTGAGAGGCCTGGACTTGTGTGACTGACCACAGGCCTCAAGACGGGAGCATAAAATTACAGAGAGATAGTAATAGGTTAAGTGAATGGGCAAAACTGTTGCAATGGATTTCAATGTAGGCATGTGTGAGGTCATCCATTTTGGACCTAAAAATGATAGATCAGAGTACTTCCTAAATGGTGAAAAGCTCGAAACTGTTGAAGGTCCAAAGAGACTTAGGGATCCATGTACATGGATCATTAAAATGTCATGAACAGGTACAGAAAATAACCAAAAAGGTTAATGGAATGCTGGCCTTTATTTCTAGAGGACTAGAATACAAAGGGGTAGAAGTTGTGCTACAGCTATACAAAGCCCTGGTTAGTCCACACCTGTGTTTAGTTCTGAACACCACACCTTAGGAAGATATTGGTCTTGGAGGGAGTGCAGCGTAGATTTACTAGAATGATACCTGGAGAGTGATTTTAACCCCCAAGAATAGGTGGGGTGGGGGCCGGTGGGAGTTGAAAATAGTTGTTTTTTGGGTCGCGACCGCAACCTGGCTTTATTTCCGAGTTTAACTTGGGCGCATAAAAGTACAGGCTTCCCATTGGGAATGCAAAGTCCGAAAATTTTGCAGTTGCGACCCAAAAAAGCAACTATTTTCAACTCCCAACCCACCCGTTCTTGGGGTTAAAATCACCCCCCTGGACTCCAAGGGTTAAATTACGAGGAGCGATTGCACAAACTAAGGTTGTAATACCTGGAATTTAGAAGATTAAGGTGTGATATGATCGAATTTTCAAGATATTAATGGGAACTTATAGGGTAGATAGAGAGATACTATTTCCGCTGGTTGGGGAGTCTAGGGCTCGGGACTAAAAATTAGAGCCAGGACTTTCAGGAGTGAAGTTACTTCTACACGCAAAGGGTGGTAGAAATTTCGAACTCTCTTCTGCAAATGGCAGTTGATGCTCGTTCAGTTGTTAATTTTAAATCGGAGATTGATAGATTTTTGTTAACCAAAGGCATTAAGGGATAGGGGGCTAAGGCAGGTCTATGGAATTAGATCGCAGATCAGCCATGACCTCATTGAATGGCGGAACAGGCTCGAGGGGCTAAATGGCCTACTCCTGTTCCTATCTTCCTACATTCCTAAGGCCATATGGTTGCTGCTGGGTAACAGCTTCAAAAGCCTCCACACTTGAAGATCTGTGGGGAAGCTGCAAAAGAAAGTATGATTTGCCTTCTCAGGCATCCCTTGCCTTGCTGCATGGACCCCTTGGACACCCTGATCTGAGGTGGTAACAAGTGCAAGGCCTGATGCCAGCTTCTTTTGGCACCTATCAAAATGGGCACCCTTCAGTCCCGCGAAAAGGAAGCAGAGGCACAGGGGCCAGAAATGTCAAACCGCATTTCCATGATCAGAACATAACAAATAGGATTAGGAGTAGGCCATACGGCCCCTCGAGCCTGCTCCACCATTCAATAAGATCATGGCAGACCTTGGACTTCAACTCCACTTTCCCGCCCTATCCCCATATCCCTTGATTCCCTTAGAGTCCAAAAATCTATCAATCTAAGTCTTGAATATACACAACGACTGAGCATCCACAACCCTCCAGGATAGAGAATTCCAAATATTCACAACCCTCTGAGTCAAGACATTCCTCCTCATCTCAGTCCTAAATGGCCGACCCCTTATCCTGAGACTATGCCCCCAAGTTCTAGACTCTCCAGCCAGGGTAAACAGCCTCTCAGCATCTACCCTGTCAAGCCCCCTCAGAATCTTATATGTTTCAATGAAATCACCTCTCATTCTTCTAAACTTCAGAGAGTATAGGCCCATTCTACTCAATCTCTCCTCATAGGACAACCCTCTCATCCCAGGAATCAATTTAGTGAACCTTCGTAGCACCGCCTCTAAGGCAAGTATATCCTTCCCTGGATAAGGAGACCAAGACTGTACACAGTACTCCAGGTCTGGTCTCACCTGTACAATTGCAGCAATACTTCCTTACCCTTGTACTCCAACCCCCTTGCAATAAAGGCCAACGTACCATTTGCCTTCCTAATTGTTTGCTGTGCCTGCATGTTAACTTTCTGTGTTTCGTGTACAAGGACACACAAATCCCTCTGTACACCAACATTTTATAGTTTCTCAACATTTAAAAAATCTTTTTTTCTATTCTTCCTACCAAAGCGAATAACCTCACATTTCCCCACATTATACTCCATCTGCCACCTTCTTGCCCACTCACTTAACCTTATATCCCTTTGCAGACTCTTTGGGCATCATTTTAGCACCCACTATTGGGTGCGTTCCTGGCGGGGGGGCCCCAAAAATCGAGAAATCCCGGAGCGGGACCGGAGCCCGCCTCGAACCCGCGCACTTCCGGGTTCCCCACTGACGCGCCGGCGTGCGCGCGCAGTGGGAATCCCGCAGGCAATTAAAGCCAGCGGAATGCCACTTGAAGCTATTTACTTTGCTTGTTCAGGTCATTAACTGACCTGATTAAGGGATTATGTGAGGAGGGGTGGGATTTTAAAGCAAACTGGGACTGTTTCCCACACTGGGGGAAACACTCCTAGTTCAAATGGACCTGTTGCAGCTGTCAGCCTGTGGCAGCTGCAAAGGTCCATTTGATAGGTGGTGGGGGGAGACCCTCACTCATTGCAGGAGGCCACTCTGTCACTTGGGACAAAGTTTGGCCTCCACCACCCTCCTCCTGACAATCAAAGTCACCAACTTGCACACTTACCCCGGGGTCCAGAGACATGTACCTACCTTGCGGACCCCCTCAGATGTACATCTTCCGGATGGGGGCCGCCGTAGCTGCAGTCATGACCTCCTCGGAGGGTGAACAGCATCACCAGTCTCACCAGCCTCGCCATCCACGCCGTCCACCTCTGACACGTGGAGCTCCACAACAGAGCGCTATGACACATCCACCTGTCCAGCAGGAGGGAGGGCTACCGCAGAGAGAGATGCGTCGCAGAGGGCACTACCCTCGCCACAGGGTCCACAGACCGAGGCTCAGCTTCCTGGACCTCTCTGAGCAGCAGTGCACACGGAGGCTCAGAGTCGCTCGACATGTAGTCGTAGACATCTGCAGCCTCCATGCCAAGCTGCTCCCGGCTGGCCCGAGCACCATCTTCTTACCTGTCACTGTCAAAGTCACCACTGATCTCAACAACTTCTCCTCCGCATCCTTCCAGTGTGCAACCGGGGACATTGCCGACGTCTCTTAGCCGTCTGCACAAAAGAGCCCTGCAAATACACCTACACCCAATCTGCAGTGACACAATGGGCCCGATTTTAGCACCCGCTACCGGGTGCGTTCTCGGCGGGGGGGCCCCGAAAATCCCGAAATCCCGGAGCGGGACCGGATCGCGCCTCGATCCCGCCCACTTCCAGGTTCCGCGCTGACGTGCGGGGGTGCGTGCGCAGCCCCCGCTGGTGGGAATCCTGCAGGCAATTAAAGCCAGCGGGATGCCACTTGAGTGTATTTACTTTGGTTGTTCAGATCATTAACTGACCTGATTAAGGGACTGTGTGTGATTTTGGATAAACATGGGACTGTTTCACACACTGGGGGAAACACTCCCAGTTGAAATGGACGTGTTGCAGCCGTCAGCCTGTGGCAGCTGCAAAGGTCCATTTGACAGGTGGGGCGGGGAGGGGGGAGACCCTCAGCCATTGCAGGAGGCCGCTCTGTCACTTGGGACAAAGTTTGGCCTCCACCACCCTCCTCCTGACGGTCGAAGTCACCAACCTGCACACTTACCCCGGGGTCCGGAGACATGTACCTACCTTGCGGATGGGGGCCGCCGTAGCTGCAGTCATGACCTCCTCGGAGGGCAAACAGCATCACCAGCCTCACCAGCCTCGCCATCCACGCCGTCCACCTCTGACACGTGGAGCTCCACAACAGAGTGCTGTGACACATCCACCTGTACAGCAGGAGGAAGGGCTACCGCAGAGAGAGACGCGTCGCAGAGGGCACTACCCTCGCCACACGTTCCACAGACCGAGGCTCAGCCTCCTGGACCTCTCTGAGCAGCAGTGCACACGGAGGCTCAGAGTTTCTCGACATGTAGCCGTGGACATCTGCAGCCTCTTTCATGCCGAGCTGCACCTGGCTGGCCCGTGCACCATCTTCCTACCTGTCGCTGTCAAAGTCACCACTGCCCTCCCGAACTTCTGCTCCACAGCCTTCCAGGCTGCAACCGGGGACATCCCCGATGTCTCTCAGTCGTCTGCGCGGAAGAGCCCTGCAAATACACCTACACCCACTCTGCAGTGACACACGGGGTGGCATCAGTGGTGGGTCCACATAGGGATACCCAGGAGCGGGCATTATTGCACAAACCGGACAGGATTCGCGAAGACATGGCAGTAGTAGTGCCAATGTAATGTGTGATGTGAGTTGTTCTTTAATTCAATAGAAGTAAGAACCATGACAATCCCTCAAACACCCTTGTACATCCCCTTCATGCTCACGACACGTTTGCCTTACGCTGCCTACTGCACATATGTGATGCATGCCCTGTGGCTGCAGCACAGGTGGTGGCAGGTTGAGTGAGGCTGGCCGTGAGAGAGATGCACGAGAGGGTGAGTATGGGATAGAGCCATGAGATTGTATGAGGATTGGGTTGAGTGGTAGTGGCGGGGTGAGTACTCGCGAGGTGAGTAGGTGCAGGTAAGATGAGGATGAGGTTTGAGTGGGTATGAGGGGTCATGTGACAGAGTAGTATTGGCAGTGCCGAAGGAGATGTGGGGTGGGGGCAGTGTTGTGGCAGGCGGAGTGTAGGGGAAAGACTACGTGTTCTCACTGTGGCTGACCTACTGAGGTCATTGGAGCGCCTCCTGCACTGTATGCAGGTGGGCGATATGTTGGTGGCGCAGGTGACCCCCTCTGCCACCTCGAGCCAGGCCTTCTTGGTGGCAGAGGTGGGCTGCTTCCTCCCGCCCGCCGGGGGGAAGATCTCTGTCCTCCCCCTCCTCCTCACCCCATCTAATGATACCTGGGGTGAGGCATTATTGAACTGGGAGCAGCCTTCCCCCTGGGCTGCTCCATGCTGTAATTTTTGCTGTTTGTGGCAGCATCTGTCAGTGGAGGACTGCCCCTTTAAATAGAGCGCCTCCAGCTGACAGATCTGACTGCGCATGCGCAGCCCGCCCGACGCGCAGATCAGCATCGGGGAACCCGGAGGAGCAGGGAAGTGGATCCAATTAGTGTGTTGCCTGCTACGATCGCGCGGGCAACCCACTAATTTCACCGGGCGCGTTTTCACCGCGCCCGCTGGCCTACCCGCCGAGAACGCGCACCCCTGGTAACATCGGGCCCAATGGGTGGCATCAGTTGTGGGTCTTCATAGTGATCCTCAGGAAAGGGCATTATTGCACAAACCAGACAAGATTCACGAAGACATGGCAGTAGTGGTGCCAATATAATATGTAATGTAAGTTGGTCAGAAATTCAATATAAGTAACACCCATGACAAACCCTGAAACACCCTTGTGCATCCCCTTCATGCTCACGACACGTTTGCCTTACGCTGCCTACTGCACATATGTGATGCATGCCCTGTGGCTGCAGCACGGGTAGTGGCAGGTTGAGTGAGGCTGACCGTGAAAGAGATGCATGAGAGGGTGAGTATGAGATAAAGCCATGAGATTGTATGAGGATTGGGTTGAGTGGTAGTGGCGGGATGAGTACTGGCGAGGTGAGTAGGTGCAGGTAAGATGAGGATGAGGTTTGAGTGGGTATGAGGGGTGATGTGACAGAGTAGTGTTGGCAGTGCAGAAGGAGATGTGGGGTGGGGGCGGTGATGTGGCAGACGGAGTGTAGGAGAAAGAGTAAGTGTACTCACTTCGGCTGACCTACTGAGGTCATTGGAGCGCCTCCTGCATTGTATGCAGGTGGGCGATATGTTGGTGGTGCAGGTGACCCCCTCTGCCACCTCGAGCCAGGCCTTCTTAGTGGCAGAGGCAGGCTGCTTCCTCCCGCTCGCCAGGGGGAAGATCTCTGTCCTCCCCCTCCTCCTCACCCCGTGTATTGATACCTGGAGTGAGGCACCATTAAACTGGGAGCAGCCTTCCCCCTGGGCTGCTCCATGCTGTAATTTTTTCTGTTTGTTGCAGCATCTGTCAGTGGAGGACTGCCCCTTTAAATAGAGCTCCTCCAGCTGACAGACCTTACTGGGCATGCGCAGCCCGCCCGACGCGCAGATCAGCAATGGGGAACCCGGAGGACCAGGTAAGTGGATCCAATTGGGCTACGATCGCGCGAGTGGCTGACTGATTTCGCCGGGCGCGTTACCCACGCGCCTGATAGCCCCCCCCCCCCCCCCGCCGAGAACCCGCAGCCCTGGTAACATCGGGCCCTTTGTGTCCTCCTCACAGCTTACTTGCCCACCTAGCTTTGCATCATCATCAAACTTGGATACATTACACTCGGTCCCTTCATCTAAGTCATTAATATAGATTGTAAATAGCTGAGGCCCAAGCACTGATCCTTGCAGTACCCCACTAGTTACAGCCTGCCAACCTGAGAATGACCCGTTTATTCCTACCTTCTGTTTTCTGTCCGTTAACCAATCCTCTATCCATGTTACTATATCACCCAACAACCCCATGAGCTCTTATCTTTTGTAACAACCTTTTATGTGGCACCTTTTCGAATGCCTTTTGAAAATCCAGATATACTACATCCACTGGTTCCCCTTTATCTGCCCTGCTAGTTATATCCTCAAAAAACTCTAATAGGTTTGTGAAACACAATTTTCCTTTCATAAAACCACGTTGACTCATAATATCTGCTTATATTATAATTTTCTAAGTGTCTCGTTACCATGTCCTTAACAATAGATTTCAGCATTTTACCAACCATTGATGTCAGGTTAATGGCCTGTAGTTCCCTATTTTCTCTCTCCCTCCTTTTTTGAATAGTAGGGTTACATTTGCTACCCTCCAATCAACTAGGACCATTCTAGAATCTAGGGAATTTTAGAAGATCACAACCAATGCATCCACTATCTCTGCAGTCACCTCTTTTAGAACCCTAGGATATAAACCATCAGGTCCAGGGGATTTGTTGGCCTTTAGTTCCATTATTTTCTCCAGTACTTTTTCTTTACTAATCTTAATTGCTTTAAGTTCCTCACTCTCATTGGACCCTTGGTTCCTCACTATTACTGGTATGTTTTTTTGTGTCTTCTTCCATGGAGAAAGATGCAAATATTTGTTTAACGTCTCTGCCATTTCCTTATTCCCCATTATAATTTCTCCTGTCTCTGTCTCTAGGGGACCCACATTTACTTTCACTAATCTCTTCCTTTTTACATACTTGTGGAAGCTCTTACAATCTGTTTTGATATTTCGTGCTAGTTTACTCTCAAATTCTATTCACTCCCTCTTCATCAATTTTTTGGTGGTCCTTTGCTGGTTTCTAAAACTCTCCCAACCCTCAGGCTTACCATTCTTCTTGGCAACATTATAAGTTTCTTTTAATCTAAATTAGTTAGCCATGGATTGATCACTTTTCCCATGGAGTTTTTATTTCTCAATGGAACGTATATTTGTTCACAATTTTGAAAAAATTCTTTAAATGTTTGCCATTGCATATCTATCATCATATCTCTTAATCTAATTTCCCAATCAACCTTAGCCAACTCACCCCTCATACCTATGTAATTGGATTTGTTTAAGTTTAAGACTCTAGTTTTGCATTTAAGTATGTCGCTCTCAAAATCAAGGTGAAATTATATCATATTATGATCACTCTTGCCCAGAGGATCCCTTACAATGAGATCACTAATTAACCTTGTCTCATTACACAAGACAAGATCTAAAATAGCCTGTTGCCTGGTTGGTTCCATGACATATTGTTCTGGGAAACTGTCTCGAATGCATTCCATGAACTCGTCCTCCAAACTATTTTTGCCAATTTGATTTGCCCAGTCTATGTGAAGATTAATGTCACCTATGATTATTGCATTACCTTTGTTATAAGCTCCTCTTATTTCTTGATTAATACTCTGTCCAACAGCAGAACTACTGTTAGGGAGCTTATAAACTACTCCCACCAATGTTTTCTGCCCTTTGTTATTTCTTATCTCCACCCATACTGATTCTACTTCCTGATCTTCTGAGCCAAGATCCTTTCTCACCACTGTCTTTATGTCATCCTTTATTATCATGGCTACCCCCCTCATTTTCCATTCTGCCGGTGTTTTCGAAAAGTCAAGTACCCTGTACCACAGTTTAAAAATAACAGGTCTCCCATTTAAGATGGAGATGAGGAGAAATTTTTTCTCTCAGAGGGTCATGAATCTGTGGAACTCATTTCCCCAGAGATCGGTGGAGGCAGGGTCATTGAATATTTTTAAGGCTGAGTTAGACAAGTTCCTGATTAACAAGGGAGTCAAAGGTTATAGTAAGTAGACGGGCAAGTAGGATTGAGGTCACAATCAGATCAGACATGATCTTATCAAATGGCAGAGCAGGCTTGAGGGGCCGAATGGCCTACTCTTGCTTTTAATTCGTATGTTCGTATGTTCATATGTTCAGAAATATTTAGTTCCCAACTTTGGTCACCTTGCAATCACCTCTCAGTAATGGCTAGTAGATCAAAACCATTTATCTCTATTTGTGCCATTAATTCATCTATCTTGTTACGAATGCTTCATGCATTCAGAAAATAGCCTTTAATTTTAACTTTTTACTATTTTTCCCTGATTTGACCTTATTCACTGATGCACTACTTGCGTTAAACTTTCTGTCCCTTCCGGATACACTCTGCTTATCTTTACCCAAATCGCTACACTTCTCTATGGCCTTGACTTTTCTCTTTAGATTTATAAATTTACCCTTACCTGAATGCTCCCCCCAACTTTTTAGTTTAAAGCCCTATCTACTGGCCTAGTTATTCGTTTTGCCAGGACACTGGTCCCAGCCTCGTTTAAGTGGAGCCCGTCCCATCAGAACAGCTTCCTCTTTTCCCAGTACTGGTGCCAGTGCCCCATGAATTGAAACCCGTCTCCCACACCACTCTTTGAGCGACGCATTTAACTATCTAATCTGTTTGACCCTATTCCAATTTGCGCACGGCTCAGGTATTAATCCAGAGATTATTACCTTTGAGGTTCTGCTTATTAATTTGGACCCTAGCTCCTCAAACTCCCTCAGCAGAACCTCATTCCTAATTCCACCTATGTCATTGGTTCCTATGTGGACCATGGCAACTGGATCTTCCCCCTTCTGCTACAAGTTCTTTTCCAGTCATGAGGAGATGTCCTTAACCCTGGCACCAGGCAGGCAACATAGACTTTGGGACTCCCAGTCGCGGCTGCAGAGAACAGTGTCTATCCCCCTGATTATATTATCCCCTACCACTACCACATTCCTTTTTACTCCTCCCTCTTGAATGGCCTCCTGTATCATGGTGCCGTGGTCAAATTGCCCATCCTTCCTGCAGTCTTTGTTCTCATCCACACAGGCAGCAGGTACCTCGTACCTGTTGGACAAGGTCAAAGGCTGAGGCTCCTCCATCACTGCATCCTGGATCCCCAAGTCTGCCTGACTCGTGGTCACATCCTCCAGTCCCTGATCACTGACCAAATCTAAGCTACTACATAACCTAAGGGGTCTGACTGCCTCCTGGATCAAAGTGTCCAGATAACTCTTCCCCCTCCCTGATGCATCACAATGTCTGCAGCTCGGACTCCAGCTCAACAACTCTGAGCCAAAGTTTCTCGAGTTGTAGACACTTACTTCAGATGTGGTTGTTCAGGATCTCACTGGTCTACACCAACTCCCACATGCTGCAGTTACGATACACTGGATACTGGTGTGGTGTCGGAGGATTGGAGGACTGCTAACATTCTACCATTGTTTAAAAAGGGAGTGAGGGATAGACCGAGTAATTACAGGCCAGTCAGTCTAACCTCTGTGTTGGGCAAATTATTGGAAACAATTCTGAGGGATAGGATAAACCGTCACTTAGAAAGGCATGGATTAATCAAGGACAGTAAGTATGGATTTGTTAAGGGAAGGTCGTGTTGAACAAACTTGATTGAATTTTTTGAGGAGGTAACAAGAAGGGTCGATGAGGGTAGTGCATTTGATGTAGTCTATATGGATTTTAGCAAGGCTTTTGATAAGGTCCCACATGGCAGACTGGTCAAAAATGTACAAGCCCATGGGATCCAAGGGAAAGTGGCAAGTTGGATCCAAAATTAGCTCAGTGGCGGGAAGCAAAGGGTGATGATTGACGGGTGTTTTTGTGACTGGAAGGGTTCGGCAGGGCTCAGTACTAGGTCCCTTGCTTTTTGTGGTATATATTAATATACCAATGTAGGGGGCATGATTAACAAATTTGCAGATGATACAAAAATTGGCCGTGTGATTGATAGTGAGGAGGAAAGCTATAGACTGCAGGAAGATATCAATAGACTGGGCAGATGGGCAGAAAAGTGGCAAATGGAATTCAATCTGGAGAAGTGTAAGGTAATGTATTTGGGGAGGGCAAACAAGGCAAGGGAATACACAATATATAGGAGGATACTGAGAGGTGTTGAGTAAGTGAGGGACCTTGGAGTGCATGGCCACAGATCCCTGAAGGCAGCAGGACAGGTAGATAAGGTGGTTAAGAAGGCATATGGGATACTTTCCTTTATTAGCTGAGGCATAGAATATAAGAGCAGTGAGGTTATGCTAGAACTATATAAAACATTAGTAAGACCACAGCTTGAGTACTGCGTACAGTTCTGGTCACCACATTACAGGCAGGATGTAATTGCACTAGAGAGGGTACAGAGGAGATTTACGAGGATGTTACCAGGACTGAGAATTTTAGCTATAACGAAAGATTGGGTAGGCTGGGGTTGTTCTCTTTGGAGCAGAGGAGGCTGGGGGGTGATTTAATTGAGGTGAACAAAATTATAAAGGGCCTAGATAGAGTGGAAAGGAAGGACCTATTTCCTTTAGCAGAGAGGTCAATAACCAGGGGGCATAGATTTAAAGTGATTGGTAGAAGGATTAGAGGGAGCTGAGGAGAAATGTTTTCACCCAGAGGGTGGTGGAGGTCTGGAACTCACTGCCTGAAAGGGTGGTAGAGGCAGAAACCCTCATCACATTTAAAAAGTACTTGGATATGCACCTGAAGTACTGTAACCTACAAGGCTACGGACCAAGTGCTGGAAAGTGGGATTGGGCTGGGTGGCTCATTTTCGGCCGGCACAGAAATGATAGGCCGAATGGCCTCCTTCTATGCTGTAAATTTTGTGTGATTTCTATGATTCTACACCAACTGCCTTGCCACCCAAACTAAGCTTGTTTTATGTATTTAATTAGTTAAAGTTTTTATTCACTTGACATTGTTAGTTTTATTACTAATTAGTTGATTTAGTTTAAGTTATTAATTTAATAAAGTAATAGCAAGTTAAAGTTGCCCGGCTCTTAATTTAAACCACTGCCCTAACTTAGAGAGCAAAAAAACGGTAATACTCATCAACCAATCACTTCCCTGCTGTCGTGTGTCGTCACTCCTTGATTTTTTTTTTGTTCTTGATTTTACCGGGAGTTCCTGGGTTCCTGGGCCTTCCGCTGGGGTCCGCTCTCTCGCGCTACTGCTGTCCTCACCTCCGCTCTTATAGGGAGTGGTTTCTGGGCCTCCCACTCGGGTCTGCTCTCTCGCGCTACGGTCACCCTCATCGCTGTTTTTATAGGGAGTGGTCCCTGGGCCTCCCACTGGGGTCTGCTCTCTCGCGCTACGGCCGCCCTCATCGCTGTTTTTATAGGGAGTGGTCCCTGGGCCTCCCACTCGGGTCTGCTCTCTCGCGCTACGGCCATCCTCATCGCTGTTTTTATAGGGAGTGGTCCCTGGGCCTCCCACTCGGGTCCGCTCTCTCGCGCTACGGCCGCCCTCATCGCTGTTTTTATAGGGAGTGGTCCCTGGGCCTCCCACTCGGGTCCGCTCTCTCGCGCTACGGCCGCCCTCATCGCTGTTTTTATAGGGAGTGGTTTCTGGGCCTCCCACTCGGTCCTGCTCTCTCGCGCTACTGCCATCCTCATCGCTGTTTTTATAGGGAGTGGTCCCTGGGCCTCCCACTCGGGTCCGCTCTCTCGCGCTACTGCCATCCTCATCGCTGTTTTTATAGGGAGTGGTTTCTGGGCCTCCCACTCGGGTCCACTGTCTCGCGCTACGGCCGCCCTCATCGCTGTTTTTATAGGGAGTGGTTTCTGGGCCTCCCGCTCGGGTCCGCTCTCGTGCGGTTGCCCTTGCCCTGCGCTTGGTGTAGGCACAGAACTAGGTACGCCTCACTGGGGAAGCCCAGGAATTCCTGGGGAATGTAAAGGGGGCAAAGATCCAATGTACTGCGTATCTATTCCCTTTTACTTCTATAGTGCTTGAAAACTGAGTGTTGTTCAGGCATTACAAAGAGAAATATCAGGAACATTATCTGGTTCTTTCCACTCTACTGTCCTTCAGAATAATCAGCATTAGAAAAGGTCAGCGATTATTTTTAGGAATGTTCACCAGAACTTTGAACTTTGGCAGGAGCACAAAATGAGAGGTAGCGCCTGGAAGACAATGGAAAGGAAATTGGGTGGGGTGAATAATAGGCAGCCGAGCTGCTACCACCTATTTTCCACAAAGCTGAAAGTTCCTCCAAATATATAAAAGGGGATTATTAATATAATAGGCATGTACATGGTTGGTTCATCTGTGCTTGGCATATACAATTGTGGTTTCCCAGCTTCCACGTCCAACAGCAACAACTTGCATTTATATAGCCTTTAACGTAGTAAAACGTCCCAAGTCGCTTCACAGGACCGTTATCAGACAATATTTGACACTGAGCCACATCAGGAGATATTACTACTGGTGACCAAAAGCTTGGTCAAAGAGGTGGGTTTTAAGGAGCGTCTTAAAAGAGGAGAGAGAGGTAGAGAGGCAGAGAGGTCTACGGATAGAATTCCAGAACTAGGGAATGAAGGAGCGGCCGCAAATGGTGGAGCGATGGAAATCGGAGATGTGCAAGATGCCAACAATGGAGGAGCTCAAAGATCTCGGAGGACTCTAAGGCTGGAGGAGATCACAGAGATAGGGAGGGGTGAGGCCATGGAAGGATTTGAAAATAAGAATGTGAATTTTAAAATCGAGACATTCCCAGACCGGAAGCCAATGTCGATCAGTGAGCATGGAGGTGGTGGGTGAACGGGACTTGGTGTGAGTTAGGATATGGGCAGCAGAATTTTGGATGAGTTCAAGATTATGGAGGGTGGAAGATGGGTGGCCGGCTAGGAGAGCACTGGAATAGTCAAGTCCGAAGGTAACAATGGCATGGATAAGGGTTTCAGAAGCAGATAAGCTGAGGCAGGGTCGGAGACAGGCGACGTTACAGAGGTGGAAGTAGGCAGTCTTGGTGATGGAGCAGTTGTGTGTTGGGAGGCTCATGTCAGGGTCAAATAGGATGCCAAGTTTAGGAACGGTCTGGTTCAGCCTTAGACAGTTGCCAGGGAGAGGGATGGAGTCAATGGCTAGGGAACGGAGTTTGTGGCGGGGACTGAAGACAATGGCTTCAGTCTTCCCAATATTTATTTGGAGGAAATTTTTGCTCATCCAGTACTGGATGTCAGACAAGCAGTGTGACAAATCAGAGACAGTGGAGGGGTCAGTGACAAAAGAGGGACGTTGAGATACTCAGGCCAGCTGGCACAACCACCACCACAAACCCCACCCCCCACCTTTGCACAAAACAGTTCTTCAACCACGCAAACACCCACTTCACAGCTGCCCGATGTATGTATTGGCATTCATCATGAAGCAAATGGAAGAGCAACTTAACACTCGGGACCCAATAATGGCCAAGACGTGGAGATGGTGCTAACCAATATATTTAATGTGCCAATATAAAAAGAGGAAACTTAACAACGTAACATATCTTCAAACACCCTTGTGCCCTTGGTGAACTACAATTGCTTGAACTTACACTTCGTAAAGTTTCTACATGGTGCATCCCCTGATGCTTCGGCAGAGGTAGAGGCAGGCTGCTCAGATCCCTGCTGTGATTGCTGAAATGCTTTTGGCCTATGACCTCTGGGTTTTGGAGCCCATGAGGGGCCGGTCCACGACTGCTCCACCTGCACCTGTGCAGGGGCAGACTCAGCCATCGGGAGAGGAGGCAGCATTTCCTGTACTGGTTGAGGGGTTGGGGCAGGGAGAGGGGGACTTTGGGTGAGAAGTGGGAGCACTTTGAGCGGAGCTCCAACTTTCATGTCCCCTTTCACCAACATCCCTCTCCTGGGCCAGTGCCACATCACTCCCATCACTCTACTGAACAGTAGCTTGGTGCACACCTGTTACACGTTGTAAGGCCACGGATAAAGTATCTGTCATCCTGTTGAAGGCATCTCCTGCACAGCCGTGGTCATGGCCTGCATAGACTCAATTGAAAGCCATGCTTGAAGCTCCATGGAGGCGGCCACTCTCTCCATTGTCAACATTCTTGCACTTGCGTGTGACAACAATGCAACATTTTCCATTTCCTCACATGGGGCACAGCTGTATCTCAAACATTCTCATTCTCTATGATGGCCCCTGGGGTTCAGCATCTGTGTCCAGCTGAGCAGAGCTTGGAGAGGTGTGTGCCTTCCGATGTGAATTTTCCACAACTGCCCCTGCCACCAGTGTCTGCTCGTGCTCACTTGTGAATTGTGAATCACCAGGTGACAACACAACTAACTGGCTAACATGACCCACCCTCAGAAAGAATGAGGTCCTTTATGGAATCAATGTCATCCATATCGCCACATTCTTCTTCTACGCATGAAGTCCCTGGAAGACAACAGAAAGTGATATGAATTAGTCATGGCAAAGTAACAATCTTGCCAATCGCCATATTCAAATTTCTCATAGAATGAATCATAGAATGGCTACAGCACAGAAGGAGGCCATTTGGCCCATCGAGCCCGTGCCGGTTCTTTATAAGAGCAATCTAGTTAGTCCCATTTCCCTGCTCTTTCCCCATAGCCCTGCAAATTTTTTCCCTTCAAGTATTTATCCAATTCCTTTTCGAAAGCCATGATTGAATCTGTATCCACCATCTTTTCAAACATCCTAACCACTCACTGCATAAAAAGTTTTTCCTCCTGTCACCCATGGTTCTTTTGCGAATCTCCTTAAATCTGTGTCCTCTTGTTCTCAATCCTTCCGCCAATGGGAACAGTTTCTCTATATTTACTTTATCTACATCTTTCATGACTTTGAACACTTCTTTCAAATCTCCTCTTAACCTTCTCTGCTCTAAGGAGAACAACCCCAGCTTCTCCAGTCTATCCACGTGACTGAAGTTCCTCATTCCTGGAACCATTCTAGTAAATCTTTTCTACACCCCCTCTAAGGCCTTCACATCCTTCCTATAGTGCGGTGTCCAGAATTGGACACAATACTTCCTTGCTTTTGTACTCTATGCCTCTATTTATAAAGCCCAGGATCCCGTATGCATTTTTAACCACTTTCTCAACTTGTCCTGCCACCTTCAAAGATTTGTGCCCCAGGTCTCTGTTCCTGCACCCCCTTTAGAATTGTACCCTTTAGTTTATATTGCCGCTCCTCGTTCTTCCTACCAAAATATATCACCTCGCACTTCTCAGTGTTAAATTTCATCTGCTATGTGTCCGCCCATTTCACCGGCCTGTCTATGTCCTCTTGAAGTCTATTACTATCCTCCTCACTGTTTACTACACTTCTCAGTTTTGTGTCATCTGCAAATTTTGAAATTGTGCCCTGTACACCCAAGTCCAAGTCATTAATATGTATCAAAAAAAGCAGTGTCCTAGTACCAACCCTTGAGGAATATTTCAGTCATTGATGAAATAAAGTCATCACGTATTTGAAAGATGTTTAAGTTCTGTCACCAGACATCTGCGGGTTCCCAGTCTTTCCAACTCCGATGGACAGGGATGCAGATGTCTCACTTACCTCCACATGGCCTCCCCCTCTGCATCTGACAGCTGGACTATGTGTGGAGGTCCACCTCCAGAACTCTCCCTCTCCCAAGTGTTTTGTGCTCTCTTCTCCTATAAGGGGTGAAAGAACAGACCTGTGAGTGACTGAAGGTGACATATTTACCCAATGGACGCAGTGCATTGGGTAAGGCTGACTGTCATACAGATGCATCAGAGGGTGACTATCAGACAGATGCAACAGAGGGTGACTATCAGACAGATGCAACAAAGGGTGACTATCAGACAGATGCATCACATTGCATAAGGATTGGGTGAGTGGCAGTGGTGGGTGCATAAATGGGGAGGTGAGGAAGTGCACAGAAAGTGAAGGATGGTTGCTGCTGAAACTTAAATGGGTGTGAGGAGTGATGTGATAGAGTAGGCTTGTCAAGACAGAGTAGGGGGAGGGGGGGTTGTTGTACACCACAGGATGTGGGTGAATCAGCAACTGTACTCACTTTTCCTGAACTGGTTAGGTCATTAAACTGCTTCCTGCACTGCAGCCATGACCTGGGCACTATGCTCCCACTGCTCACCTTTTCTGCCACCTCCAGCAATGCCTTCTTGGTGGCAGAACCAGGTTCCTTCCTCCAATCACTTGGGTAAATTACCTCCCTTCTGGTCCTCACTGCACCCAGCAGTATTTCAGGTGAAGCATCCAAGTGCCTGGGTGCTGCCTTTTCTCTCTTGGAATCTATACCTTTATTTCCACCTTTGTCCTCCAAAATCCATTTTTGCATTGGCCCTTTAAATAGTGGACTTCAGATTGCATCATGCGGGTGCTCAGTACGCCCACTGTGCAGCTTGGAGATGCAAAACCAAGAAGCAAAAATAATTGGCTTCAATTAAGTTGCGATCGCAGATTCTGACGTGCTCACTTCACTTCCAGGTTCCCCACGCGGAAATCTACCAGCCCACTCTCTTCCCGGCTCCAAGTAAAAACCATGCCCGATGTAACTCTATGTAACTTAGCTCTCATACATTTTTCAGTGAAATAGCTCATGAACTATTTCAGTTGTAGGTCATTCTACAGACACTGCATGAATTCAATATATTGCAAAATGCTTGTCTCCCAATGAAGCTAAGAAGCCCAATGTTTGTTTTTGTTTGAAGTAATTTGAGCAAATAAATCCACATAATTCCAACACAAACACTTATTATGTATTGAGATTATATTATTCCATCTCTATATGGACATTTGCTGAATTCCATGCCAAATGCAAGTGTGGGTAAAGAATTCCTGGAAGTGCCCAATCGAAGTCCCATAGCAACTATATAAATGACCATTGAGATTCTCAGAAAAAATATCCAAGATGGCATTCCTCCATGAAACACAGTGACTATTTTTTTGTGCTATGTACAAGTGCACGAGCAGCTTTACTCAGACCAAAGGTAGTTAGGACTCAGGAAATGAAGGAACAACAAGTAAAAACTGAAGCAAAAAAAGAGAAAAGCAGAATAAATGGAAATACAACACAGCGAAAGAAACAATGGGGCAAAAAACAAGTCAAGCAAATAGTAGCAAGGAAAGGCAAAGAAGTTGAGAAAGAAGCAACTTGAGAGGTAATACAGCTGCTATTGTATTAAATATTGTATATTAAAGGATATATTTTGATTTTAAATCTATAGGAATTTGTTTTTATTTATATTTTTCTTCAGTTAGTACTTCATTCATTTTTAATTCCCCACAGCACAAAGGTTAGAGACTGAAATTGAGTGATGTCAGCCAGTTCACTTCTTGACTTTCAGTCCCTTTCTTTATTGCAAGCACCATGCTTCTGCTTGCCCTTACCCCAGTCTTGAGATTGGGAACCCACTGCAGGGAAATAATTGCTCTGTTCGCTATGTATTCTTTTTGAATGCATTTCTGATATTGCTACACATAACAACCAGAGTAATCCTTCTCTTGTGGAGAATTGTGGGTGCAAATCTATGTTGCACTGCTCAATCTCAGCAGCATGCATGCATGTAGTGATCGCAAATTACAGCAGGTGAGTGACTGGCTGTAGTTTGATGTGCCTTCGTGAACCATTCCTGTAATGAGGGAATGACTATTCCTCACTGGTAAATTAATCAATTCCTAGACAGGGGAAAAGTGCCATAAATATTGATTAAACTATTCATCATATAATGTTAGAGACTCTTCCTAAGTTATGAGAAATGTTTTTACCACTGTTCCGTACTGATACATCCACTCCGAGCAATCATTCCAGGACATCTACCAATGTGAACTGGACTTAAGTAAGCCAGGGTCGGAGACTATTCTACTGAGATTGAAGTTGAGTTATTTTAGAAACAAAGAAACATAGAAAATAGGAGCAGGAGTAGGCCATTCGGCCCTTCGAGCCTGCTCCGGCATTCAATATGATCATGGCTGATCCTCTATCTCAATTCCATATTCCTGCTCTCTCCCCATACCCCTTGATTCCTTTTGTGTCTAGAAATCTATTTAGCTCCTTCTTAAATATATTCAGTGGCTTGGCCTCCACAGCCTTCTGTGGTAGAGAATTCCACAGGTTCACCACCCTCAGAGTGAAGAAATTTCTCCTCATCTCAGTCCTAAATGTCCTATCCCGAATCCTGAGACTGTGACCCCTCGTTCTGGACACCCCAGCCAGGGGAAACATCCTCCCTGCATCCAGTCTGTCCAGCCCTGTCAGAATTTTATACGTTTCAATGAGGTCCCCTCTCATTCTTCTAAACTCGAGTGAATACAGGCCGAGTCGACCCAATCTCTCCTCATACAACAGTCTGGTGAACCTTCGTTGCACTCCCTCTATGGCAAGTACATCCTTTCTTAGGTAAGGAGACCAAAACTGCACACAATACTCCAGGTGCGGTCTCACCAAGGCCCTGTATAACTGCAGTAAGACATCCTTGCTCCTGTACTCAAACCCTCTTGCAATGAAGGCCAACATACCATTTGCCTTCCTAACTGCTTGCTGCACCTGCATGTTTGCTTTCAGTGACTGGTGTACAAGGACATCCAGGTCCCTTTGTACATCAACATTTCCCAATCTATCACCATTTAAATAATACGCTGCCTTTCTGTTTTTCCTTCCAAAGTGGATAACTTCACATTTATCCACATTATACTGCATCTGCCATGTATTTGCCCACTCACTCAACTTGTCTAAATCGCCTTGAAGCCTCTTTGCATCCTCCTCACAACTCATGATCCCACCTAGTTTTGTGTCGTCAGCAAACTTGGAAATATTACATTTGGTTCCCTCATCCAAATCATTGATATATATTGTGAATAGCTGGGGCCCAAGCACTGATCCCTCCGTTACCCCACTAGTCACTGCCTGCCACCCCAAAAAAGACCCATTTATTCCTACTCTCTGTTTCCTGTCTGTTAACCAATTTTCAATCCATGCCAGTATATTACTCCTAATGCCATGTGCTTTAATTTTGCACACTAACCTCTTATGTGGGACTTGATCAATGGCCTTCTGAAAATCCAAATAAACCACATCCACTGGTTCTCCCTTATCTATTCTACCAGTTACATCCTCAAAAAACTCCAGTAGGTTTGTCAAACATGATTTCCCTTTCATAAATCTATGTTGACTTTGTCTAATCCCATTGATATTTTCTAAGTGTCCTGTTATCACATCCTTTATAATAGACTCCAGCATTTTACCTACTACTGATGTTAGGCTAACCGATCTATAGGTACCTGTTTTCTATCTCCCTCTTTTTTTAAATAGTGGGGTTACATTTGCCACCCTCCGTCTGCAGGAAATGTTGCATAATCTATAGAATTTTGGAAGATGACAACTAATGCATCCACTATTTCCATGGCGACCTCTTTTAGTAATCTGGGATGCAGATGATCAGGCCCTGGGGATTTATCGGCTTTCAGTCCCATTAATTTCTCCATCACTATTTTTTTACTAATACTAATTTCCTTTAATTCCTCCTTCTCACAAGTCCCTTGGTTCCCTAGCATTTCTGGGAAGTTATGTGTGTCCTCTTCCATAAAGACAGAACCAAAGTATTTGTTTAATTGGTCTGCCATTTCCTTGTTCCCCATTATAAATTCTCCCATTTCTGACTGTAAGGGACATACAGTTGTCTTCACTAATCTTTTTCTTTTTACATACTTGTAGAAGCTTTTACAGTCCACTTTTATGTTCCTTGCAAGTTTACTCTCATACTCTATTTTTCCCCTCTTAATCAATCTCTTGGTCCTTTTTTGCTGAATTCTAAACTGTTCCCAATCCTCAGGCTTGCTACTTTTTCTGGCAACTTTATATGACTCCTCTTTGGATCTAATACTATCCTTAATTTCTTTTGTTAGCCATAGTTGGGCCACTTTTCCTTTTGTGTTTTTGCGCCAGAGGGGAATGTATAATTGTTGCAATTCATGCATTCGTTCCTTAAATGTTAGCCATTGCCTATCCACCATCATGCCTTTTAATGAAGCTCCCCAATCTATCATAGCCAACTCACTCCTCATACCTTCGTAGTTTCCTTTGTTTAGATTTAGGACCCTAGTTTCGGATTGGACTACTTCACTTTCCATCTTAATGAAGAATTCTATCATGTTATGGTCACTCTTCCCTAAAGGACCCTGCACAACAAGATTATTAATTAACCCCTTCTCATTGCACAATACCCAATCTAGGTTAGCCTGTTCCCTGGTTGGCTCCTCAACGTACTGGTCTAAAAAACCATCTCATACACACTCCAGGAATTCATCCTCCACAGTATTATTGCTAATTTGGTTTGACCAGTCTATATGTAGATTAAAGTCACCTATGCTTACCATAGTACCCTTGTTACATGTATCTCTAATTTCCTGTTTGATGCCATCCCTTACATTACAACACTACTGTTTGAGGCCTATAGACAACTCCCACCAGTGTTTTCTGCCCCTTGGTGCTTCTTAACTCTACCCAGACTGATTTTACATCTTGATTTTCTGAGCCAATATCCTCTCTCACTATTGCTCTGATTTCATCCTTCACTAACAACACCAACCCACCTCATAGAATCATAGAATCATAGAAGTTTACAACATGGAAACAGGCCCTTCGGCCCAACATGTCCATGTCGCCCAGTTTATACCACTAAGCTAGTCCCAATTGCCTGCACTTGGCCCATATCCCTCTATACCCATCTTACCCATGTAACTGTCCAAATGCTTTTTAAAAGACAAAATTGTACCCGCCTCTACTACTGCCTCTGGCAGCTCGTTCCAGACACTCACCACCCTTTGAGTGAAAAAATTGCCCGTCTGGACCCTTTTGTATCTCTCCCCTCTCACCTTAAATCTATGCCCCCTCGTTATAGACTCCCCTACCTTTGGGAAAAGATTTTGACTATCTACCTTATCTATGCCCCTCATTATTTTATAGACTTCTATAAGATCACCCCTAAACCTCCTACTCTCCAGGGAAAAAAGTCTCAGTCTATCCAACCTCTCCCTATAAGTCAAACCATCAAGCCCCGGTAGCATCCTAGTAAATCTTTTCTGCACTCTTTCTAGTTTAATAATATCCTTTCTATAATAGGGTGACCAGAACTGCACACAGTATTCCAAGTGTGGCCTTAATAATGTCTTGTGCAACTTCAATAAGACATCCCAACTCCTGTATTCAATGTTCTGACCAATGAAACCAAGCATGCTGAATGCCTTCTTCACCACCCTATCCACCTGTGACTCCACTTTCAAGGAGCTATGAACCTGTACTCCTAGATCTCTTTGTTCTATAACTCTCCCCAACGCCCTACCATTAACGGAGTAGGTCCTGGTCCGATTCGATCTACCAAAATGCATCACCTCACATTTATCTAAATTAAACTCCATCTGCCATTCATCGGCCCACTGGCCCAATTTATCAAGATCCCGTTGCAATCCTAGATAACCTTCTTCACTGTCCACAATGCCACCAATCTTGGTGTCATCTGCAAACTTACTAACCATGCCTCCTAAATTCTCATCGAAATCATTAATATAAATAACAAATAACAGCAGACCCAGCACCGATCCCTGAGGCACACCGCTGGTCACAGGCCTCCAGTTTGAAAAACAACCCTCTACAACCACCCTCTGTCTTCTGTCGTCAAGCCAATTTTGTATCCAATTGGCTACCTCACCTTGGATCCCGTGAGATTTAACCTTATGTAACAACCTACCATGCGGTACCTTGTCAAAGGCTTTGCTAAAGTCCATGTAGACCACGTCTACTGCACAGCCCTCATCTATCTTCTTGGTTACCCCTTCAAAAAACTCAATCAAATTCGTGAGACATGATTTTCCTCTCACAAAACCATGCTGACTGTTCCTAATCAGTCCCTGCCTCTCCAAATGCCTGTAGATCCTGTCTCTCAGAATACCCTCTAACAACTTACCCACTACAGATGTCAGGCTCACCGGTCTGTAGTTCCCAGGCTTTTCCCTGCCGCCCTTCTTAAACAAAGGCACAACATTTGCTACCCTCCAATCTTCAGGCACCTCACCTGTAGCTGTCGATGAATCAAATATCTCTGCTAGGGGACCCGCAATTTCCTCCCTAACCTCCCATAACGTCCTGGGATACGTTTCATCAGGTCCTGGAGATTTATCTACCTTGATGCGCGTTAAGACTTCCAGCACCTCCCTCTCTGTAATATGTACACTCCTCAAGACATCACTATTTATTTCCCCAAGTTCCCTAACATCCATGCCTTTCTCAACCGTAAATACTGATGTGAAATATTCATTTTTGCCTGTCCTTCCGTAAATACCGATGTGAAATATTCCTTTTTGCCTGTCCTTCCTAAATATGGAATACCCTTGGATATTCAGCTTCCAGCCTTGGTCACCCTGCAGCCATGTCTCTGTAATTGCAAGTATATCATATCTGTTTACATCTATTTGCGCTGTTAATTCATCTACCTTATTACGAATGCTTTGTGCATTCAGATACAGTGCCTTTAGATTTGTCTTTTTAACATTTTTAGATATCTTAACATTTTTTTGTACTATGGCCCTATTTGTCTTATTACCATTTTTTCTTACCCGGACCCTATTTGTTCGTGCACTCTTTTGTTTGAACGCTCTGTCCCTTCCTGACAGAATCTGGTTATCCTTACCCCAATCACTTTCCTGCACTGCTTCTTTGTCTTTTATCTTTAGCATTCTACATTTCTGTCCACTGGGACCCTACCCCTCCTTATTTCGTTTAAAGCCCTATCTACCTCCCTAGATATTCGATTCGCTAGAATTCTGATCCCAGCATGGTTCAGGTGTAGTCCGTCCCAACGGAACAGCTCTCTCTTTCCCCAGTACTGGTGCCAGTGCCCCATGAATCGAAACCCACTTCTCCCACACCAATCTTTGAGCCATGTATTCATCTCTCTGATCTTATTGACCCTATGCCAATTTGCTCGTGGCTTAGGTAATAATCCAGAGATTATTACCTTTGTGGTTCTGCTTTTTAATTTAGTCCCTAGCTGCTCAAACTCTCTCAGCAGTACCTTTTTCTTAGTCCTACCTATGTCGTTGGTACCTACGAGGACCATCACCACTGGATCCTCCCCCTCCCACTCCAAGTTCTTCTCCAGTCCGGAGGAGATGTTCTTAACCCTGGCACCGGGTAGGCAACATAGCCTTCGGGACTCAATGCTCCTGGCTGCAGAGAACAGTGTCTATCCCCTAACTATACTGTTGCCTACTACAACCACCTTCCTTTTTACTACCCCCCAACTTGAACGGCTTCCTGTACCACAGTGCCATGGTGAGTTTGCTCATCCTCCCCGCAGTCCCCGCACTTGTCCACAAGGGTTGCAAGAATCTAAAAACTATTGGACAAGTGCAGGGACTGAGGCTCCTGCAATACTACCTCCTGGATCCCCGTACCTGCCTCACTCGCAGTCACACCCTCCTGTCCCTGACCACTTGTCAATTCTAAAGTATTTAATCTAAGGGGTGTGGCTGCCTCCTGGAGCAAAAGATCGAGGTAACTTTCTCCCTCCCTGATGTCTCGCAACGTCCGCAGCTCAGACTCCAGCTCCTCAACTCGGAGCCGAAGTTCCTCGAGCCGCAGACACTTACCGCAGATGTAGTCGCCCTGGACAAAAATGTCCACAAGCTCCCACATATTGCAGCAGCAACACATCTCCTGTTCTCACATTATTTTATTTATTTAATTAATTAATTTAGTGTTAATCAAATTATTTACCTTGTTTAATTTATTTGTTTAATTAAATTAAGTTTAGTTTTTAAAGTTTAGTTATATGCTATATGTTAACTTAAAACTAAGCCCACAGTCACTACCAATCTCTTACCTGCCTCACCTGTGACGTCACACCACACTTTTCTCTTGTTGCAGGTCTGCTGCTGCTTTTATCCTTGTTCTTGGTCGGCTGCTGCTCAGGTCCGCCGCCGCTCTGCAGATAAAGTTAGGAAAAGCAAGGCAAAGCAGCACCTCCTTCCCCACTTCACCAAACTCCCACACTTACCAAACTCTCAAGTTGCTTACTCTGTGCCTGCTGCACTCATTTTGTTTCATGATTTTGCCTTCTGCAATTAATGTTTTACCTCATTTTTAGCTCATTGTTACAAAGTCTCATTTTTGAGATTGATCCAGCAAGGATACAGATTAGTTCTGAGCATTCTATAGATATCAGCTATAGGATATTCTTGACTACTGATAATTCCTTCTTGTTTCTATGTATCACAGTCACATCTTAAATAACTAGACCATCCTCCTATACATGAGCACCCGAATAATTTGGCGAGGGATAGGAGTGATGTGAAAGATATTTGGGCAGTGCATGGCTAAGTTGGTGCAATTTTATTATGAATTTGCTCAGTTAACGAGATGAAAAATGCTGTTTGTTGAGGCAGAGATATTCTTGTGTGATTAGTAGACTGCCTAGACAATAATAATGTAACTTGATGCTGTCATTATATGAAATACGCAAGCCTAATGTTTACTGCCTCTTAAAAAGAAAATCACATTGGTAGCAGTGCATTAATATTGCCCCCACTGCAAACCCCTTTACCTCCACTTTTGAAGGAAACATGGCGCCCCTCCTAAATACAGTCCTGTGTCTTCTTTTCTTCTCATACTGTAGCTCAGGAGCTTGAATGTTGAAAACAAACTATGCCTGGCTTTTTGTTGTTATGTAATGTGCTCAGGATGAGAAAAGGCTATCAGGCCCATAGCGCTCACCCTTTCCACTGGATTCATCCCCGACTCCCAACCCCCCACCCCAACTTGCTGGGAGAGGAAAAAATGGTGAGAAGTCCTGGGGCTCAGGAACATTCAGAGCCCCTCCGCACCCTCTCCTGATCTTTTAAAACACAAACAGTAGAGAACTGCATGAAAAAATAGATCCATTGAATGTTTACACACTACATTAATAATAAAGCAAATCATATGACAATATACTATGCTTAAATGAAACTACTTAATTTTACCAAGGACCCCATATTTGGCTCCATAGGTGCATGCATTAATCCGCCCTTCTAATTCAGGAATCTTTAGTCAAAAATTCCTCATTGACCCCTCAAAGGTCCTCAGGCAACCTTCAAGAGGCTCCAACCTGTTGTTTATTACCCAAATCCTTCTGCTGTGTTATTGACATCTTCCAAAAATGTGCCTCATGGGTGTTAGTCTTGGCTCCGTGGTAGCACTCTCACCTCTGAGTTAGAAGGTCGTGGGTTCAAGTCTCATTTCAGAGACTTGAGCACATAATCTGGACTGACATTCCAGTGCAGTACTGAGGGAGTGCTGCACTGTCGGAGGTGCTGTCTTTTGGATGAGACATTAAATCGAGGCTCAGTCTACCCTCTCAGGTGGGCATAAAAGATTCCATGGCACTATTCAAAGAAGATCAGGGGAGTTCTCGCTGGTGTCCTGGCCAATATTTATCCCTCAACCAACATCACTAATAAGCAGATTGCCTAGTCATTATCCCATTGCTGTTTGTAGGACTTTGCTATGCAGAAATTGGCTGTTGCGTTTCCCTACATTACAACACTGACTACTCTTCAAACATATTTCATTGGCTGTAAAGTGCTTTGGGCCGTCCCAAGATTGTGAAAGGTGCTATATAAATGCATGTTCTTCGTCTTCTAATGCCTTCTTGAAAGATTGCAAAGAGTCAGTACTTACTATCACCTTTGAAATTCTCTTCCACATGTTGATTGGCCTCTGAGAAAAGTAAAACTTCTATATATGTAACATCACTCCTTGCTTTCTCAATTTAAATGGATGGTAGCTAGTTCGATCCACCCCTATCACCTATCACCTCAAACAATCTATCTGCCAGCATGTTATTAATGCCCTTAATCATTTTAAATACCTGAATTAGATCCTGAGTCAGTCTACGCTTCTCCAGTGAATCCAAAGCCAAGGCACAAAATCCATCTTCAGAGCTCAATGTATTTAGGCTAGAGATGTCATAGAAGCAAAATATCCTCCTTGGGGTGGGGGGACTAAAACGAAACTCAATTTTCCAGATGAGGTCTCACCACGGCATTATATATAACTCTAGTATCATGGCCTTGGCTTTATACTTTGTTTCGGCCACAGCCACCTGACAATGAGCTTGAGCCTTTAAGGAATGGTCAATGACCACTTGTCATCGTCTGGCACACTGACACCAAGGTGTGCAAAGGTAAGGATTTGTCCTGTGCAGTAATGTGTTTCCAGGATCCAAAGTTAATGATGTTCACGACAGAGTGAATGACCTCATGAAAGATGAGAAAGATGGAACCAAAGTGGTATTGCATGTGGGAACAAATGATGTGATGGATTGAAAGTCCTTTCTCTTGCAGGACAACCACAGGAAGTTGGTTCATGCACTAAAGGATAAGGGAGCAAAGGTTGTCATCTCCGGCCTTCTTCCAGTGCTATGAGGTTCTGCAGAAAGGAACAGCAGAATCAACGGACTCAACCTGTGGCTCAAGGACCTATGTAAGAGGGGGAGACTTGCTTTTATGGACAACTGGGGAATTTTTCAGTGGCAAGGTAAGCTTTTTAGGTGGGATGGCCTCTATCTTAATTTTCAGGGTGCACAGATATTTGCCAAGAATTTTGAGGTAGCCTTTGGGGAGCATTTAAACTAGTTGAGCCAAGGGTTAGAATAGATAAACCATTCAGTCGTTTTACTGGGGTAGGTAACACTAATAGACTTCCCAGATTTTCTAAAGGTTCATGACCAATGTAGAGAAACTATAGCTAAAGCTAACAAGGTATTGGGTTGTATTAATAAAACCATTCAGTATAAATCAAAGGATTTATTTTGACATTAAACAGGTTGCTGGTCAGACCGCATCTCGAGTATAATGCCCGGTTTGGTCCCCCAACACGATGGGTGATATAGTGGCCTTGGAAAAGTTACAAGAATGATTCCTAGCTTAAAAAACCTCAGTTACTCAGATAGGCTCGAGGACCTTGGTCCAATTACTTTAGAGCAGCGTAGACTTAGAGGTGACCTGATAGAGGTCTATAAAATAATTAAAGGGCTGGATAACGTCCCTATTGATAGATTATTCCAGTTTAACAGATTGGGGAAGACCAGGGGACATGAGTTTAAACTATGTAAGAGCAGGAATAGTCTGGATGTTAGGCAGTTCATCTTTTCCCAGAGAATTGTGAGGCTCTGGAATACATTGACGGCAAGTGTTGTGGGTGCTGACTCTCTACATACCTTCAAGAGGGAGCTGGACTGGTTCCTGACTGGGGCAGAGATCGCAACATATAGAAGATAAGTGTCTTTATAGATATCGCTTGGTCCATGTGATTTCCTGGACAGGTTTCGATCGCCTGAGGGGGACGGAGAGGAATTTTCCAGAGTATTTTTTTCCCCTTATTGGCCCTGGGTTTTTTCTCTGTTTTTTGCCTCTCCCAGGAGACTACATGGCTGTGGGGGTGGGTGGGAGGCAGAGGGGAGGGAAGAAGTGTTTAGCCATGATAGTCCAGCCATCATGGTGTGGGGCAGGCTTGATGGACCAGCTGGTCTTTTCTTGGCCATCAATTTCATATGTTCGTATGTACCAAGTCTCTCTCCCTTCCTGTCACTTTTAATTCACAGGCACTCATGTTTTACTCTAAACTTGATGATTATCTCGTTGTCTGCACACCAGAATGCAATAGAATAAAATAAAACTCCCAGATATTAAATTATTACCTCCTGCTGCTCTTTCAGTGAAAACATACCACTTAATTTACATTTACTTTTCTTGAGGGTTAGACATGGAGATGATGTAACTTCTGTCAGCCTTCGAACCACTTGTGTAATTTACAATATCGTATTAATATTTAATCACATTTTCGTTGCCCAGGCAGTCACCCGATCACACGGGAGTAATCTCGCCTCGATGAATATTTCTTGGTTTACTGGTTGAATATATCTAAAATGAAATGCAGACTTGGGTGCCTATTTGAAGGAGGTCATGGCAGTTGTGAAATGGTTCTTGAAATGAAGAAAAAGTACAAAAAAGCAGTAGGAGTAGATGTAATAGATAATGATGCTATTAAAGAACAAGCTTAACAATGAAATGTATTTTCCTTGTTCTAAATAATATTGAAGTAAAATTAATAAATGGAGGTACTGTTGCCAAATCTTCATATTTAAGTAATCTCCCAAGTTGTGCTGGTTCGCATATGATGAATATAGGCTTAGGAGGGATTTTTTGTAGATGGGATGCCTGATCATATAAATTACTATTGGTGATGATAGTGATGTTTGAATGATATTCCTCAGTCTGTCACCCCATTTATTTTTATTGTCTTTGTTAAAATAGTTGACAGAAAACTGCCTTCTGAATATGTTAAGAGTTTAGCTGTTAATATCGGCAAGAATAATTTCGAGCTCCCGCACTCACTTTGAACTAAAAGCAAATAGCTCTTCCTTTCTTGCAAGCTGCCAGAAAGCTTTTCAAGATAATCACCACATTGTTTCAATAATCGATCTCTACATAAATGAATATCAAACATGAGGTGATTGACTGCTGGGAAGCTCATCAATCTGTGAAATTCAGGCCAATTACAACCTTCTGCCAGCTTGGTGCTATTTAATTAGCAGGGTTCTAAAGGAGGCAGCGGAGGACATAGAAATCAAAATAATTCTCCTTTCAGCGCAGTGAATATGTCCAAAAAGGATAAGCAGAGCAATAAGTTTGTCTTATTTGGAAAGGTGTTCGCTATTATTGAGGTTTAATCATTTCAAATCATTTTTATAAATCGTTGTTTAGAATGTGATTATGAAAATCAGACCCTCAATAAACTGTCAGTTAGGCCAGGCATCCATATTTTGCTGCAGTAACTTAATGTAATAATCTGCACATTGAGACTGAACTTTCAATTACGATTCCACCAGTACTTTATAGAGTAATGTACAAGGACAAGATCCATGATCTCATTAACAAGTGCCCATTCAGAGACCACCCAAATCCATCTTATCAGAATTTGGTGTAGTTTTTCTTCCTCCTTGCCTTTTTGGTTCTACACTGCTGATCTTTTTATTTCCCTTTCCTCATTAACCTCCTCCCTTCTGTCTTTACATTTAGTCTTCATTAGTTGCTTTCTAATTTGATTTTTTTGCAATAGTCAATGAGATTGAAATAGTAACATCACAATCAATAAAACAAGACTTTAATTATAGCCAGGAACGTATTATTCTTTATCCCTTATTCAGCCTTATGTAAATGTATGCAGCACAGTGCACTTAATGCTATAGACTGCAAAGAGAAAATCCATAATTTATACTGGATTTGCTAAATATCACTGAAGATGATAGCAGCATGATTAAATGACACAGTGCTAGTCTACAGTCGTGTCATTTCTTTGTAACAGAATAACTTTGAGGTTCTAAATATGGTCAAATTTTAAAAAGTGGTGCAACAAGATAACAAATGGTTGATAATGCAGTCAGTCGAGCACAAAATAACACAATTAGCTGTTACCTAAAATCCCAAAGATAACAGTAATTTCCAACAGTCTTCACAGTTCAAATTAATCACACTAGTTTTGGTATTCAGTATCTTGGCACCAGTGTTACCTGCCATTCCAGTAATTATAAGCACGTAGGGAAGCTTCTTTACACCTTCCTCAGATGACAGGAGGTGAGGATAGATCTAGGCTGGAAATCTTCCAGACAACCAAGGCCAAGACGCAACCATTACTCTAAAAAAAATCTTGGTTCACATATTGAATTTTTCAAAATGGGAAAGTATATATTTTTTTAATTCCAAAATGAAAGTCACAGTTCCTACTAAAAAGCAAAAACATATCCAAATGATCAGACAGTTCTTGTACTCCAATCAGCCAAGGTTTCTGTGATGTGTGCAGCTCATATGATCTGACTGTTTCATCATTCTGAATAATACAATCTCAGAGTTTACATCAGAGTAAGTTACTTCTCCTTCATTTATATTAGACATTATTTTTTGCAAATCATCTTCCCAGCTCCAGAAATTAATGGAAATTTCCCCTCTTTAAATTACAGCTCTCAATATAAAGTCCACCACTGTAAATAATATCAATTTAATGAAGATCATACATGAGTAGCATTATGTTACTGATGTAGGTATGAGTATCGTGACACTAATAAGTAAATACCTTTCAACCTAATGTCACATTACTAGAGTCTCCAGTTGCCTGGAAACCCATTTGGAATATGGAGATACCTATATTGTCTTGTCTTCTACTTTTTACTGTTATGCCACTGCATTCATTTTCGGGGATTGGAAGATGATTTACAATACAGTACCAGAATTTAAAAATTGATTCCACTTTCTGAAGTCACACTGGCATGAATCACTTAAGACAGTGATACTCATCTGGGCCTGAAACTGGGGTGCACAGTTCACTGCCAAATTCATGCTGGATTGCTGCAGTTATCAGAAATATTCAGAAGTGAATTTAAGCACATAAAATATTTTGATGAACTCATTTAGTCCCAATGCTCAGCATAGGCTCAGACCATTTTAAACTAATTTTGCGAACGGAACCAGAAATGGTTGCAGGAGCCTCAAGTGAGGCGCTTGTGCTCATTTCAGGTGATCGCCATGGCTACCTAAAAAAGGCCCTGCCAACAGGCAAATCGGGTTTTCCCACTGCTAAATTTGTCATTGTTGCCCTTGTAAAACGGGCGCAACAGTTGAATTTAGGCCCCATGAAATGTTTTTGTAAATACAGAAGAAAACTGGCAAGAAGTTAACAATGGAATGCAAACTGGATTACAATTCCAGTACTGTAAAAATGGTCACACAATTGTTATGGATAACTGAAAGTGTATTTATGTCATTTGCTTCATTACAATATACACATTATAGTGCAGCACAATAAAAAAATTTTAAGAAGCTGTGTTATACCAAACTGTTTAGTGATTGAATTCTGGGAAACTTTCAGCCCATTCAGCATCATAATTACTTTCACTTTCTCAGCAACAGAAAGAACCTTCTTCTTTAAATGTAGTGTTCCCATTATTCACAGGGGTGGGGGGGTAATTTTAACCTAACTTGCCGTGCAGGAAACCCACAGGATCAGGTGGAATGCCAATTTTATGCCCCACCCAATATTACTCTCCAATATTACCCCTTGCCCACCTGTGCCTCTTGCCCACCCCTGCCCACCCATGCCCCCCCCCTCCCATCCATACAAACAAAGACTTACCTGCAGACTTACATGAAGATATCCTCTTCCTGGCTGGTCTCCCGTTCGACTGAGACCAGCCTGTCAATCAGCCGGTCAGATGGACAGGAAACCAACAAAAAAATAAAAGAAGTCCTTACGTTAAAATCGTAAGGACGTCCGGGAAACCCATACTAATGGGTTTCCCGGACGTCCATACTAATGGGTTTCCCTACCTCAAATTGACCCCCCACCCCCACCCCCACCCCAGTCCTCCCTCCCGGCTCTGTTTTAAAATTCAGCCCAATGTCTTTGGTCTTCCCAATGTTTAATTGGAGGAATTTGCAGTTCATCCAAAACTGGATGTTGGACAAGCTGTCTGACAACTCTGATGCAGTGGAGGGGTTGAGAGTGGTGGTGGTGGTGAGGTAGAGCTGAGTGTCTTCAGTATACACATAGAACATGACGTCATGTCTTCAGATGTTGTCGCCAAGGGGCAGCATGTAGATGAGAAATAGGATGGGGCCAAGGATAGATCCATGGGGGACTCTAGAGATAAAGGTGGTGGTGGGGGTGGGGGGGGTTGCGGGTAGGGAAGAGAAGCCATTGCAGGGAATTCTCCAGCTATGCCTGGATAGGTAATTGTAGAAAAAAGCAAGGGCATTCCCATTCAGCTTGACAACGGAGGAGAGGTGTTGGAGAAGGATGGTGTGGTTAACTATGTTTAAAAACTACTGAAATAATGATGAGAAGGGATAGTGCATCACGGCCACAGTCACATAGGATGTCACTTCTGACTTTGATCAGGGCCGAAAACTGACCGGAGAGGTTCAAACCTGGAGTTGAGACGATGGCGGACAGGTATGGGGCCAAACGACAGCAGCAATGCCTTTAGTCCACAGCTGCAGATTGTCTAATTTGGAATACAGGCAGGAGCTATTGGGAATTGCAGGGAACACAAACTGCACAATGCCTCCTCTTCACTCCTACAGTGGCTCTGCCAGTTGGGTTATGTGTATCTATGAATGCTGCTGATCCTCCTTCCATTGCTCCTTCTCTTCTTCATTCAAGGAAAAGAGATCACAAGATAACAATGGATGAACAAGGCCATTTGGCTCACCTTGAATCAAGTGTTGATCCCTCTTTGTGTGAAGAGTGATTTCTTGATATCATTCCTACATTTGAATCTATGTTGATTTCTCATATACTAGCGATCCTCCTTGTGACTTTTCTCTGCATTAGCCACAGCACATCAGTAGCTTCCTTGTGCCTCACTGACCAGCACTGCACAAGAGAGTCAAGGTATGGTCTGAGCAGCAGACTGTTCACAACTTCCTCTGACATAAAGGTCTGGACTTTCCTTATGAAAGCCACCCACTTCTGGGTGGTTGTCTGGCAAGTGAAGTGTGGCAGGGCACCTCAGCCTAAACTCTGCCCCAGAGTTAGCCACCTCGATTTCTGCCATGATTTCCCTCCCATGACCCTCTGTGGCCCTGATCATTCTGCTGGCAGCGCACCCACTGGAAGCAAACAAACGGGGGGCGGGTGGTGGGGGGGGTGGAATTGCTCAATTCAAACACACGGGCGGGCAGTAGCTTTTGCCACTACAGAAGTGACAACAGCTGCTGTGCCCTCCTCCCAATGTTTGGCTGGTGGCTACATTGATCATCTGGACTGCCATAGGAACATAGGATTAGGAGTAGGCCATTGAGCCCCTCGAGCCTGTTCTGTTAGATCATCGAGCCATTCCGCCATTCACCACGGCATTTCTGCAGCCACCGATCTGCTCAATCACACCCTCACCTTGACCTTTGATGCGCTTGTCCCCATTAAAGCCATTACTCTCTGTCACCCTGGTCGTTCCCCCTGGTCATTCCCCCTCATCTCTGCTCCCTTAAGTCCAAGGGACGCAAACTTGTATGTTTATGGCAGACAATGCGTTTAGCTATTCATCGCCAGATCTGGCTGGATCACATAAAGCACTATCGGGTCTTGCTCTCCTCTGCCAAAACTGTTCACTATTCCAGCATCATCCTGGAATGCAAAGATAATCCCCGGCTTCTCTTCTTCACTACAAACCGTCTTCTTAGACTCCTTTCCCCTGCCCCCTCCATCTTCACCTCCAACGACAAGTGCGAGGAGTTCATGGGCTACTTTGTCACTTAGATTGAGACCATCCATTCAGCAGCCTCTGCGGCTTCCCTCTCTTCCACTAGCCCTCCAAGTCAAACTTCCCGGATGGCTCCCCCCGCCCTAGCCCTGAACTTGCATCTTTCTCTAGTTTCTCTCCTATCTCCCCTCATGCCGTCTCCGAGCTCATCTTGACCATGAGGCCCATCTCCTGCTCCCTCAACCCTATTCCCACCAAACTGCTGATCACCCAACTTCCCTTCCTGGCCCTCATGTTAGCTGATATTGTTAATGGTTCCCTCTCCTCAGGTACTGTCCCCCTCCCCTTTAAACTTGCTGTCATCACCCCCTTCATCAAAAAACTCACCCTTGCAAACTACCGCCCCATCTCCAACCTCCCTTTCTTTTCCAAAGTCCTTCAACGTGTTGTCACCTCCCAAATCGGTGCCCGTCTTTCCCGCAACTCCATGTTTGAATCCCTCCAATCAGATTTCCGCCCCTGCCACTGTACTGAAATGGCCCTTATCAATGACACAAATTACATCCAATGTGACTGTGACCGTGGTGAACTATCCCTCCTCATCCTTCTCGACCTGTCTGCAGCATTTGACATGGTTGACCACACCATCCTCCTCCATCGCCTCTCCTCCGTCGTCCAACTGGGTGGGACTGCCCTCGCCTGTTTCCATTCCTATCTATCCAGTCATAGCCAGAGAATCACCTGCAATGGCTTCTCTTCCCCGTCCCACACCGTTACCTCTGGAATCCCCCAAGGATCTATCCTTGGCCCCCTCCTATTTCTCATCTACATGCTGCACCTTGGCGACATCATCCAAAAATAGTCAGGTTCCACATATTCGCTGATGACACCCAGCTCTACCTCACCACCATCTCCCTCGACCCCTCCTCTGTCTCTGATTTAGCACACAGCTTGTCCGAAGCAAAAATTTCCTCCAAATAAATATTGGGAAGACCAAAACCATTGTCTTCAGTCCCCACCACAAACTCCGTTCCCTAACCACTGACTCCATCCCTCTCCCTGGCCATTGTCCGAGGCTGAACCAGACCGTTCGCAACCATGGCGTCCTATTTGACACTGAGATTTTCTTCTGACCACATATCCGCTCCATCACCAAGACCGCCTACTTCTACCTCTGTAACATCGCCTGTCTCTGCTCCTGCCCCAGCTCATCTGCTGCTGAAACCCTCATCTATGCCTTTGTTACCTCTAAAGTGGACTACTCCAACGCTCTCCTGACCGGCCTCCCATCTTCCACCCTCCATAAATTTGAGCTCATCCAAAACTCTGGTGCCCCTTTCGTAACTCAGACCAAGTCCCATTCACCCATCACCCCCATGCTCACTGACCTACATTGGCTTCCGGTCCGCAAACTCCTCGATTTAAAAATTCTCATCCTTGTTTTCAAATCCCTCCATGGTCTCACCCCTCCTTATCTCTGTAACCTCCCCCAGCCCTACAACCCTCTGAGATCTCTGCTCTCCTCCAATTCTTGCCTCTTCCGTATCCCTGATTTTAATTGCTCCACCATTGGCGGCCGTGCCTTCAGCTACTTAGGCCTTAAGGTCTGGAATTCCCTCCCTAAATCTTTCCGCCTCTCTACCTCTCTCTCCTCCTTTAAAACACTCCTTAAAACCTAATTCTTTGAGCAAGCTTTTGGTCACCTGTGCTGATATCTCCTTATGTGGTTCAGTGTCAAATTTTGTTTGATAATTGCTCCTATCAAGCTCCTTCGGACGTTTACTACATTAAAGGCACTATATATATGCAAGTTGTTGTTGTTGATCATGGTTGATCTGTATCTTAACTCTATCTACCCGCTTTGGTTCCATATCCTTTAATACCCTTGCCTAACTTATCAATCTCAGTCTTGAAATTTTTAATCGACCCAGCCTCAACAGCTTTTTGTGGGGGAGAGTTTGTGTGAAGAATTGTTTTCTGACATCACCCCTGAATGGCCTAACGCTAATTTCAAGGTTATTCCCCTTTGTTCTGGACTCTCCCACCAGAGGAAATAGTTTCTCTCGATCTACACTATTAAACCCTTTAATCATCTTAAACACCCAATTGGATCACCCCATAACCTTCTATACTCAAGAGAATACAAGCCTAGTCTATGCAATCTATTGCTATAATTTACCCTTTTAGCCCCGGTGTCATTTTGGTGAATCTGCACTGCAGCCCCTCCAAGGCCAATATATCCTTCCTGAGGTGCGGTGCCCAGAACTGTATGTAGTACTCCATACAGTGTGGGGTCTAACCAGAACTCTGTACAGCTGTAACAGAACGTCCTCCCCTTTGTAGTCCAGTCCCCTTGAGATAAAGACTAGCATTTCATTTGACTTTTAATTATTTTTTGTACCTGTCCACTAGCTTTTAGTGATTTCTGTACTTGGACCCCTAAATCTCTCTGCTCATCCACACTTCCTCGCTTCTCGCCATTTACAAAATACTCTGATCTATCTTTCTTAGGTCCAAAGTGGATGACCTCACTCTTCCCCCACATTGAACTCCATCTGCCACAGTTTTACCCACTCGCTTAATCTATCAATGTCCCTTTGCAATTTTCTGCTCCCATCTACACTACTTACTGTGCCACCTAACTTAGGGTCATCAGCAAAACTTAGATACACAGCTCTTTATTCCTTCATCCAAGTTATTTATAAATAAAGTGAAAAGCCATGGCCCCAGTACAGATCACTGGGGGTTACCACTAGTTACATCCTGCCAATTTGAGTACATACCCATTATCCCTACTAACCAATTCCCTATCCAAGCCAATAGGTTGCCTCCAATTCCATGTGCTCTCATTTTTGTTAACAGTCTCTTATGTGGAACTTTGGCGAGTGCTTTCAGCATAATCTGTAAAAACTCCAACAAAACTCCCCTGTCTGCTGGAGAAGCGAGGCCTCCCACCTTGTTTTGTCTCTGAAAACACTCCACGCCAGGCCAACCCAGAAATTGACTTGTGGGCCCCTTCAAACATGTGACCCTATGAACGGGCACTGCAAGATCACACGGGGGGCTGTAGCCATTTCTCTGAGGCTGAATTTGACAAATCTACAGCATTGACTATTTTACATAATTTGAACCGCAAGGTTGGTTTTGTGAGGCGCATTTCATTCAATGAGAACGGGTGAGGGTGATGTCAGTGGAAGTGATGTTACTAGCGGAGCCGTAGCTTTTTAGCGTGCGCTGAGAGTGACGTCGTCAGGTGGCCCGGGGTATGCGCTGAAAGAGGACGTCACGGGTCGATCAAAAACCAGAAGTGCCCACACTGTCACTAATCACTCCATCAAACTAAACACTCTGGGAGTGAGCTGAGGTGATTGATGGGGCATTGTGTAGGGGTCATGGATTGTTTTCAGGTTTATTGGGTAGAAAGTGGGGGGGAGGGGGGTCACATTTTACATTACAAAGTGAATAGTGACACTGTGTCCGATGATGTCACTTGCTGTTCATGCTCAAGAGCGTGATCGAGGTCTAACGGGGGACGAGGAGAGCATGATCCATCTCCCCATCTGGATCACGTTCTCCCTCTCTTGCCCCCCAACTTCCCACCGCCCCCCATGCTCTGCTCTTTCCGGGTTCTCCCCTTCCCCTGCTGCTTCTGCTTCCCCATCCCCTCTGCTTCCCCTCATCCTTGCTTCTCCCATTCCCCCCTGCTTCTGCTCCCCTCCCCCCGCTTCTCCCCTAGCACCCTCCTTCTGCTTCCCGCGTTGCTTCTGCTCCCTCTCCCCCTGCTCCCACGCTGCTTCTGCTCTCCGCGCTACTTCTGTTTCCCCCCCCCGGCTCCCCCCTCCTTCTCCCCTTACCCACGCTTTGCCCTGCTTCTCCCCTTCCTCTGGGCTCGCCTATCCCCTTATGGCTACCTGCATCAGCTGTATTTTTGGTGCCCAGCCTCCGGTCCTCACCTTTATCAAAAGGCAGTGAGGGCAGTTGGTGACCTAAAATGCGCCAGCACGGCCCAACATGCCCCGGGCCCAAGTGCGCATGTGAGTCATCGATGGCGCTCATCACAGTGCAGAATTTGCTCGGAAAATAACGAGTTCACGGTGCTTGCCGTTATTAATGAGTAAAAAACCCATCAATTTGTGGCAAGGAAGAGAGACGGCGTGGGTTGCGAATTGTCACAAGTTGCTGCCGCTAACCTCGCAAAAACTGAGCTCACTGTCAACCTCCCCATGTGTGTCAAGAAATTGCTGCATTTGTGCTGTAAAAACGATTTAAACCCACCACAGAAAGTTAGGGCTGCTATTTAATGGCGTAAGGACCCTGTTAATGGGATCATTTATGTTTCCAAGGGCCTTTTACTCTGAACCAGTTAGTAATTCATATTAATTGTTCTGCACATGCCCCATAAAGCACACAATCAGGATGCATGTTAAACTGAGAGATCATAAAAGGAAGTAAATCCTTCAAAGAGAATAAATAATGTATTAGCGAATAAGATTAAATGATAGAATTGAAAGGAAACAAAGAGCACAGATTGGAAAATGCTTTACTGCATATTAATCTCAGTACAGTGTTAAACTTCAGACTGCTGACAAATTCAGGGACAGCTCCTGTTTCCCTCTGCTAATTGATTTTCAAAGTTTTCGAAGTTTTCTTGCACAACAGATACTAAAGGAAAGGAAAGCGAAGGACTTGCATTTATATACAGCTTTTCACAACTACAGATCGTCACAAAATGCTTTACAGCCAATTTCCTTTTTATTTGTTCATGGGATGTGGGCGTCGATTGCGAGGCCAGCATTTATTGCCCTTCCCTAATTGCCCTTGAGAAGGTGGTGGTGAGCCAAATTCTTCAACCGCTGCAGTCCATGTTTTTTTTAATTCATTCACGGGATGTGGGCGTCGCTGGCGAGGCCAGCATTTATTGCCCATCCCTAATTTCCCTCGAGAAGGTGGTGGTGAGCCGCCTTCTTGAACCGCTGCAGTCCGTGTGGTGACGGTTCTCCCACAGTGCTGTTAGGAAGGGAGTTCCAGGATTTTGACCCAGCGACAATGAAGGAACGGCGATATATTTCCAAGTCAGGATGGTATGTGACTTGGAGGGGAACGTGCAGGTGGTGTTGTTCCCATGTGCCTGCTGCTCTTGTCCTTCTAGGTGGTAGAGGTCGCGGGTTTGGGAGGTGTTGTCGAAGAAGCCTTGGCGAGTTGCTGCAGTGCATCCTGTGGATGGTACACACTGCAGCCACAGTGCGCCGGTGGTGAAGGGAGTGAATGTTTAGGGTGGTGGATGGGGTGCCAATCAAGCGGGCTGCTTTATCTTGGATGGTGTCGAGCTTCTTGAGTGTTGTTGGAGCTGCACTCAGCCAGGCAAGTGGAGAGTATTCCATCACACTCCTGACCTGTGCCTTGTAGATGGTGGAAAGGCTTTGGGGAGTCAGGAGGTGAGTCACTCGCCGCAGAATACCCAGCCTCTGACCTGCTCTCGTAGCCACAGTATATATATGGCTGGTCCAGTTAAGTTTCTGGTCGATGGTGACCCCCAGGATGTTGATGGTGGGGGATTCGGCGATGGTAATGCCGTTGAAGGTCAAGGGGAGGTGGTTAGACTCTCTCTTGTTGGAGATGGTCATTGCCTGGCACTTATCTGGCGCAAATGTTACTTGCCACTTATGAGACCAAGCCTGGATGTTGTCCAGGTCTTGCTGCATGCGGGCTCGGACTGCTTCATTATTTGAGGGGTTGCGAATGGAACTGAACACTGTGCAGTCATCAGCGAACATCCCCATTTCTGACCTTATGATGGAGGGAAGGTCATTGATGAAGCAGCTGAAGATGGTTGGGCCTAGGACACTGCCCTGAGGAACTCCTGCAGCAATGTCCTGGGGCTGAGATGATTGGCCTCCAACAACCACTACCATCTTCCCTTGTGCTAGGTATGACTCCAGCCACTGGAGAGTTTTCCCCCTGATTCCCATTGACTTCCATTTTACTAGGGCTCCTTGGTGCCACACTCAGTCAAATGCTGCCTTGATGTCAAGGGCAGTCACTCTCACCTCACCTCTGGAATTCAGCTCTTTTGTCCATGTTTGGACCAAGGCTGTAATGAGGTCTGGAGCCGAGTGGTCCTGGCGGAACCCAAACTGAGCATCGGTGAGCAGGTTATTGGTGAGTAAGTGCCGCTTGATAGCACTGTCGACGACACCTTCCATCACTTTGCTGATGATTGAGAGTAGACTGATGGGGCGGTAATTGGCCGGATTGGATTTGTCCTGCTTTTTGTGGACAGGACATACCTGGGCAATTTTCCACATTGTCGGGTAGATGCCAGTGTTGTAGCTGTACTGAAACTGTACTAGTTTGGCTAGAGGTGCTGCTAGTTCTGGAGCACAAGCCTTCAGCACTACAGCCGGGATGTTGTCAGGGCCCATAGCCTTTGCTGTATCCAGTGCACTCAGCCGTTTCTTGATATCATGTGGAGTGAATCGAATTGGCTGAAGACTGGCTTCTGTGATGGTGGGGATATCGGGAGGAGGCTGAGATGGATCATCCACTCGGCACTTCTGGCTGAAGATGGTTGCAAACGCTTCAGCCTTGTCTTTTGCACTCACGTGCTGGACTCTGCCATCATTGAGGATGGGGATGTTTACAGAGCCTTCTCCTCCTGTTTGTTGTTTAACTGTCCACCACCATTCACGACTGGATGTGGCAGGACTACGGAGCTTTGATCTGATCCATTGGTTGTGGAATCGCTTAGCTCTGTCTATAACATGTTGCTTCCGCTGTTTAGCATGCATGTAGCCCTGTGTTGTCGCTTCACCAAGTTGGCACCTCATTTTTAGGTACACCTGGTGCTGCTCCTGGCATGCTCTTTTACACTCCTCATTAAACCAGGGTTGATCCCCTGGCTTGTTGGTGATGGTAGAGTGAGGAATATGCCGGGCCATGAGATTACAGATTGTCCTGGAATACAATTCTGCTGCTGCTGATGGCCCACAGCGCCTCATGGGTGCCCAATTTTGAGCTGCTAGATCTGTTCTGAATCTATCCCATTTAGCACGGTGGTAGTACCACACAACACGTTGGATGGTGTCCTCAGTGCGAAGTTGGGACTTTGTCTCCACAAGGACTGTGCGGTGGTCACTCCTATCAATACTATCATGGAGAGATGCATCTGTGACAGGTAGATTGGTGAGGACGAGGTCAAGCAGGTTTTTCCCTCATGTTGGTTCGCTCACCACCTGCCGTAGGCCCAGTCTGGCAGCTATGTCCTTCAGGGCTTGGCCAGCTCGGTCAGTAGTGGTGCTACCGAGCCACTCTTGGTGATGGACATTGAAGTCCCCCACCCAGAGTACATTCTGTGCCCTTGCTACCCTCAGTGCTTCCTCCAAGTGGTGCTCAACATGGAAGAAGACTGGTTCATCAGCTGAGGGAGGGTGGTAGGTGGTAATCAGCAGGAGGTTTCCTTGCCCGTGTTTGACCTGATATCACGAGATTTCATGGGGTCTGGAGTCAATGTTGAGGACTCCCAGGGCCACTTCCTCCTGACTGTTTCACTGTACCACCACCACTGGTGGGTCTGTCCTGCCGATGGGACAGGACATACCCAGGGATGGTGATGGAAGAGTCTGGGACGTTGGCTGAAAGGTATGATCCTGTGAGTATGGCTATGTCAGGCTGTTGCTTGACTCATCTGTGGGACAGCTCTCCCAATTTTGGCACAAGTCCCCAGATGTTAGTGAGGAGGACTTTGCAGGGTCGACTGGGCTTGGTTTGCCTTTGTCGTGTCTGATGCCTAGTGGTCCAATGCCGGGTGGTCCGTCCGGTTTTATTCTTATTGTGACTTTCGGTAGCGAGATTGTACAACTGAGTGGCTTGCTTAGCCATTTCAGAGAGTGATTATGAATCAACCACATTGCTGTGGGTCTGGAGTCACATATAGGCCAGACCGGGTAAGGATGGCAGGTTTCCTTCCCTAAAGGACATTAGTGAACCAGATGGGTTTTTACGACAATTCGGTAGTTTCATGGCCACCATTACTGATACTAGTTTTTTATTCCAGATTTCATTAAATTGAATTTAAATTCCCCAGCTGCAGTGGCAGGATTTGAACTCATGACACTTTGAAGTGTAGCCACTGTTGTAATGGAGGAAAATGCGGCAGTCAATTTGAAAACAGCAAGGCCGCACAAACAGCAACGAGTAATCCTTTCTTTTAGTGATGTTGGTTGAAAGATAAATATTGGCCAGGACACTGACAAAACTCTCCTGCTCTTCTTCAAATAGTGCTGTGGATCTTTAACGTCCATCTGAGAAGGCAGACAAGGCGTCTGATTTAACATCTCATTTGAAAGACAGCACCTCCGCCAGCGCAACACTCCTTTAATACTGCATTGAAGTGTCAGTCTGAATTGTGTTTAAATCTCTAGAGTGGGACATGATGTAGAGATGAGAGTGTTACCCACTGAGCCAAGGCTGACACCTAACACATGACAGTGATAAGACATCAGGAATAGCTTTATAAATGTAAGAAAACAGACATTTAAAATGCAACTTAACTAAAAATTAAAAGAAACACTGATTCTTCTCACACTTACAAGTCTAATCCTAATTCTCTCTCCTTTCCCACTCCCTAGCTGGCATATTTTTATTTTTGACTTAAATGAGTTGATCTTCTCGGAAGTACACTGCGTTTAATTTTTTTTCTGTTCTCATTTACAAGTAAATGTAAATCTAGGGCATATTGTGAAGCAACACCTATGAAGTATTTTTAAACGTGATCAAATATTCACTGTACAGTCAAAAACTGTGGTGATTTTATTGACTAATCTGAACACTTCTGGAATTCTGCTGTTGAACATTTTGGTGATTCATTTGTCATCACCTTGGATATCTCCAAAACCCTTAATGAAATATGGCATTGTGCATTTCCTTCATAATGTCTTCTGAGAAAGCTATGTTCATGGCTATCTAGTTCTCGCTCAAATCGCTCTATTTGTGCTGTCGTTGATGGTTTAACTTCTACTAGCTCTTTCCCCATCAAATCAGCGTTCTCCAGCATTCTTTCTTCTACTCTATTCCTTCTTCTCATCAAATATCCCTGTCACTCATTATCCAACTCTATCCTATGTTTTGTTATTGATCCCACCCCTGGGCATCATCTTTGTTCATTCCACATTCCTCAGTAGACACAAATTTCAGTCCTCTCACAGTGCAGCAGTTGAATTACTCCAGGATAAATTCACCAATCCTAACCCCTGCTGCCCTATTTTTATTTTTTGACTTTGACATGCAATAAAGTATTTATAAATGTGATCCAGTGTTCAGTGGGATTAATCCTTAGATCTTGATAACCTCCATGCCCTTCAAAGGAGCAATGAAAATCTTGTTTCTTTCAATTCTTCAAAAGAACAACTCTTCATGTCTCTCACGAGCTCTTTTTATTGCTCGACCCCTGGGCATTGTAATGTTGCCACATATTGTGCGTATAAAGTCACACTCCAGTTTGTAGGTAGTCAGACCTCACTTAAGGCAATGGTCTTTGACACTGGGCATGAAAAAGATATCTGGTGAAGCCCTAAAAATGTAAATGTACCAAATGTTTCTTTTTCTCTCAGCAGCTCCTGGACTAGATTTTATGTTCTGGTGGGAATCGCACCGGATTGCTGGCTGTGCAGTCTTTGTGCCCGCTTATATCCTTCTGCCACAACCCTGGCTGATCTTTTGGGATTGGGCGAACTATTATTTCTGTAGCACGCTCTCAGCGGTAGTTCTGCGCTCACTGGGTCGCCCATCTCAGGTGGGGGAAGGGAAATCGCTATAGCACCTGTTACTGTATAACGTGGTTGGTGGTGGTGGCTAAAGAAAAAGGGGCTTGTAAAAAAGGTAACACAATAATCATGGGCGATATTAACTTTCATATAGATTAGACAAATCAAATTGGCAAAAGTAGCCCTGAGGATGAGTTCATAGAGTGTATTCGGGACTATTCCTTAGAATAATACATTGTGGAACCAAGCAGGGAACAGGCCATTTTAGATCTGGGGTAATGGGTAATGAGACAGGATTAATTAATGACCTCAAATAAAGGATCCATTAGGAAACAGTAATCATAATATGATAGAATTTCACATCCAGTTTGAGAGTGAGGATCTTGGATCTGAAATTACTGTATTAAACCTAAATAAGGGCAATTACAATGGCATGAGGACAGAATTGGCTAAAGTGGACTGGGAAAACAGATTAGAAAGTATGATGGTGGATAAGCAGTGGCAGATATTTAAAAAGATATTTTATGACTCTCAACAAAAATATATCCCAGTAAGGAGGAAAGAGTCCACGAGAAGGATGTACCAACCATGGCTAACTAAGGAAGTTAAGGATGGTATCAAGTTAAAAGAAAAGGCATACAACGTGGCAAAGATTAGTGGTAAGCCCGAAGATTGGGAAAACTTTAGAAACCAGCAAAGGTGGACTAAAAAAAATAATAAAGAGGGAGAAAATAGATTATGAGAGTAAACAAGCAAGAAATATAAAAACTGACAGTAAGAGCTTTTACAAGTATATAAAAAGGAAGAGAGTAACTAAAGTAAGTATAGGTCCCTTAGAGGATGAGATTGAGGAAATAATAATGGAAAACAAGGAAATGGCGGAGGGATTGAACAGATATTTTGTACCTGTCTTCACAGTAGAAGACACTAATAACATACCAATAATAGTAGATAATCAAGGGGCAAAGGGGAGGGAGGGTCTAAAAACAATCACTATCACTAGAGAAAAAGTATTAGGTAAACTAATGGGTCTGCAGGCTGACAAGTCCTCTGGACCCCATGGCTTGCATCCGAGGGTCTTAAAAAAAGTGGCTACAGAGATAGTGGAAGCATTGGTTGTAATCTTCCAAAATTCACTAGATTCTGGAAAGGTCCCAGCGGATTGGTAACTATAGGCCAATTAGCCTAACATCTGTCATTGGGAAAATGCTAGAATCAATTATTAAGGAAGTAGTAGCAGAACATTTAGAGACTCAAAATAAAATCAAGGAGAGTCAACATGGTTTTATGAAAGGGAAATCGTGTGGCAAATGGAATTCAATGTAGACAAATGTGATCAAAAAAGGATAGAACAGGGTACTTTCTAAATGGTAAAAAGTTAAAAACAGTGGATGTCCAAAGGGACTTAGGGATTCAGGTACATAGATCATTGAAGTGTCATGAACAGGTGCAGAAAATAATCAAGAAGGCTAATGGAATGCTGACCTTTATATCTAGAGGACCAGAGTACAAGGGGGCAGAAGTTATGCTGCAGCTATACAAAACCCTGGTTAGACCGCACCTGGAGTACTATGAGCAGTTCTGGGCACCGCACCTTCGGAAGGACATATTGGCCTTGGAGGGAGTGCAGCGTAGGTTTACGAGAATGATACCCGGACTTCAAGGATTGAGTTACGAGGAGAGATTACACAAATTGGGGTTGTATTCTCTAGAGCTTCGAAGGTTAAGGGGTGATCTGATCGAAGTTTATAAGATATTAAGGGGAACAGATAGGGTGGATAGGGAGAAACTATTTCCGCTGTTTGGGGATTCTAGGAGTAGGGGGCACAGTCTAAAAATTAGAGCCAGACCTTTCAGGAGCGAGATTAGAAAACATTTCTACACACAAAGGATTGTAGAAGTTTGGAACTCTCTTCCGCAAATGGCAATTGATACTAGCTCAATTGCTAAATTTAAATCTGAGATAGATAGCTTTTTGGCAACCAAAGGTATTAAGGGATATGGGCCAAAGGCAGGTATATGGAGTTAGATCACAGATCAGCCATGATCTTATCAAATGGCGGAGCAGGCACGAGGGGCTGAATGGCCTACTCCTGTTCCTACGTTCCTATGTGTTTGACAAATTTATTAGAGTTCTTTGAGGAAGTAACAAGCAGGGTGGATAAAGGGGAACCAGTAGATGTAGTGTATTTGGATTTCCAAAATGCATTCGATAAGATGCCACATAAAAGATTACTGCACAAGGTAAGAGCTCATGGTGTTGGGGATAATATATTAGCATGGATAGAGGATTGGCTAATTAACAGAAAACAGAGAGTTGGGGTAAAGGGGTCATTTTCAGGATGGCAATCTTTAACCAGTGGGGTGCCGCAGGGATCAGTGCTGGGGCCTCAACTATTTACAATCCATGTCAATGACTTGGATGAAGGAAGCGAATGTACTGTAGCCAAATTTGCTAATGATACAAAGATAGGTAGAAAAGTAAGTTGTGAGGAGGACACAAAGTGTCTGCAAAGGGATATAGATAGGTTAAGCGAGTGGGCAAAAATTTGGTAGTTGGAGTATAATGTGGGAAAATGTGAAGTCATCCACTTTGGTAGGAAGAATAAAAAAGCAAAATATTATGTAAATGGAGAAAGACTACAGACTGCTGCGGTACAGAGGCATTTGGGTGTCCTCGTACATGAAACACAAAATGTTAGCATAAAGGTGCAGCAGGTAATTGGGAAGGCAAAAGGAATATTGGCCTTTATTTCAAGGGGGATGGAGTATAAAAGCAGGGAAGTCTTGCTACAACTGTACAGGGTGCTCGAGAGACCACACCTGGAGTACTGCGTACAGTTTTGGTCCCCTTATTTAAGGAAGGATATACTTGCATTGGAGGCGGTTCAGACAAGATTCACTAGGTTGATTCTGGGTATGGAAGGGTTTTCTTATGAGGAAAGATTGAGCAGGTTGGGCCAATACTCACTGGAGTTTAGAAGAATGAGAGGAGATCTTATTGAAACATATAAGATTCTGAGGGGGCTTGACAGGGTAAATGCTGAGATGATGTTTCCCCTCATAGGGGAATCTAGAACTAGGGGGCATAGTCTCAGAATAAGGGGTCGCCCATTTAAGACGGAAATGAGGAGAAATTTCTTCTCTCAGAGGGTTGTGAAACTTTGGAATTCTTTGCCCCAAAGAGCATAACAATGCCCAATTCTGTCCCTGCTTCAGCTCATCTGCTGCTGAAACCCTCATCAATGCCTTTGTTACCTCTAGATTCAACTATTCCATTACCCTCCTGGCTGGTCTCCCACCTTACCCCTCCGGAAACTTGAGCTCATCGAAAACTCTGTATCCTAACTCGCACCAAGTCCTGTTCACCCATCACCCCTGTGCTCGCTGACCTACATTGGCTCGTGATCTGGCAAGCCCTCGATTTTAAAATTCTCATCCTTGTTTTCAAATCCCTCCATGGCCTCACCCCTCACTATCTCTGTAAACTCCTCCAGCCCTACAATCCTCTGAGATCTCTGCGCCCCTCCAATTCTTGCCTCTCGCGCATCCCCGATTTTCACGGCTCCACCATTGGCGGCCATGCCATCAGCTACCTAGGCCCTAAGCTCTGTAATTCCCTCCCTAAACCTCTCCCCCTCTCTCTCCTCCTTTAACACACTCCTTAAAACCTACCTCTTTGACAAAGCTTTTGGTCACCTGTCCTAATATCTCCTTACATGGCTCGGTGTCAAATTCTGTTTGATAACACTTCTGTGAGGCACTTTGGGTCATGTTACTACATTAAAGGCGCTATATAAATGCAAATTGTTATTGTTGGATTGGATATAAGGAAAAGTTTGTCATCTGATAAGCAATCACTCTCTCACTTCCAGGTTTCAAGATTTTTTGCTCTCCTCTCTCTCTGTCCATCGCAACCCTTTTTGACTCTCTATTTTATCAATACTATTATGATCAATGCTCCTTGGCACTTTCGTCTTCTGTTCTTCCCTTCCAATTATGATCTTCACACTTTTAAGAACCAAACTTGGATTCACCTAATCACTGCTTTCTGATTGATCTTAAATTGTAAACTTTTCAATATTAGTCAGTTCCTGCATCATGGTCCCTTAGCTCAGTTTCTTAATAAAAAATAAATAAACAGGAATTTTTGCAGAAACCTGCTGGCCCAGACACTATATTAGAAATTATACTATGAAACCAACAACAATATATATTTATGTAGGACCTTTAACATAGAAAAGCATCCCAAGGTGCTTCACAGAGGCATAATCAGACAAAAATAGATGCCGCAACAAAGAAGGAGATATTAGGGGTGACCAAAAGCTCAGTCAAAGGGGTGGGTTTTAAGGGTCTTAAAGGAGGCGAGGTGGAGGGATTTAGGGATGACTTCCAGAGCTTGAGGCCCAGGTGGCTAAAGGCACAGGTAGGGCGATCGGAGGGAGGGATGCACATGTGACCAGTGTCAGAGGAATAGTGAGTTGTAATGTTGGAGGAGGTTACAGAAAAAGAGACGAGCCCTTAGGGATTTGAACACAAGGATGAGAATTTTAAATTGGAGGCATTGGAGACCAGGAGCCAATGTAGGTCAGCAAGGACAGGAGTGATGGGTGAACAGGAGTTGGTGCGGGATAGGATATGGGCAGCAGAGTTTTGGATGGGCTGAAGTTTATAGAGTATGGAGGATGGGAGGTTAGCCAGGAGACCATTAGGTAAAAGTCAAATATTTTTGCTTTACATTGCTACCACTGTCATTGTTGTCATGGCAAATGACAGAGTGAATCTTCATATAGTAATAATGTGTTGCAATATTCCACTTACTACCATGAAGGTATCAAAACAAAATCTTGGTGTTACATTAATTTCCTGCACTAGAGCATGGCTCATCATAAAAGATAAGCAAGTTGTAGTTGTTAATTGGTGATAGTGTAATCTGAGTTACAACATTTCGTACCCTTTTTAGCAGCTTTACAAAACTTACACATATATTGTGCAAACAAAATGACAAGGATTTTGTCAAACACATCCAGAATTCATATTTTGTGAATATTATAAAGGTGTACCTACCATTTTGATACAAGTTTATCTTCAAAATGTTCTAACTGTGGTCAATTTAAAGAAAGGTGTGGAACGGGATAACAAATGTTTCCTGCTGTTGTTAGTCAAGCAGAAAATAACATAATTGGCTGTCACCTAAAATCCCAACCAAGGTAACATTAATTTTCACAAATGTCTTTTCATGACCAGAATTAATCACACCAACCATTCAGTATCCTAGCTGCAGTGTTACCTGTCACTCTCCATAATTATAAGTATGTAGCACTGCTTGTTCAAATCACTATATTTCATGGAGTACTGATATGTGAAACTATTTTTAGACAGAATCATTGTAGAAAACAGCTCACACTTGTTTTAGACAATTATAAAGGCATGAAGAAGAATGTTAAAGCTGTTAAAGGCACTTCAACCTAAATACTTCCTTTCCATTTAATAAAATATAATTATTTTTTGTGTTAACTGTGATTTTTTTTTATTATAAAGCATTTACACCCTGACTGAGATGGCCATAGGTTTAAATCTCATTGGTCCAGAAATTACTCATTAGGATGCTGTTCATTAATGGCGTCCTCTCTCTCCGCCGGCGAATCAATGAAGCAAGTTCACGAATGTGCAGGTGTGCACTAAAACCCAGAAATCACAAACTTACTGCCATTGGATCGCCGGTGGTTTGACAGGTCCGAATTAAAGAGCCACTTACCCGACAATCAATAAAATCAGAAAACATTCGTAAACTTACTCATCTGCCCAGCTGGAACGAAGATACTTATACCACCAAAAGATACACTGGAAAATACCAGCTCTACACTACTTTTTAAAAGCACGATAACTGTTAATGACTGTGAAACAACTAAAATTTTAAAAATGTGGACTGACATGTTACTCTTCTTTAAATATTTTTTGATTATTAAAAAAAAATTAAAAATTAAATTTTTTTTTTACTTTTAACTTCTGTAAGTTTCATTAAACTAAATTATTTGCTTGGCATTTTATAAGATTATGTTAAATTTTTATTCATACTGACAGAGAGAAGTTTACTTTAAATGAATGACCTCCACTTGCCTGCTTGTGAGTGTGACTTCCCTTCTTGACAGATTCTGTGGGCGGGGCTTCCAGTCCCACAGTCTCTATCGCTACGAAGGAAACTGCGCTGATTTCACAGCGCTGAATTTTTAAAAAATTGAAGAGGGAGCAAGTGGACGTCGGACACCACGAGGTAAATACTTTCGTGGTGTTTGTCTGCAGGATGTGCAGACAGCCTTGTCACGCTGGGCGGAGCAATTACTGGCCCATTAAATTTCTTCTGGGGCTGAAAATCCATGACCCATTTGATAAGATAGGAGTGGTATGTGGCTGAAGCTCCAGCTTAAGGTTTGCATTTTTGAGCGGGACCCGTTTACATCAGGGTTACACCCTTTATTCATTCTGCCAAAATTTCCAGTCGGACTGGAAGGGACCATTTCCTTCACCTGTTCTTCGCCAGCATGCAAATGAGGTGGATGGCACAAGTCATCAGTGTTCCCATCACTCTGCCTCCATTAAGCATCATTTCCATCAATGTAACTTATACACAGAGAAAAGAAACATACCTTGTCAGGAGAAGACCCAACCAATGGAAGTGACCCATTTAAAGATACTCACTGCCTCGTTATTGTTCATTTCTCAGGTCCACCTGCACATTTCAGATTTCCTTTCTGCTTTTGGGACCTACTGATCTGCTAGAGCGGGTTTCCCTATAGGGACCCCCCACCACCTTTTACAATTCTGATAGAGGAGGAAGAGGAGAGCAGAAAGGAGCAAAGTAAATTAAGGCAGGGTCAAAGGAGGATGTGACCAATCAGATATTACCCCACTTTGACTGCCGAAGTCACCAGAGAACATCACTACACCAATGCCCATGCATTAACAAGAGAGGTTATTGAGAGCCAAAAGGGCTCGTTGCCAGCGACACCTGCCAAATGTGGCAGTCGGGGGGCTTGAACCGCTTTTAGGCTCGGGCCTCAATAACATTTTTCCAATGAGCTGTGAGCACCAATCAGCCGCTCTGCTGCAGCTCATCAGTTTCCTGCAGTGGAAAATTGGCTGGCTGTAGCACGCAGGACCTGAATTTCCTCAATGTCATTTACACCATTATTACACCGTGGTTGAGCCAGAACATAATGCCATTCACCAGCAGAGGGAGTTACACTCAAGTTTTCTGGGGTAATTTAATTAAAATATTGTTGATGCAACTCTGGTGTAATTTGAGTGTACAGACTGTGTAAGTTGCTGACCCACCCCCAGGAACAACCATAATAACACTCTACAGTCTCCTGGCAGCAGCAAAACACAGTCTGACAGCAAGGGTAAGCTGCCAACAAGTGGTTTTTCTGGCAATTTTCACCAAATCACTTGACGGCATCACGCAACCACAGCATCAGTCCAGTTGGCACCACCATGCTCACTGAGGTGCCAGCTATGCCCATTAAGCACCATGCCAAGGCAGCAGGCAGAAGAAGCACAATTGGCTTCTCTGATGACAACTCCTCCTTCAAGAAGTACAAGACAGGACCCTCACACTCCTGGATCTCTCTTTCACCAAGCCAGACACCAGTATCAGTCTAGCTGCCTGCAGGCACCTGGCACTGGCACTGGCACTGGCATTGAGTTCAAACTCCCTCACAGCAGGACTGATCAACAGTACAAAAAGAAGTGATAACACTTCATCAGACCAGGCAAGGGTAGCTTGCCACCACACTCTCCTTTCCTCCCTGTACATCCTGGGCACCACCACATCCGTCATTCTCCTACAGCAACACTTATACTACCATACCTTCACACTACACTCTGAGTGAGGGTGCCTAAACTCCCTAACACACCACCATGCACAACCCGAAAACAGCTTCCTTCATTCTAACCTCACAATTCACATTTCTCACTTCACCTCACCCATCATAATTGCCACACACTCCTGAACTGACTGCTTAATCCTCAGACAGGGGTTGATTTTAACTTGCCGAAATCAGTGTTAAAGGGGTGGTAACGGGCTCAAAATGGGGTTGGTAGATTTACTGCCATGTTAACGCTGATGCTCCGCCCACTGCCACTTTTACAGGGGCCTACCGCTGGGTGGCCAAAGTGCCTGCCTGTTCCAGGCAGCTGGCCTGTTTTAATATGCAAATCAGGGTCCTAGGATGTACACAAGACCTTGATTGCCATTTTAAGTCTGAACTGTCCTCTCTCCGACCAGTTCCACCGGTAATAGAGCCGTAGAGATCTTGAAAAGATAAGTTTCAAATTATTTTTGTGGGGCCAGGAGGAGCAGTGCTTCTCTGGGCCCTACAATAATAATCTGGGCCATTGCCGGCCTGGACTCTCCCCCTCCGCGATTGACGTCAATGGAGTGTAAAATCGGGTGGGATGTACAATGTGGGTCTGACCCAAATCCGTCCCGTTCCCACCAGGTGGGTTAGGTTAAAATCAGGGCTAAAGTCTGTCCCATGGCTTTGTTGCTATGAAAGCACATGTGAAAAGGGTGAAAGGTCATCTCCTTGGTTCCCTGAGGGTGCACATGGTTACAAATTCTAACTTTGCCGAGCATGCCATGCACCAAAAGTCAGTCCAAATATTGGTACATTTACCTTGCGCTTCTTCTGACACCTGAAATCTGCTTGTGCATTTGTCCCCAGGTCCTACGGTCCTGGGAGACTGTACCACTCTCTTGGTCACCTCTGTCTAGGCAGCTTGTATCTCTGCTGTCATGGAAGGGTGCCCTTCTTCTGCAGCAGGACTTCCAATGCATCATTACCAAAAAGGGGACGTTCTCCCCCACATCTCTGCTTCCAGCCATTATTTGCCATTGTGCACTTCTCCAATCTTCTTAACTCACCAATCACTGCAGAAGAAACTTTAGCCACATCAAGAAAAACTCCTTTAAGAGCCATTGCCTTGCCAGAGTTCCCGCTTCTCAGCCAATCACCTTTGACTCACTGTGCTTATTGCACATGTGCAGGAAACTTATTAAAATCTGTAGGAAGGGCTGCCCTCAAACATCCAGCTATCAGGATAAGGCAACCCGACCCCAACCTGACCCCATTCCCGCCCCTTTAAATTTTAAAGTGCAGCAATCAAGCCATGGACAAGGCTCCCGCAAAATACTGTTGGGGGCCTAATTGACGTAAGTGAGGGGGAAGCCCAACCTGTGGAATTCTGAGGCGGGAGCTGTTGGCTTCCCAAGGTAAGGTTGTTACTCCTTGTGGGCAAGGCGGATCAGGAGTGCACCCCCCCACGCCCCTCAAGGGAGTCTTCAGCTTCCCCCTGCCCTCCCAATTACCAGCCTCCCCCCCCCCACCCCGATCACGGCCCAGAGCTGATGCTCTTTTCTCACTGGCGGGGACCGTCCCCAAGGGGCCCCAGCTCTGGCCTCCTGCCGCGAACATTTCCTCCCGCCCGCTGGCCAGGCTGTCAATTCGGCCAGCTGCCAGGCTGGAGGCGGCCCTACAATATGTTAATGAGGCCCTGCCGTTAAGCTCAGTAGGGTCTCCACATCCCGGGCCTTAGCAGGTTTTCCCCACACGACTGCATTCCCACGTCCCCTCCCTGTCTCCCCGTAAATATCGGGGCCAATAGGGGGAATTTTAACTCCCAAGGATGCATGAGTTCAGGGTGGGTGGAAAGGTTAAAATTGTAAAATTCTCAAACCTGACGCAACCTGCCTCCAACGTGCCCATTTCTGTTTTTAACAGAGACGCATTTGGCTGCATGCGAGTAACCTGCTCGTCGGAGGTGGTTGATCATTATCACATGCGGGCTGATCACTATCACATGCTAATGTGACGCATTTGAAGAGATTGCAACAGGGATTTGAATTTAATGCCTCCAGCATGAGTTTCCCGGGGTTTGGGAAACTCACCAGTGAAACGGAGGCGAGATTGAGCGGCACTTTATGGGGGTGTTTAAAGCTGTGATTGCCCAATGTGAGGAAAAGCTCAGTGCTTACAGCTGCTTTCTCAGTTCCCTCTGGCAAACATTTTACAGAGAGTTCTTGTGGTCATTGACGTGTTTCAGAAGTTTGAAGGATTTCAAATGGACTGCACCAGGATGGGGGACACCATGGATATTTTCGAGAGGACATCGGACGAGGAAGACAATCGTCATCCACGGCAGCAATGTCTTGCTGTAGTGGGGTCTGCAGGTGCACAAGAGAGAGGTGCACAACAGGAACCTGAACAACTTAGATCTGGAGAGCAACAGAGAGGCCGAGGTCGCAGAATGCACAACCTATCTGAAGAGCAGTGCTTCTGCAGGTTCAGATTGGCCTGGCAGGTGGTTGCAGACATCTGCAGTCTCCTTCAAGAAGACCTGCTCCCTGCTGGACCTGGTGGCCATGCATTGCCTGTTGCTGTCAAAGTCATCGATGCTCTTAATTGCTTTGCCTCTGGCTCCATCCAGGGCACTACCGGAGACACCTTGAGGTTTTCTCAGTCGGCTGCACATAAATGTATAAAGCAGGTAACGGATGAGTTGTTTGTCAGGGTGTCAACTTATGTCAACTTCTCCTGTGATGACAATAGCCAGAATGAGTGGGCATTTGGATTTGTGTCTCTGGCTGGTTTCCCACAGATGCAGGCTGCCATCGATTGCAGACACATGGCAATCCAATGACCCCCATATGAACCCGAAGTTTTTATCAACCGCAAGGGGTTTCATTCTATCAATGCACAGCTGATGTGCAACCACAAGAAGAGGTTCATGCAGGTGTCCGCCAGATCCCCTGGGAGCCATCATGATGCTTTTATACTGTGGCAATCCAACATCCCAAAGCTCTTCCTACCAGGAAACAGACTTTACGGCTGGGGCTCATAGAAGACAAGGGATACCCCCTTCAAACCTGGCTCATGACACCTGTGAGGAACCCCACCAATGAGGCACAAGAGCGCTACAGCCAGAGCCACATGGCCACCAGGTGTGTCATCGAGCGAGCTATCGGCATGTTAAGGATGCGCTTCAGGTGCCTGGATAGTTCTGGAGACGCTCTTCAGTACTCACCAGCGAGGGTGTCCAGAATCACAGTGGTGTGCTGTGTCCCGCACAACATTGCGCAGCAGAAAGGATTAGAGTTGGAGGACAACCAAGGCGTCACCAATCATCTTCTGACGATGAAAACATTGAAGAGGAGGAGGAGGATGAGAAGAACGAGGACGATAAGCAATATGAAGATGGGGCACCCATCGCCAAACTAGCCGCATACATTGCTGCCCTGGGATGCAAGGGACACCCTAATAGCTCAAAGGTTCAGCTGGTGACTGCCAGTGGAAAAAATAAAGAATGAAATCCTCCGGCCCACTCCTACCAACACTCCCACCCCACCCCTCCCCCTTTGCACAAAATAGTCCTTTAACCAAGCATACACCCCTTTCAAATCCCCCAACAGGTCCCGTCACGTATTCACATTCATCATGAAGCAACTGAAGGGGTGAGTTGGCACTCAGGATGCTATAATGGGCAAGATGGGGAAGTGGTGCAAATCATTACACCATGTGCTGTTATAAAAAAAGGAAACTTAACAACATAACATTTTGTCAAACACCCATGTGCATACCCTTGGTGAATTACAATAGCTTTCTCTTACACTTCCTACCACTTCTACTTGGTGCATCCCCTGTGGCTGCAGCAGAGGTAGAGTCAGACTGCTCAGATCCCTGCTCTAACTGCTGAGATGCTCTTGGTCTACGACCTCTGGGTTTTGGAGCCCCTGAAGATCCCGCGAAGGACTACGCCACCTGCACCTGTACAGGGGCAGTATCGGTGATCGGGAGACGAGGCAGCATGTTGGGTGAAGGGATTCGCAAAATTTCACATGTCGCCCCCCCACCCCCCCGCCGAAGATTTATTGGAGTTATTAAAGAAACCCTGGTGTGACTGTGTTTTAAAAAATCCAGGGTCTTTCAAAATGGCTGCGGTCAGACACATGGCCAAGGGCCTGAAGCATTTGAAATTGGATTCTCTGACAGCTTGGCAGGCTCCGTGTTTCAGACAGGGCTCTTTGAACAATGCAGTTGCATTCACGCCCTGAGGCAAGCCATCAATGTTGCTGTCCTACACAATCAAAATTCAAGCAGGAGTAATCCCAATTCTAAGGTGACCCATTAAGGAACATTCGGAACAATAGAAAGCAGTTATGGAACAGATCAGTACAGGTACCGGCCATTAATGTAAATGGGCCAAGATCGGGACCCCTTTTGTCTTACGTTTTCACGCCCATATCGGACAATGGAGCAAACTGATGATGCGCGAAAATAACCTGTTACCGGGAGGGTATAACTGGGGCCTCCCAGAACCTCTCTCTCTTTCTCTTCGCCTTGGCCCGGCGTCCTGCTTGCCTGCTAGCAACCAAGAAGGAAGGCCGTCCAGTAAACATCGCAACCACATGTCGAAGGCAGCAGCAGGACACAGGGGCCAGGTTTTTTTCATCTGTTTCACTGGTGAGCATTATTTTTTTTCTGGCCGCCACAAGACAACCTAGCTAGGTGTAAGGGTGGGAGTTAAAGGGGTATTGCTAAAATTGTGATTTTAGAATTTTCCCTCGATGTGTCTGTTTCTTCCACCCCGTTAAGTGTAAGACTGTATTGCATCCATAGCGATTCCTTTTATCTTCTGTATGATACTGTTTACCTTGTAGTTTTAGTTTTCTTATTAATAAACATTGATTTTCCTTGCACCAATCCACTGGTCTGTTCGTCTGACCTTATTACCACTCGATAAGTCCTGTGCTCAGAATCAGGAAGGGGAAAGCGATTTGAAACTGCACAGCGGGCAGGGCAGCTCAGGAAAACATAACTGGCTGACCTACAATAAGCCCCGGAAACAAAACCCCTTACAGAAATGGCGAGTCAGGCAGGAGCTCAGGCGAAAGTGTGTAACAAGGCAGACAGTGGTGCGGAGGAGGAATCCGCAATGGAGGAAAGCTTGTCTACCTATGTGTGCGGCAAGATAAATATCGCAAAAAAATGGGTGGGCGATGTGTTAAAGGCTGAGCGCCCATAGATGCAGCCATCCAGTGGACAGCAAGTAAAGAGTATAAGAAGGGTATCGAGCAGGCGGTCTGGCTCTTGTGTTTTAAAAAGCAGGTCTGAGTACTAGACCGTGCTGTAGCAGCGCGAGCAGCCAAGATTAAGCAGTTGACCCGAGAGTTGCAGGAAAAGACAGCAGCAGAAGAGAAAGGGGTAGCGGCGCTCCAGGCAATAAGCCAAGAAAGGGCGCAGATGGGACCACCAGGCAAAGGTAGAGCGCCTGGAATACCAGATCGCTGAGCTCAAAAGTAGTGCTAGAGGTAGAATGGAACACCTGGAATACCAGGTCAGAGAGGCGAGAGGCAGTGAGGTTAGGTTAATGGATAAGATCCACAGCCTCACGCAAGAACTAAAAGAGCAGTGGGGCAGGAAGGCGAGGTCTTCATCCACAAAGTGAAGGCCCACTCCTCCACAGAACCCCGCAGCCAGGGCAACCAGCAAGCCGACATGCTGGCCAAGGAGGGTGCCCGCACCGGCATTTTCTGGGACCCCTATGGGTCCGGGCCCGTGGCGGCAGTTAGAGGCGGGGTGGGACCCGGAGGAGCTTAGGGGTAGCATTAGCCCCGGATCTTAAAACAGTCCAAGCCCAGGACCCTGTCCTGAAAACCATCACTAGCGCAGTGAGCGAGGGTAGGAGGATAGAAGGCCCTTACGGCGAGGCAGCCCTCTCCATAAGAGAGGGCATGCTGTTCAAGGAAGGACAGTGGGTAGTACCCCAGCAACACCGGAGACGGGCGGCGGATGTATATAACCTTAGCAGTTAAGTTTGTAGTTTTAAGTTAAGATGTTTAGGTTAATTATAAGGTGTGGAACCGTAGTGTAATTTCAAGATGGAACCGTTCCAGTGTTGTCTACGTGAGCCGAGGTCGAGGGACCCGCTCACACTTCACCCGAGCCAGGCAGCCTATAGGGAGCCCGGCCAGATGTTCTTTATCTTTCACAGGGAATTAAAGGGAATGTTCGGAGGCGTGATCCTGCTCGCCCTGTCTGGGCTGAGCCTCGTGAGAAGGGGCGACACCAAGGACCACCACATCTTCTGATGCTCCGGAAAAACGGCGCCCCTAGCCCACAATGGGAGTGGCCTACGCGAGGCGGATGAAATCGCCTTGTACACTCACGAGGGGAGCTGGCCCGGATGGCTGGGGTCAAATTTGACCCAGTACTCGAGCCAGACCGGTTTTTCATATGGGGAGACCTCCCTCCAGTGCCCGAGGATACGAATTGTCACCCCAAGGATTAGCGTCACCGTTGGAAAAGGAATATGTTTGTTATGTAAAGGCAACGTTCCCCTGGATAGGTGGTGGTGGCTTAGAAAATTAAGTAAGGATATGGGGAACCCCAGGGTAGAGTGGGAGAGGTTAGGGAATAACACCCACAGGACCATCACAGGGACCCAGGGAGGGTTAAGTGTGTTCTGGGACAAATGGTGGGAACCGGATCAGGGGATCTATGTCTGTATGTGGGGTTCAGAGAAGGTCTGCCCCACAGGCATTTCCATCATTTTCCGCAGCCAGTGGCAAGATGACGGGAGGGGGATGGACTGGGAATCGCGCCTGGGGGCATGCGCGATCACATACTCCCCAATCTCAGTTAATGCCACTGAATTAGTAACCCGCCCCCGACAGCCCCTGCCCACGACCGCGACATCACGTATGATAGTAAAGGGATGCCTCGCCACCACCATGGGACCAGGGAACGGCTTGGTGCTAGTACCTACAGACCAGGCACTGTATCAAGGGGTGCACTACGTGGTAGCCTCCGTGATTTTAAACCTCACCGAGGTACACCTACCCGCGTGGTGCCCCACAGAGACCGCACAGTTGTATCAAGCCCTCTTAAAAGATATGTTCCGTAAATTTTATCAGTTTGATTTTTCAGACGTTGACAGAACCAGACTATACACCCACGAGCTTTTGGACGGGATTGGGAGACAAAGAAGGGGTGCTTTTAACGATGTCTTAACTGGTTTTAACACGGGGTCTTCTGTCATCAACAGCTTAGATGACATCGAGCTGCAGACCCAGATTAATGGTTTAAAAACACAATTAAAGAAAATATTAATCGATGTGAATAAGGTGGTGGGTTCGGAACTGCACGAAGATCAGGCCATGACTCTCCACTTAAAGGAGATCATAGCGGAGCTAGAAAAGCATGCAGAGACGGTGAATGCGCTCATTAGGGAGGGTCGGAATGCGTCAGACCAGGCGGCGCAGAATGAAGTGTGCGTGCTGTATGGGGCATGGTTGCTGGGCGAGGGCCGCAGCAATCTGGAGGATTTAAAGCAAGGTTTAGTTCCCTCCTGGATCAGCAACAAACACCTCGCAGCCCTCCACCCTTATGAGACTACATTAAGTCCGTGCCAGCTCCGCCTAGCTTCTGAGGCCTACCCAGTCCCTGTGGGCGTTTCACTGGTGAGCATTATTTTTTTTTTCTGGCAGCCACAAGACAACCTAGCTAGGTGTAAGGGTGGGAGTTAAAGGGATATTGCTAAAATTGTGATTTTAGAATTTTCCCTCGATGTGTCCATTTCTTCCACCCCGTTAAGTGTAAGACTGTATTGCATCCATAGCGAATCCTTTTATCTTCTGTATAATACTGGTTACCTTGTAGTTTTAGTTTTCTTATTAATAAACATTGGTTTTCCTTGCACCAATCCACTGGTCTGTTCGTCTGACCTTATTACCACTCGATAAGTCCTGAGCTCAGAATCAGGAAGGGGAAAACGACTCGAAACCGCACAGCGGGCAGGGCAGCTCAGGAAAACATAACTGGCTGACCTACGATAAGCCCCGGAAACAAAACCCATTACATGGGTACTGGCTGGGGTGGGGGGGGAGGGGGTGGTGGACAACGGGTGGAGAAGTGTGAGTGCTTTGAATGGAATCCCCACTTCTGTGTTCCCTTCCGCCATCATCCCTCTCCTATGCCAGTGCCACATCACTCCTATCAGTCTGCTGGGAAGCAGCTTGGTGCAGATCAGTGACGTGTTGTAAGGCCACAGGTAAGGTAGCTGTCATCTTCTTTAAGGCAGCAAACCTCTCCTGCATGGCCATGGTCATGGCCTGCATAGATTCATTTGAGAGCCGTGCTTGAAGCTCCACAGGTGCGGCCATTATGTCCATGGCAGACATTCTCGCAATCACCTGTGACACCAATCCACTATTGTTGGAGCTGGACTCCACCATCCTCTCCGCTATTGTGGAGACTGTGTGTGGCACATCTGTCAGTACCTCGCAAAGTTGCTGCTGTACTTCAATCATTCTCATTCTCAACGATGGCCCCCAGGGTTCAGCATCTGTGTCCAGCTGAGCAGGGATTGGAGAGGAGTGAGCCCACTGACATGGACTCTCCACAGCTGTCCCTGGCACCAGTGTCTGCTCGTGCTCACTTGTGAATTGTGAATCACCAGGTGAAAGCCCATCTAACTGTCTAACAGGACCCACCGAAGTGCAAGTATTTGCACTGGTGCATGGCTGTATGTCCTGTGACGGTGCACCCTCAGAAAGAACGAGGTCCTCTGAGGAATCATCGTCAGGCATGTCTACACATCGTTGCTCTAGGCATGAAGGCCCTGGAAGACAACGAAAATGGATATAAATTAGTCCTGGCAAAGTAACAATCTTGACAATCACCATACTCGGGCTTTTCCTAGTTCAGTCATTGATGAAATAAAGTCAGCATGTGTGTCAGAGATATTTTTAATTCTGTCACCAGGCATCTGCGAGTTTCCAGTCTCTCCATCTCCGATTGACAGGGACGCAGGTGTGCCACTTATCTCCATGGCGACTTCCTCTGCATCAGTGAGCTGCACAATTTGTGGCGGGCCACCTCCAGTCCTCTCCTTCTCTCTTGTGTTTTGCGCTCTCTTCTCCTACAAGGGCCGAAAGAACAGACCTGTGAGTGACTGAGGGTCATGCATTCACCCAGTGGATGACTATCAGACAGATGTATCATATTGCATAAGGATTGGGGTGAGTGGCAGCGGTGGATGGATAAATGGGGAGGTGAGGAAGTGCATAGAAAGTGAAGGATGGTTGCTGTTGAAACTTAAGTGGGTGTGAGGAGTGATGTGATGGAGAATGCTTGGCAAGACAGAGTGAGGGGTGAGAGGGTGTTGTACACCACAGGATGTAGGTGAATCAGTTACTGTACTCACTTTTCCTGACCTGGTTAGGTCATTAAACCGCATCCTGCAATGCAGCCAAGACCGGGGCACAAAGCTCCTGCTGCTCACCTTCTCAGGCACTTCCAACCACACTTTATTGGTGAGAGCAGTAGGTTTCTTCCTCCTATTGCTGGGGAAAATTATCTCCCTCCTGCTCCTGACTGCACCCGGCAATAAGCCAAGGGAAGCATCATTAAATCTGGGTGCTGGCCTTGCTCGTCCTGAATCCATGTTCACTAACTCTCACTGTCTCCTTACAAAATCTCCTAGCTCCTACAAATTCCATTTTACATTGGCCTTTTAAATAGTCGATTTGAGATCGCATCATGCCAGTCCACATCACGCCCGCTGTCACAGCTTGAAGACGCGAAACCTGGAAGGAAAAATTTAATTAGGCAATCAAATTAAAATCGGACATTCCGAGCCGCTAATGTTTCTTCCAGGTTTCACGCGCACAATTCCCCCACCCTGCTCAGAACCCACCTTCGTGTCAATATCGGGGCCAACGTCTCAGTTACATGGAACTGAATATCGAGCGGGCGTAAAACAGGCCGACATAATTCCACCCATTTTGCGCTAACCCCGGGATGAATTTCTATCACTACGTTTCTCTGTCCATATCGACCTGATGGCACTGATATTTACAAGGAGGCGGGGAGGGAGCGAGGGAGTGTGTCACTCGGAGCGGAGCTACAGACGGAAGCGGACCTGGGAGAGAGCGCAGGACTCGGAGCACTACTAAAGGCCCAGGCTCGAAGGACTACCTACACTCGGAGCGGAGCTACAGGCGGGAGTGGACCTGGGAGAAAGCGCAGGACTCGGAGTACCACTAAAGGCCCAGGCTCGAAGGACTACCTATACTCGGAGCAGAGCTACAGGCGGGAGCGGACCTGGGAGAAAGCGCAGGACTCGGAGCACTACTAAAGGCCCAGGCTCGAAGGACTACCTACAATCGGAGCGGAGCTACAGGCGGGAGTGGACCTGGGAGAGAGCGCAGGACTCGGAGCACTACTAAAGGCCCAGGCTCGAAGGACTACCTACACTCGGAGCAGAGCTACAGGCGGGAGCGGACCTGGGAGAGAGCGCAGGACTCGGAGCACTACTAAAGGCCCAGGCTCGAAGGACTACTTATACTCGGAGCGGAGCTACAGGCGGAAGCGGACCTGGGAGAGAGCGCAGGACTCAGAGTACCACTAAAGGCCCAGGCTCGAAGGACTACTTATACTCGGAGCGGAGCTACAGGCTTCACCCCAGCAGAGAGGCAATTGGCGAAAAAACAAGGAGTGACGTTGCAGGACAGCAGGTAGGTGATTGGCTGGTGAATATTACAGTTTTTTTTTTCTCTGAGTTAGGGAATTGGGTAAAATTGAATTAAAAGCTAGAAGCGAAAAACTACTGGGAACTCATTAAAATTAAAACCTTAAACTACTTAACTAGAGTAACAAAACCAAAAATAACTGTATTTAAGGCTTAATTTGTTTTTGCTTGGATTAAGTTAATCGAATAAATTAAGGCATGGCAGGGCAGCTCAGACCCGTGGAATGCATGACTTGTGCCATGTGGGAACTCCAGGACGCTGCCAGTGTCCTGGACAACCACATGTGCAGGAAGTGTCGTCAGCTGGGGAGCTCGAGCTCCGGGTTTTGGATCTTGAGCAGCAGCTGGCGTCACTGCAGTGCATCCGCGAGGCTGAGAGTTTCGTGGATAGCACGTTTCAGGAGGTGGTCACCCCGCAGATTAAGAGAGTGTAGGCAGAAAGGGACTGGGTGACCGCCAGACAGACAAGGAGGACCAGGCAGGTGGTGCAGGAGTCCCCTGAGGGCATCTCACTCTCCAACCAGTATTCAGTTCTGGGTACTGGTGGGGGAGAGGGTTCCTCTGGGGAATACAGCCAGAGCCAAGACCCGAGCACCATGGGTGGCTCAGCTGTACGGGGCGGGGGAGAAGAAAGGTCGAGAGAGCAATAGTGATAGGGGATTCCATAGATAGGGGAGCAGACAGGTGTTTCTGCGGCCACAAACGTGATTCCAGGATGATATGTTGCCTCCCTGGTGCCAGGGTCATGGATGTCACTGAGCGGCTGCAGGACATTCTGAAGGGGGAGGGTGAACAGCCAGAAGTCATGGTCCATATCGGTACCAACGGCATAGGTAAGAGGGATGAGGTCCTGCAAGCAGAATATAAGGAGTTAGGAAATAAGTTAAAAAGCAGGACCTCAAGGGTAGTAATTTCAGGATTACTCCCAGTGCCACGTGCTAGTGAGTATAGGAACAGGAGAATAGACCAGATGAATGGGTGGCTGGAGGGTTGGTGCAGGAGGGAGGGATTTAGACTCCTGAGGAATTGGGACCGATTCTGGGGAAGGTGGGACCTGTACAAGCCGGACGGGATGCACCTCAACAGATCCGGGACTAATATCCACGCAGCGGGGTTTGTTGCTGCTGTTGGGGAGGGTTTAAACTAGAGTGGCAGGGGGATGGGAACATGAACGGGGAGTCAGAAGAGAGTAAAGTTGAGAGCAGCAAGAGAGGGGAAGACCCAGGGGAAATTTACAATAAAAATAGTACAAACAGTTGTTCAAGAACAAGTGAAAAGGAAAAGCGTAGAGCAGCGGAAAGAAAGTGTACTTTAGACACTACAGATCAAGTGAAAACTAGAAGGTGTAAGGTGATTAAGCCAGCATCAAAGCTGAAGGACAGGCTCGGGTGTTTGGCCCAACTAAGAGTTCCATATACAAATGCACGGAGTATAAGGAATAAATTAAATGATCTACAGGTTCAAATTCAAATTGGAGGGTATGATATGATAGCTATTATTGAGACATGGCTGCAGGATGGTCAGGATTCGGAACTAAATATACCAGGTTATAAGGTCTACAGGAGAGATGGGGAAAATGGAAGAGGGGCAGTACTAGCCTAAATGATTAGAGATGAAATCACTTCAATGATAAAGAAGGATATAACGAGAGGTAAGCAGCCAACAGAGACCTTATGAGTTGCATTGAGAAATAGGAAAGGATCTAAGACTATAGTGGGAGTTTTGTATAGGACCCCTGGCAGCAGCTCTGAAGTGCTAGATTGTATAAATGCAGAGATTAGACAAGCGTGTAAGAAAGGCATAGTGGTCTTAATGGGGGACTTTAACCTTCACATAGATTGGGGAAAGCAGACTTGCAACTGTCAGAAAGGTAGTGAATTTCAAGAGTGTGTCCGGGATAGTTTTCTACAGCAGTATGTCCTAGAGGCAACAAGGGGGCAAGCCATACTAGATTTAGTAATGAGTAAAGAATCAGATTTAGTTAACAGCTTAACTGTGTGTGAACATCTATCCAATAGCAATCATAACATGATTGAGTTCAACGTAGTGTTTGAAAGGGAAAAAAGTGAATCAGCTGCTAAGATTCTAGACTTGGGTAAGGCCGACTTCAATAGGATGAGACAGAGACTGTCCACAGTAAACTGGGCAAATCTGTTAACGGGTAAAATGACTTATGATCAGTGGGAAATGTTTAAAGAAACATTTAATGTGATACAGAATCGGTTTATACCCCTGAGAGGCAAGAACTCTACTTGCCAAAAAAAAAGCCATGGACAACTAAAGAGGTAAGGGACAGTATAAGACATAAGGAAAGGGCATACAAAAAGGCAAAAAATGGCACAGATCCCGGTGAATGGGAAAGATACAAAGATCAACAAAGGGTCACAAAACAGATAGTAAGAGCTACAAAAAGGGAGTATGAAAAGAAACTTGCAAGAGATATCAAAACCAATACAAAGAACTTTTATAGTTATATTAGGAAAAAGAGGGTGGTCAGGAGCAGTGTTGGCCCCTTAAAAACTGAAAGTGGGGATATTGTCATTGACAATGGGGAAATGGCGGACATGTTGAATAATTACTTTGCGTCAGTATTTACAGTGAAAAAAAGAGGATAGCATGCCAGAAATCCCAAGAAAACTAATATTGAATCGTAGACAGAGGCTCAATAAAATTAACATAAATAAAACAACAGTAATGAAGAAAATAATAGCACTAAAGAGTGACAAATCCCCAGGACCAGATGGTTTCCATCCCAGGGTTTTAAAGGAAGTAGGTGAGCACATTGCAAATGCCCTAACTATAATCTTTCAAAGTTCTCTAAATTCAGGAACCATCCCTCTAGATTGGAAAATTGCACATGTCATTTCACTTTTTAAGAAAGGAGAGAGAGGGAAACCGAGGAATTATAGACCAGTAAGCCTAACATCTGTTGTGGGGAAAATGCTGGAGTCTATAATTAAGGATAGGGTGACTGAACACCTCGAAAATTTTCAGTTAATCAGAGAGAGCCAGCATGGATTTGTGAAAGGTAGGTCGTGCCTGACAAACTTGATTGAATTTTTTGAAGAGGTGACTAAAGTAGTGGACAGGGGAATGTCATTGGATGCTATTTATATGGACTTCCAGAAGGCATTTGATAAAGTCCCACATAAGAGACTGTTAGCTAAGATAGAAACCCATGGAATCGAGGGAAAAGTACGGACTTGGTTAAGAAGTTAGCTGAGCGAAAGGCGACAGAGAGTAGGGATAATGGGTAGGTACTCACATTGGCAGGATGTGACTAGTGGAGTCCCGCAGGGATCTGTCTTGGGGCCTCAATTATTCACAATATTTATTAACGACTTAGATGAAGGCATAGAAAGTCTCATATCTAAGTTTGCCGATGACACAAAGATTGGTGGCATTGTAAGCAGTGGAGATGAAAACATAAAATTACAAAGGGACATTGATAGATTAGGTGAATGGACAAAACTGTGGCAAATGGAATTCAATGTAGGCAAATGTGAGGTCATCCACTTTGGACCAAAAAAATGGTAAAAAGTTAAAAAAACAGTGGATGTCCAAAGGGACTTAGGGGTTCAGGTACATCGATCATTGAAGTGTCATGAACAGGTGCAGAAAATAATCAAGAAGGCTAATGGAATGCTGGCCTTTATATCTAGAGGACAAGAGTACAAGGGGGCAGAAGTTATGCTGCAGCTATTCAAAACCCTGGTTAGACCGCACCTGGAGTATTGTGAGCAGTTCTGGGCACCGCACCTTCGAAGGACACATTAGCCTTGGAGGGAGCGCAGTGTAGGTTTACTGGAATGATACCCGGACTTCAAGGGTTAAGTTACGAGGAGAGATTACACAAATTGGGGTTGTATTCTCTAGAGTTTAGAAGGTTAAGGGGTGATCTGATCAAAGTTTATAAGATATTAAGGGGAACGGATAGGGTGGATAGAGAGAAACTATTTCCGCTGGTTGGAGATTCTAGGACTAGGGGGCACAGTCTAAAAATTAGAGCCAGACCTTTCTGGAGTGAGATTAGAAAACACTTCTACACACAAAGGGTCATATGAGTTTGGAACTCTCTTCCGCAAACGGCAATTGATACTAGCTCAATTGCTAAATTTAAATCTGAGATAGGTAGCTTTTTGCCAACCAAAGATATTAAGGGATATGGGCCAAAGGCAGGTATATGGAGTTAGATCACAGATCAACCATGATCTTATCAAATGGCGGAGCAGGCACGAGGGGCTGAATGGCCTACTCCTGTTCCTATGTTCCTAGAACCCACCAATGTACTTGTATCTGCGATGGTGCTTGCAACGCATGTCTCCCGTGATGGTGCGCCCTCAGCAGGAATGAGCTCCTCTGAGGAGGCCTCATCATCTCCGGGTAGTGCTCCGTTTTCATCGCGTGATGGCCCTGGAGGAGAGAAGAGATGAATAAGATTTAGTCATGGGACTTTATAAATGTTGAAATGCACATGGTTAAAGTGATCATATTTGATAAAGTGCTGAAGTCAACTCAAGATGACTTTGTCTTGTAGGAGATGTGGGTCTGAGAGATTAATGCTGTCACCCTGCTCCAATGCACAACTAATCTCGGCATCTCTGATGCTCAGAGATGCCACTAATCTCCAAAGCCTCCACTTCTACCGGGTAAAACTGTACAATCTGTCGGTCTCCGCCTCCAGTCCTCACCCTCTCTCTGGCATTATGTCCTCTTCTCCTGCAAGGGTGGCACGACAGATCTATGAGTGGCTGTAAGGTATGTGTGAATCCGATAGATACAGTGTATTCAGTGAGGGTGACAATCAGGCAGATGCATCATGATTGGCACTGGCATACATTTGAGGAACGTGTTGAAAGTGCCATTTGAGGAAATGTGCTGAGAATTGGGGGAGCTGACTGAGGTATTCTTATTTACATGAGGATTGGTGACTGGTAGTGGTGGATGGGGGAAGGGGGAGATGGGGATGAGCATTGAAACAGGACTATAGGTGCTGCTGAAAGTGAAGTGGGTGCCAGGAGTGTTGTGAATGGAGTATGCTTGACAGAGTGAGAGTGGGTGAACTACAGGATGTAGGTAAATCTGTAACTTTGCTCACCTTTCCTGACCTGCTTAGGTCGTTGAAACGCTTCCTACACTGGATCCAGTCCTCATGGTCACGCTCCTGCTGCTCACTTCTTGGGCCACCTCCAGATAGGCCTTCTTTGTGGTGGCAGCCAGTTTCTTTTTCCCATTGCTGGGAAAGAGAACCTCATTCCTGGCCCTTACTGCACCTAGCAGACCATCCAGGGATGTCTCAGTGAACCTGGGTGCAGCCTTTGCTCTCTTAGCATACATTTCCCTTCACTTTCACCTTCAAATTCTTTACCCTCAATCTCCAGGCATCCTCCTCCACTGCATCTGTGAACTGGGCTTTTAAATAGGTGAGGTGAAATCGTGTCATGCAGATCTGCATCACGCCTGCTTATAGCATTGGAGATGCAAAATCCGGAAGTAAAATAATAATGAGGCACACTTGTTGAAATCGCACGTTCACATGTGTCCCACAATGCTGCGCATTTGCCGTCCTCTATCGCCCCCCGCCCCCCACACCCCGGGGTCCATTCCTGCCCCTGCATTAATATCAGGGCTGTTAACTCTATTTCTCTCTCCACAGATGCTGTCTGACCTGCTGAGTGTTTTCCAGCATTTTATGTTTTTATATCAGATTTCCAGCATCCACAGTATTTTACTTTTGTTCCAATACCTTCTGTTTGTTTAAAAAAGAGGAAATGAATAGCAGAGTGCATTGGTGTACTGTTCTGTTACCTCTCGGAACATAGCTTTAGTCAAATGGAGAAACTATTTCCTTGCAGCCAAATCTCACCGTAAGTGCAGCAGAAATCCGTTTGCGTGCGTAAATATATTCTTACGTGGTGAAATAGATTTGATACATATCAAAATATGTAGCTTTCTGAAACCTATTGATTTTTACGTTCATAAAATTAACTGGAAGTTTTTATGTCTAAGCATATCCCTTTGTTCTCTCCCTGGACTTTTAGATTGCACTAAATCAACGTAAGCAAATCATTATAAGATGCTATTAAAAGCTAAATTCAGCGATCTCGCATTTTTAATAGGAAACTCACTTGAAGGGAACATGGGCCGGAGAATCAGCCCTACAATGTTGTAGCCCTATCTCTGGACCATGCTCCCCTCAAGTGAGGCTTCCTGCTTGTGAGGGGAGGGGAAGGATTGCTGAATTTACTCATATCCTTTCTTCATCCTCACAATAAAAAGATTCCTGCAGCAGCCCCTTGGGATTGTGCATTCATTTAGTATGTGCAGCATTTGCTGTTGTGAAATTGCAGACTATCAACATCTAGATAGAATCTGATAATGTCTTCTCACATCTGTGAAGGTCATTCCCTATTGGTTGGGAGTGACATAAAGATTTATAAGGTTGTTCAAATATGCCCTTCCAAATGTTTGTGCTAATGTTGGAACATTACAAGATGGATGCTTGTCTGTTATGTGCAGAACAGACCATGATCGTTGGCATAAGTACACAGAATAGAGGTTATGAATTTGTAGTAAGGAAAATTAATGACTTCTAAAGAGAAGAGAATGGGTCATCACCCCTCAAAACTCCATTGTTAATAAAAATGTACCTTTGAAACTTGCCATGTTAGGAAAAACATATGGACCTGGAAATTGGATCTGCGACGCCCGTTTTTCAGGCATGCGGCATACTTAAATCTTGAAACATTTGCAACTGAAGATATTTTACATTTAAAAGAAAATAGGTTATAATCATAAAACATTTACTGTGTTAATACTGAACAAATTTTCATTAACCTAAGGTGATTAAGGTGGCCTGTAGTCATCCAGGGCTCCTGCCTGAAACAGGCGTTAGGCCCATTGCCTTTGCAAATAGAAGCCTAACGCCTATTTCAGGCCCATTGCAGAAATTGGTTTACGCTTAATCATTTTTCTTGAGGCACAGAGCGGCCAAACCAGTGGCTGTCACCAAAAAAGTAAGTTACTTACTTCAACGTGGTGCCAGAAGGTGCAGGAGTGCTCCTTCTGGCGCCACATTAAAACTGGGGGATACTGTTGCGCACTGCTCGCCCCCCCCCTCCCGATCTCCTCCTCCCAGACTCATGTTCCTTTGGCCCTGACATCCCTGCTAGCCGACCTTCATCTTCTCCTTGACTGGTGCACTGCCCCTTGGGGTGTGACTAGCATCCTTAGCGTGCCAGTCGCATTCTGATGCCGCCAAAAGACCGATTTTGCAAAAACTTGCTCATTGGTTTCGGCCTGGCAGTTCCCGTGTGGCTTTGGAATTCTAGGCCATGGTATCATGCAATCTTCTAACAGCACATGGGTTTCACCTTTTATCCTTGATCACTGAGGCCAACGGATAAAAAAATGCAACATTCTGTTTCAAAAATACTCTGATTGAATGTCAGCTCATTTATTATCGTGTTCGGATGAATTAGTTTTATCCTGATTTTCTCATGAAGTCATGCACCTGAAGCAGTGTTGGCTGAACTAATCATGATAAGAACATAAACATCAGGTGAAGAAACAATAGCGAATGCGATAAAAGAAGGACATTCTGTAAGTTGCTAACATGATTTATTAATAGTTTTTAAATTGTGGGTGACATGGGCAAGGCTGAATTTTAAGGATGATGTGTGACTTGGGGGAAAGTTTTTGTCTTCACTGCATGGGCACTAATCCAGCAGAATGGATCACCCACCTTTCAATTTACCCCTTGGAGGGGAACTTGGAGGTGCTGGTGTTTCCACAACATTGATGCTCTTGTTTTTCTTGTTGGTAGAGATCACAGGGGAAGGAGATGCTTGGTGAGCAGCTGCAGTGTATCCTACACCCTAGAACCGAAGTCAACGGAGGCCCACCACCATCTTCTCAAGGGCAACTAGGAATGGACAATAAAATGCCGACTTTGCTATTAACACCCACATCCCGAAAATGAATACAAAAAAAATCGTACATTCTGCAGTCACAAAGTGCCAGTGATGGAGGCTTTGGATATTGAGTCCAGTGGTAGGGGCACCAATCAAGTAAACTGGTCGGTCCTGGATGGTATCGAGCTTCTTGAGCAGTACCTGTCTGGGCTAATGTTGAGTATTCCATTACATTCCTGATGACCTTTGTAGATGGTGAAGAAGCTTTGATGGGTCAGGAGGTGAACCACTCATTGCAGTGTGCCCAGACTCTGTCCTGCTATTGCAGTCATGCTTTAGATATGGCTGGTCCAGTTCAACTTTTGGTTTTGTTCATTCATGGGATGTGGGCATTGCTGGCAATGCCAGCATTTATTGCCCATCCCTAATTGCCCTTGAGAAGGTGGTGGTGAGCTGCCTTCTTGATCCGCTGCAGTCCGTGTAGTGAAGGCTCTCCCACAGTGCTATTAGGTAGGGAGTTCCAGGATTTTGACCCAGCAACGATGAAGGAACGGCGATATATTTCCAAGTCAGGATAGTGTGTGACTTGGAGGGGAACGTGCAGGTGGTGTTTCCATGTGCCTGCTGCCCTTGTCCGTCTAGGTGGTAGAGGTCACAGGTTTGGGAGTTGCTGTTGAAGAAGCCTTGGCGAGTTGCTGCAGTGCATCCTGTGGATGGTACACACTGCAGCCAAGGTGTGCCGGTAGTGAATGGAGTGAACGTTTAGGGTGGTGGATGGGGTGCCAATCAAGCAGGCTGCTTTGTCCTGGATGGTGTCGAGCTTCTTGAGTGTTGTTGGAGCTGCACTTATCCAGGCAAGTGGAGAGTATTCCATCACACTCCTGACTTGTGCCTAGTAGATGGTGGAAAGGCTTTGGGGAGTCAGGAGGTGAGTCACTCACTGCAGAATACCCAGCCTCTGACCTGCTCTTGTAGCTACAGCACTTATGTGGTTGGTCCAGTTAAGATTCTGGTCAATGGTGACCTGCAGGATGTTGATGGTGGGGGATTCGGCAATGGTAATGCCGTTGAATGTCAAGGGGCGGTTAGACTCTCTCTTGTTGGAGATGGCCATTGCCTGGCACTTGTCTGGCGCGGATGTTACTTGCCACTTATCAGCCCAAGTCTGGATGTTGTCCAGGTCTTGCTGCATGCGGGCACAGACTGCTTCATTATCTGAGGGGTTGTGAATGGAACTGAACACTGTGCAATCATCAGCGAACATCCCCATTTCTGACCTCATGATTGAGGGAAGGTCATTGATGAAGCAGCTGAAGCTGGTTGGGCCTAGGACATTGCCCTAAGAAACTCCTGCAGCAATGTCCTGGGGCTGAGATGAGTGGCCTCCAACGACCATTACCATCTTCCTTTGAGTATGACTTCAGCCACTGAAGAGTTTTCCCCCTGATTCCCATTGACTTCCATTTTACTAGGGCTCCTTGGTGCCGCACTCGGTCAAATGTTTCCTTGATGTCAAGGGTAGTCACTCTCACCTCACCTCTGGAATTCAGCTCTTTTGTCCATGTTTGGACCAAGGCTGTAATGAGGTCTGGAACTGAGTGGTCCTGGCGGAACCCAAACTGAGCATCAGTGTGCAGGTTATTGGTGAGTAAGTGCCGCTTGATAGCACTGTCGACGACACCTTCCATCACCTTGCTGATGATTGAGAGTAGATTGATGGGGCGGTAATTGGCCGGATTGGATTTGTCCTGCTTATTGTAGACAGGACATACCTGGGCAATTTTTCACATTGTCAGGTAGATGCCATTGTTGTAGCTGTACTGGAACATCTTGGCTAGAGGTGCGGCTAGTTCTGGAGCACAAGTCTTCAGCACTACAGCTGGGATGTTGTTAGGGCCCATAGCCTTTGCTGTATCCAGTGCACTCAGCTGTTTCTTGATATCACGTGGAGTAAATCGAATTGGCTGAAGACTGGCTTCTGTGATGGTGGGGTTATCGGGAGGAGGCTAAGATAGATCATCTACTCGGCATTTCTGGCTGAAGATGGTTGCAATCGCTTCAGCCTTGTCTTTTGCACTCACGTGCTGGACTCTGCCATCATTGAGGATGGGGATGTTCACGGAGTCTCCTCCTCCTGTTAGTTGTTTAATTGTCCACCACCATTCACGACTGGATGTGGCAGGACTGCAGTACTTTGATCTGATCCGTTGGTTGTGGAATTGTTTAGCTCTGTCTATAACATGTTGCTTCCCCTGTTTAGCATGCATGTAATCCTGAGTTGTAGCTTCACCAGATTGGTTCCTCATTTTTAGGTACGCCTGGTGCTGCTCCTGGCATGCTCTTCTACATTCCTCATTGAACCAGGGTTGATCCCCTGGCTTGTTGGTAATGGCAGAGTGAGGAATATGCCAGGCCATGAGGTTCCAGATTGTGCTGGAATACAATTCTGCAGCTGCTGAATGGCCTACAGTGTCTCATGGATGCCCAGTTTTGAGCTGCTAGATCTGCTCTGAATCTATCCCATTTTGCATGGTTGTGGTGCCACACAACACGTTGGATGGTGTCCTCAGTGTGAAGATGGGACTTCGTCTCCACAAGGACTGTGCGATAGTCACTCCTACCAATACTGTCATGGACAGGTGCATCTGCGACAGGTGGACTGCTGAGGATGAGGTCAAGTAGGTTTTTCCCTTGTGTTGGTTCGCTCACCACCAGCCGTTGGCCTTCTGGTTAATCGTGACCCTCAAAATATTAATGATGGGGGACTGGGCACTCTTGCTACCATTGAAGGTCCAGGGGAGATGGCTGGGCTTTCTTTTGTTTGAGATAGTCATTACCTGACACTTAAGTGGTGTGAATGCTATTTGCCACTTGTCAACCCGACTCTGGATGTTATCCAGGTCCTATTGTAGGTTGATATAGGTTGCTTCATTTTTGTTAATGGAGCTGAACACTGGAATCATCAGCGAACAGCCCCACTGTTGACATTATGATGGAAGGAAGGTAATTAATGAAGCATCTGAAGATGATTGGGCCGAGGATGCTTCCCTGAGGAACTCCCAAGGTGATATGCTGAGACTGTGATGACTGCTCTCTGACAACCACAACCATCTTCCATTGCATCAGGTATGACTCTAATCATTGGAGGATTTCCCCTTTGACCCCCTTTGTCTTCAGTTTTGCTAGGCTCTTTGATGTCATACTCGGTTGATGCCTTGATGCTGAGGGTAGCTAATCTCATCTCTCCTCCAGCATTCAACTCTTGTATCTATGTTTGGATCAAGGAGATTAATACTGATCCATCACTTTCGATGATTGAGACGAAGCTAATAGAGCGATAATTGTCCGGGTTAGATTTGTCCTGTTTTTCTGGATAGGACATACCTGTACAATCTTTCACATTGTTGAGTAGATGCCAATTTCATAGCTCTACTGGTACAGCTTGGCTCAGACAATAGCTAGCTCTAGTGCACAGTCTTCAGCACTGCAGCCAGGGTACATCAGGCTCCATAGCCTTTGTGTGTCTAGTGCATTCAGCTGCTTCTTAATGGCAAATGGAGTGTACCGAATGGGCTGGACACTGATATCTATGATGGTGGGGTCCTCAGGAGGAGGCACTTTTGGCTGAAGTTACTTGCAAACACAATTATTAATCGTCTTCACTGTTTTATAAGGACAGGATGTTGCTTAAAAGCTGTTCAATCACAAATAAATATATTTTTATCCATTTTGTGAAATTTGTTAAAAACGGCTCTAATTTATTTTCCAATCTATGTTATTAGTCTTTAAGCAAATCACAGTATATGATTGTGATCTTACAGATTACGAATGGGATCTTAGAAGTAATCTATACTTGACAACAGCTTGGAATGAAAACTTATAAGTATCCTATAAGCCAGGCTTCCTGAAGGCTACATACTTGTCAGTGATAGATCAGCTTCATAAGGGATGTTTGATGACAACTAAAAAGTGTAGGCCTCTGGCAATAAATATGGAGTGTTCCGTAAATCCTGTGTTGCACAGCACATTGTTAATTCACTGTTGTCTTATACTAGCCCACATTCTGTTGCTGTCACAATTGTTGTACGAGAGCAGACAGGAAAAGCAAACAGTTATCTTGTGATGTGACAATTATTGACTCTCTTGGGATTTGAAACTGTCAGAAAAAAAGGCAATTAGAAGAAGTGGGCTGCAACTGAAATGAATTGATCTAATTTTATGAAACTTTAACCTCATGATAAAGCGCACTAACTGAAATGATTACTTCCATTTGGTAATTTTGCATATAGGCTTTGCTTGTTAATTAACAGTGCAAATGATCATCAGTATACTGCTACTGTGGCTCACAAGTTCAACCAGGTTATCTGGATTTCTATCATTGCAACATTTGATGGTTTGATGACAAAATTTTAAAAAGAAAGAACTAGCATTTATATAGCGCCTTTCATGACCTCAGGATGTCCCAAAGTGCATTACAGCCAATGAAGTGCTTTTGAAATGTAATCACTGTTGTAAAGTAGGAAACATGGCAGCCAATTTGCACATAGCAAGATCCGACAAACAGCAATGTGATAATGATCAGATAATCTGTTTTAGTGATTTTAGTTGAGGGATAAACATCGGCCAGGACACTGGGGAGAGCTCCCCTGCTCTTCTTTGAAATAATGCCTTGGGATCTCTTACACCCACCTGAGAGGGCTCACAGGACCTCGATTTAACATCTCATCCTAAAGATGGCACCTCTGATAGTGCAGCACTCCCTCAGTGTCAGCCCAGATTTTGTGCTCAAGTGTCTGGAATGGGACTTGAGCCCACAACTTCTGACTCAGAGATGAGAGGGCTGCCATTGAGCCACGGCTAATCCTTTTCTCATTTTTTGGAAAAGAAAAGGCATTTTCCATATCTTCTGGGCCATTTATCTAAGCTCATCTGGTGAATCAGCATTTCAGCTTGAGGCTCATCAACACATTGATTAACCCTCAGCAACATTGGACCTGTGTGCCTCTCAGCACATCAAGAGTGTGATTCACCATGTCGAAGGTTTAATGTGTTGCACATTACCTTAGACAACACTGAATCTCTATGCCTTGGAGAACATCTGAGGCATGACTTTACTGTGTCATGTTCTGTAACCTTAATCTTATGTGACCCTCCTAAAATTTGGTGCAAGATAGTTAAATCTAAGACAGTCATGTGTGGTCCTCAAATGTGGAAGAATCTATCGTTAAGAATTCCATTTAAAACTACTGGAAGCAGAGAAGTAAATGAGATCTAGGTGTGAGTGTAGGTCACCTCACGCCATGGATGGGTGAAATGGTGTCAGTTTCGAAGTTTGTTTGGGCTCAACGAACAAAACCAAAATACTAACCAATGGATAGGCATTCCAACATTTAATGAAGAGAGAAATGAGGTGGGGGGAGGGTACTGCAGGAAGAAACAAGCAATCATTGCAGTCAAAGTGACACTCGGGAGTAGGAGGGCAGACTGTGATGAATCTCCATGGGGAGGCAGGGGACCTCAAGAGATATATTAGAAGAAGATAAGGTCAGGCTGTAGGGAACCTGAAGAAGGATGTGAGGAGAATATCATAATCTTCAAAGGTCCTAGAGAGAAGGAGTGGGAAATAAGCATAGACTGCTATGCTCCTGCCGAGAGATATCTAGAAATAAGGTCGGGCATTGGGACCCTGGAAGGAGACACTGCAGAATAGTCTTTACTAGAAGGGCAATTCTTAGAAAAAATACATTTGGTGGAATTACTAATTTGCTTACTTAAAAAAATGTATTTTTTTTTCTATTGCTTAAGTAGTGCACTATAAGTATGTAGCATTATGGTGCCACTTGAACAGTATGGACCTGAAAATGTAATTACACCTCAGCCACACACGCTACCATCATTGATTCCACCAGACTTTGCAGGGTCAGGGGGAGAATTTGCATATCAGTGGAAGGTGCCCACACTTCTATTGGCACATCTCAAGTGCCCACACCCCTGCCCTGAATTACGGTGGGAGTGCACAGGAAGGGTCATGGAAGGCCCCAATACATTTATGTTTTGAATTGTTATGAATCAGAGCTGTAACTAGTTGGTGTGGTTGGGTGTGGTCTGATATGCTGATTTCTCAATTAATGCACTGTCAACAGCTACCATGATTTGCTGGGTTTATTAAAAATGTTATTAACTCTTCAATATATTTTATAGCAACTCAAATAGAAGAAGGAATCTCTGGCTGTGTATTTTTCAGTTTCCCCGTTCACTAGTCCTTCCTCATCACAAACTTGTTTAGCATACAGTGTTACTCTTATCCAATGAATTTGTTCTACACAAGAACTCCATGAAAACTTTGGATAGTTTTTAGTAATGTTCCAGGAATATTGCCTGTTACTGATTCTGTGTGTAGATTTTAGCTAGGACTAGCCTGCCTAGGCTTCTGTTATTTGCTTCTGATAATGCAGGCAGCGAGGGGGAGGGAGGAGAGATGAGCTAGGCTCAAATGGTTATTTTATTAAACATTATTAACTGTCTAGATACCAAGATTGCACAATGTACCTTAAATGTAGCTTTAAAATACGTTATACAGGGTTAATATAACCTGTTTTGAGTTTTAACCAAACGCCTTGGCTCAGTTGGAGCCTTCTTACCTCTGAGTCCGAAGGTAGTGGGTTTAATTCCACTGCAGGACTTGAGGACAGAACCTAGGCTGACATTTCAGTGTCATACTGAAGGAATGTTGCATTATCAGAGGTGCTGTTTTATGAATGAGCAATTAAACTGAGGCCCTGTCTGCCTGCTCAAGTGGGTGTAAAAGACTGCATGGCACTTTTTGAAGTAGAGCAAGGCGTTCTCCTGGTGTCCTGGCCAACATTTAGCTCTCAAATAATACTACCAAAACAGATTTTTGGTCATTTATCTCACTGCTATTTGTGGGACCTTGCTGTGTACAAATTGGCTGCCGAGTTTGCCTATATCACAACAGTGGCTACACTTCAAAAGTACTTTATTGCCTTTGAAGCTCTTTAGGACACCCTGAGGATGTGAATGGGATTATATCTAATACAAGCTTTTTCTTCATTATTTCATGTATATCCCAATATTCCATTATTCTCTCCTCCAAATACTCGTTTTAGTTTTTCTCAACTGCCTTTAGTTTGACTCTCTGACCTATTTTTGTTCATATGTTTCCCATCGGAATATTCTTATTTTTCACATCCCTTGAAGCACTTTTTAATTTGTTTTTCTTGGTATTTTATTGTCATCTCCCACATATCACAAAACATTTTTAAGGTTTAGCACCTCTGTTTGTTATTTTTGACCTTGGCTTTTAATATACGATCAATTGCAACCAAACAGTGATTACTTGAATCCAAGGTCTCGAAATTACTCTTATTATGTGAAAAATGTCCAGAGCTCATTTGTATAGTGAAATGATTAATTTTGTAACAATAGGTGAACCTAGAATACTTTCAATACGATCTTTTACTTTGCTGGTCATGAAATTCTGAGCATCTGGCTGGAATACCGCACAATAAATATCTGTTAATGCAATAATAAGGTACTTATATTTTGTTACTATGATATTTTGTTACTACAGCGATGAAGTGAATAATACTGTTCTTGAATGGAGGATGCTATGCAACAACGCAAAGCACACTTTACAGAGTCCTTGTAGCAGCAGTCATGGAGCTGCTTGGGATTCCACTGGCTGCCTACCTACATGTATTGCAGACCTAGGCAGTCTTATCTGTGTGTCAGGAATAATCTGTCCAAATCTCATGCTTAAAGAGCATCTTCTCAAACATGCCCAGAGTCGTATACAGGCAAGGAACTAGAGCTGTCTTGAGAGGCAGCCTCATCTGTTCCTATGGTACTGCACACACAGCACTATTGGAGGTTGAGTTTTGACAGTGGCCACTGCACTTTGTGTGTGGAGACTGTTGCACAGCTAAGGGGTCTCTGAATCCCTCCATTGATGGCTGTCACTAGTGTGTTTCAACTGTGTCAACACTGGCTTTAATCATGCTTTGAATTGTGGACCTCAATATCATAAACAGCCGCATTTCTGAGAGAATTTTCAACATAAGAACGTAAGAAATAAGAGCAGGAGTAGGCCATAGGGCACCTCGAGCCTGCTCCACCATTCAATAAGATCACGGCTGATCTTTGACCTCAACTCCATTTTCCCGTCCTGTCCCCATATCCCTTGATTCCCTTAGTGTCCAAAAATCTATTGATCTCAGTCTTGAATATACTCAAAGACTGAGCATCCACAGCCCTCTGGGGTAGAGAATTACAAAGATTCACAACCCTCTGAGTGAAGAAATTTTTCCTCATCTCAGTGCTAAATGGCCGGCCCCTTATCCTGAGACTATGACCTCTAGTTCTAGACTCTCCAGCCAGTGTATACAGCCTCTCAGCATCTACCCTGTCAAGCCCTCTAAGAATTTTATATGTTTCAATGAGATCACCTCTCATTCTTCTAAACTCCAGAGAATATAGGCCCATTCTAGTCAATCTCTCCTCATAGGACAACCCTCTCATCCCAAGAATCAATCTAGTGAAATTTTGTTGCACCCCCTCTAAGGCAAGTATATCCTTCCTTAGGTAGGGAGACCAAATCTGAACACAGTACTCCAGATGTGGTCTCACCAGAGCCCTATAAAATTGCAGCAAGACCTCCTTACACTTATACTCCAACCCCCTTGCAATAAAGACTAACATACCATTTAACTTCCTAATTGCTTGCTGTACCTGCATGTTAACTTTCTTCGATATGTGTACAAGGACACCCAAATCCCTCTGACTACAACATTTTTTAGTCTCTCACCAGACCAGTTTGCATCATCTTGTGCAATGAGGTAAGTGACTTGTTCATCAGTTCATGTTGTGGACTGTTCATTGATTGTTCTGTGAGGACAGAATGGTTAAATTAGCAGAGGATGCTTAAGTTAAGGGGAGCAGCTGGGCAACTACAAAAGGACCTAAACAAAACTTGTAAGTGGGCAGAATTATTGCAGATAAATTCAATACAGAAAAGTGCCAGGTCTAACACAATGGAAGAAAACTGGAGGACATACTTACTCAATGAATGGTGTCAAAATGCCAAGAGGGGAGATTGAAAGAGATCTGCGAGTGAAAGAGATCTCGGAGTGATAATAGGTTCAATACTGAACATGTCCAGTCATTGCAGAGCAGGAGTTGACAAAGCAATATTGTTGAGCAATATTGTTAAATCAGCAGAGTATAAGTCAGAGGCCATCACGTTCAATCTGTATAGTGTTCTATTCAGTGAATATTAGCCCCGATTTTAACCTGGGGTGTGAATCCCAGGTGCGGGGGCTGAAGCGGATAGTGATCCGTCTAGCCCTCTGGATTGTGAGGCCCGGGCGGTTTTAATTCCCAGACCTTATTTTAACGTCCTCTCACTGACTCCCGCCTGAAGATGGCAGGGATGACATAGAGTTCAGCGGGTAGGAGCAGGAAATCGAATGGATAGAGGCTGCTGCCAGGGACCCAAGGGAACGGTTCTCCGACAAAGAAAGTGAAGAAAGAGAGGGGCCAGGACAATCGTGACCGGGGGAGGGGATGGGGGGAAGCCCGGGGCAGAAGAGGCCCAAGATTTCCTTGTTGGGCCAAGAGGAACACTCCTGATCCTTCTGGCCGACAAGAACACTCACAGAAACAATTAAAAAAATTAAAACTTACCTGGACATTGTCTGGCCCTATCCAGCTTGCCGGCAACTTTTGCTGACAACTCCAAAACTTTGTGGGCCTTGGTCAACCTTGCAGGTATAATCGTGTTATACATCGGACTGACGTCATCGGACTGTGACTTTGCCTTTGTAATTAGGCCCCTACTTGTCTGGGGTAAGCTGCTGTCCTGAAGCAAAAAAATCACCAGTTAAAATGGCGTGTGGCGTGAATAGTTCAGGATCGGTGCGGGAAATTCCCAAACCCAACTTCAACCCGCTCTGCTCCCGCCGGGAGGCCTGGGTTAAAATCTCACCTATTGTATTTAATTCTGGTCAACAAAGCACAAGGGAAATACCTTTATGTTGTTATCTCCATCTTTTCAATACATAGGAACACAGGGACAGGAGTAGGATATTCAGTCCCTCGAGCCTGTTAGAATCATAGAATCGTAGAATGGTTGCAGCACAGAAGGAGGTCATTCGGCCCATCGAGTCTGCGTCGGCTCTCTGCAAGAGCAATCCAGCTAAATCCACTCCCTCGCTCTTTCCCCATTGTCCTGCAATTTTTTTTTCCTTCAGGTACCTATCTAATTCCTTTTTGCATGCCACAATTGACCCTGCTTCCACCACCCCCTCGAGCAGTGCATTCCAGATCCTAACCACTCGCTGTGTAAAAATGTTTTTCCTCATGTCGCCTTTGGTTCTTTTGCCCATCACCTTAAACCTGTGTCCTTTGGTTCGTGACCCTTTTGATAGTGGGAACAGTTTTTCTTTATTTACTTTGTCAAGACCCTTCATGATTTTGAACAACTCTATCACATCGCCTCTCAACCTTCTCTGCTCTAAGGAGAACAATCCCAGCTTTTCCAGTCTATCCATGTTACTGAGGTCCCTCATCCCTGGATCCATTCTAGTAAATCTTTTCTGCACCTTCTCTAAGGCCTTCACATCCTTCCTAAAGTGCAGTGCCCAGAATTGGACACATACTCCAATTGTGGCCGAACCAATGTTTTATAAAGGTTCAACATAACATCCTCGCTTTTATGCCTCTATTTATAAAGCCCAGGATCCCGTATGCTTTCTTAACCGCTTTCTCAACCTGTCCTGCCATCTTCAATGACCTGTGTACATATACCCCCAGGTCCCTATGTTCCTGCACCCCATTTAGAGTTGTACTCTTTAGTTTTTATTGCCTCTCTTTATTCTTCCTACCAAAATGTATCACCTCACACTTCTCAGCATTAAATTTCATCTGCCATGTGTCCGCCCATTTCACCAGTCTGTCTATGTCCTCTTGAAGCCTATCACTATCCTCCTCACTGTTTACTACACTTCCAAGTTTTGTGTCATCTGCAAATTTTGAAATTGTGCCCTGTACACCCTTGTTCAAATCATTAATATATATCAAGAAAAGCAATGGTCCCAGTTCCAACGCCTGGGGAACACCACTGCATACCTTCCTCCAGTCTGAAAAACAGCCAATCACCACTACCCTCTGTTTCCTATTACTTAGCCAATTTCATATCAATGTTGCCATTGCCTCTAGTTTTCCATGGGCTTCAATTTTAATGACAAGCCTATTATGTGGCACTTGATCAAACGCCTTTTGGAAGTCCATATATGCAACATCAACCGCATTGCCCTCATCAACCCTCTCTGTTACTCATCAAAAAACTCAATCAATTTAGTCAAATACTATTTGCCTTTAACAAAGCCATGTTGGCTTTCCCTTCTTAATCCACACTTGTCCAAGTGACTGTTAATTTTCTCCCAGATTATTGTTTCTAAAAGTTTCCCCACCACCGAGGTTAAACTGACTGGCCTGTAGTTGCTGGCTTTATCTTTACATCCTTTTTTGAACAAGGGTGTAACATTTGCAATTCTCCAGTCCTCTGACACCACCCCTGTTTCTAAGGGGGATTGGAAGATTGTGGCCAGTACCTCCGCAATTTCCACCCTTACTTCCCTCAGCAATCTAGGCTGCATCCCATCCGGACCTGGTGACTTATCTATTTTAAGTACAGCCAGCCTATCTAGTACCTCCTCTTTATCAATTTTTATCCCATACAGTATCTCAACTACCTCCTCTTTTACTGTGACTTGGCCATATCTTCTTCCTTGGTAAAGACAGATGCAAAGTATTCATTTAGTACCTCTGCCATGCCCTCTCCCTCCATGCATTTATCCCCTTTTTGGTCCCTAATCGGCCCCATCCCTGCTCTTACTGCCCGTTTACAATTTACATGCATATAGAAGACTTTTGGATTCCCTTTTATATTAGAATCGTAGAATCATAGAAAGGTTACAGCACAGAATGAGGCCATTCGGACCATCACGTCCTTGCCAACGCTATGCAAGAGCAATTTAGCTAGTCCCACTCCTCCACCCTATCCCCGTAGCCCTGCAAATTTTTTCCTTTCAAGTACTTATCCAGTTCCCTTTTGAAAGCCACGATTGAAACTGCCTCCACCACCCCCTCAGGCAGTGCATTCCAGATCCTAACCACTCTACTGCGTGAAAAAGTTTTCCCTCATGTCACCTTTGGTTCTATTGCCAATCACTTTAAATCTATGTCCTCTGGTTCTTGACCTTCCGCCAATGGGAACAGTTTCTCTCTATCTATTCTGTCCAGACCCTTTATGATTTTGAATACTTCTATCAAATCTCCTCTCAACCTTCTCTGTTCCAAGGAGAACAACCCCAGCTTCTCCAGTCTATCCACGTGACTAAAGTCTCTCATCCCTGGAATCACTCTAGTAAAGCTTTGCTGCACCCTCGCTAAGGCCTTCACATCTTTCCTAAAGTGCACTGGTCAGAACTGGACACAAAAGTCCAGTTGTGGTTGAACCAGTGTTTTATAAAGGTGCATTATGACTTCCTTGCTTTTGTACCCTATGCCTCTAGTTATAAAGCCCAGGATCCCGTATGCTTTTTTAACCGTTTTCTCAACCTGCCTTGCCATTTTCAACGATTTGTGCACATAAACACCCAAATCTCTCTGTTCCTGTACCTCTTTTAGAATTGTGCCCTTTCCTCTCCTCGTTCTTCCTACCGAAATGTATCATTTCGCATTTTTGTGTTAAATTTCATCTGCCACGTGTCCGCCCATTCCACCAGTCTGTCTATATCCTCTTGAAGTCTATTGCTATCCTCCTCACTGTTCACTACACTTCCAGTTAGCTGCCAGTCTATTCTCATACTCTCTCTTTGCCCCTCTTATTTCCTTTTTTATTTCCCCTCTGAACTTTCTATACTCAGCCTCGTTCTCCCTTGTATTAACAACCTGACATCTGTCATACTCCCTTTTTCAGCTTCATCTCACTCTCTATCTCTTTCATCATCCAGGAAGGTCTGGCTTTGGTCATCCTACCTTTCCCTCTCGTGGGAATGTATCTAGACTTCTTTAAAGGCCACCCATTGTTCAATTATAGTTTTGCCTGCCAATCATTGATTCCAATTTACTCGGGCCAGACCCATTCTCAACCCACTGAAATTGGCCCTCCTCCAATTAAGTATTTTTACTTTGGATTGCTCTGTGTCTTTTTCCATAACTAATCTAAACCTTATGATACTATGATTACTGTTCTCTAAATGTTCCCTCACTGACACTTACTCCATTTGACCCACTTCATTCCTCAGAACCAGATCCAGCAAAGCCTCCTTCCTCATTGGGCCGGAAACATACTGATCAAGAAAGTTCTCCTGAATACACTTCAGCAATTCTTCCCCTTTTTTGCCGTTTACACTATTACCATCCCAGTCCATATCAGGGTAGTTGAAGTCCCCCATTATCACTACTCTATAGTCCTTGCACCTCTGTAATTTCCCTGCAAATTTGCTCCTCTATATCGTTCCCACTAGTTGGTGTCCTATAGAATACACCCAGTAGTGTAATGGCACCTCTACTATTTCTTAACTCCAATCAAAAAGATTCTGTCCTTGACCTGCCAAGAGTATCCTTTCACTCCAGCACTGTAATATTCTCCTTGATCAATACTGCCACCCCCCTCCTTTCTTTCCTTCCCCACCTTTCCTGAACATCTTGTATCCAGGGATATTTAGTACCCACTATTTTATTAGATCATGGCTGATCTGTATCTCAACTCTATCTATCCGCCTTAGTTCCATAACCCTTAGTACCCTTGCCTAACAAAAATCGATCAATCTCAGTTTGGAAATTTTCAATTGACTTGGCATCAAGGAGAGAGTTCAAGACTTTCACTACCCTTTCTGTGAAGAAGTGTTTTCCGACACCGCCCCTGAATGGCCTAGCTCTAATTTTAAGGTTATGTCTCCTTCATCTGGACTCCCCTACTAGAGCGAATAGTTTCTCTCTCTATCTTACCATTTACGAATCCATGCTGGCTCTCTCTGATCAACTCATATTTGTCCAAATGCTCAGTCACTCTGTCCCTAATAACATATTCTAGTAACTTCCCCACAACTGACATTAGACTAATAGGCCTATAATTTCCTAATTTATCTCTCCCACCCTTCTTAAATAATGGATTGACATTGGCCGTTTTCCAATCCAAGGGGACAATTCCTGAATCGAGAGAGTTTTGGAAGAACATGACTAACACATTAACAATTTCCTCACCTACTTCTTTTAATAACCTGGGGTGGAAACCAATGGGTCCTGGAGATTCGTCTATCTTTAATCTCATTAGTTTTTCCATCACCATTTATTTTGCTTATATTGAATCTAGTTAGTTCCTCCCCATGATTTATGTTTAGTTTTCCTTGTATTTCTGGTACTTTATCTTCATCGTTTACTGCAAAGCTCGATACAAAGTAACCATTCAGTAAGTCTGCCATTTCCTGATTTTCAATTATAATATCACCTGTGTCTGTATTTAAGGGGCCCACATTACTCTTAGCCACCCCCTTTCTCTTAATATACTTGTAAAAACCTTTAGTGTTGGCCTTGATATCCCTCACAAGGTAATTCTCGTATTCCCTTTTTGCAGCTCTTATCACTTTCTTTGTATCCCTTTGTTGTTTTTATACCTCTCCCGGTCGGCAGGATCTCTACTGTTTTCTTTGTCTTTGTATAAGGTAGCCCATCCATTTCCAATAGTGCCATTCCTTCACCCAGCTTAATCGATTTTTGTAGAGCATTTCATACCCTCTGAACTCCTTTTTTGTCTATCCTTTTCTCACACCTGTATTTCAGTGATGTCAATAATGTTAATATTTTCACTAGCCACCTACAGGTTATTTCTTGTATATAAATGCATAACACGCATTGTTTAATTTTTTATTTCAATTCTCAATTGGTCCTTCCTGAAACTCTTCTTAATCCCTCAAAATTTGCTCGGGGGTAATGAAGGGGGAAGGGGTAGAGGGAGGGAGAAGGTTTGCTCTGGTTAATAGATCTTTAATAGCATTCTTACTGTCTGAGCTCCCTTTCTCTCCATCGCCTGCTTACTACCATGTTTCTGTGATGTTAATAATCCCAATATTATATTTATACAAAAAAATCAACCGTAAGTGGCTAGTGAAAATATTGACATTACTGCTCTGGTTAGTATCATCCTAAATATTTCCTTTGTAATTAAATTATAAATGGCTTCTTTTAGAAAATTTCTATAGTTTCAATGGAAGTAGCAGGCATAGGAAGATTCCTGCGATGTTTCTGTTATCACTAACAGCTGGCCCCAAATTTCCACAATTTTAAGAGTATTGGGAGACTCAGGGCAGGAGTGAAAATTGGGGCGGAATCTGTTTCCACTGGGTTTCTGTCCAGTTTCTGGGCCATTAAAACTTCCAGCTCATCCGCCCCTTTTATAATCCCAGCAGGCAGAGACCAAGGCCTGCAAAGTAAGTTAAGTGGTGGTTGGATTGGAGAAAAAGCAGGTCACTACAAAGCACTTTTCCCCTTCCACTGGGGAAACCCAGGGCCATTAGCAGTGCATCCCATGGTGTACCACCATCTTCCTCATGGCAGACCTGGGAATGCTAGTAAATGGAGTGGACAGGAGGTAAATCCACTGAGGACTCAGGCCTCGGCCCCCCCACTCCCACACAGCCATCTGCATACGGCAGGCGGAGAAGGAGCGTGCAGCAGTGGTACAGTATGGGCAGGGATAGGGATATCACAGCTGGGGTAGTGAGATGGCAAAAGCCTCACCACCTGCATTTTCCATCATTCGTCGCTGGTATACTTCCTGATTTCTGGCAGGATAGCAGTGGAGAATCCCAGCCATGATGTGGTCCCGTTGTTACTATCCAATGAATGTGCCTACTTACAACTCCAATCTCTCTTGTTGCTGGTTCTAGGTGGAAGAATTAGAGAGCCATTGAACCACAGTACATTGTGAATGAAGGCTTATCATTCCATTCAATAAGTGTGTGTGAGCAGGGGAGGGGGCTCCCATGGTGCCAAAGGGAAAAGGAGGGAGATAACAGTTCTCTCACCTTGCCTGTCCTTATCAGGTCACTGAACTTTTTGTGGCTCTCATGTGATGTCCTGAGGATGAGAAAGGTGACACTCAGTGCCACTGCTACCTCCTTCCACATGATTCCGACTACTCCACAGATAGACACGTAGACGTTTGATATCTTAGCTATTACTGAAATATGGCTTAAAGAGAGGCAGGAATGGCAGCTCAACATTCCTGGTTACAGGGTTTTCAGACGAGATAGAGAGGGAGACAAAAAAGGAGGGGGGGTGGTAATATTGGTTAAAGAAACAATTACAGCTGTGAGGAGGGATGATATGATAGAAGGATCATCAAATGAGGCCTTATGGATTAAGCTAAAGAACAAAACAGGGGCAATCACACTGCTGGGAGTGTACTATAGACTCCCAAACAGTCAGAGGGAGATAGAAGAGCAAATGTGTAGGCAAATTTATGAGAAGCGCAAAAACAATAGGGCAGTAATAGTAGGGGATTTCAACTACCCTAATGTTAACTAGGATACAATAGGTATAAAAGGTATAGAGAGCACAGAATTCTTAAATTGCATTAAGGAGAACTTTTTAGCCAGTACGTAGCAAGCCCAACAAGAGGTGGGGGGATGCAGTTCTGGACTTAGTTTCAGGGAATGAAGCTGGGCAGGTGGGAGGGGTATCAGTGGGAGAAATTTTGGTGGTAGTGATCATAATTTAGTTAGATTGAGCATAGTTATGGAAAAGGACAAAGATAGAACAGGAGAAAAGGTTCTCAATTGGGGAAAGGCCAATTTTACTAAGGTGAGAAGTGATTTAGCAAAAGTGGACTGGAAACAGCTACTTGAAGGTAAATTAGTGTCAGAGCAGTGGGAGGCATTCAAGGGAGAGATTCAAGGGGTTCAGAACAAACATGTCCCCACAAGGAAAAACAGTGGAACTGCCAAATCTAGAGTCCCTTGGATGACAAGGAGCTTACAGGGTAAGAGACAGCAAAAATGGAAAGCTTATGTCAGATACCAAGAGCTCAATACTGGCAGAAAGTCGAGAGGAGTACAGAAAGTGCAGGGGTGAAATTAAAAAGGAAATTAGGAAAGCAAAGAGTGAGCATGAAAAAATACTGGCAAGTAAAATCAAGGAAAACCGAAAGATGTTTTACAAATACATAAAGAGCAAGAGAATAACTAAGGAAAGGGTAGAGACTATGAGAAATCAAGTAAGTAACCTATGTGTGGAGGCAGAAGATGTGGCTAAGGTTATTAACGAATACTTTGCGTCTGTCTTCACAAAAGAGGGGGACGATGCAGAGATTATACTTAAGGAGGAAGAGTGTGAAATATTGGATGGGATAAACATAGTGAGAGAGGAAGTATTAAAGGGTTTAGCATCTTTGAAAATAGATAAATCGCCAGGCCCGGATGAAATGTATCCCAGGCTGTTATGAGAAGTAAGGGAGGAAATAGCGGAGGCTCTGACCATCATTTTCCAATCCTCCCTGGCTACGGGTGTGGTGCCGGGGGATTGGAGGACTGCTAATATTGTATTGTCGTTTTAAAAGGGAGGAAGGGATAGACCGAGTAATTATAGGCCAGTCAGTCTAACATCGATAGTGGGCAAATTATTGGAATCAATTCTGAGGGACAGCATAAATCATCATTTAGAAAGGCAGAGGTTAATCAAGGACAGTCAGCATGGATTTGATAAGGGAAGGTCATGTCCGTCTAACTTGATTGAATTTTTTAAGGAGGTAACAAGGAGGGTCGATGAGGGTAACGTGTTTGATGTAGTCTACATGGATTTTAGCAAGGCTTTTGACAAGGTCGCACATGGCAGACTGGTCAAAAAAGTAAAAGCCCATGGGATCCAAGGGAAAGTGTCAGGTTGGATCCAAAATTGGCTCAATGGCAGGAAGCGACAATGAACAAGCGACAAGAACCCAACAATGTGGAAAATTGCCCAGATATGTCCTGTCCACAAAAAGGACAAATCCAATCCGGGCAATTACCACCCCATCAGTCTACTCTCAATCATCAACAAAGTGATGGAAGGTGTCGTTGACAGTGCTATCAAGCGGCACTTACTCACCAATAATCTGCTCACCGATGCTCAGTTTGGGTTCCACCAGGACCGTTCGGCTCCAGATCTCATTACAGCCTTGGTCCAAGCATGGACAAAAGAGCTGAATTCCAGAGGTAAGGTGAGAGTGACTGCCCTTGACATCAAGGCAGCATTTGATTGAGTGTAGCACCAAGGAGCCCTAGTAAAATTGAAGTCAATGGGAATCAAAGGGAAAACTCTCCAGTGGCTGGATTCATACCTAGCACAAAGGAAGATGGTAGTGGTTGTTGGAGGTGTCGAAACTTAATATTACTTATTACTATACAAATGCATTAACACCCAAACAAGTAGTACAAAGAGAAACTTTATTGAACGTTAACTTGTATACAAGTGGAAGAACACCTCAAACAAAGGTTGAGGGTGCAACTTCGCCGAGTTAAAGAAACAGCTCACGTTTATACAATTCAGTAAACAACGTCCACTTGTTACAGAATATGGGCGTACACATACGTTCTTTAATGGCTCAGGTTGTTGGTCAATCAAATAGTGAGCCCGCCCTCGAGCACCCATAGCCATTTTGTTAACTTGGAAGTAGGTCTGAGAAAGTGTTAGTCATCTGCTTTCTTCCCACATTCCTGTCTCTCATTATCAGTAGGGCTGTAGCTAGTCTCAAGGCCATATGGCCATTTATTCCTGAAGCTAGCTACATCCCTTATCTCAAGGGAGGAAAGACTGTACAAGCTGTGCTAAGCGACTTGTTTAAGTAAAATTAATTATCAACGTGAGAAACTCAAAAGTAATTACACAATGGTGCTTCTATGTGTACTTGTGGCGTGTTAGTCTATTATGTGAATTAAGTGAATTAATAAAGAGTTAATATGGTCAAGTAGCCCTTCATGCACTTCCACAGAGGCCAATCATCTCAGCCCCAGGGCATTGCTGCAGGAGTTACTCAGGGCAGTGTCCTAGGCCCAACCATCTTCAGCTGCTTCATTAATGACTTTCCCTCCATCATAAGGTCAGAAATGGGGATGTTCACTGATGACTGTACAGTGTTCAGTTCCATTCGCAACCCCTCAGATAATGAAGCAGTTCGTGCCCGCATGCAGCAAGACCTGGACAACATCCAGGATTGGGCTCATAAGTGGCAAGTAACATTCGTGCCAGACAAGTGCCAGGCAATGACCATCTCCAACAAGAGAGAGTATAACCAACTCCCCTTGACATTCAACGGCATTACCATCGCCGAATCCCCCCACCATCAGCCTCCTACGGGTCACCATTGACCAGAACATTAACTGGACCAGCCATATAAATACTGTGGCTACAAGAGCAGGTCAGAGGCTGGGTATTCTGCGGCGAGTGACTCACCTCCTGACTCCCCAAAGCCTTTCCACCATCTACAAGGCACAAGTCAAGAGTGTGATGGAATACTCTCCTCTTGCCTGGATGAGTGCAGCTCCAACAACACTCAAGAAGCTCGACACCATCTAAGACAAAGCAGCCCGCTTGATTGGGACCCCATCCACCACCCTAAACATTCACTCCCTTCACCACCGGCACACCGTAGCTGGAGTGTGTACCATCCACAGGATGCACTGAGGCAACTCGCCAAGGCTTCTTCGACAGCACCTCCCAAACCCGCAACCTCTACCACCTAGAAGGACAAGGGCAGCAGGCACATGGGAACAACACCACCTGCACGTTCCCCTCCAAGTCACACACCATCTCGACTTGGAAATATATCGCCGTTCCTTCATCGTCGCTGGGTCAAAATCCTGGAACTCCCTTCCTAACAGCACTGTGGGAGAACCTTCACCACACGGACTGCAGCGGTTCAAGAAGGCGGCTCACCACCACCTTCTCAAGGGCAAATAGGGATGGGCAATAAATGCTGGCCTTGCCAGCGACGCCCACATCCCATGAACCAATTATTAAAAATAGCAAAGGGTAATGGTCGACGGGTGTTTTTGTGACTGGAAGGCTGTTTTCAGTGAGGTTTCACAGTGCTCAGTATTAGGTCCCTTGCTTTTTGTGGTATACATCAATGGTTTAGTCTTAAATGTGGGGGGCATGATTATGAAGTTTATAGATGATACAAAAATTGGCTGTGTGGTTGATAGTGAGGGGGAAAGTCTGCAGGGAGATATCAATGGACTGGGCAAATGGGCAGAAAAGTGGCAAATAGAATTCAATCTGGAGAAGTGTGAGATAGTGCATTTGGGGAAGGCAAACAAGGCAAGGGAGTACACAATAAATGGCAGGATACTGAGAAGTGTAGATGAATAGATTGACCTTAGAGTGCATGTCCACAGATCCCTGAAGGTAGCTGGAATGGTCGATAAGGTGGTTAAGAAGACGTATGGGATACTTTCCGTTATTCGCCAAGGCGTAGAATATAAGAGCAGTGAGGTTATGCTAGAACTGTATAAAACACTAGTTCGGCCGCAGCTTGAAATCTGCGTGCAGTTCTGGTCACCACATTACAGGAAAGATGTGATTGCACTAGAGAGGGCTGTGGGGTTCAAAATCGCTTTAACAAAAGACATTTGAAGGAAAGGGTTAACAGTACCCCTTTTAAACAAAGACATTTGTAAACCTGCCAACACAGTAATGTGGTAAACTGTGTTCTCGCAAATCCTGTTTTTCCCTTACTGACGCTGATGGCATTGGAGATATATGGGCTTTGGGATCATTGGGGGAAAAATTGGATAAGGGTCCATTCTGGGTGATGGTAGCGCACCCCGCTCCTGACGGACCCTACACAGGCAGCACGTGAACTTCACGCTGCCTGCTAATTACCATGAAATCTCAGTGCAGCAAGCGCAGCCCTCGCTGCTGAGAGGCTGCACGGAGAATGAGGAAATTGCAAATGGGGCGTGCTCAGCGCACGTCATCAGCAGCCTGCACTACTTAAAGGTGCAGGCACATTTCCAATGGCAGATACACAGCCAAGTACGAGAAGGGAGAATGGCATTGCGAATAGCTGCACTGGCAAGAGAGAGGGCTCCATAATTCTCGGACGATGCTCTGGAGGCCCTGGTGGAAGGCATGGACCAAAGGAGGGCAAGCGTATAACCGCAGGATGGCCGGAGACCCTCCAGACTACAGCTGAGCAGGCATTGGCAGGCTGTGGCGCAGAAGGCGAATGCTAGGAGCTTTGCACCACACATGTGGGTGCAGTGCCGGAAGAAGTTTAATGATTCGACACGAGTAGTCAAAGTGAGTGAATACAAGTGTCCCGTTACCCACCCACCCACCAACAAACACTGCCCATCCATACGCAGTGCTGCATCTCACCCGCACAAGTACCACACTTGCAGGCCACACAACCACCACTCACAAGTAACACAAACTGGCAGCTATTCGACCATGAATGGGCACATCACCCACACACCTTGCAGGGCACTCACTGACACACTGTCCTCTGTCTTGCAGGAGAAGGTGGTGCATAACAGCTGGCAGCAGGAGGGACCTGAGGGTGGACGGGCACATCTCCCCCTGGAGGAGACGGTGCTCCGGATAATTGGGCGGGCCATCGCTGCAGCCGTCACAATGTGCCGTGCTGGAGGTCCCAGCTAAGGGGGTCTCTGCATATCGAAAGCTCCTTCTCCTTTTCCACATCTCCCTCCTCCCATAATCTTTTCTGACTCACGAGCTGCACATGCTGTCAGCACACACCTCTTACTTGCTCCTCTCCCCACTCCACAGCTCAACCTATTTCCTTTGTCATTGCAGATATCCAAAAACACGTGGCGGCACCCGAGGAGGAGGAGGAGGAGGAAGAGGAGGAGGACGACACTGAAGCCACACCATCACTCGATCTGACACTTGCTTCCACCAGCTCAGAGACTGACACTGCGTGTCCTTTAGATGTTAGGTTAGAGGAGGGATCTGCACGTGGTGAGACACCGGGCATAAGTGCGCAGGAGCCGGGGCGGGGGGAACGGATACCACAGGTACCAGCTCGCCGGAGGGCGAAGTCGCTCATTAGTTCTGCTGCAGAGGAGTCAGATGAGGACTTTGATGGGCCAGGCTACAGAAGACGGCTGATGGGCGTTCACCAACAAATGCTTGGGGCACTGGAAAACCTGCCAGAAAGCCTGCGCACAATGAGAAGGGTCATGGAGGAGTCCAGCTCCAACTTGGCGCAGGCCTTTGCGCAGAGCTTGGAGCCCATCCTTTCCAACATGGAACGGGTGGTCACCTCCAACAGCGCACCTGTGGAACCCACCATGATGCAGCGTCTGATGACTGATGTCACAACATCCATTGCAACACAAACATCTGCCATCCAAGGTCTGACTGCTATATTTGCAGCTCATACTGCTGCCCTGGAAACTCAGACTGCTGCTATCATGGCTCTGGGGACCACTGTCGAACGGGGCTTCCAGGGCATCACAGCACTCCAGCAATCCGTTCTCCAGCCGATCACCAGGATTGCTGAGGCGCCGCCCGGGAAGAGTGGCAGTGGCGCCATGGCAGTCGGACCTGCTGTCCTCTCTCAGGACATCAGCATTCCTGCTCCCACCCCTACCACTCCGCCAGTGCCCCTGTTGTTGCCTCTCGGCCAGCGAGGCCAGACTGCTGCAGCCTTTCAGACAAGGCGTGTGGTTCCTGCTGCACCCTTGTGTCTTCCTCCACCTCCTCTTCCGGCTCCAACCCCTCCTCCTGCTTCTCTTCAGCCTCTTCCTCCTGCTGCTCCTCCATCTCTTCCTCCTCAGCCTCCTCCACCTCCACCTCTGGCTCATGATTTTCTGCAATCATTGGAGGTAAAGGCTGATCCCTCATGATGGCGAGATTGTGCAGCATGCAGAAGACCACCACAAATCTGCCCACCCGCTCAGGGGAGTACTGCAGGGCTCCTCCAGACCCGTCTAGACAGCGGAAGCATTTTTGAGGAGGCCTATGGTGTGCTCCACGATGTTGCATGTGGCAGCATGGCTCTCATTATAGGCATATAGTGTGTGTGGATTCCTGACCGGTGTCATGAGCCATGTCGTGATGGGATAGCCCTTGTCCCTCAGTAACCAGCCTTTGACTTGCTGAGTCAGATGAAAGATAGCTGGCACATTGGATTGCCGCATGACGAAGGCATCGTGATTGCTCCCAAGGTAGAGGGCATCGACCTCCAAGATATGATGCGTGTGGTCGCACACCAGCTGCACGTTGAGGGAGTGGAAGTCCTTTTGGTTGACGAAGACAACCGAGTTGATGTGCAGGGCATGCAGGGCAATATGTGTGTAGTCAATGGCACCCTGCACTATGGGGAAGCCGGCAATGCGGACAAACCCCCGCGCTCGCTCGTTCTGATTGTCTCTGTTGAGAGGGAAGCTGATGAACCTGTTCCTCATCTGGTACAGTGTGTCTGTGACCTCCCTTATGCAGCCGTGCACAGCATACTGCGAGATGTTGCACATGTCGCCAGCAGAGGCCTGAAATGCTCCTGAGCCGTAGAAATTCAGTGCCATGGTGACCTTCACAGCCACAGGCAATGCTGTCCTCGCCCTGCTCTGAGGCTGCAGTTGTGGCCGCACCAGTTGACAGGTCTCGGTGACGGCTTCCTTGGTGAACCTCAGACGTCAGATGCAATCCTCCTCGTTTATGTTGAGGTAAGAGAATTGATTCCGGAAGGCCCTCATTGGATAGGGCCTCCTGCTCAGTGCCCTGCGCCTCCTTATCCTCCGTCTCCTCGCAGCTTGACCTGCTGGGCGTGGCCTCTCTGCATGCTCCCATTCGTGCTCAATGCCCAGCGGGAGCCCTATCAGACCGCCCATGGTTGGCAGGAATGTTGTTCCACCAGGGTTGTAACTTTCCGACCCGTAAGGCAGTACCTGCCAAAGCACTTTCAATAGTGTAGGAACTCTCAATAAGAATAGGAGCTTCAAAAAACACTTCCTACTCATCCAGCAGCCAGAAGCAATAATCCAGCAACTAACCTGCAACACCTACATGGCTCCTTTAAGTAGCGCTGGTGGGGGGTCCTTCAGGCATTGTAAAAAATGTTTGGATGGTCGGGGATAAGACTGTGCGTTGAGTTGGGCGTTAAGGTCGAAAATGGTGTGTATCACTTTAAATCAGCTTTGCACACTGATTGCAACCATTTTCTCCCTACTTTACATGCTTCCAGTGTCCGGTATTAGTGCATGTGCTAACTCCTCTACCAAAATGGCATCTGGCGCACGTCACGCACGAAACGTGCGTGCACATCCAAGACGCCACCTTGGATGTCGGAGAGACCGTGTAGCACCGAAACAGTGGGCGCTACACAGCTCAATTTAGCACCCATTGTACTGCGAATAGATATCTAGATTATTAAATAAAGGGGTAAATGAGAGCGAGGAACTTAAAACAATGAATATCACTAGAGAAAAAGTACTGGACAAACTAAGGGGACTAATAGCCGTCAAATCCCCTGGACCTGATGGCCTACATCCTAGGGTTCTAAAAGAGGTGGCTGCAGAGATAGTGGATGCATTGGTTATGATCTTCCAAAATTCTCTAGATTCTGGAATGGTCCCAGTGGATTAGAAGGTAGGTAATGTTACCCCGCTATTCAAGGAGGTTGGGGGGGGAGGCGGTGAGAGAAAACATGGAACTACAGGCTAGTTAGCCTGACATCGGTCATTGGGAAAATGCTGGAATCCTTTATTAACGAAGTGATAACAGGGCACTTAGAAAATTATAACATGATTAGGCAGATTCAACATGATTTTATGAAAGGGAAATCAACAAATTTATTAGAGTTTTTTGAGGATGTAACTAGCAGGGTAGATAAAGGGGAACCAGTGGATGTAGTATATCTGGATTTTCAAAAGGCACTCGATAAGGTGCCACATAAAAGGTTGTTACACAAGGTAAGGGCTCATGGGGTTGGGACAAATATATTAGCATGGATAGAAGATTGGTTAAAGGACAGAAAACAGAGATTAGGGATAAATGGGTCATTCCCAGGCTGTTGGCAAGCTGTAACTAGTGGGGTGCTTGGGCCTCAGCTATTTACGTTCTATATTAATGACTTAGATGAAGAGACCAAGTGTAATGTTTCCAAGTTTGCTGATGATACAAAGCTAGGTGGGAAAGTAAGCTGTGAGGAGGACACAAAGAGTCTGCAAAGGGATATAGATAGATTATGTGAGTGGGCAAGAAGGTGGTAGATGGAGTATAATGTGGGGAAATGTGAGTTTATTCACTTTGGTATGAAGAATAGAAAAACAGAATATTTGTTGAATGGTGAGAAACTATTAAATGTTGGTGTTCAGAGAAACTTAGGTGTCCTTGTACAAGAAACACAAAAAGTTAGTATGCAGGTACAGCAGACAATTAGGAAAGCAAATGGCATGTTGGCCTTTGTTGCAAGGGGTTTGGAGTACAAGAGTAGGGAAGTCTTACTACAGTTGCACAGGGCTTTAGTGAAACCTCACCGGGAGTACTGTGTACAGTTTTGGTCTACTTATCTAAGAAAGGATATACTTGCCTTAGAGGCAGTGCAACAAAGGTTCTCTAGATTAATTCCTGGGATGAGAGGGTTGTCCTATGAAGAAAGGTTGAGTAGAATGGGCCTACACTCTCTGGAGTTTAGAAGAATGAGAGGTGATCTCATTGAAACATAAAAGATTATGAGGGGGCTTGACAGAGTAGATGCTGGGAGATTGTTTCCTCAGCTAGCGAGTCTAGGACTAGAAGGCACAGTCACAGGGTATGGGGTCGGCCATTCAACACTGAGATGAGGAGGAATTTCTTCACACAGAGGGTTGTGAATCTTTGGAATTCTCTACCCCAGAGGGCTGTGGATACTGAGTTATTGAATATATTCAAGGCTGAGATGGATAGATTTTTGGACTCCAAAGGAATCAAAGGATATGGGGATTGGGCAGGAAAGTGGAGTAGAGTTTAAAGGTCAGCCTTGACCTGATTGAATGGTGGAGCAGGCTCGAGGGGCTGTATGACTTACTCCTGCTCCTATTTCTTATGTTCTTATTTTTATGTTCTTAAATAAATAAGCTAGATGGATAATATTGAGCTTAAAGCATTGTCAGGCTTCCAAAACACATTGGCTTTTGGAAGCATAAGCTTTTCAACACAGCAGGGGGTAATGTAAGAAAAGACAACAAGAACATACATCAAAGGCTTCGGATCAGGAAAGCAATGATAGGTGTAAGAAAAAGCATGGGCCTCTCATTCCTATCTGGTAATCTGTTCAAAAGAACTGGGATTTGTAAAACATCAAATAGTATTGCACCTAGCATATGGTCAAATGGGATAAGGAATGGATTGGAAGCCTTTGAAGGAATCAAAATCGGAGATGTAAGGATCATTAAGAATGTCTGGGCATAGAAATATACTCGTGGATAGCACGTTTAGCGAGTTGGTCACACCGCAGGTAAAGGGTATACAGGCAGGAAGTGAATGGGTGACCACCAGGAAGAGTAAGAGATGCAGGCAGGTAGTGCAGGGGTCCCCTGTGTCCATCCCCCTCTCAAACAGATATGCCACTTTGGATGCTGTTGGGGGGGATGACTTATCAGGGGAAGGCAGCAGCAGCCAACTTCCTGGCACCACGGGGAGCTCTGCTGCACAGGCTGGGAGGAAAAAGAGTGGCAGAGCTATAGTGATAGGGGACTCAATTGTAAGGGGAATAGACAGGCGTTTCTGCGGCCGCAACCGAGACTCCAGGATGGTGTGTTGCCTCCCTGGTGCAAGGATCAAGGATGTCTCGGAGCGGCTACAGAACATTTTGGAGGGGGAGGGCGAACAGCCAGCTGTCGTGGTGCACATAGGCACCAACGATATAGGTAAAAAAGGGGATGAGGTCCTAAAAGCAGAATATAGGGAGTTAGGAGGTAAATTAAAAAATAGGACCTCAAAGGTAGTAATCTCAGGATTGCTGCCAGTGCCACGTGCTAGTCAGAGTAGAAATAGGAGGATATTTCAAATGAATACGTGGCTAGAGGAATGGTGCAAGGGGGAGGGATTCAAATTCCTGGGACACTGGAAACGGTTCTGGGGGAGGTGGGAACAGTACAAACCGGACGGTCTGCACCTGGGCAGGGCCGGGACCGCTGTCCTAGGAGGAGTGTTTGCTAGTGCTGTTGGGGAGGGTTTAAACTAAAGTGGCAGGGGGTTGGGAACCTGAGCAGGGAGAGAGAGGAAAGCGTAACAGGAAGGGACAGAAGGTATGGAGTAATAGGTAAAGTGTTAAAAAAGGAAAAAGCAGGAACTAAGCGTCACAAAACAGATTTGAAAGTTCTTTATCTGAATGCACGTAGCATTCGTAATAAAATGGACGAGTTAACGGCACAAATAACTACGTATGGGTATGATCTTGTGGCCATTACAGAAACATGGCTGCAGGGTGACAACGACTGGGAATTAAATATGCCAGGGTATTTAACAATCAGGAAGGACAGGCAGGAAGGAAGGGGAGGTGGGGTGGCTATGTTAATAAAGGAAGGAATCACTGTAATACAGAGAAATGATATTGGGACAAAGCATCAAGATAATGAAACAGTTTGGGTGGAGATAAGGAATAATAAGGGAAAAAAAACATTAGTGGGCGTAGTATATAGGCCTCCTAATAGTTGCAACTCTGCTGGAAGAAGTATTAATCAGGAGATAGTCGGGGCATGTAATAAGGGAACAGCCATAATTATGGGGGATTTTAATTATCATATTAACTGGACAAATCAAATTGGGCAGAGCAGCCTTGAGGATGAGTTCATTGAGTGCATCAGGGATGGATTTCTTGAGCAGTATGTAACTGATCCTACAAGGGGGCAGGCAACCTTGGACCTGGTCCTGTGTAATGAGTCAGGATTAATTAATAATGTCCTAGTTAAGGATCCCCTTGGAACGAGCGACCACAACATGGTTGAATTCCATATCCAATTAGAGGGTGAGAAGGTTGATTCTCAAACAAGCGTACTGAGCTTGAATAAAGGAGACTATGATGGCATGAGAGCGGAATTGATTAAAGTGGACTGGGAAAATAGATTAAAGGGTAAGACGGTACATGAGCAGTGGTGTTCATTTAGGGAGTTATTTTACAACTTTCAAAATAAATATATTCCACTGAGGAAAAAAGGGTGTAAAAGAAATGACAGCCATCCGTGGCTAAGTAAAGAAATCAAGGATAGTATCCGACTAAAAACAAGGACATATAAGGTAGCCAAACTTAGTGGGAGGATAGAAGATTGGGAATTCTTCAAAAGACAGCAAAAAGTAACTAAAGGATTGATTAAGAAAGGGAAGTTAGATTATGAAAAGAAATTAGCAAAAAATATAAAAACAGATAGCAAGAGTTTCTATAGTTATATAAAAAGAAAAAGGGTGGCTAAGGCAAACATAGGTCCCTTAGAGGATGAGACCGGGAAATTAATGGTGGGAAACATGGAGATGGCAAAAATGCTGAACAAATATTTTGTTTCAGTCTTTACAGTAGAGGACACTAAGAATATCCCAACACTGGACAAACAGGGGACTCTCGGGGGGGGGAGGAGCTAAATACGATTAAAATCACTCAAGAGATGGTACTCAGTAAAATAATGGGACTCAAGGCGGATAAATCCCCTGGACCTGATGGCTTCCATCCTAGGGTCTTGAGGGAAGTGGCAGTAGGGATTGTGGATGCTTTGGTGATAGTTTTCCAAAATTCCCTGGACTCAGGAGAGGTCCCGGCAGATTGGAAAACTGCTAATGTAACACCGTTATTTAAAAAGGGTAGTAGGCAGAAGGCTGGAAATTATAGGCCAGTTAGCTTAACATCTGTGGTGGGTAAAATTTTGGAGTCTATTATTAAGGAGACAGTAACGGAACATTTAGATAAGCATAATTTAATAGGACAAAGTCAGCATGGCTTTATGAAGGGGAAGTCATGTCTGACAAATTTGCTTGAGTTCTTCGAGGATATAACGTATAGGGTGGATAAAGGGGAACCAGTGGACGTAGTGTATTTAGACTTCCAGAAGGCATTCGACAAGGTGCCACATAAAAGTTTATTACTTAAGATAAAAAATCACGGGATTGGGGGTAATATTCTGGCATGGGTGGAGGATTGGTTATCGAACAGGAAGCAGAGAGTTGGGATAAATGGTTCATTTTCGGACTGGCAACCAGTAACCAGTGGTGTTCCACAGGGGTCGGTGCTGGGTCCCCAACTCTTTACAATCTATATTAACGATTTGGAGGAGGGGACCGAGTGCAACATATCAAAATTTGCAGATGATACAAAGATGGGAGGGAAAGTAGAGAGTGAGGAGGACATAAAAAACCTGCAAGGGTATATAGACAGGCTGGGTGAGTGGGCGGAGATTTGGCAGATGCAATATAATATTGCAAAATGTGAGGTTATGCACTTTGGCAGGAAAAATCAGAGAGCAAGTTATTTTCTTAATGGCGAGAGACTGGAAAGTACTGCAGTACAAAGGGATCTGGGGGTCCTAGTGCAAGAAAATCAAAAAGTTGGTATGCAGGTGCAGCAGGTGATCAAGAAAGCCAACGGAATGTTGGCTTTTATTGCTAGGGGGATAGAATATAAAAACAAGGAGGTATTGCTGCAGTTATATAAGGTATTGGTGAGACCGCACCTGGAATACTGCATACAGTTTTGGTCTCCATACTTAAGAAAAGACATACTTGCTCTCGAGGCAGTACAAAGAAGGTTCACTCGGTTAATCCCGGGGATGAGGGGGCGGACATATGAGGAGAGGTTGAGTAGATTGGGACTCTACTCATTGGAGTTCAGAAGAATGAGAGGCGATCTTATTGAAACATATAAGATTGTGAAGGGTCTTGATCGGGTGGATGCAGTAAGGATGTTCCCAAAGATGGGTGAAACTAGAACTAGGGGGCATAATCTTAGAATAAGGGGCTGCTCTTTCAAAACTGAGATGAGGAGAAACTTCTTCACTCAGAGGGTGGTAGGTCTGTGGAATTTGCTGCCCCAGGAAGCTGTGGAAGCTACATCATTAGATAAATTTAAAACAGAAATAGACAGTTTCCTAGAAGTAAAGGGAATTAGGGGTTATGGGGAGCGGGCAGGAAATTGGACATGAAGCTGAGTTCGGATCGGTCAATGCCCTGTGGGTGGCGGAGAGGGCCCAGGGGCTATGTGGCCGGGTCCTGCTCCGACTTCTTGTGTTCTTTAGATTTGTGGTTGGGATCAGATCAGCCATGATCTTATTGAATGGCGGAGCAGGCTCGAGGGGCCGATTGGCCTACTCCTGCTCCAATTTCTTGTGTTCTTGTGTTCTTGTGTACATGAAAGGCCATAAACAAAGACAGTAAAGGGGCCTTTTACAACCCATCGTTCGAGCACATGGTCTTTTCTACATGAAACGCTCTCCAGACACATGATCAAAGCTTAAACTGTCAAACATTGAAGTATGTTAATGATTGAGGCATAGCAACAGGGAGCGATTGGACAAAAAGAATGACCCTCCCCAACCTTACGTCCTATTGGTAAAACAATATAAAAAAACTTTGAGAACAGCCTTTTCTCTTCTTCACCACCCGGCAGACACAAGGAACGCACACTGCAGTTGAAGTTCATCCAAGAAGAAGAAGAGGACCTCGAGCACTGAAGAGCTGATCAACTTCAGGCCCGATGAGCAAAATCCTTGGTTTAAAGGTTGTACATGTGTTAATGACTTGCCTGATTTATGTATGAATTGTTAAGTCATTACATAAGTGAATTATTAAGTGTACAGTGGGATTTTATAAAGGAAAGTCATATGTATGGTTTGATTTTGCTTCATTGTTGCTGGTATGAATGATAACATCATTAAATAATTACTTTTGATTACCGAAACTACCGTGAGGGTGACTTTCTTTGCTTGACTATTCGTCCTGTGTCCAAGAATCTCACAAAATAAGGAATTCCCTACAGGGTACAGAGGAGATTTATGAGCATGTTGCCAGGGCTGGAGAATTTTAGCTATGAGAAAAGATTGGATAGGCTGGGGTTGTTTTCATTGGAACAAAGGAGGCTGAGGGGAGATTTAATTGAGCTGTATAAAATTATGACAGGGCTAGATAAAGTGGATAGGGAGGACCTATTTTCCTTAGCAGAGGGGTCAGTGACCAGGGGGCATAGATTTAAAGTAATTGGTAGAAGGATGAGAAGGGAGCCAAGGGGAATTTTTTTCACCCAGAGGGTGGTGGGGGTCTGGAACTCACTGCCTGAAAGAGTGGTAGAAGTAAAAACACTCAACTCATTTAAAAAATACTTGGATGTGCACCTGCAGTGCCGTAACGTACAAGGCTACAGACCAAGTGCTGGAAAGTAGGATTAAGCTGGATAGCTCTTTTTCGGCCGGCACGGACACGATGGGCCAAATGGCCTCCTTCTGTGCCTTAACTTTCTATGATTCTATAATACTCCCTACTTTCTTCTTTGTAACCCCAGCAATCTTTCCTGCCGCATCCTCGTTTGAAAATTTTTATGCTCTGTGCTTACGTCTTTTCAGTGCTAGAAAATGGACTGGGCTACTAGCATATTAGATGATGAGGCTGCAATGAAGTGACTCTGCTCCTGAACACTCCACTGCATGTGGTGAAAGAAGTCTTCAATAAGCACAAAAATACTTTGGTAAGAATTCAGTGCAGTTCAACATGCTGATAAAAGTTGGAGGAAAAACCTTTAACCTGATGGCCCCCCAGAAACTGCTGCCACTGTAAGTTGCTACAGGCTTTTAAATCCTGCACAACAAGTTTCTTCTCCCCACCCCTCTAGCATTTTTCTCCTGTTTTACTTGGGACTCCTGGTCCACCAACTATTATGCAGATGAGTTGACCCCACAGGGACCGTGGCACACTTCACAGTGGCTACAAGTTCCACTCTGCCAGTGTTCCAACCTCCCAAAAAGCCCTGAGGAATTTTGGGGCCCTGAGGACCAGAGGAAATCGCTCCCCCCTCCCAAAAGCCTTGTTCATCTCCTATTCAAGGAAGCTGGCTGATTATTTTAGAACAGAACACTATTTGTGGCACTCACTCTTTCAGCAAATGCAGTCTTATAACGGTTGTAAGGTAGGTCTTAGATAACTTTATCCAAGAATTTCTCAGCATAGGTTCCAATGACAGTTTATCAATTGATAGATCAAAGCAGTAAAATAATCACAATGGAGTTAATGCTTCAAAAATAACACTGGGCAAGTAAAAACTGTGAAAGTTAGATAACAAGCAGTAATTTCTAAGACTCCACTATTAAAATTTTAGTTTTATTAGAAATCCCGAGGATGCCCTCACTTGCACTCTAACCTTCTGCTATTGATTTGATGGAAGATCAGGTGCAAGCAGCAGCAGCACTGCATTATCATTTAGATTCTATAACTGGTTCAAAAATGGTTCTGGATTTTGTACAAGGTTATAATTTGTAGTACTGTGAATAATCAAAGATTGGAAACAAAAATAGTTCTCATATCTTTAACACCTGAAGAAACTTAGTTTGAGAAAATACTTTTACAGTAATACTTAGAAGGATAGAAATTACTGACAGTGATAGGCAACAAGCTCATAACAAATTCCCCTCTCTCTATTTTAAGAGGAGCTGATCCATTTATTTTAAACATTTGCAGCAGTAATTTTGAACCCGTAATTCTTCAACTCTAAAGGTTATTTTGTCTAAATTAATTTTAAAGAAGTATTTGCAGTTATCAAAGTGGCATATGTTAAATATGATCAAAATGAGGGAGCAGCTAAAACAAATATACAGGAGGAGCTTTTTCAACAATTCATTTTTAAAAATTCATTCTCGGGATGTGGGCATCATTGGCAAGGCCAGCATTTATTGCCCATTCCTCTTTACCCGTGAGAAGGTGGTGGTGAGCCTTCTTCTTAAACCGCTGCAGTCCATGTGGTGATGGTACTCCCACAATACCTAAGCAGGGAGTTCCAGGATTTTGACCCAACGACGATAAAAGAACGGCATTATATGTCCAAGTCGGGATGGTGTGTTACTTGGAGGGGAACCTGGAGTTGATGGTGTTTCTATGCACCTGCTGCCTTGTCCTTCTAGATGGTAGAGGTCATGGGTTTGGGAGGTGCTGTTGAAGAAGTCATGGCGAGGTGCTGCAGTGCATCTTGTAGGTAGTACACAGCAGCCACGGTGCGCTGCTGGTGGAGGGAATGGATGTTTTGAGGTGATGGTTGGGCTGCCAATCAAGCAGGCTGCTTTGTCCCGGATAGTGTTGAGCTTCTTGAGTGTTACAGCTGTACCCATCCAGACAAGTGGAGAGTATTCCATCACTCTCCTGACTTGTGCCTTGTAGGTGATGGAGAGGCTTTGGGAAGTAAGGAGGTGAGTCACTCACCGCAGAATGCCCAGCTTCTGACCTGCTCTAGTAACCACGACATTTATGTGGCTGGTCCAGTTGAGTTTCTAGTCCACGGCAACCCCCAAGATGTTGATGGTGGAGCATTTGGTGATGGTAATGCCATTGAATGCCAAGATAGGGTGGTTGGATTCTTTCTTGGTGGAGATGGTTATTACCTGGCACTTGCGTGGCATGAATGTTACTTGCCACTATCAGTCCAAGCCTGGATGCTGTCCAGGTCTTGCTACATGCGGGCACGGACTGCTTCATTATCTGAGGAATTGCGGATGGAGCTGAATACTGTGCAACCATCAGTGAACTTTTTGACCTTATGATGGAGAGAAGGTCATTGATGAAGCAGCTGAAGATGGTTGGGCCTAGGACACTGCCCTGAGGAACTCCTGCAGCGAAGTCCTGGGGCTGAGATGATTGGCCTCCAACAAGCCACCATCTTCCTTTGTGCTAGGTATGATTCCAGCTGCTGGAGAGTTTTCCCCCTGATACCTCAGTAGAAGACAAATGGAACACCATTAAAAGTATAATGCTGAGTATGCAGAATAAACACATTCCTGAAACCAGCAAGCTCACATTAAACAAATGTGACCTGAAATGGATTAACAAATAAATTAAAAGTGATATAAAGAGGAACAATGGCCTGTAGAAATTCTGGAGAAAGGAGTAGGTGATCACTGGAATTAATTCAAGTAAATGCAGAAACACATTAAAAGGATGATCGAAGAGTCAAAGGGAAGCTTTGAAAAAGGCATTGCAAGTGGGGCTAAGCATAACAGCAAAAAATTCTTTCAGTATCACAACAGCAAGAAAGCAGTCAGAGAAAAGGTTGAAACCATAAAAGATGCAAACAAGTTCAAAGCTGAGGATGAGCACAAAATAGTAAATATTCTGAATGATTATTTCTTCAAAGTATTCACAAGGGAAAATGCCTTCCCCAAATAAAGATATCATAAGTAAAATCAATTGTTGGAAATTTCCACAGAGCTGCTCCCACTCTGCCATTGTAACTTCACCAGAGGTGTGCTGGAAAATCTATTTACTTGTGTAAATGGGATTTCTACCACATTCCCAGTGAAGTTACAATGACAGAATGAGAGCAGCTCTGTGGAAATTCCCAGCCATTGACTTTATTGTAAATGAGATTCAAGTCCTAGATAGGCTAAATTGGCTGAAAACAAATAAATCCTCAGCAATAATGGTATTTATCTTAGAGTGCTAAGAGAGACTAGGAAGGAGATTTGTGAAATACTGATAATCATTATGAGGGAGTCTATGGGCACTGGGGAGGTACCAATAGATTGGAAACAGGGTAATATGGTGCCAATGATCAAAAAGGGTGACAAAACAAATACAGGCAACTACAGACCCATTAGTCTTACGCCAATTCCATGTAAAATAATGGAATCAATTATCAGGGGTAAAGTTGAGGGTTATCTGTACAATAATAACCGAGTTAACAGCACTCAGCATGGGTTCAGAAGAGAAAGATCTTGCCTGGTCAACCTCCTCAATTTTTTGAGGAAGTGATAGCCCAAGTGGACTGTTGCAAGTCTTATGAGATGATGTGCTTTGACTTTCAAAAGGCTTTTGACAACGTGAAAGGCTAATAATTAAACTCAAAGCTATGGCGATGCAAGGTAGACCCTGGGAATGGAGAAGAAACTGCCTGAAACAACAAATTTTTCTTAGAGAAGTTATGTCAAAGTGGGGGGTTGGTGCTGAGCGTGGTGCCTCAGGGCTCACTGCTGGCACCACTACTGTTTCTAATTTACATCAATGACCTGGATTCAGAAGCTCAATGCAAAGTGATCAAATTTTTATATGTACCAAACTAGGAGGGGCTGGAGTCAGAAGAAACAACTCAGAAATTGCAATATGAATTGAACAAGATATGTAAGTGGGTAGAACAATGGTTAATGAAATTTAATGCAAACAAGTGTAAAGTGTCGCTCATTAGGAAGGAAAAAATGGGATATGTATGTATTCCATGTATGGTGTTGAAATAGCTAAGGGTGAAGCTGAAAGGGACCTAAGAGGCTTAGTAGAGTTGACATTTAACATGTCCAACCAATGCAGAGCAGCAGTCAAAAAAGCCAATAGGATGTCAAACTACTTAGCTAAAATGGTAGAATATCAGTTAAAGGAGGTAGTGATCAAACTTTATAGCACTTTGGTTAGGCCACGCCATGAATACTGCATCCAGATCCGGTTGCCAAAAAACAAGAGAGACTTTCAACTGTTAGCCGCAGTGCAGAGAAGAGCCATGAGGCTGATCCCTCCTGTCAAGAGTATAAGTTCCGAAGAAAAACTGGAGACATTTGGGTTTTTAGCCTAGAAAGGAGATGATTGAGAGGTGACCTTATAGACGTATACAAGATTGTTCAGGGTATAAAGTTAAACTGCAGGAGTAGAACTAGACGACACGGGTTCAAACTAGTGAAGGGTAATATTAGGACTGATATTGGAAAATTCTTCTTCACATAAAGAGTGATCAAGACGTGGAATAAATTTCTGGATGGAGTAATGGAGGAATCATTTAAGAGACAATTGGATGCTACAATGGGGGACCGTTAGGCTCTCTCTGGATGGATGAATTCAAATGGGCTGAGTGGCCTTTCTCATCTGTAATTGTCTTGTGATTTTGTTTTTTCAGTTCTGTTAGTCTATCTAGTAGTTATCAAAACATACATAAAGTCAGACAAATCTGGCATCTCCCATACCTGTAGATGGCAGTGCTTGGAAGCACTTTCATTATTAAGTCTGGAAGAGTGGTTATTGAATCTCAGTAAATAGTGCCATTAATGGTGAGATCAGGCCCAGATTCAGAAAGCTAACAATGCGTAAGACTTTGCAGTTGCAGCCCCATTTGCCACAGACAGCCCAGGTGTAAAGTCTTTCATTTATAATATCTCTGCTTCATGGTCTGTATCCAACAGCATGGGGAAGCAGATTAGAGTGAGTTGTTTGGAAAATATTAATTTCCTAGTATAGGACTCTAAACCATTCATATTCCTGTTAAATTATTCAGGACCATAAACGTACGTGAGATTAGATTTACAGATCATAACTAGATTTTGAAAGCCGCAAAGGAAATTCCACACTGTGAGGATTCTTGAGCAAATCCCGTAACTTTCTATGCATTGTGTTTTTGTATATAAGGAAAGAAGATAATAGCAGAAAACAGATGAAATTGCAGTGTTGCTGACAACCATTATTTATGGATTTAAAACTGTAGAAACTAAGGACGTTTCTTCATGAAAATGTGCAATTTTGTGACTTTTCCTTTTCTTTTTCCCAAGATGCCAGAAAGTCCAGCACAGCACACTTTATTAAACATATTTGTACTTAATAGCTTATTGTTAATAAATTGTAAAAATTACCTTGGAAAAACATGTATTAATTACCATTGGAATCTACACTCATTAAATAACCACTGTATTTGGGGTGGAAAATGGACAGTGCAGCCTATCTGATTTTTCTTGGGTTGAAGTTATATACAAGTAGTACAATGGTGTATTTTGATATGATTTTATTAGTGTTTATTAAACTTTGATTGCACATTTGTAAATATTTTTTCAATGAAGAATGCTTTAAGACTACAGTTTTATGGACAGAAAGGGGCCAATTTCATCTTCAGATGTTTATTACTTCTACTTTGGCTTGCACTGCTTTAAGACCTGCCTGAATCACAGCTGTAAATAGCACTCAATTTTCTGATCTAACCTTATTTGCCTAATGATTCACAACTCCAGGTGCAAACTCAGCTGGGTCAAGGGAAGACATTACCGGTAAGAGAGGAAAATTGTGTGTTGACAAATTTAAAGGGATGGCGACAATTAAAGAGGACTGTCACAAGGAAAGGAACAAAAATTTAGAAAGCTTATGAAGAGCATGAAAAGGCATCTCAACCCGTGAGCAACCTTCGTCCAACCCGTCAGCAACCTTCGCCAAGGATGAAGGGGTAAAGGAATTAAGAAGTGGCAGAGAGGATGAGGGGAAAGCGCCCATACGTGCAAGCATGAGTCTACAGACAAGTGATGGTACAACCTTGCATTTGTCCTCCTCTTTGACGGCTGCTGAAGTTGAGGTGGTGCTGCATGAGATGCTTGTGAGGAGAGTTGCCCTCTTGTGTTACTCCATAGCACCGTCCCATTAATCAGCACTGCAGCATGGCTGCAAGAAAGTGTGGACAAGTTTCAGGCCACAGCTGAACAATACTGCCCCTGCACATGTACAAGCTCTATGCGGCACAGTACCCACAGGTATCATTGCAGCAGACGGTACAGCTTGGCATCTGCCCCTCTACTGATCCAGATCTTGAGAAGGCAGGTTCCCTCTGTTAATTCCGGGAAGGTTTGCCAGGACCAAAAGATATGGTTGATGGCATCGTGGACGGTGTGGCCAAACAGGCATCACTGGCTCTTGATCATCCTGGAATACCAACATGCTGTGTAAAGCATAACATGCTGTGAGTGGGATGCTTCTGAAGAACCTTTCAGTATAAGGGTTTGTCAGGAATTCACATTGCATTTTGTTGTTGTCAGCATAGTAGCTTAGAAATTCGATCGCACCCAAAAATATGTTGAGAAGTGCTTCCTTCCTTCTGCAGCCAGAATGCACCTCCCCTTTAATAGGTGTTGGCTGCCTTTAAGTGGCGTCAGAGACACCTGATACCCGGCACCCCAAACAGGTGTGCAGCCAATGAATAACGCGGGTAGCACTGGCTGTACGCCCGACTCATTATAATGAACTCAAAGCAAGAATATTATGTGCTACCTGGGACAACACTATAAGAGGCGTTGGTGAGGGGTCCTTCCTGCCGGTTAGTCCCATGTGCTACTGGGCAAGTTCAGCACGTGGCGAGTCATGTGCTGGGGCATATTAAAATTGCAAATAAGTCCTGCAAGAGGTGCAGGACCATAATTTAAATAAGATATTCAGTTTTTAACGTAATTCCGACGGGCGCTCAAGATGCCAATGGAGTTGCCTACGCCAATATGGCAGGCAGCGTATTTCCGGCTCGTAATAAGTGTGCGCTTCCTGCTTGCCATATTGGAGACTTAGGCACCCGTTTAGGGCTCGAAAAATGGGCAGGGTGCCATCCAATTTCTAGTCCAGTATGTAATCTGGGAAGTCAACAGGAATTAATACTGTTTCCAACAGACTTTTATAAATCAAACTGATCTTCCATTTCAGTGCAATTATTTTATCAGCGCCCTGGACAAAATACTAAATGGGCTGAGGCCAATATAATCTTAATTCACAAAAAGTAAAACTATTAAATTTAGATTATTAAAATATCAGAGTGATGTTATTCAAAAGAATTTTACTTCAAATTACTAATAAAACTATACAAGATTGATCAAAAAGAAATACCGCACATATTATTCAGTTGAATTCTATTGATGAGGGATCATCCAAGTAAGGTACAAGCAGTGCTTAAAGTAGGTTTATCCAAGCCCCACGACTTATTTAGATGTCAGGTCAGGCTGTTCTCCTAAAGAGGAAATTGATTATTTGTCCCCTATGCACAGTCAGGCCCAAAGCCAGAATTGTGTCTCAATAGTCATAGGGCTATCTATCGGTTGGAAAACTACTCTATTCATATTACATTTATACAACAAGGAGTTTTCTTAGACAGGCAGGAAAAAACAGTGCCATGCCAAGAGAAAAATATGGCTAGCACCCTCCTTCCCCTCTAGACCTGTCACAATCAGCCGAGCTTCCCTGCTGCCGCTCCTGGACGGGACACTCGCTCGCAAGGTTGCATTCCCGCCTGGTAGTGAAAATCAACCCTTAGATTCAGCAAGGCTTTTGATATCATGATGCGCAAGCAAATAGTTCATAAGGAAGGGAGGCATGGAATAGGAAGCAAGTTTCTGAGGTGGACTGAAAATTGGCTAAACCAGAGAAAGCAAAGTGTAAAGATATATGGATATGAGATGGTGGGTTGAAGAGTGACAACTGGCATTTAATGTGATCAAATGCCATGTAATGAGATGGGGAAGGGAATTAACAGTGGAGCCCTGAAATTCTGATAAGGGCCAAGCTGGAATGCCAGTGGTTCTCTGTATTGGGGGTTGGTAAATGGGGCAGAATCTGGTTCTGGCAGGATTCTGCTACCAGAAAGCCATTTTCCATTGGGGGGAGCAATGGGCGGATCTTCTGCCTGCCCCCCTCAACAGGTGGAATGTCTGGAGGACTGCCTGGGCGACCCTGGAATTCTGCCCTGCACGCCCTTATAAGGACCCAATGGAACTCTCACAGGCTCTTCCGCAAACGGTAGTTGATGCTAGCTCAATTATTAATTTTAAATCTGAGATTGATAGATTTTTGTTAGCCAAAGGTATTAAGGGATATGGGGCTAAGGTGGGTTTATGGAGTTAGGTCACAGATCAGCCATGATCTCATTGAATGGTGGAACAGGCTCGAGGTGCCAAATGGCCTACTCCTGTTCCTATGTCCCTGTGAGCTGAGAGCTGGTCTGAACCCAGCTGAGGTCTCATAGAACACCTAAAACCTTCACGTAGAAAGGTAATTCATCCCAGAGCAGCTTCCGGCCACTCTGCTATGTGCTGGTGGATCAGGGCACATGAGAATGAAGTACCCTTGCAAGCACTGGCGACCTGCCCCGACTGTACCACTGGCATTGTCCCCGCAACTTGGGATGGAGTCTAGGACTTCAGGCATTTGTGCATTTACTGCCCTCTCCGCTGCACTTCCACCAGCGATTGGGCTGATAGGAATTTCAGTTGCTGGGGGTATGAGCTAAACGCTGCCAATATTGATATCCATTACACCTCATCAATGCCTGGAGTAGAACATACCACACAATTAGATGGAAATAAGTTCCGTCCAATTTCCATCTATTTTTCGCCCAGTTTAAATTTCCAATCAGACCTGGGGCGGGTGTTGGAAGATCCTGACTGAAGCAGGGGGTTGGCTTTTTTATCTTATGCAAAAGGGGTCATGCAAGGCCCAAGCTCCATTTCCTGGCCTGCAGGCATGCTGGGTGCCAAGTCTAATGCATTCCCTGAAAAATATCCAGGGGTTGCTGGAAAAGACCTTCAGACTTCATTTTTGGACCATTTTTGTTCATTTATTTGTATTTTTTTCCTGCTGGCACTTAGGCCTTAATCAGCCTTTCGTCAGTAATTCACTTGGGGGTTCTACTGACCGGCCATCGTAACTTTGACAGTAGATCGATAGAAACCCATTTACGTGTCTCTCCCGGGTTTCTGCTGATCTTTCACCAAAGTTATCATCAGGCTGATCAGGAGGACCCCCCCCCCCAGGAAACTATCGGCAATTTGTGTCAGTTGTTTCTAATTATTTATTTTTTTGTCCCCTTTACTGGCACCGATGGGTTTCCCATTGGAAATCCTCCAAATGTGTCCAACAGAAGAGAATGGCCTACAGAGTAGTGCAAGGCAAATTAGACTGTCCAAAAGGTTCTCTCACCCTCCTACCAGCACCCAGACTCCTGAATCTGCAGAGAGAGGTGAAATGGCCACACTTCGACAGACATAATGCAGGGGGAGGCTCCTCTTCCCAGTGGAAGCTGCGCTAGCAGACCCACTGTGGCATCATTATAATATATGAATGCCGACCTGTTATGCTGAATGGTTCTTCTGAAGCACGCCAATCACAGCACGCCATGCTTCACATGGTATTACATGAAAGAAGGCATACTAAGTGATCAAAGCCAGTAAGTCCTGATTGGCTGCGCCTGCCAAAATGCCACCAAGCATTTCTGCAAGCCATGGAAACCTACTTGACAATGACCATGGCAACCTGACTCCTCAGAGTCTGGGTTAGCAGGCAGCCAGGTGCAGAGCTGTGTAGCACAGTGCTGACATATGGAAGGATAATAACAGTCAGTTGTGGCCTGGAATTTGGCTGTACCTCTCTGTATGCATGTTGCAATGCTGAGGTATGGGAATGGAGTGGCATAGAGGTCAGCCCTCTTCGCAAGCACCTCCTGTAGCACCCCCTCGGCTTCAGCAATCATCAAAAATGGAAAAAGTCAGGAGTGTGATGGAATACTCTCCACTTGCCTGGATGAGTGCAGCTCCAACAACACTCAAGAAGCTCGACACCATCCAAGACAAAGCAGCCCACTTGATTGGGACCCCATCCACCACCCTAAACATTCACTCCCTTCACCACCGGCACACCGTAGCTGGAGTGTGTACCATCCACAGGATGCACTGAAGCAACTCGCCAAAGTTTCTTCGACAGCACCTCCCAAACCCGCGACCTCTACCATCTAGAAGGACAAGGGCAGCAGGCACATGGGAACAACACCACCTGCACGTTCCCCTCCAAGTCACACACCATCTCGACTTGGAAATATATCGCCGTTCCTTCATCGTTGCTGGGTCAAAATCCTGGAACTCCCTTCCTAACAGCACTGTGGGAGAACCTTCACCACACGGACTGCAACAGTTCAAGAAGGTGGCTCACCATCACCTTCTTATGGGCAATTAGTATGGGTAATAAATGCCGGCCTTGCCAGCGACACCCACATCCCATGAATAAATAAAAAGAAAGGGATGCTGGTCTGCTCTGTCACTTGTCTGCAGACTTATTCCACCCAGGATTCCCGTTTCCTTCATTGTTGTCTACCACTTTTTAATTATCTTCTCCTTCATCTTGATGAAGGTTGTTCATGGGGTTGAGATGCTTTTTGAGACTAACCAAAATTTTGTCCCCCTATTGTGACACAACCCCTTAATTATTTCCACCTCTTTAAATTTTACTCACACACAGTTTTTCTTTCCCACTATTTATCTCCTCCTCAGACCTGTCTGAGTCTGCAGCTGTTGCTGCGAATAATTATACAAATGAGTTTACACTGAGTGCCACTTGCACTTGACCTTTCAGGCAGGATTTGCATCATTCAGAACCGATTTAGATCTGAAGGCAAAAATCAGCCCCAATAGCTCTAGGCTACAGGACATAACAAAGGACAGGACACACTGGGGTAGATCTTGACTTTGTGCGATAGTGTAAACGGGTGATAGCGAATCGGCAGCCTGTTTCACATCTCTCCCGATTTTTATTTCCATTGTCCTCAATTGAAATAAAAGTCAGGAGAGGTGCAAAACGGGCTACCGACTCGCTATCATCCGTTTTACGCTGTCGCACAAAGTCAAGAGCAAACCCACTGAAACCAACAGTGCACTGTGCAGCAGCTGTAAGGGAAGATAACCAGATCATGGGATGTACAGCAAGATAGACGGAGCACAAATCCCAGTAGGTGATAAGTCTGTACCAGGCTCTGGTACGACCACACCTGAAAAACAGTATAAAATTCTGATCGACATACCATAGCAAGGATATTTGGGCAGTGCAGGCAATACAGAACGTGGCAACCAAACTGATATCTAGCTTAAAACATTGAGGCCTATGGTGCGATTCTGGAGCGGCGCCATTGCACGCACCTAATGGCAGGACCACAGCAAATTAGTCCACCGGCTTCACTTTTTTATGACCGGAAAACTGAGGCTGCCAGCCCAGAGGCAGCTCACCGGCCGAGATCATCAACAGAGTCTGGGAAGGGTTAGGCAATTGGGAGGGGGGCAAGTGTTGGCCAGCAGCAGTTCTCCTGCTTCTCCCTGCTCCACAATAAGGTAAGTAAAAACGTTAAAATTTACCTTTCAGGTGGCAGCTCCAGAGGTGCCTTCAAGGCTGCTAAGCGCCTGAAGAAACGACATATGCTGTGGTCAGCCGCAATCAAACTTTGCAAAGGGGGCCTCAAACAAGCGTTAGGCCCCCTATTTACATATGCAAAGGGCCTAACCCCCGTTTCAGATGCAAGAACTGGCCAGCTACAGAGAAGCCCTAACCAACATGACGGACAATGCACTTCTGGCACAGAATGAGCATGTGCATGCTGCCTGCCATATTGGACACTCAGGCACCCATTTTATGACTTTAAAACGGGTGCAGCGTGATCCAATTTCTAGGCCTTGAGCTATGAGATGTGAGTGAAGACCCTGGAATCATTTACTCTGGAGAAGATATGGCTTAGGGGAGATATTTTTCAAGTACTTAAGATCCTTAACAAAATAGGTTAATTGAACCCTGAAAATATGTTTGCGATTGCCACAAACTTAGAAAGGGCAGTTTAGATATACCTACTTTACACAGAGCATGGTGAACATTTGGAATGGACTGCCCATGGAGTGAGTGGAGGCAGATAATGTGGAAATATTTAAGGGAGAATTCGATAAACATTTCAAAGAGTGGGTTATTGAGTGATACCAGCTTTTGGTACCAGCCAAATCGAATACAGAGTCTTTTATGGTCCTGTATTTTCCTATGTTCCTACTCCTGAACCAACGTAGCCAGCATAGAATCATAGAATCGTTACAGCATAGAAGGACGTCATTCGGCTCATCGAGCCTGTGCCGGCTCTTTGTAAGAGCAATACAGTTAGTCCCATTACCCTGCTCTTTCCCTGTAGCCCTGCAAATTTTTTCCCTTCAAATATTTATCCAATTCCTTTTTGAAAGCCATGATTGAATCTGCATCCTCCACCCTTTCAGGCAATGCATTCCAGATCATAACTACTTGCTGCGTAAAAAAGATTTCCTCACATCACCGTTGGTTCTTTTGCCCATCACCTTAAACCTGTGTCCTTTGGTTTGCGACCCTTTCATCAATGGGAACAGTTTCTCTTTATTTACTTTATGTAGACCAGTCATGATTTAGAACACGTCTATCAAATCTCGTGTCAACCTTCTCTGCTCTAAGGAGAACAACCCCAGCTTCTCCAGTCTATCCACATATCTCAAGTCCCTCATCCCTGGAACCATTCTAGTAAATCTTTTCTGCACCCTCACTAAAGCCTTCACATCCTTCCTGAAATGCGGTGCCCAGAATTGGACACAATGGGCTCGATGTTACCAGGGCTGCGGGTTCGCAGCAGGGGGGCTATTGGGCGCGTGGGTAATGCACCCGGCGAAATCAGTCTGACCCCCGCGCGATCGCAGCCTAATTGGATCCACTTACCTGGTCTTCCGGGTTCCCCACTGCTGATCTGCGCGTTGGGCGGGCTGCGCATGCGCAGTAAGCTCTGTCAGCTGGAGGAGCTCTATTTAAAGGGGCAGTCCTCCACGGACAGATGCTGCAACAAATAGCAAAAATTACAGCATGGAGCAGCCCAGGGGGAAGGCGCTCCCAGTTTAATGATGCTTCACTGCAGGTATCATTGGATGGGGTGAGGAGGAGGGGGAGGATAGAGATCTTCCCCCCGATGGGCCGGAGGGAAGCGGCCTGCCTCTGCCACCAGGAAGGCCTGGCTCGAGTTGGCAGAGGAGGTCACCTGCACCACCAACATATTGCCCACCTGCATACAAAGCAGGAGGCGCTGCAATGACCTAAGTAGGTCAGCCAAAGTGAGTACACTTACTCATTCCCCTACACTCCGTCTGCCACATCACCGCCCCCACCCCACATCTCCTTCTGCACTGCCAACACTACTCTGTCACATCACCCCTCATACCAACTCAAAGCTCATCCTCATCTTACCTGCACTTACTCACCTCGCCAGTACTCATCCCACCACTACCACTCAACCCAATCCTCATACAATTTCATGGCTCTATCTCACACTCACCCTCTCATGCATCTCTTTCACAGTCAGCCTCACTCAACCTGCCACTACCTGTGCTGCAGCCACAGCGCATGCATCACATATGTGCAGTAGGCAGCGTAAGACAAACGTGTCGTGAGCATGAAGGGGATGCACAAGGGTGTTTGAGGGTTTGTCATGGTTTTTACTTATATTGAATTTCTGACCAACTCACATTACATATTATATTGGCACCACTACTGCCACGTCTTTGCGAATCTTGTTTGGTTTGTGCAATAATGCCCTTTCCTGAGGATCACAATGAAGACCCACAACTGATGCCACCCATTGTGTCACTGCAGAGTGGGTGTAGGTGTATTTGCAGGGCTCTTTTGTGCAGACGACTGAGAGACGTCGGCGATGTCCCCGGTGGCACGCTGGAAGGATGCGGAGGAGAAGTTGTTGAGGGCAGTGGTGACTTTGACAGCGACAGGTAAGAAGATGGTGCTCGGGCCAACCGGGAGCAGCTCGGCATGAAGGAGGCTGCAGATGTCCACGACTACATGTCGAGTGACTCTTAGCCTCCGTGTGCACTGCTGCTCAGAGAGGTCCAGGAAGCTGAGCCTCGGTCTGTGGACCCTGTGGCGAGGGTAGTGCCCTCTGCGACGCATCTCTCTCTGCGGTTGCCCTCCCTCCTGCTGTGCAGGTGGATGTGTCACAGCACTGTGTTGTGGAGCTCCACATGTCAGAGGTGGACGGCGTGGCCGGCGAGGCTGGTGATGCTGTTCGCCCTCCGAGGAGGTCATGATTGCAGCTACGGCGGTCCCCATCCGGAAGATGTACATTTGAGGGGGTCCGCAAGGTAGGTACATGTGTCTGGACCCCGGGGTAAGTGTGCAAGTTGGTGAATTTTCTTGTCAGGAGGAGGGTGGTGGAGGCCAAACTTTGTCCCAAGTGACAGAGTGGCCTCCTGCAATGAGTGAGGGTCTCCCCCTACACCTGTCAAATGGTACTTTGCAGCTGCCACAGGCTGATGGCTGCAACACGTTCATTTCAACTGGGAGTGTTTCCCCCAGTATGGGAAACAGTCCCAGTTGTATCTAAAATCCCACCCTCCTGACATATTCCCTTAATCAGGTCTGTTAATGACCTGAAATACCTAAGTAAATATTGTTAAGTGGCACCCCGCCGGCTTTAATTGCCTGCGGGAGTCCCACATGCGGGGGCTGCGCGTGCACGTCGGCACGTGTGTGGGGACCCGGAAGTGGGCGGGTTGGAGCCGCGCTCCCGACCCCCTCCGGGATTCTCCGATTTTCGGAGCTCCCCCACCAGGAACGCACCCGATAGCAGGTGCTAAAATAGAGCCCAATACTCCAGATGTGGCTGAACGAGTGTTTTATAAAGGTTCATCATAATTTCCTTGCTATTGTACTCTATGCCAGTGTTTATAAAGCTCAGGATCCCGTATTCTTTTTTAACCGCTTTCTCAACCTGTCCTGCCACCTTCAAAGATTTGTGCACATATACCCCTAGGTCTTTCTGTTCCTGCACGCCTTTTAGAATTGTACCATATTGCCTTTCCTCATTCTTACTTCCAAAATGTATCACTTCACACTTCTCTGCTTTAAATTTCATCTGCCATGTATTCGCCCATTCCACCTGTCTATGTCCTCCTGAAGTCAATTACTATCCTCCTCACTGTTTACGACACTCCCAAGTTTTGTGTCATCTGCAAATTTTAAAATTGTGCCCTGTACACACAAGTCCAAGTCATTAATATATATCAAAAAAAGCACTGGTCCTAATACCGACCCCTGGGGAATTTCGTATCCATGCTGCCACTGCCCCTTTTATTCCATGGGATTCAATTTTTCTGACAAGCCTGTTATGTGGCACTTTAATCAAATGCCTTTTGAAAGTTCATATACACAACGTCAACCGCGTTGCCCCCATCAACCCTTTCTGTTACCTCATCAAAAAACTTAATCAAGTTAGTTAAACACGATTTGCCTTTAACAAATCTGTGCTGGCTTTCCTTTATTAATCCATACTTGTCCAAGTGACTATTAATATTGTCCGAGATTAACATTTCTATAAGCTTCCCCACCACCGAGGTTAAACTTGGCCTGTAGTTGAATAATTCCTGCAATAGGTTTGCCTTCCTTGTCAGCATGCCTCCAGCATGTCCCATGGTTCTATCCTAATCCCCCTTTTATTTCCTATATATATGCTGCCTCTCAGAGATATTGGGGGTGAATTTCTCCAGAGATCTCCTGCTCATCTACCCTAAAACCCAGGAGAAAGAGCATAAACAGCGTTTACACCATTTTCCTAGAGTTTCCGCAACTCTTTTAGCAAAGTTACGATGGATGAGTGGCAGAACCCCTGTGAGGCTCAGTCATGGGGGGTCGGACATCGGCGGGGGGTGGGTGGGGGGGGGTCCGAGCTCCTGGGGGGGCATTGGGGATTGTTGGAGGGAGGTGTCGGAGATCGTGGGGGGTGGGGGGTGGTTGAAGATCATGGGAGGGGTCAGAGATCGTGGATCGTGGGGGGTGGGCGGGAGACTGTGGGGGGGGGGGTCAGAGATCGTGGTGGAGTCGGACATGGGGGGATTGGAGATCGTGACGGGTTTAGAGATCATGGGGGGGTCGGACAAAGGGGGGGTCAGAGATCGTGGGGCGGGGGGTAGGACATGGGTGTGGGGGGGAATGTTGGTCGATTGCCTGTGTGGGATCATGGCAGGTAGGCTTGTTGGGGCTTGGAGGAAACACTCCTGCTCCTCCTGGCCCACAAGCAGTGCAATAAAGGCACTCACCTGCTGATCTGGGCCTTCTCGCCTACTCTTACATGATGTGAAGCAGAAAGCCTGGGAATTCCAGCCCACAAGAGTTAAAAATAAAAAACCTATTAAAATGGAGGCCCGCAGCCTCCTTAAATGATCTCACTGACCAACCCTCCTCCTGAGAGCGGGTTGGTCACCCGCCCCTCGACTCGCCTCCATTAAAACCGGAAGTGGTCGAGTTGGGGTCGGGTTTTACTCTTCTACAATTTTTACCTTCCCACCCACCCTCAACTCACCTATTCGTGGGGATAAAATTTACCCACTGATTTTAGTCATTAATCAACAATGTGTCCACTTAGTGACCTTGGAGTGCATGTCCACAGATTCCTGAAGGTAGCAGGACAGGTAGATAAGGTGGTTAAGAAGGCGTACGGTATACTTTCCTTTATTAGCCAAGGCATAGAATATAAGAGCAGGGAGGTTATGCTAGAGCTGTATAAAACACTAGTTAGGCCACAGCTTGAGTACTGCATACGGTTCTGGTCACCACATTACAGGAAAGATGTGATTGCGCTAGAGAGGGTACAGAGCAGATTTACGAGGATGTTGCCAGGACTGCTTGATTTTAGCTATGAGAAAAGATTGGATAGGCTGGGATTGTTTTCTTTGGAACAGAGGGGGCTGAGGGGAGATTTAATTGAGGTATATAAAATTATTAGGGGCCTAGATAGAGTGGACAGGGATGACCTATTTTCCTTAGCAGAGAGCTCAATAACCAGGGGGCATAGATTTAAAGTAATTAGTAGAAGGATTAGAGAGGAGTTGAGGAGAAATTTTTTCACCCAGAGCGGGGTGGGGGTCTGGAACTTGCTTCCTGAAAGGGTGGTTGAGGCAGAAACCCTCATCGCATTTAAAAAGTATTTGGACATGCACTTGAAGTGCCGTAACCTACAAGGTTACAGACCAAGAGCTGAAAAGTGAGATTATAGCTCTTTCTCAGCCGGCACACACACGATGGGCCGAATGGCCTCGTTCTGTGCCGTAAATTTCTATGATTCTATCATAATCTCATACCTGAGCCAGGCAGGTCTGCAGTACTCCAGCTGTTGGTAATTTGCCAGCTCATTGAATAGGATGGTACTATCAGCACAAAGCAGTTTGAAGCTTACTATAGCGCTATGCTGGCGAGCTGCACAATTTTAGCTGGTTACAGTGCTATTTTTGTTTGGATGACAAATTTTTCAGCTTTACACTACAACATTTAAACTGTTTTTCAGCTATAAACTACAAACATTTACATCTGTGTGAGGTCAGCTGTTTAATACCATTATAGATCAATTCAATGCAATTATTGATTACAAAGGATCGTGTCACTTCAATTGATGAATTACAGTGGATGAATGGCAGACCATAAATTGTTGCTAATCTTCTCAAAGAAAGAAAACTGAGTTCAAAAGGCATATGGTCCCTGTGGTACTGGAATGACTATACTTCAATTAATATTAAAGAACAGCATCTTCAAACACAAAGGCAGTTTTCTCTGAAGTCTTTTTTTTGTTGTGTCTTTTACTAAAGGGAGAAGTAACTATGAAGCTTGAGAACAGTGGAATAGTTCTCAATATTGGCCATGGGTTTGCTTGTGTGCTGTGTGTATTGGGCAAGAGGGACCTGTTTATCAGGGAGGTGGGGGAGGGAACCCACATCCACAGTGGTAAACCTGCTGCCATAGATGGCACAAATTAGAGCAAAATTCATGGGACTGTAGGCTGACACTGCAGCAGCAGTATGATCAGCAACAGATTGTTATCTGTACAGTGCAAATAATTATCAAAACTTGCTTTAATCCTTTAATCCATATCAGTCCCATAATCTCAGCTCTGGTTTTATTGTGTTGAAAAAAGATCTCAGCCTTCCTGCTCATCAGCTCTGTCAGAAGCAGTGCAGTGCTGTAGTTACCTTGTTCCAGTTTATCTGCCCTGCTCTCAACCTTGCTGTTTGAAACCTGCACACAACACTCTGCTCAATACAACATGCGTAATGGGGCATTTTATTTCAGTGGTCCAATAGTGGTCAGGCACGTACTGACAGGTGTAGGCCTGAAATATCTGTGAGTGTTGTTAACAATTGTTTCTTTGCACATCGTGTTGGAGAAAATACTAAGGAAAATCATTCACTGGACTTAATCCTTAGCCGTTATCCTGAGTTGGTATCAGACCTCCCTATGGGGGAACATCTGGGCAACAGTGATCATAACATCATCAGATTTAAGTTGATGAGCCAAGATACTGCTACAGATAATTTAATGCTAGTGCTAGATTACAGGAGAGAAAAAATGAGAGAAGATTTGCATAAGGTTGATTGAGGGATGCTAGTAGGTGGGCATAACTGCAGTATAGACAAAAAATGGAGTGCTTTTAAAAACATATGGACAAAGAAGCCATGCGTGTCCCTTGGAATAAAAGGAGGTATCCGTTCGTCCATTGTGTTCTGCCCTAGGACAGGTCATAACTTAAATCTCACACATGAGATTCTTCAGCCACTTATGTGCTTATGTAGTTTTCTGTTGCCTTCCTCACAGTTTTTATCTTTCAAGTACTGCTGCATCCAAAGAAATTGACCAAGATGGTCCACCTACCTGTTACGATAGGGGGTGGGGGGTAACGCAGCCATTAGACACAGGTACCCCTGCTGGATGGAAACCCTTTATTCAGAGCTGACACTCTCGTCTCCATTTGTCAGGGTTGGGGTCCCAAACCCAACCTTTCTAACTCTGGGTCAGGAATACCACTACTGAGCTAGTGGTCACTTTGTCCGGACACGAGTATCCCGCTGGATGCCAACCCAGTATTTTAGAGACCATGTTCTAGTCTCCGCTTGCCAGGGTGGTCTGGAGTGGAGCTTGAACACTTCACCTTCTGACTCAGTGGCGGGACTGCTACTACTAAGCCAAAGGCTCACTCAAGGAGGGTTTATAGTAAAGCAAAACCAAAATGGCTTAATGGCGATGTTCAAAGACTAAAGCAGAAGTATTTTACTAGATATAAGAAAGAAAGCTCTCAAGAGAATAGGAAAAGGTGTAAGACTTATTTGCAAGCAACAAAATCTGCTATCCGATTGATCAAAAGAACAATATAAAAAGAGGATTGTGGACAGGTGTAGCAGTGATAGTTTTAGTAATGTTAGGAGTCACAGAGTGATCAAGGACCTCATTGGGCTTTCAAGAGATTCTGTAGGGCAGATTTGGATGGAGTCCCAAGATGTAGCTGAGGTATTAGATGATTACTTTTCATCTGCTTTCACTACTGAAGATGATGCCGAATTGCCTATGCTGATGGATGGAGGTGATGCTAAAATAAAATCTGTGGAAATAGTCCTGGTTAGGATTAGGGCTCATAAGGCAGATCAGTCCTGATGGTATTCACCCAACAGTACTAAAAGAAATGGTGGCGGTGTTATGCCAGCTATTGGCTCACATATTTTATAACTTGTTGAGGTCTGAGATTGTTCCAATGGACTGGGGAGAGGCCCATGTGGTGTTTATGTTTAAGAAGAGTCATGAGTCAGAAATTGGGATTGCTAGGCCAGTTAGTTGGACTTCAGTTATAGGCAAGTTGCTATAAGGAATTATTAGAAATGCATTGTACAATCATTTGGAATGGGCAGAAGTTATTAGGGAATGTCAATATAGCTTTTGGAAACAGAGTTCCTATCTCATCATCTTAGTCAACTTTTTTGAAGAGGTCACAAAGTTGGCAGATGATGGTAACGTCATTGATACTGCGGTGGTGAAATTGGCTTCGGTGAAAGTACGAATCAAATGATAGCGAATCAGTAGCCTATTTTACACCGCGTTCAATTTTCTTAATCATTGAATATAATGGAAAAGAAAATGAGGTGCAGTGTAAAACGGGCTGCCAATGCATGGTCACCCATTTTACACTTTCACCGAAGACCAATTTCACCGCCTTTGCATCTTGATTTTCAAATGCCTTCGATGAAGTGCCACACCGAAGGTTGCGTCCTATGAGATTGGAGAACAGACTTTAAATTGGATAATAAATTGGTTGCATTCATGTAATTATTAATGGTAGCAGCTCCGCATGGGGTCTGGTCTTTAATGGAGTCCTACAGGACTCTGTGTTTGAACTCATGTGCTTCACCATCTTTATCAATGATTTGGATTAAGGAATTGTGGAATCATTTATTAGTTTGCTTTTGACACAATTGTGTGCAAGAGCGAGGTCTTCAGACAAAATAAATACATTGCAGGCTGATCTAGATGCATTAGAGGAATGGACACATGTGTGGCAGATGTCCTTCAATGTGGTTAAATGCAGCATGGTGAATTTGGGCTGGGGTAATTCCAGGCACATGTACACCATGGAAGGTTAACTGCTTAAAGCTTCAGATCAGGAGTGTGACCTGATGGTCGTAGTTCACAAAATATTGAAGGTTTGTAACCAGTGTCATGAGGTTGTAGAGAAAGCAAATGGGGTATTAAGGAGTTTAGCTACAACAGTTAAGTAGAAAACTAGAAATACAATACTTTACTTGTATAAGCCCTTGGCAGGGCACATTGAGAATACTGTGCCCAGTTTTGATCCCATCACATGGTGAGGGATGCCAAGGCCTTAGAGAATTCCAGAGGAGTGTTACCAGAATGATACCTAGTCTTACAGCTCATAGTTATCAGGATTGAATTGGGCTTGGATTGAACTCAGCTTTTTTCACTAGAGAACCATAGACTTTGGGGGAACGACTTGGGTCTTTAAAATGAAGAAGGTAATAGTTTCTGTTCAGGTGAATAGATTATGTGAGCTCGATAGGGAGGGGGGAGGACTAGGAGACTTCTGTACAAAATGCAAAAACATAGATGTATATCAGCTGCCAGAAATACTTCTTTTATCAGAGAGTCATTGATCTCTGCCAGAATGTAAGTGAGTATGGATTTGATACAGGCCTTCAAAAGAGAGCTGGACAAATTCCTGCAAGTGGAAGACATTTTGAGTTATAGAAGTCAGGTGGGTTAGCTATGACTATTGATATCTGCTACTGCAGTTTCCTGGAGCTTGCCTGGCTATTTCTGAGGTTTGCAGAGAAGTTTCCCAGAGTTTTTTCTCTGTTTTTTGTCCCCACCAGCAGATTGCTTGACTAGAGAGAGATGGGGTGGGCTGCTAGTCTACGAAGATTGCACCATGTCTGGACAAGACAGGCTGGATGGGCCAGTTGGTCTTTTCCTGCCCTTCTTTTTCATATGTTGTGTAGCTTGAAGCAGACAATGATGACCTTGGAGACCCTTATGAGCTTGTACAGTAAGCAGCCCCCTAATTGTTGAGGCATCTGAAGTGCTGCAGCAAGATACCAATGGTGTGCTCCATAATGATCCTGGAAGGTGCAGTCCAAGGTTGCCACAATGGTGGCATTAGCTAGGGTGTAGGGAGTAGCCTTGGTCCCAGGGGACCAGTCCTTCCAGTCTGCCTTCACTTTCAAATAATCCTGACGTAGATGATTGCCTTAAAATGAAACTGATCAGCTGCACGTCGATGGAGTAGAAACTTTTCTGTTCATGCAAACCATTACACTGTACTTAGGGGCACACATGGCCATATAGTTCCCATCAGTGACCCCCTGCACTTTGCAAAGTCAAACTGTAAGATGAAATGGGATAAATGTGTTAAGTTTGTTCAGTGGGAAGAGAGATGAAGGTGTTGTCCCTGCTGAACAATGCATCAGTCATCTGTTTCATACATCTGTGGACAGCAAATTGGCCAATACTGTAGATGTCTCCTGTGGTAGCTAGGAAGGAACCAGAGGTATAACTGTTGAGCTCATTGGTCACCTTGACTACTACTGGCAGTTACTAGAATCTATTCTTGGGGACAGAGTGACTGAGCACTTGGACAACCATGAACTGATCAGAGAGAGCCAGCATGGATTTGTAAAGGGTAAGTCATGTCTAATGAACCTTGTTGAATTTTTTGAGGAGGTAAGTAATGTGGTAGATAATGGAGTGTCTGTGGATGTTATTTATACAGACTTCCAGAAACCATTTGATAAGGTTCCACATAAGAGACTGCTAACAAAAATGAGAACATATGGAATTGGAGGCAACCTATTGACATTGGTAGAGAATTGGTTAGTAGGTAGGAGACAGAGAGTAGGGATAATGGGTATGTACTCCAATTGGCAGGATGTGATTAGTGGTGTCCCCCAGGTATCTGTACTCGGGCCTCAGCTTTTCACTATATTTATAAATGACTTAAATGAAGGAATAGAGAGCCATAAATCCAAGTTCGCTGAAGATGCTAAGTCAGGTGGCACAGTAAATAGTGCAGATGGGAGCAGAAAGTTGGGAGCAGAAAGTTACAAAGGGACATTGATAGATTAAGTGAGTGGGCAAAACTGTGGCAGATAGAGTTCAAAGTGGGGAACTGTGAGGTCATCCACTTTGGACCTAAGAAAGATAGATCAGAGTAGTTTCTAAATGGTGAGAAGCTAGAAACTGTGGAAGAGCAGAGAGATTTAGGGGTCCAAGTACAGAAATCACTAAAAGCTAGTGGATAGGTACAAAAAATAATTAAAACATTAATGGAATGTTAGCCTTTATCTCAAGTGGGGGGGGGGGTGGGGGGTGGAATACAAAGGGGTGAACGTTATGTTAGTTACATAAAGCTTTGGTTAGACCCCATTCAGAGTATTGCGTTCACTACTGGGCACTGCACTTCAGAAATTTGTTTAAGATGATTTGAGAGGTTAATGGGGTAGTCCAAAACAACAGAGCAAAACCTTAACATTAGAGCTAGGCCCTTCAGGGGTGATGTCAGGAAGCAGTTCTTCACACATAGGGTAGTGCAAATCTGGAACTCTCTCTCTCAAAAAGCTGCTAAGGCTGGTTCAATTGAAAATTTCAAAACTGAGATTGTTAGGTTTTTGTTAGGCAAAGGTATTAAGGGATATGGAACCAAGGCGGGTAAATGGAGTTAAGATACAGATATTTTCAGTTTCTACGGGCTCAATTTTCAAATGAAAGCAGGGGAGGGGGGCAGCGAAAATCGGTAACATCCCGAGCTCCAACCCGCCGACTTCTGCGTTTCACACAGACATATCTGTGTGCACTTGCGGTTCTGAAATCCAGATGTCCCACCAGCAATTAAAGTCAGCGGGCTGATATTTAAAGAAGCAAATGTTCCTCATTGAGGTACTTAAGGTGCTTTATTTGTTACATAGAAGGTAGTTACAACGTTTTTCAACGTACCTGGGCTGCTTTCCCACGGCTTCAGATTCACGCCTGGTGAAACCAGACATGTAGGGCCGGATCAGGCAAAAATGAACAAAATAAATTAAATAAAATAACATTTCACAAAGTTAAAAAATAAATAAACCTACCTTTCAAATGATGACACCTGCACCCCCCCGCTCCACCTGCACCCCCCGCTCCGATGTCCGATGTCTCACCCTCCCGATGTCTCTTCTCTGATGTCTCACCCCCCAATGTCTCACCCCCCAAGGCCTCTTCTCTGATGTCTCATCCCCCGATGCCTCTTCTCTGATGTCTCACCCCCCGATGTCTCACCCCCCGATGTCTCATCCCCCGATGCCTCTTCTCTGATGTCTCATCCCCCGATGTCTCACCCCCCGAGGCCTCTTCTCTGATGTCTCATCCCCCGATGTCTCTTCTCTGATGTCTCACCCCCCGATGTCTCCCCCCCGACGATGTCCGATTTCCCCCCCATCTTTGTGTCCCTCCCATCTTTGTCCCCCCCCCCGATCTTTGACCCTCCTACCTCCCACTCTCTGCTCACTTGGTGTTGCAGTTCCTTCGACAGCCAGCCTGTCAATCTGGCTAGCTGCCAGTTGCGAAACCCAGAAACAAGATTAATGAGCATCATCTACCTCGCGATCGCGTGGGGAAAGGTAATTTTTTTTATTCAGGTTTGTCGCGTGCCCGTTGACCCCCCCCCCCGCCACCCCTGCTGCAATCCCACCACCCTTTTTAAAATTGAGCCCTACATGTTTTTCTATTACATCTTTGAGTGAAGATTCCATTATCTTTCCTACCACCGACGTTAAGCTAACTGGTCTATAGTTCCCTAGACTTATTTTATCGCTCTTTTTTAAATATAGGAATAACATTAGCTGTCCCGCAGTCCTCTGGCACTATACTGTTTTCTAATGAATATTTCTTTCAGTATGCACGGATGTAATCCATCTGGACCAGGAGTTTTATCCTCTCTAAGTTTATCAATTAACTAGTTCATCAATTATCTCCCTAGTTTCTAAATTAAATGGTACAATTTTAAACTGGGTGCAGGAACAGAAAGTCCTGGGGGTGTACGTACACAAATCTTTGAAGGTGTCAGGACAGGTTGAGACGGCTGTTAGAAAAGCATACAAAATCACTGGCTTTATAAATAGAGGCATAGAGTACAAAAGCAAGGAAGTTATGCTAAACCCTTTATAAATCACTGGTTAGGCCCCAGTTGGACTATTATGTCCAATTCTGGGCACTATACTTTAGGAAGGATGTCAAGGCCCAGAGAGGGTGCAGAGGAGATTTACTAGAATGGTTCCAGGGATGCAGGATTTCAGTTAATGGGAGAGTTTGGAGAAGCTGGGGTTGTTCTCCTTAGAGCAGAGGAGGTTGAGGGGAGATTTAATAGAGGTGTTCAAAATCATGGAGCTTTTTGATAGAGTAAATAAGGAGAAACTGTTTCCACTGGCAGAAGGGTTGGTAACCAGAGGACAAAGATTTAAGATAATTGGCAAAAGAACCAGAGGGAGATGAGGAAAATTTTTTTTACACAGCGAGTTGTTATGATCTGGAATGCACTGCCTGAAAGGGTAGTGGAAGCAGATTCAATAATAGCTTTCAAAAGGGGATTGGATAAATACTTGAAGGGATATGTGGAAAGAGCAGGCAAGTGGGACTAATTGGATAGCTGTTTCAAAGAACCAGCACAGGCACAATGGGTTGAATGGCCTCCTTCTGTGCTGTATCATTCTATAATTCTATGATTCCATGAATGCAGCTGACTGAATGATACATCCTAGAAAATTAGATACATTGCACATTCACAGACTTTGTAATCCAAATTCAGATCACGGAGTCAAAGCTCTGGACCAAAATATCAAGTCCAACCCCAGGCTTTTGGAAGAACCTGAGGCCTTCAAGTCAGAACTTTAATGAAATCATTAGCAGACATAAAAGACAAATCAATGGTTAAATTTATTCATGTTATCATTAAATATTTAAATTTTTGATTCTTTTTTCCTATTTTGTTTAAAAGCTTATATTGGACATTAGAAATTGCATTTACTGAGAAAAATGACAAAGAAAAAGATTCAGAAAGTATTTTGATTGACATGTGGAATCTTGTTGGCCAAATTGTACAGAATGCTGAGTTTACATGGACGACGCCCACATTAAATGTGGACATCGGAACTTAACATGGGAAAAGGTTGACAAAAATGGAACAACAGGGTGCTTCCTGTTGTGCAGACAGAAAGTATGCACAGATAAAAGATTTTTAATAAGTTATATTTATGTATATATATATATATATATATATATTAATTGATCTCCTGCGATACTGCACATAGGGAGAGAACAACAAGTGTAGTCTTCAGATGAAGGAGAGTTAGAAGGTAACATATAATCTTACGAGGTGCATAGACATAATTGAGTTACATTTTAAGGTCATACATTCTGTTCTTTTTATATACAATACTTTGATTTCATATTATTTATTATTAAATCATAAAGTTTATGCCAATTTAGGAAGCAGAGAAGTACAATTGGTTGCAACATAGGCTGAGGAGCTGGGCGACACAAGTCTGAGGCATTACAGTGCCACCACTGGTGAATTCTGAATTGTCTTTTGGATGAGACATTAAACCGAGGTCCTGTCTGCTCTTTCACATGTATGTAAAAGATCCAATGGTATTATTTAAAGAAAAGCAGGGGAGTTCTCCGGTGTGCTGTTCAAAATTGATCTTTCAACCAACATCACCAAAACAGATTATCTGGTTATGTATCTCATTGCTGTTTATGGGACCTTGCTGTGCGCAAATTGACTGCCGCGTTTCCCTACATAACAATGACTACACATCAAAAGTACTTCAATGGCTGTAAAGTGCTTTGGGACGCCCTGAGGTCGTGAAAGGCGCTATATCAATTCAAATCCTTGCCGTTCCTTTAGGGTATAATTACAATGTGACAAGTTTACATAGGTAGTTTCCATTATAAATGCGAACAGAGGAATTTATAATGTAAGTGCATACTAGTTGATCTCCGGCGCCAGACAAGTGCCAGGCAATGACCATCTCCAACAAGAGAGAGTCTAACCACCTCCCCTTGACATTCAACGGCATTACCATCGCCGAATCCCCCACCATCAACATCCTGGGGGTCACCATTGACCAGAAACTTAACTGCACCAGCCATATAAATACTGTGGCTAAAGAGCAGGTCAGAGGCTGGGTATTCTACGGCAAGTGACTCACCTCCTGACTCCCCAAAGCCTTTCCACCATCTACAAGACACAAGTCAGGAGTGTGATGGAATACTCTCCACTTGCCTGGATGAGTGCAGCTCCAACAACACTCAAGAAGCTCGACACCATCCAGGACAAAGCAGCCCGCTTGATTGGCACCCCATCCACCACCCTAAACATTCACTCCCTTCACCACCGGCGCACTGTGGCTGCAGTGTGTACCATCCACAGGATGCACTGCAGCAACTCGCCAAGGCTTCTTCGACAGCACCTCCCAAACCTGCGACCTCTACCACCTAGAAGGACAAGAACAGCAGGCACATGGGAACAACACCACCTGCACGTTCCCCTCCAAGTCACACACCATCCCGACTTGGAAATATATCGCCGTTCCTTCATCGTTGCTGGGTCAAAATCCTGGAACTCCCTTCCTAACAGCACTGTGGGAGAACTTTCACCAGACGGACTGCAGCGGTTCAAGAAGGTGGCTCACCACCACCTTCTCAAGGGCAATTAGGGATGGGCAATAAATGCTGGCCTCGCCAGCGACGCCCACATCCCATGAACGAATTTTTAAAAATGCAGATGTCCTTCCCCACCATATGCAATTAAAAATGTATGAAATTGTTTCCATACATTTTGTAATAAAACCAGATGAAATTTTGGAGTTTTAGAAATGGGTTAAGCCCTCTGCTTAAAAAACATTTTTTAAAATTCATTGTGGGCATCGCTGGCAAGCCCGGCATTTATTGCTCATCCTTACTTGCCCTTGAGAATGCGATGGTGCACCATCTTCTTGAACCACTGCAATCCGCGTGGAGGAATTTAATTTGATATTAAGGGTTTGTATAATAATTTTGCTCAAAATAATTTCTAGGTTTATGTGACACTTTTTCCTTAAATGTCTCAGGGACATAAGAAATCAGAGTCAGATTAAAAGGAATTAGCTCGAACTCTTGGTATAGCTATTGATACTATCTTTGAAGGAACCTTTAATACATTCTTTGATGTGGTTTTTATATTCTTTAAGGTGGATGTTGGTTTCTATGAGACTGTTATAGGTAGAAATTGAACCTCATTGCGCAACTTGGGCTAATTTTGGGGACTAATGTCCCTTGCCCAAAGGACACCTGAAAGATGTCCGACCCAGTATTTGGTCGGGCGATTTTTCAGATACCCCTGACGGTGACATAAAACAGGCATTAGGCCCTTACATATATATCCGATGTCACAGAGCATAGCAGGATTTGGGCCTGACCAGGATCTGGGCCTGACCGGGTATATAGACGTAATATAGTTACATTTTAAAGTAATACATTAAACTCACCAAAAGGCAAGTGGTTTTTAAAAAAATGCAAAAAATTCATTGCTATGGAGCCAGGAGGAGCAGTCATTAAATCAGTTTCAAGGCACATAAAATCTAATTCATGTAACTAATTAAAGCAGAATACATGCAGTCTTAGGCTATTGATCCTAGTGATGCTTTTATTTAACTTTTATTCACTGTTCTAGTGAAAATGAATCTTTATGATTTAATGCCATGTTTCTTAAATGAAAGTGCTGATCTTGAAATGTCTTATTAATGGGCACCACTGGTCTAAAGCATTTCTGCACCCTGCACCTGTAAGATATATCTTCATAACCATTAGTCTAGTTGCCATGGTTAAGGAATATAGGGGGAAAAAATTCGATAAGGGCCGTTATCGGGCAGGGGTAGCGTGATGCACTAGTACCCCGCGCCTGATGGCCGCTACGCAGGCAGCATGTGAACCTCGTGCTGCCTGTTACTTACCATATCTCCGTGCAGCCTTTCAGCAGCGCGGGTAGCTGGAAGTTGGAAATGGGGCATGCACAGCGCACGTCATCAGCAGCCTGCAACTCTTAAAGGTGCAGGTGCACATTTCAAATGGCAGGTACCCAGCTTACTTGGAGAAGGGAAAGATGACCACGAGGTTAGCAGGACCGGCATGAGACAGGGCTTCACACTTCTCCGATGATGCTCTGGAGGCCCTGGTGGAAAGGGTGGACGAAAGGAGGGCCAACACATACCCGCAGAGTGGCCGGAGACCCTCCAGACTGCAGCTCTGCAGGCATTGGCAGGCTGTGACGCAGGAAGTCAATGCCAGGAGCATTGCAACATGCATGTGGGTGCAGTGCCGAAAGAAGTTCAATGATTTGACACGGGTGGTCAAGGTGAGTGAATACAAGTGTCAAGTGGCACATCCTACCAATTGCACCACTGCTCCACGCATCACACTCCCCGTCACCCAACCACCCACCAACAAACACTGCCCATCCATACACAATGCTGCACTCGGCATGCTGCATCTCACCCGCACATAGTATGACACATGCAGGCCACACAACCACCACCCACAGGTTACACAAACTGGCAGCTATTTGACCATGACAGGCACATCATCCAAACACCTTGCAGGACACTCACTGACACACTGTCCTCTGTCTTGCAGGAGAAGGTGGCGCATAACAGCCGGCAGCAGGAGGGGCCTGAGGGTGGACGGGCATGTTTACCTTCCAGAGGAGTCAGTGCTTCGGATCATTGGGCGGGACGTCGCTGCAGCTGTCACAACGTGCCACGCTGGAGGTCCCAATGAAGGGGGTCTCTGCATATCTAATGCTCCTTCTCCTTTTCCACATCTCCCTCCTCCCATAATCTTTTCTGACTCATGTGCTGCAGATGCTGTCAGCACACACCTCTTATTTGCTCCTCTCTCCACTCCACAACTCAACCTGTTTCCCTTTGTCATTGCAGATACCCAAGAACACGTGGTGGCATCCGAGGAGGAGGAGGAGGAGGAAGAGGAGGAGGAGGACACTGAAGCCACACCATCACTCGATCTGACACTTGCTTCCACCAGCTCAGAGACTGACACTGCGCGTCCTTTAGAGGCTAGGTTAGAGGAGGGATCTGCACGTGATGAGACACCGAGCACAAGTGCGCAGGAGCCGGGGCGGGGGGAACGGATACCACAGGTACCAGCTCGCCAGAGGGTGAGGTCGCTCACAAGTTCTGCTGCAGAGGAGTCAGATGATGACTTCGATGGGCCAGGCTACAGAAGACGGCTGATGGGCGTACACCAACAAATGCTTGGGGCACTGGAAAGCCTGCCAGAAAGCCTGTGCACAATGAGAAGGGGCATGGAGGGGTCCAGCTCCAACTTGCGCAGGGTTTTGCACAGAGCTTGGAGCCCATCATTTCCAACATGGAACAGGTGGTCACCTCCATCAGCACACCCTGTGGAAGCGCTGTGCATTTACATCGGAAGCCAGCTCTTTGTATGCGCCCTGTGCAGCTTGTCTAGGTAGTCAGTGTTCATCAGTTGCGAAGGGGGCACAGATAGACACATGACAGCATGATATCACTGCTATAACAGAAACCTGGCTTAAAGAGGGGGATAATTGGCAGCTCAATATCCCTGGATATACAGTTTTCAGGCAGGATAGAGTAGGTGATAAAAAAGGAAGGGGGGGGTAGCATTATTGGTTAAAGAATCAATTACAGTTGTGAGAAGGGATGATATGCTAAATGGATCATCAATCGAGGCCAAATGGGTTGAGCTAAGAAATAAAAAAGGGGCAATCACACTACTAGGAGTGTACTATAGACCCCCGAATAGCGAAAGGGAGATAGAAGAAATAATATGTAGGCAAATTTCTGAGTGCAAAATTAAGAGGGCAATAATAGTAGGGGACTTCAACTACCCTAACATCAACTGGGATTCAAACAATGTGAGGGGCACAGAGGGCGCAAAATTCTTGATTGGTGTCCAGGAGAAATGTTTTAGCCAGTACGTGACAAGCCCAATAAGAGGGGATACAATTCTAGATTTAGTCCTGGGAAATGAAGATGGGCAAGTGGGTGAAGTGACAGTGGGTGACCATATTGGAGATAGTGACCACAATTCAGTTAGTTTTAGCATTATTATGGAAAAGGACAGAGTTAAATCAGGAGTAAACATTTTAAATTGGGGAAGGCAAATTTTACAGAACTAAGAGGTGATTTGGCAGAAGTGGACTGGACACAACTACTTGAGGAGAAATCAGTGGCAAGCCAGTGGGACGCGCTAAAAAGGGAAATTCTATGGGTACAATGCAGACACGTCCCCTCAAAGAAAAAGGGTGGCACTGCCAAATTTAGAGCCCCCTGGTTGTCTAGAAGTATATGGGGCAAGATAAAGCAGAAAAAGAAATCTTATGACTGTCACAGAAAACTAAATACTGCAGAAAGCCTAGAGGAGTATAGAAAGTACAGGGATGACGTAAAAAAGGAAATAAGGAAAGCAAAGAGAGGGCATGAAAAAATATTAGCTAGTAAGATTAAAGAAAACCCAAAGATGTTTTATCAGTACATTAAGAACAAGAGGATAGCTAAGGAAAAGGTGGGACCTATCAGGGATGAAAAGGGTAACTTGTGTGTAGAAGCAGAGGATGTGGGTAGGGTTTTAAATGAATATTTTGTCTCCGTATTCACAAAGGAAAGGGATGATCCGGACGTAGTAGTTAAAGAGGAGAGGTGTGAAATATTGGATAAGGTAAACATAACAAGAGAGGAAGTACTAGAGGGACTGGAATTCTTGAAAGTTGATAAGTCACCAGGCCGGATGGATTGTTTCCTAGGCTATTGAAGGAAGCCTGGGAGGAAATAGCGGATGCTCTGAGGATCATTTTCCAATCCTCACTAGATGCAGGGGAGGTACCGGAGGACTGGAAGACTGCAAATGTAGTACCATTGTTTAAAAAGGGTATGAGGGAAAGGCTGAACAATTATAGGCTGGTCAGTCTTACCTCAGTGGTGGGCAAACTATTAGAATCAATACAGAGAGATAGGATAAACTGTCACTTGGAAAGGCATGGTTTAATCAGGGATAGTCAGCATGGATTTCTTCAGGGAAGGTCATGCCTTACAAATCTGATTGAATTCTTTGAGGAAGTGACAAGGAGGATTGATGAGGGTAGTGCAGTGGATGTTGCCTACATGGATTTTAGTAAGACATTTGATAAGGTCCCACGTGGCAGACTGGTCAGAAAGGTAAAAGCCTATGGGATACAGGGAAATGTGGCGAATTGGATCCAAAATTGGCTCAGTAACAGGAAACAAAGGGTAAAAGTCGATGGATGTCTTTGTGAATAGAAATCCGTTTCCAGTGGTGTGCCACGGGGCTCAGTGTTGGGTCCCTTGCTGTTTATGGTATATATTAATGATTTGGACTTGAATGTAGGGGGCATGATTGGCAAATTTGCAGACGACACAAAAATTGGCCATGCAGTTGATAGTGAAGAGGATAGCTGTAGACTCCAAGAAGATATCAATGGGTTGGTGGAGTGGGCGGAAAAGTGGCAAATTGAATGCAACCCGGAGAAGTGTGAGGTAATGCACTTAGGGAGGGCAAACAGTCAAAGGGAATATGCAGTAAACGGGAATATATTGAGAGGGGTAGAGGAAGTGAGAAACCTTGGAGTGTATGTCCGCAAGTCCCTGAAGGTGGCAGTACAGATAAGGTTGTGAAGAAGGCATACGGAATGCTCTCTGTTATTAGCCAAGGTATAGAATATAAAAGCAAGGATGTAATGATGGAACTGTATAAAACGCTGGTTAGGCCACAGCTGGAGTATTGTGCGCAGTTCTGGTCACCACATTACAGGAAGGACGTAATTGCTCTGGAGAGAGTGCAGAGAAGATTTACAAGAATGTTGCCAGGGCTTGAAAATTGCAGCTTTGAGGAGAGATTGGATAGGCTGGGGTTGTTTTCCTTGGAGCAGAGGAGGCTGAGGGGAGACTTGATTGAAGTGTACAGAATTATGAGGGGCCCAGATAGAGTAGACAGGAAGTACCTGTTTCCCCTAGCGGAGAGTTCAAGAACTAGAGGACATAGATTTAAGTTGATTGGCGGAAGGATTAGAGGAGACATGAGGAAAAACTTTTTTACCCAGAGGGTGGTGGGTGTATGAAATTTGCTGCCCGAATTGGTGGTAGAGGCAGGGACCCTCAACTCTTTTAATAACCACCTGGACCTGCACCTAAAGTGCTGTAAGCTGCAGGGCTACAGACCAGGTGCTGGAAGGTGGGATTAGAATGGGCACCTGGTTGTTCTACGAGCCGGCGCGGACACGCTGGGACGAATGGCCCCCTTCTGTGCTGTATCTTTTCTATGGTTCTATGGTTCTATCGGCCTCCCTCTATTGGTGCACATGCACCAGTAAAATTTCAATAGCTTCCTCTGAAAAATGGAGCTCTTTGCGGCCAACACTACTAGAAGGGGACAAGGAGAAATTATCCTCTTCCTTTGTCTTTCCAGTATGTCAACTGAAATAGACTGCGGTTTAAACTGCAACACAATTTCCTGCCCAGAGCCGAGATAGCTCCAAATTCGAGGTATTACTCACATTGGGAATTCGTTCACAGACTACCCGGGAACTACAGGCCAGTCAGCCTAACACCAGTGGTGGGGGAACTTTCAGAGGCAATAATCCAGGGCAAAATTAATTGGTACTTGGAAAAATATGGGTTAGTAACTGAAAGCCAACACAGATTTGTTAAAGGCAAATATTGTTTGACTAACTTGATTGAGTTCCTTGATGAAGTAACGGAGAGGGTTGTTGAGGGTAGAACAGTTGGTGTTGTGTATATTAACTTTCAAAAGGCGTTTGATAAAATACCACATAATAGACTTGTTAGCAAAATTGAAGACCATGGGATTAAAGGGGTAGTGGCTGCGTGGATACAAAATTGGCTAATGGACAGAACGCAGAGAGTAATGATTAACGGTTGCTTTTCATACAGGAGGGAAGTGTTCAGTGGCGTCCCCCAGGGGTTGGGGTTGGGACCACTGCTCTTTTTGATATATATTAATGACCTGGACTTGGGTATACAGGGCACAATTTCAAAGATCGCAGATGACACGAAACCTGGAAACGTAGTAAACAGTGAAGAGGATAGTAACAGACTTCAGGAGGACATAGACACCATGGCAAATGAAATTTAATGCAGAGAAGTGTAAAGTGATTCATTTTGGTAGGAAGAATGAGGAGAGGCAATATAAATTAAATGGTACAACTTTAAAGGTGGTTCAGGAACCGAGAGGTCTGGGGGTGTACGTACACAAGTCTTTGAAGGTGGCAGGACAAGTTGAGAAGGCTGTTTAAAAGGCATACGGGATCCTTGGCTTTATAAATAGAGGCTTGGGGTACAAAAGCAACTAAGTTATGGCTAAGCTTTTATAAATCACTGGCTAGGCCTCAGCTGGACTATTGTGTCGAGTTCTGGGTGCCACACTTTAGCAAGGATGTCAAGGCCTTAGAGAGGCTACAGAGAAGATTTACTAGAATGGTACCAAGGATTAAAGATTTCAGTCACATGGCAAGACTAGAGAAACTGGGGTTGTTCTCCTTAGCGCAGAGATTAAGGGAAGATTTGATAGAGGAGTTCAAAATCATGATGGGTTTTGATAAGAGTAAATAAGGAGAAACTGTTTCCAGTGGCAGAAGGATCAGTAACCAGATTTAAGATAATTGGCAAAAGAACCAGAGGCGACATGAAGACAAACATATTTTACGCAGCAAGTTGTTAGGATCTGAAATGCACTGCCTGAAAGAGTGGTGGAAGCTGATTCAATAGTAACTTTCAAAAGGGAATTGGATTTATACTTGAAAAGGAAAAATTTGCAGGGCTAAGGAGAAAGAGCAGGGGACTGGGGCTAATTGGATAGCTCTTTCAAAGAGTCAGCACAGGCACAGTGGGCTGAATGGCCTCCTTCTGTGCTGTATCATTCTATGATTCTACATGCTGGCTGCAGCATAGCTCCACCCCCATTAAAAAGTGCAGCTCACACAAATTTCCTGAATCTACCCCAGTTCTGAACAGGCTGTAAACTTACATCTAAAATTTCAGGCACAACACGACCCAAAGAATTATTTTTATTTTTTTATAGTGATTTTCTTTAGCAATTGTTTAAATTTCTCCTCACTGAGCCCTAAAATGTATTTTCTGTATCTCTGAATGGATCTTTATAGCATTAGAATGATTTGAAAAAACTTCCACGATTACATTTTCTTAAATATTTTGTGTCTAATGTGCATAAATGATGCTTTGGTAATTTCAACCTATAATTTTCATACACGAAGAGAAACTTGAAGAAGGAATAGGCTGTAAGTTTGGCACTTTCCTCTTGTGATTTCCACTTGTTTTACGCCAGTCTTTATGTTCCGGTGTACGCTAATAAGATTCTCAAAAAATTTTGGTATAACTCGCCAACGGGAATTTCGGAGTGAATTTTGGCCTAACTTCCCAGTTCTGCAGTTTCAGGTAAATCTGGGCCGATAAACAGAAACTGATAAATATTTCTCTGTAACTATATATTAACAATATATCTCAAGGGCAATTAGGGATGGGCAATAAATGTTGGTCTTGACAGCGACGCCCACATCCCATGAACGAACAAAAAAAACAACTGATTTGGTAAACAGTTCCTCACTGTAAATTTCAATATTAAATTTAAATTCTTCTCAACATTATTGAAGGCTATATAACTGTATAATAAGATATATTTAGATTCTTGTTGTGCTGCCATGGATCAGTTTGGATCATAAACTGGTTTAATGAAGTCTGAAGGGAGCAATGCCTCATTGTATTACCATGGCACCTAGGGCTATCCAGTGGGCTTTACATATATCTACATTAGTAGACGTTTAATTAGCTTGTAATTGCATGTATGCTGCCTAATGTTTTTTTGTAAAATTTGATTCATCTTTCATTACTAATCGTATCCAATTAAAGTTTAATCCATTTATGATGATCAAAACAGACTGGAGTTTGTCTATTGACAAGACTCAGAGGGCTAACTACTAAAATTGTATACAAGCCTACAGCCGAAAAAGAACAAAACAGTTAATGTAAACTCAAAAATTCTATATGGGTAAAAGAAATCATATCTTATATTGAGTTTAACAACAACAAGACCGGATATGTCACAGAGTACTAGTCAAGGTGCTTTAGTAGATATGGTATGAGCTGCAGCTGTGTATGATATTGGGAGCAAAACTTCTGGGCTCTGAAATTGATTGGGGTTCATTTTCACCTTCATTTTGGGCAGTAAAATATCAGAGTGCATCGCCAGCCTGTTATAGAATCCGCCCGGTTTTTATTTCCATTGACTATGGACGTTATGGGAGGTTAGGGAGGAAATTGCGGGTCCCCGAGCAGAGATATTTGAATCATCCACCGCTACATGTGAGGTGCCTGAAGATTGGAGGGTAGCAAATGTTGTGCCTTTGTTTAAGAAGGGCGGCAGGGAAAAGCCTGGGAACTACAGACCGGTGAGCCTGACATCTGTAGTGGGTAAGTTGTTAGAGGTTATTCTGAGAGACAGGATCTACGGGCATTTGGAGAGGCAGGGACTGATTAGGAACAGTCAGCATGGTTTTGTGAGAGGAAAATCATGCCTCACGAATTTGATTGAGTTTTTTGAAGGGGTAACCAAGAAGATAGATGAGGGCTGTGCAGTAGACGTGGTCTACATGGACTTTAGCAAAGCCTTTGACAAGGTACCGCATGGTAGGTTGTTACATAAGGTTAAATCTCACGGGATCCAAGGTGAGGTAGCCAATTGGATACAACATTGGCTTGACGACAGAAGACAGAGGGTGGGTGTAGAGGGTTGTTTTTCAAATTGGAGGCCTGTGACCAGCGGTGTGCCTCAGGGATCGGTGCTGGGTCCGCTGTTATTTGTTATTTATATTAATGATTTGGATGAGAATTTAGGAGGCATGGTTAGTAAGTTTGCAGATGACACCAAGATTGGTGGCATCGTGGACAGTGAAGAAGGTTATCTAGGATTGCAACGGGATCTTGATAAATTGGGCCAGTGGGCCGATGAATGGCAGATGGAGTTTAATTTAGATAAATGTGAGGTGATGCATTTTGGGAGATCGAATCGGGCCAGGACCTACTCCATTAATGGTAGGGTGTTGGGGAGAGTTATAGAACAAAGAGATCTAGGAGTACAGGTTCATAGCTCCTTGAAAGTGGAGTCACAGGTGGATAGGGTGGTGAAGAAGGCATTCGGCATGCTTGGTTTCATTGGTCAGAACATTGAATGCAGGAGTTGGGATGTCTTGTTGAAGTTGTACAGGGCATTGGTGAGGCCACACTTGGAGTACTGTGTACAGTTCTGGTCACCCTATTATAGAAAGGATATTATTAAACTAGAAAGAGTGCAGAAAAGATTTACTAGGATGCTGCCAGGACTTGATGGTTTGACTTATAGGGAGAGGTTAGATAGACTGGGACTTTTTTCCCTGGAGAGTAGGAGGTTGAGGGGTGATCTTATACAAGTCTATAAAATAATGAGGGGCATAGATAAGGTAGATAGTCAAAATCTTTTCCCAAAGGTAGGGGAGTCTATAACGAGGGGACATAGATTTAAGGTGAGAGGGGAGAGATACAAAAGGGTCCAGAGGGGCAATTTTTTCACTCAAAGGGTGGTGAGTGTCTGGAACGAGCTGCCAGAGGCAGTAGTAGAGGCGGGTACAATTTTGTCTTTTAAAAAGCATTTGGACAGTTACATGGGTAAGATGGGTATAGAGGGATATGGGCCAAGTGCAGGCAATTGGGACTAGCTTAGTGGTATAAACTGGGCGACATGGACATGTTGGGCCGAAGGGCCTGTTTCCATGTTGTAAACTTCTATGATTCTATGATTCTATTCCAATGCTCTCCTGGCCGGCCTCCCATCTTCCACCCTCCATAAACTTGAGCTCATCCAAAACTCTGCTGCCCATATCCTAACTCACACCAAGTCTTGTTCACCCATTACCCCTGTGCTCGCTGACCTGTGTTGGCTCCCGGTCTGGCAACGCTTCGATTTAAAAGTTCTTATCCTTGTTTCCAAATCCCTCCATGGCCTCACCCCTCCCTATTTCTGTAACCTCCTCCAGCCCTACAATCCTCTGAGATCTCTGCGCTCCTCCAATTCTGGCCTCTTGCGCATCCCCAATTTTAATCACCATTGGCGGCCGTGCCTTCAGCTGCCTAGGCTCCAAGCTCTGGAATTCCCTCTATGGACCTCTCCGCCTCTCGACCTCTCTCTCCTCCTTTGAGACGCTCCTTAAAACCTACCTCTTCGACCAAGCTTTTGGTCACCTGTCCTAATATTTCCTGATGTGGCTCGGTGTCAAATATTGTTTGATAACGCTCCTGTAAAGCATCTTGGGATGTTTTACTATATTAAAGGCGCTATATAAATGCAAGTTATTGTTGCTGTTGAAGGCGAAAATTACGACCATTAGTTCCGCTCCTTATTAAAACCTAGACATTAATAATTATATTTGCTTACTGCTGCACTTTAAAGAGATTCTTTCCTCAATCCCGAGCACAAGTTAAACAAGGAGTTGTATAATTCATGTTCATGGCAATATAAACAAATTTGAGGGATAATTAGATGCTTTTATGGACAGAGAAGGAATTGAGGGATATGATGAGAAGACAGGCAGGATGGTTGAGATTTATCAAAAGTGGCAGGCTTATTAGTCTGTTTGTCTCTTACTGCTCCTAAAATTCTGCTGTTCTTATGTAATCCAAAATTCAAAGCTCAGCCTTTGCACTGCAGTGATTTGTTTTAAATTATATTTGTTGCTACAGGTACAGAAATGCTTCATAATGCCAAGTAGAGTTCATTGCAGAAAATGCCATTGTGACTTCTTTATTAGTCAATCCTGTAAAAGGAGCTGATTAAAATACCCCTGTTACAGCACCAGAAGAAAACAAACCTTTTTCTCAGCACCCAGCTGCCAAAGTCTTTGTTATTTCGGGATCTGTGTGTGGTGTGTTCCTTTCTGCTCTGTAATCTTTTACCACATTTCAGATATGTGGTGACTCCAAGAGTAGGCCAGAGATGCTTTCTGCCTTCTCACTGTTTTTCAGCAAAGTGATTCTGGTTGCTTCAAGGCAGAATATATCTGCAGAATTCTACAATTTAGTCTTAAAGCCATGGGGGCTATTCCGCCCTGTAACTCATTCTTCACCTCTCCTAATTTAAAGGTAATTGAAATTGGCTGTTCTTAAGTTGAATAAAAACAGTTATGTACAAAGTAGCTGCTACAGTTACAGAGTGATTATGAAAAATGGTGACCCTCCAGGCAATGTAGCTTATGGAGCAGCTCTGTATTACAGCAAAGTTCAAATGATAGAGAATCATAAGTAGTCGTAATGAACACAAGCAAGTTTATTTATTTAGAAAGAGTGAATTTGCTTATAATACCCTTGCTTAGCTAAGCGTGGTGTGGGCAGGGTAGCAGCAGAGCAAGGAATAGCTATTGAATTAGAGAGCTATCCTACTGTACAATCCCAACTCTCAGCCCATGTGGTGGCTTCTCCTTCCAAAATACATTCATGGTTCCTCTGTGATAACTGTTTGCAAACTGAGCCAGAAGGAATTGAGATTGGGAGTACTCCAGGACCTAGCCTTGTACCTCTGCTGATTGGTGGTGACAGAGCTTGTTGCTCACTCCACTTATTTTAAGAATGTAAAATAATAACATAAACATGGAAAGAGGAAAAGCCATTAGACCTGCTCTTACCACAGACTATGTGCAGTTTGTCCCATCATGGACTCTACCCCATCTATTTAATTTGCTGAGGAAAAGTTCTGCATAAACACTCACTGATTCCTAAAAGTAATCAAACAAGATTCCAGAATATTCACCAATCCCCACATCTCCATTTTTCAACCCTGGCCTGGGGCTCCTCACACACAGGGCACCCTGTTTCAGGCCCCAGAAGTATTGGAGACATTGGTGCACAATATCCTCTTTCGGGCTGAGGCGTAAAGCATCGGATGAGTGGAATACATACAGAAAAATCGAGTGGTGAGGACTGCATGCCCATAATGCAGCCTGAGCTGAGCTTCCGATCCCATATCCTCTCCATCACCAAGACTGCCTACTTCCACCTCCGTAACATTGCCTGTCTCCACCCTTGTCTCCGCTCAGCAGCTGTTGAAACCCTTAGCCTTTGCTACCTCTAGACTCAACTATTCCAATGTTCTCCTGGCCGGCATCCCACCTTGCACCCTCCATAAACATGAGCTCATCCAAAACTCTGCTGCCCATATCCTAACTTGCGCCAAGTCCCGTCCGCCTATCACCCCTCAGCTCACTGAACTACATTGACTCCCGGTCCGACAACGCCTCGATTTCAAAATTCTCATCCTTGTTTTCAAATCCCTCCATGGCCTCGCTCATCCCTGTCTCTGTAACCTCCACCAGCCCAACAACCTTCTGAGATCTCTTCGCTCCTCCAATTCACTCCCCTTGCACATCCTCGATTTTCATCGCTCTACCATTGGTGGGCTATGCCTTCATAGAAACATAGAAAATAGGAGCAAGAGTAGGCCATTCGGCCATTCGGGCCTGCTCCACCGTTCAAAATGATCATGGCTGATCGTCTAACTCAGTACCCTGTTCCCGCTTTTTCCCCATATCCCTTGAGCATTAAGAAATATATCTATCTCCTTCTTGAATACATCTAATGACTTGGCCTCCACTGCCTTCTGTGGTAGACAATTCCACAGGTTCACCACCCTCTGAGAAAAGAAATTTCTCCTCATCTTGGTTCTAAATGGCATACCCTGTATCCTGAGACTGTGACCCCTGGTTCTGGACTCCCCAGCCATCGGGAACATTCTCCCTGCATCTAGTCTGTCTAGTTCTGTTAGAATTTTATATGTTTCAATGAGATCACCTCTCATTCTTCTAAACTCTAGTGAACATAGGCCTAGTCGACCCAATCTCTCCTCATACATCAGTCCTGCCATCCCAGGAATCAGTCTGGTAAACATTCGTTGCACTCCCTCCATGGTAAGGACATCCTTCCTCAGATAAGGAGCCCAAAACTGCACACAATACTCCAGATGTGGTCTCACCAAGGCCCTGTATAACTGCAGTAAGACATCCCTGCTCCTGTACTCAAATCCTCTTGCAATGAAGGCCAACATACCATTTGCCTTCCTAACTGCTTGCTGCACCTGAATGCTCACTTTCAGCGACTGGTGTACAAGGACACCCAGGTCTCATTGCGCCTTCCCTTTTCCCAACCTATTAACATTCAGATAATAATCTGCCTTTCTGTTTTTACAACCAAAGTGGATAACCTCACATTTATCCACGTTATACTGCATCTGCCATGTTCTTGCCCACTCACCCAACTTGTCTAAATCACGTTGGAGCCTCTTTGCATCCTCCTCACAGCTCACATTCCACCCCAGCTTTGTGTCGTCTGCAAATTTGGAAATGGTACATTTAGTTCCCTCATCCAAATCATTGATATATATTGTGAATAGCTGGGGCTCAAGCACTGATCCCTGCGGTACCCCACTAGTCACTGCCTGCCACACGGAAAAAGACCCGTTTATTCCTACTCTCTGTTTCCTGTCTGTCGACCAATTCTCAATCCATACCAGTATATTCCCCCCAATCCCATGTGCTTTAATTTTGCACACTAACCTCTTGTGTGGGACCTTATCAAAAGCCTTCTGAAAATCCAAATACACCACATCCTCAAAAAACTCCAGTAGATTTGTTAAGCATGATTTCCCTTTCATAAACCCATGCTGACTTTGTCCAATCCCGTTAATGCCCTCCAAGTGTTCTGTTATCACATCTTTTATAATAGACTCTATCATTTTCCCCACTCCTGATGTTAGGCTAACTGGTCTGTAATTCTCTGTTTTTTCTCTCCCTCCTTTTTTAAATAGTGGGGTTACATTTGCCACCCTCCAATCTGTAGGAACTGTTCCAGAGTCTATAGAATTTTGGAAGATGATCACCAATGCATCCACTATTTCCAGGGCCACTTCCTTTAGTACTCAGGGATGTAGATTATTAGGCCCTGGGGATTTGTCAGCCTTTAGCCCCATTAATTTCCCTAGCACTATTTTTTTACTAATACTGGTTTCTTTCAGTTCTTCCCTCTCACTAGACCCTTGGTTCCCTAATATTTCTGGCAGGTTATTTGTGTCCTCCTTTGTGAAGACAGAACCAAAGTATGTGTTTAATTGTTCTGCCATTTCTTTGTTCCCTATTGTAATTTCCCCCATTTCTGACTGTAAGGGACCTACATTTGTCTTCACTAATCTTTTTCTCTTGACATATTTCTAGAAGCTTTTACAGTCAGTTTTTATGTTCCCTAGGTCCTAAGCTCTTGGATTCTCTCCCTCTCTCTGCTCCTTTAAGACGCTCCTGAAAACCTATGTCTTTGACCAAGCTTTTGGTGACCTGTCCTAATATTTCCTTATGGCTTGGTGTCAAATTTTGTTTGATAACGCTCCTGTGAAGCGCCTTGAGATGTTTTACTACGTTAAAGGCACTATATAAATGCAAGTTGCTGTTGTTATTGCTTGATTTTCCATCCATTAATTTAAATGGACTGAAAATTGGGCAGACAGCACTAAAGAAGTGTGCCCCATTGTTTTTTTTGATTGTCTCAGTGTATATCTATCTCCATCACCCCTTGGATACCGAGGGCTGTCCAATCCTAATACAACTGACACGATCTTATGAAATATTTAGTTTTTGTAGATGAAGCAACTTGTACAGATGTGTTCTGTTTACTAATTTATTTGTTGGAAACCCATAAAAATATTTCTTGGCAATCTAATATTTTTTCATAAAAGAAGCTATGAATACATTTTAGAAAATGTCAAAATGTCTTTTTTGATTTCTTTTCCGTCTTTTCCCAGCATACTTTCTGAGCCTATTTCTTGTGGTTCTTGCAGGGTGTTTTTCAAGAAGTGTAGGTAATTGGTTGGTCACACAATTCCTCATGATCTTTCTTTCCTCTCTTTTCTGCCAATTTTCTTCAGTTCTTCTCCTCTCCTGAAGGTATTGACTTCTTAAGATTCCAGACACCAGTGGCCCTTTTTCATATTTGATCTTAAACAGCTATTTAATCATAGAGGGCATAACAGCTTGGTCTAATCCCATACTCACCTGATGGCAACACGAGCAGGTGCTGTTACAAAACAATCAAGGCCCTTACTCACAAGGTCATCTGGAGAGCTGTCTTCCTAATCTTTGATCTATGATCTATTTTGATCTATTTAACAAATGCTTCACTGTGGTTCAGTTGTTTTACTAAAAGGCCATAGCTGACAAGTTTCATTTTGTCTCATTATGTTTTGCATAATGGCATAGGAAAATCCCTATGCATTTGTCATTATGTTAAACAATTATAATCTTAAACTCCTATACAACCAACTGCTAAAATCCCAGAGTATGAAACTTTCCTTTGCAACTTTCAAAACACCCATTTGATCTCTATTGCACAACTTTTCCAAAATAATTTGCTTTAGGTTTCAATACAAAAAGAATGAGGGAATGTTTGAAATGAATCAAACCTTTTACTCAAAAAATATCCTTAATAGGTAACACTGCATGCTACTTATTTTTATTTTGGTTCAAGAATGCTGTCAATTGTCAGACACAGCTTACTGCTGTCTCACACTTTCACTGCACTAAGGACCCCTGAGAAAAATCACAGCTTCAGATCATCTTCACCTTCTGTCTATATATTCACTCACAGGAATGATATCTTCCTTCACCAAAAAAGTTATGGTTTTCATTCCTTCCACTGTGAGGACTGATTTACACTTTACTTGTGTGATTTCTCATATATATCAGGGATGGAAAGACAGAATGAGCACTGGTGTGTAGTCTAACAATTTCCAGCAAACGTATGTAAGCGAAAGAATTCACTGAAATACTAGAGTCTTGGGCACAGCTTAACCTTCTTGCTAAGATCCACTTCCTTCTATTGATTTCATACAATGCTTATTTCTATGTGAGGCTAATACACAGTGACATGGCCTAGAAACTAGTTTGTTAGCGCATTGATGGCTTTATGGAACACAGCATACATGGTTCACACTTGTTTTGCCTTCCAGGGGCAAGGCGAACAATACAGAAGAAATGTGCTTGGTGCAATGCAGATAGGGATGAATATCAGAAACATTTCTCTCACTAGTGGGAGCCACAATGATCTCTCATAACAGCATAGCTCTGCAGAATAGAGAGTAATTTTATTTCTTTACTGAGCTGTTTCCTACCATAAAATCTTATGTGCAAATACAATAATGTAACATAGGCATCAAAGGATTCATAAAAGCACTGTAAGTACTAAAATATTTGAAACAAAAGGCGAGTTGGCTCTTATATAATACAACATGCATCAATAGTAAAATCCACTTTATGCCCCTTTCTATCCACAGTTTGCACAATGAATGATTATTTAGTTACTGAGATTAAATGCAGATGGAGGTTTTAGAATCCAAAGGATGACTAAGTACCATCTGTGATTTGTAGGAGGAATGAAGAATTCTGCATTTAGTTATCTGTATGCTGAAAATGCCAGGATCAGAAAGTAAGATTAAAAAAAGATAATTGAAGCTTCATGGTACTTTCTTCCCAATTCAGAGGGCTGCTTGTTCCACGACAATTAGGAAGAATTTGGAAAAGGGAGAGCAGCAATAATGTTTTCTTAATATCAGTCTCTGGAGTGGAATACTGCATTCTGAGACATGGGGCTAGAAAGTAGACAGGAGTGGGGTGAAATTCCATTGGTTGTAAAGTCAGCTTGAGTGCAAAACAAGATTTCACCTCTCAAGATTCTTGTATTCAGAATTTGAGACTTACAGCCAGGTAAGCAAACCCCCTCAATAGATTTATGAAGAAGATTGTAAGCTTGTCAGGTCAGGCTGGAAGGAAATCATGTTTAGTGCCCAATTAGGACATCCACTGGGGCAAAGCAATCTATTTTGCTTCTAAAACAATGTAGATTGTGATCATAATCATCAATCATAGTCTACAAAGATAAAACAATAGAGAGGGATTTTGAGATACATATCATTTCATTAGCTAATGCATGCTGTTGTTTGCACAGTAACACAAATTAACTCTAAAGATATCCTTCCATTATCCTTCCTTAACTTTGGAACATGTAGGCAGATCAAGAATCCTAATGGTTGAGCTCTCTTTGAGGTAGGATGTTATGTTGCCTTGAAACTTTCATTGCTTCTGGTAAGATTCTAGTTGAATCTTTATCTGTGTGCAACAAGACTGTCAGAAAATGTTGTCCCTGGTCTAGTGTTTATACAAACTTCAGATAACTTGCCAGTCTAAGGTATGGTACCCTAGTGGTTTTAGTCTAGGGTATAGTACCCTAGTGGTGTTAATCCTGGGCTAGCTGCACTGTAGTCAGGAGTTCAAATCCCACAATGACAATTGTGAAATTGAATGTAATAAATCTGGTGATTTGTAGGCTAGCAACAGCAAATGACAATGAAACTGTTAGATTATCATAAAAGTCCAACTGGTTCACCAATGTTCTTCAGGGAAGGGAACCAGCCACCCTTACCTGGTCTGTCCTACCTGTGACTCCAGTCCCTCTCTATGTGGTTGAAACTTAATGCCTTCAAAGCAATAAATACTAGCTTACTGTTGTTGTCCACATCGCAAGAACAAGCAAAAAAAAAGTCTTTGTACCATAACCCATTTAACCATCTATTCAAGTTTACTCTAAACAAAAATTGTAGATGAAATTTGCAGTGAATATGGAAGTGTAGTGAGTCAAGCGTAGATAACTGGCTAGCATTTTATGCTTCCTCAGTGCAGTACTGAGGGAATCCTATACTGTCGGAGGTGCCATCTTTCGGATGAGACACTAAACCAAAGTCCCGTCTGTCCTCTCAGGTGGACATAAAAGATCCCATGGTCCTATTTCAAAGACGAGCAGGGGAGTTTTCCCCAGTGTCCTGGTCAATATTTATCCCTCAACCAATATCACTAAAAAACAGATGATCTGGTCATTATCTCATTGCTGTTTATGGGGTTTTGCTGTGCACAAATTGGCTGCAGCATTTCCTACATTACAACAGTGACTACACTTCAAAAGTACTTTGTTGGCTGTAAAGCGTTTTGGGACGTCCTGATGTTGTGAAAGGTGCTATATAAATCAAGTTCTTTCTTTCAATTAGGAATTTGGTACAATGGAAATTAATAGAAAGTTTGGAATTCTAAGCCCAAACTCAGATATGAGTTTGTTTGAAGTCAATTCTACCAGTAACAACATTTTTATGTGCTGAAAACAATGGCCTGGAAATCTGCATACTTACTGGAGGATTTGGAATCGGCGATGACCTTTGGTGACGGAAATGGGGCTGGGCTCAATTATGCTGGGTCTCCACTCTTTTGGAAGGTACACTGGAATTTCCTGTGGGGCGCAGGGGCAAGCAACTGTTGCATATATCCTCTTGCAGGCTGGAGACAGGTCCGGTGGGATATTGTCACCCATTGGCATTCCCACTAGTCCTGCCTCCAGTGCCACCCAGTGTACTGTACGCTTGCAAGAAGCAGACCCACAGTCCATCCATTGGCAGAATTAAGACCCACTAGTGTGAACCAGGCTGGTTTCATGGCCCGGAAGCAATGGCATAGCTAGGAATGGATAATTTGACTGCGTCCCACTTATGGACGCCACAGCAAATTATTTACATCACAAATAATTTTAAACAATTAAAAGCCCGAATACGTCAAATAGAGCTCATGTACATCCATATAACATGTTTTAAGTAGATAAAAAATAGATTCTAAATAAATCTGCAGTAAATGTACTTAAAGAAGCCAAGCAAGAAACATCACCAAACCAGCATGAACATATTTGCAAGGAGTTTCCACTTGGGGTGCAATCGACACATTGCGCCCAGAATGCGCTGGACACTGCATCGGTTTTGCCGAAGTGAAGTTATGCTCAAGTTTCTGCGCAAACTCATTGTCATAAATGTAAAATCTCCCATGAATCAGCGCAATCAGAGAGCGTAATCGATCGAAATCGATTCGTGACTGGAACAGGGCATTCACCAGCATCACAAAGAGGAGTGGGATTGCTAGGAAATTAGCCATTCTTTAGCTGACTGATTTAGTATCAAAAACAAAATACTGCGGATTCTGGAGATTTGAAACAAACACAGAAAATGCTGGCGAAGCTCAGCAAGCCAGGCAGCATCTGTGGAGAAAGAAACAAAGCTAACATTTCAGGTCGAAGACCTTTCGTCAGAACTGGAAGTTGTTAAAGAGTTAGGGCAAATAATTGGACAAGGGTACGTTTCAGGCGGGGGTAGCGCGATGTGCTAGTACCCCGCGCCCGATGGACCCTACGCAGGCAGGACGCAAGTATGGACCCACTCAAGGACTTACCTGCAATCAGCCTTCCTTTCCAGGCCTTGCAAGTGGAATCAATGCAATTTGCACTTTCCACCACCAGAGGGAGCTCAATCTCTTAAAGGGACGATTTTTTCTTAGAAATCTCTTAAAGGTAGCTGGTACCTGTTATTTGCTGAAAATAACAGTCTACTGTCTGCACGGAGTCTGAACGGAGATCAGACATCGCACACGTAAACCACAGATGCAGGTCCCATCCCTATGGTTACACACTGATGAGTTATGTTAAAACATTGACTAAAGGTTGCGCACTACTAAATCCCACATCCTCCAACCTGCACGCCAGACCTCACCAATCTGCCGATCTGAGTTGGTACCAGGCCTGTGAGAGTGCATGCACCAAGGTTCTCTGCTGATGCACTACAGACCTTAGGTGCAAGAGGTTGTCAGAAGGAGGGATATCCTATATCTGCAGGGGGGAGCAAGAGGCCCTCCAGGCATATATCCAAAAGGCAGTGGGAGGCAGTGGGGGACGAAGTCAATGCCAGGCGCACAGCATCATGAACACGGATGCAGTGCAGAAAGCAGTTCAATGCTTTGACATGAGTGGTCAAGGTGAGTGAGGTCAACTGTCAAGTGGCGTCTCCTACCAACTGCACCACACACCACACCCCCATCACCCACATACCAATAAACTCTTTCCATCAGTACTCAACTCTTCCAATCAGAATCTTCCTCTCACCTTTACACATTACCACTGTTTCAAGTCGCCCACCCACAACTCACAGGCCACACACACTGGCAGCTATTGAACCATGACAGGTACATCACCCAGACACACGTCCCGCTTTCTTGCAGGAGAAGGTGGTGCATAACAAGATGCAGCAAGTGGCAGTGGCATTTAGCCCCTCGAGCCTGTTCCGCCATTCAATGAGATCATGGTGGACCTGTGACCTAACTCCATATACCTGTCTTAGCCCCATATTCCTTAATACCCTTAGTTCACAGAAATCTATCAATCTCAGATTTAACTTTCGCAAGTGAGCTAGCCTCAACTGTCGTCTGCAGAAGAGCGTTCCAATCATCTCTCACCCTTTGCATTTCCTAACTTCACTTCTGCACGTCTTGGTTCTAAATATTAGACTATGTCCCCGCGTCCTAGTACTCAAGTCTAGGAGACCTCCAAAAACAGTTACAAATGTTTCGGCAACCAGAAGCAATAATCCAGCCACTAACCTGTAAATCCTGCATGGTCCCTTTAAATAGCGCTGGTGGGGGGGTCCTCCAGGCACTCTAAGACACGTTCAGATGGACGGGGTTAAGACTGTGCGTTGAGTTGAGCGTTAAGTCCCAAAATGGTGTCTATCACTTTAAATCAGCGTTGCACACTGATTGAAGCCATTTTCTCCCTACTTTACATTCGTTATCTGCGCCTGCGCTAACTCTTATACCAAGATGGCGTCCGGTGCACATCACACAGGAAACGTGCATGCGCATCCAAGACGCCATCTTGGATATCAGTGAGGCCGTGTAGCACTGAAACAATGGATGCTACATGGCCCAATTTAACGCCCTTAAAGTTTTTAAGCAAGTTTTCCACAGAGCCAGGGAAAGTGGGGGAGGGAGGGGAGGGCAGGAAAGAACAAAAAGAAAGCTCTCTGATAGGGTGGAGGGCAGGAGTGATTAAATGACAAAAGGGATGATGGTGCAAGGCAAGGAGGGTGGTAATGGGACAAGTTAAGAAACAAAAGATATATCAGGAGTAGCTGTAAATGGCAACAGCAGAACCATTACCTGCACTTGCTGTCTCATTGGAACAGTGTAAAAGGCCAAGGACAGAGAGGTCAGAGTGGGATTGGGACGGGGAATTAAAACGGCAAGCAACCGGCAGGTCAGGGTCACGCTTGCGGACAGACCAGAGGTGTTCAGCAAAGCGATCACCCAATCTACATTTGGTCTCCCCAATGTAGAGGAGACCACATCGTCAGCGGCGAATACAGTATACTAAATTGAAAGAAGTATGAGTAAACCGCTGATTCACCTGGAAGGAGTGTTTGGGGCCCTGGACAGTGGGAAGGGAGGAGGTGAAGAGGCAGATGTTGCATTTCCTGTGCTCGCATGTGATGGTGCCGTGGGGAGGAGAGCGGGTGTTGGGGGTGATGGAAGATTGGACCAGGGTGTCGTGGAGGGAACGTTCCCTTCAGAATGCTGAAAAGGGAGGGGAGAGGAAAATATATTTGGTGGTGGGATTGCGTTGGAGGTGGCGGAAATGGCGGAGGATGATCTCTTCATAAATTAGTAAATTAAATGAAAGTCAGTAAATTACTTACATTGCCTAAATAGTGTCCTCTCGTCTCTACTCAATCTTTCTGCAGGAGATGGCATCAGGGTTTATTATTAATATGCCAATTACAGAGTCATAATCCAGAGAATTGCACAGATCCCTTTCAAACGACAGGAGTGTATATTCAGGTGACTTGTCAGCATTGACAATCACGCTGTTGTTTTAATCCTGTTCGGGATGGAGAAGAGATTTTCTACTGTGCAAGTGGTCATTGAGAGCGTGGTCAAAATTGTTAAAAGTTTGCGCATACAGGGAAAGATATCCCAGTGGTAATCACCTAAAACTTCTATTAGTGTTGGATAATTTTTCCCCACAGGTGATTTGTGCTTCCTTTGAAAACTGAAACTTCAACTTCATCCATATCAATACTGTACATGGAACATGCTGATTTGAGACTTCATGGCTAAATGTGTCTGATTTTGGCAAGCATGTCGCCGTGGCTTTCATGAGACCTTATGTGTCATTCTGAAAGTGGTTGTTTCAATTCAGATAGTTGGCAGTCTAAAATATGGTTCCACTTTGCTCTCAAATCTTGACTGAAATGCACCCTTTTCCAAAGAAGAAGTAACAAACAAAATCATCCAGCCAATTTGGTAATTTTCTCTTCCGACACAATGCCACATCCCAGTTTTCAATTTCATACTTCTCCATCAGTTCATCAGTTAACTTCAGCACCCGACTGAAACAATCCACTTCAATGCTTCTTAAATCACATATGCCAGGAAATTCCTTGGAGCTGCTCCCTCTCCACCAGTGTTACTTTGCCAGAAATGCAACGAAACACCATTTACATGTATAAATGGGGTTTCTACCGCACTACTGGTGAAATAACGGTGGTGGAGCATGAGCAGTTCGGAGGAATTTCTTGGATCTAAACTCTCTTTTAAGATCCTCTATCAGATCAATGCAGTCAGTAATGGATAGAGTTGCACTTTACAACACTTCAGTACCACAGTCACTTGTTTCAAAGTTACTGCTAAAACAAAGAACTATATCACCTGTATTTGTTGGAGAAGGGACTGAGTCTCCATTGTTGTTTGCCCACCGCATTCTGTAAATTCCACTAACACTTCAAGTATAATATCATAAAGCTTTAGTACTTTGCTCCCCGCACTAGACTTGGAGTCCAGCATTTACCGATTGCCTGTTCAATTTCAAGGCACTGTCACTCGGGATTTAGTTGTTTTATAAATCTCCAGAAATGAAGAGTGCCTGTAAGCCCCAGTCATAAAAGTGTGGAATGAGTTTATAAACTCAAAAAAAGTGGCAACATTTGCAGATATTTTAGTCAGTGTAGAAACAACCAGGTTAAGGCGGTGTAATTTACAATGCACATAAATCGGTCGTTGAAATTTGTGGTTCGAAATTATATGTACTCCTTTATTTCCAGGAATAACTCCATCAAGACTGAAGACAGCACTGAATTCAGAATCCACTTCAAACACTTCCAAAACTTGAAGAATTTTGAATTGAAGCCACTGGAAAGGAAAATCGGTCAGGGTGTAAAATGGGCAGTCAACCTGTTGCCACCTGTTTCCCGTGCAGCGGGAATAATTATTGGCAAAGTCTGCTACTTACTTTAAAAATTGCCCATTTGTCCGATACTTGAGCTCCTGCCTTCAGGGGGCATGATTTAATAAAAAACGCTGTTAATAAATTTGCTTAAAGTTGGCATTCACACAGCTTCAGTTTTGGATGGTCCTGGGTGCTAATTAGATGGCCCGAGGCCCATGCAGGCCCACCAGTGGCTATGCCCCTAACTGAAACACTCAACAAACAAAGATTTGGTCCCAGTGAAATCATCCTTCCTCTAATTGGGCCCAGTTCAAATTTGTTCTGCAGTTATCAGCCGGACCTGCCAACTTTTCCCACAAGTGCCTGGCCAGTGCCACATTCTGGTGGCCTTCCCCACAACCTAATGGACACACAAGCTATATTGATACTGGTGCCCACCAAAGATATGCAGTTTGCTCTACCCTGGGAAATCTGAATGTGTTAGACACTTTCCTGTCAGTGGAATCAGAAATCTGGCTTCTCCATTCCTGTGGTGCTAGAGCAGAATTGCAGGCCTTAGGTTACAATGTCTTTTATTTAAAAACAAAAAAAGTTAGAAATAGTTAAATGGTTGGGGTAGATTTTGACTTTGTGCGATAGTGAATCAGCAGCCCGTTTTACATCTCTCCCGATTTTTATTTCCATTGACTTCTACCTCATTGAGTTCAGCCACTGGCAGAAATTCAGTTTGCACAATCACATATTAGAGACTTTAAACAGTTTCTCATTAAATCCTTTCCTTCGGGGGATGGGGTCTTATTGCAGTTCGTATAATGTTGATCACCTAACAGCTATGTTCCTGAAATTCTGAGGTAAAATAACAGCTTTACTCCAGGAGCTTTATGAAATGATTATCTTATCAGCTTGTTGAAGAAAATCAGTACTGCTACTGGAAAAAGCACTTACTTTAAAAAAATGAGCTCATTCAAATAATTGAATATATTAACACTGATGTGTTTTGATGAATTTTTAACCATAATAAAGATTTATATTGAGTTTTTAGCAGACTAAATCCACCAATACATGAACAGATTTTTTTTTATTCGTTCATGGAATGTGGGCATTGCTGGCAAGGCCAGCATTTATTGCCCATCCCTAATTGCCCTTGAGAAGGTGGTGGTGAGCCGCCTTCTTGAACCACTGCAGTCCGTGTGGTGAAGGTTCTCCCACAGTGCTGTTAGGAAGGGAGTTCCAGGATTTTGACCCAGTGATGATGAAGGGATGGCGATATATTTCCAAGTCGGGATGGTGTGTGACTTGGAGGGGAATGTGCAGGTGGTGTTGTTCCCATGTGCCTGTTGCCCTTGTCCTTCCAGGTGGTAGAGGTCGCGGGTTTGGGAGGTGCTGTCGAAGAAGCCTTGGCGAGTTGCTGCAGTGCATCCTGTGGATGGTACACACTGCAGCCACAGTGTGCCGGTGGTGAAGGGAGTGAATGTTTAGGGTGGTGGATGGGGTGCCAATCAAGCGGGCTGCTTTATCTTGGATGGTGTCGAGCTTCTTGAGTGTTGTTGGAGCTGCACTCATCCAGGCAAGTGGAGAGTATTCCATCACACTCCTGACTTGTGGCTTGTAGATAGTGGAAAGGCTTTGGGGAGTCAGGAGGTGAGTCACTTGCTGCAGAATACCCAGCCTCTAACCTGCTCTTGTAGTCACAATATTTATGTGGCTGATCCAGTTAAGTTTCTGGTCAATGGTGACCCCCAGGATGTTGATGGTGGGGGATTCGGCGATGGTAATGCCATTGAATGTCAAGGGGAGGTGGTTAGACTCTCTCTTGTTGGAGATGGTCATTGCCTGGCACTTTCTGGCACGAATGTTACTTGCCACTTATCAGCCCAAGCCTGCATGTTGTCCAGGTCTTGCTGCATGCGGGCACGAACTGCTTCATTATCTGATGGGTTGCGAATGGAACTGAACACTATGCAATTGTCAGCGAACATCCCCATTTCTGACCTTATGATGGAGGGAAGGTCATTGATGAAGCAGCTGAAGATGGTTCGGCCTAGGACACTGCCCTGAGGGACTCCTGCAGCAATGTCCTGGGGCTGAGATGATTGGTCTCCAACAACCACTGCCATCTTCCTTTGTGCTAGGTACGACTCCAGCCACCGGAGTGTTTTCCCCTGATTCCCATTGACTTCAATTTTACTAGGGCTCCTTGGTGCCACACTCGGTCAAATGCTGCCTTGATGTCAAGGGCAGTCACTCTCACCTCACCTCTGGAATTCAGCTCTTTTGTCCATGTTTGGACCAAGGCTGTAATGAGGTCTGGAGCTGAGTGGTCCTGCTGGAACCCAAACTGAGCATTGGTGAGCAGGTTATTAGTGAGTAAGTGCCGCTTGATAGCACTGTCGACGACACCTTCCATCACTTTGCTGGTGATTGAGAGTAGACTGATGGGGCGGTAATTGGCCGGATTGGATTTGTCCTGCTTTTTGTGGACAGGACATACCTGGGCAATTTTCCACATTGTCGGGTAGATGCCAATTTTGTAGCTGTACTGGAACGGTTTGGCTAGTTCTGGAGCACAAGTCTTCAGCACTACAGCCGGGATGTTGTCGGGGCCCATAGCCTTCGCTGTGTCCAGTGCACTCAGCCGTTTCTTGATATCACGTGGAGTGAATTGAATTGGCTGAAGACTGGTTTCTGTGATGGTGGGGATTTCGGGAGGAGGCCGAGATGGATCATCCACTCGGCACTTCTGGCTGAAGATGGTTGCAAATGCTTCAGCCTTGTCTTTTGCACTCACGTGCTGCCCTCTGCCGTCATTGAGGATGGGGATGTTTACAGAGCTTTCTCCTCCCGTTAGTTGTTTAATTGTCCACCACCATTCACGACTGGATGTGGCAGGACTGCAGAGCTTTGATCTGATCCGTTGGTTGTGGAATCGTTTAGATATAATTTTCCTAGGCATCTTGAATGCTCCCTATCACCAGGGCATTCAGAAATCCCACCCTGCCACTAACCATTGGAAAGTGGACAGTCCAGCCCATTCATAGTATCATATTATGTTACAGTGGAGAAGGAGGGCATTTGGCCCATCGTGCCTGTGTCGGCTCTTTGAAAGAGCTATCCAATTAGTCCCATTCCCCTGCTATTTCCCCATAGCCCTGTAAATATTTTCCATTCAAGTATTTATCCAATTCCCTTTTGAAAGTTATTATTGAATCAGCTTCCACCACCCTTTCAGGCAGTGCATTCCAGATCATTACAACCCTGTGTAAAATATGGTTCCTCATGTTGCCTCTGGTTCTTTTGCCAATCACCTTAAATCTGTGTTCGCTGGTTACCGATCCTTCTGCCACTGGAAACAGTTTCTCCTTATTTGCTCTATCAAATCCCTTCATGATTTTGAACACCTCCATCAAATCTCCTCTTAACCTTCTCTGTTCTTAGGAGAACAACCCCAGCTTCTCCAGTCTCTCCACATAACTGAAGTCCCTCATCCCTGATACCATTTTAGTAATTCTTTTCTGCACCCTCTCTAAGGCCTTGACATCCTTCCGAAAGTGTTGTGTCCAGAATTGAACACAATACTCCAGCTGAGGCCCCTATTAATAAAGCCCAGAATCCCATATGCTTTTTTAACAGCCTTCTCAACTTGTCCTGCCACCTTCAAAGATTTGTGTATATACACCTCCAGGTCTCTCTGCTCCTGCACCCTCTTTAAAATTGTACCATTTAGTTTGTATTGTCTGTCCTCATTCTTCCTCACAAAATGTATCACTTCACACTTCTCTGCGTTAAATTTCATCTGCCATGTGTCTGCCCATTTCACCAGTCTGTCTATGCCCTCCTGAAGTCTGTTATTATCCTCCACATTACTTACTACATTCCTGAGTTTTATGTCATCTGCAAACTTTGAAATTATACCCTCTATACCCAGGTCATTAGTTTATATTAAAAAGAGCAGTGGTCCGAATGCTGATCCTTGAGGAACACCACTGTATACTTCCCTCCAGTCTGAAAAACAACTGTTCACCACTACTCCCTGCTTTCAGTCCCTGAGCCAATTTCTCGCTGCCACTGTCCCTTTAATCCTGTGGGCTTTAAATATATGAGATTCATTTCCATTCTCCCAATCCCCCCTCCAATAAGTGGCTGCGACTGCAGGCATGAGAGATGGCGGCTGGAAGTATTAATACAGTGCCCATGACTTGCCAGAGCTGGAAAAATATCAAGAAAAAGATACCTGTCATTGTCATTGCTCTCTGTAAAATAAATGTGCTTTTGTTCAGCTACCATTAAATTTGTAACGGTGAACTTGCCAGAATTTTGCAAAATACAGCAATGGCACTTCCACAATATCAAAAGCAAGCTCGAAATAGAAGGTTTTGAGCAGCTTTAAAGCACATTATTCACAAAGGCAATATCATTAACAGAGGCAGAATCCCTGAAGAGTAGCTTGGGGGTCAGCAAAATAAAGAGATGTGCATTTTATACCATTCTGAAAAGTAAGCAAGAGAGAAAGATGAAAGCAATGTTGCCTGTGTTAAGCTTAATGTAATTCAAACAGATAATCAGTGGCAGCTTTAGGGCCTAGAGTAGTTCCCATATTAGTTACTGAAGGGTACGGTAGCATAGTGGTTATGTTACTGGACTAATAATCCAGAAACCTAGACTAAAATCCAGAGTCATGAGTTCAAATCCCGCCACGGCAGCTGGTGAATTTAAATTCAATTAATTAAATAAATCTGGAATTAAAATACTAGTATCAGTAATGATGGCCATGAAACTACCGGATTGTCGTAAAAACCCACCTGGTTCGCTAATGCCCTTTAGGGAAGGAAACCTGCTGTCCTTACCCGGTCTGGCCTATATGTGACTCCAGACCCACAGCAATGTGGTTGATTCTTAATTGCCCTCTGAAATGGCCGAGCAAGCCACTCAGTTGTAAAATCTCTCTGCGAAAAGCCATAACAAGAATAAAACCGGACGGACCACGAGGCACCAGACACGACAACAGCAAACCAAGCCCAGTCGACCCTGCAAGGTCCTCCTTACTAACATCTGGGGACTTGTGCCAAAATTGGGAGAGCTGTCCCACAGACTAGTCAAGCAGCAGCCTGACATAGCCATACTGACAGAATCATACCTTTCAGCCAACGTCCCAGACTCTTCCATCACCATCCCTGGGTATGTCCTGTCCCACCGGCAGGACAGACCCACCAGAGGTGGCGGTACAGTGATATACAGTCAGGAGGGAGTGGCCCTGGGAGTCCTCAACATTGACTCTGGACCCCATGAAATCTCATGGCATCAGGTCAAACATGGGCAAGGAAACCTCCTGCTGATTACCACCTACCGTCCTCCCTCAGCTGATGAATCAGTCCTCCTCCATGTTGAGAAGCACTGAGGGTAGCAAGGGCACAAAATGTACTCTGGGTGGGGGACTTCAATGTCCATCACCAAGAGTGGCTCGGTAGCACCACAGCTGGCCGAGTCCTGAAGGACATAGCTGCTAGACTGGGACTGCAGCAGGTGGTGAGCGAACCAACACGAGGGAAAAACTTACTTGACCTCGTCCTCACCAATCTACCTGTCGCAAATGCATCTGTCCATGACAGTATTGGTAGGAGTGACCACCGCACAGTCCTTGTGGAGATGAAGTCCCGTACTTGGCACTGAGGACACCATCCAACATGTTGTGTGGCACAACCACCGTGCTAAATGGGATAGATTCAGAACAGATCGAGCAGCTCAAAACTGAGCATCCATGAGGCGCTGTGGGCCATCAGCAGCAGCACAATCTGTAACCTCATGGCCCGGCATATTCCTCACTCTACCATTACCAACAAGCCAGGGGATCAACCCTGGTTCAATGAGGAGTGTAGAAGAGCATACCAGGAGCAGCACCAAGCGTACCTAAAAACGAGGTGCCAACCTGGTGAAGCTACAATTCAGGACTACATGCATGCTAAACAGCGGAAGCAACATGCTATAGACAGAGCTAAGCGATTCCACAACCAACGGATCAGATCAAAGCTCTGCAGTCTTGCCACATCCAGTCGTGAATGGTGGTGGACAATTAAACAACTAACGGGAGGAAGAGGCTCTGCAAACATCCCCATCCTCAATGATGGCGGAGTCCAGCACGTGAGTGCAAAAGACAAGGCTGAAGCGTTTGCAACCATCTTCAGCCAGAAGTGCCGAGTGGATGATCCATCTCGGCCTCCTCCCGATATCCCCACCGTCCTGGAAGCCAGTCTTCGGCCAATTCGATTCACTCCACGTGATATCAAGAAACGGCTGAGTGCACTGGATACAGCAAAGGCTATGGGCCCCGACAACATCCCAGCTGTAGTGCTGAAGGCTTGTGCTCCAGAACTAGCTGCGCCTCTAGCCAAGCTGTTCCAGTACAGCCACAACACTGGCATCTACCTGACAATGTGGAAAATTGCCCAGGTATGTCCTGTCCACAAAAAGCAGGACAAATCCAATCCGGCCAATTACCGCCCCATCAGTCTACTCTCAATCATCAGCAAAGTGATGGAAGGTGTCGTCGACAGTGCTATCAAGCGGCACTTACTCACCAATAACCTGCTCACCGATGCTCAGATTGGGTTCTGCCAAGACCATTCGGCTCCAGACCTCATTACGGCCCTGGTCCAAACATGGACAAAAGAGCTGAATTCCAGAGGTGAGGTGAGAGTGACTGCCCTTGACATCAAGGCAGCATTTGACCGAATGTGGCACCAAGGAGCCCTAGTAAAATTGAAGTCAATGGGAATCAGGGGGAAAACTGTCCAGTGGCTGGAGTCATACCTAGCACAAAGGAAGATGGTAGTGGTTGTTGGAGGCCAATCATCTCAGCCCCAGGACATTGCTGCAGGAGTTCCTCAGGGCAGTGTCCTAGGCCCAACCATCTTCAGCTGCTTCATCAATGACCTTCCCTCCATCATAAGGTCAGAAATGGGGATGTTCGCTGATGACTGCACAGTGTTCAGTTCCATTCACAACCCCTCAAATAATGAAGCAGTCCGAGCCCGCATGCAGCAAGACCTGGACAACATCCAGGCTTGGGCTCATAAGTGGCAAGTAACATTCGCGCCAGATAAGTGCCAGGCAATGACCATCTCCAACAAGAGAGAGTCTAACCACCTCCCCTTGACATTCAACGGCATTACCATCGCCAAATCCCCCACCATCAACATCCTGGGGGTCACCATTGACCAGAAACTTAACTGGACCAGCCATATAAATACTGTGGCTACAAGAGCAGGTCAGAGGCTGGGTATTCTGCGGCGAGTGACTCACCTCCTGACTCCCCAAAGCCTTTCCACCATCTACAAGGCACAAGTCAGGAGTGTGATGGAATATTCTCCACTTGCTTGGATGAGTGCAGCTCCAACAACACTCAAGAAGCTCGACACCATCCAAGATAAAGCAGCCCGCTTGATTGGCACCCCATCCACCACCCTAAACATTCACTCCCTTCACCACCAGCGCACTGTGGCTGCAGTGTGTACCATCCACAGGATGCACTGCAGCAACTCCCCAAGGCTTCTTCGACAGCACCTCCCAAACCAGCAACCTCTACCACCTAGAAGGACAAGAGCAGCAGGCACATGGGAACAACACCACCTGCACCTTCCCCTCCAAGTCACACACCATCCCGACTTGGAAATATATCGCCGTTCCTTCATTGTCGCTGGGTCAAAATCCTGGAACTCCCTTCCTAACAGCACTGTGGGAGAACCTTCACCACACGGACTGCAGCGGTTCAAGAAGGCGGCTCACCACCACCTTCTCGAGGGCAATTAGGGATGGGCAATAAATGCCGGCCTCGCCAGTGACGCCCACATCCCGTGAACGAATAAAAAAAAAGTATGGAAGTAAATACATACATTAATTACACAACCTAGCCACAGGGTGGCTTTGTGCACAATCTTTGAACATTTTCAGAGTCCCTGGCCTGGATTTTCCTCTGAATTACCACTTGTGTGATTGCTGGATTTTGGGGTCCTAAATAGAGGAAAATGCATTATTAAAGATTGACACCTCAAACCACCAGTGGATAAACTGCACCCGAATTCTCCTTCCCCACTTCCCTTTAAGACCTGCCACAAGATTCACCACATTTAGACAGTGGGTGTGGCGAACTCTAAAGCTCCTTTTCCGCCCCAAATAATTACCACCATCATATCAGCAGTGTAAAGGCATCCCTGAAGTGGATACCAATTTGAGGAGACCATTTTAGGTGCTGCTACTTTTACTTATCTCTGCTCAAACAGCTTTGCACTATAGACATGGATTTCTCAATGGGAATTTCTTTATTTTGATGTTATGTAGAGAAGGAGGATGAAAACATGGAAGTGTTTAGATAGGAGGCGCTTAAAGTCAGGTTTCTCTCCCCTACACGTAGACATTCACTTACTCAGGTCTACAGATCAAGAAGGTCATACTTAAGCATCCTCACAGCATAAGGAGGGTACACAAGGAGAGGTAGTGGAACAGGAGAATCAGTAGGCAGAGCAAGGAGAGCGCAAACAAGAGCCCAGAACTTACAATAGATAAAGGATGACTCACCATTTAAAATCACATCACACTTGCCTGTTCTCTCCCCAAACTTGCTCACAAAATTCCTCGCTTTCCAAGACTTCTGCCAAGTCCTTCGTAATACAGATGTCTACAATTGCCCTGCCATCATCCAACTCCCAAAAAATTATAGTACACAGAAATGAACTCATAACTCCATGTGATCAAGTTAATTTTGCTTGAAACAACAACATTCACCAGGAAGTGTCAACAAAATTTATTGACCCTTTCTACAACTGTTGCTTAATACTCGTGAGAATGAAGACCTGGGAGTGGAAGAGAGGGCGAGTGCCGTTCTCCACCATGGCTCACTTGGTAGCATGCTCATCTCTGAGTTAGAAGGTTGTGGGTTCAGGTCCCACTCCAGAGCCTTCAGCCCATAATCTAGGCTAATCATCCAGTGCAGTACTGAGGGACTGCTGCACTGTCGGAGGTGTCATCTTGAGACATTAAACCGAGGCCCTGTCAGATGGAGGTAAAAGATCCCGTGGCACTATTTGAAGAAGAGCTGGGGACTTCCCCCGGAGTCCTGGCCAATCATTAAGATTATCTGGTCATTATCACATTGCTGTTTGTGGGACCTTGCAAATTGGCTGCTGTGTTTCTTATATACAACAGTGCCTACACTTCAAAAAAAAACTTAATTGGCTGTAAAGCGTTTTGGGACGTCGTGAAAGGCACTATATAAATCCAAGTTCTTTCTTTCTTTTCACCTGGGCAACAATGACCATAATATTATAATGATTCAATTGGCTAGCAAAACCAAAGGTACTGAGAGTCTACAGTTAATTCCAGATTTTAAAATGGCTAACTTTAATAAAATGGCTGAGGATTTGGAACAGATCAATTGTTCAACCCGACTAGGTGAGGACACAACTAATCCTGAACATAAAAAGCAAGTCAAAACCTGATAACCATTAGTGATTTACATTAACGTCAATTTCAAAGTTGCAGGTTATAGCATCTTAAGTGCTCTGTTTATTTTGAGCAGAAACAGCTGTTTCAAGAATCATCCCTGTGATATTGTATGAGCGAAGTACGAAACTGATGCATTTAAAAAAATATATTTTTAACAAAAGTATTTAATATTTAAGTTGATTTATGTGTTTTTCCTCCTCTCTGGATCTTGCTATAAGTGGTGGAGACTGTATAACAAACATTTATAGTTCGTTACCTGCTGTTGAATTGGAGGCAATAACAAAATGGTGGATATGCTGCAGACACATCATAAAAGGCCAGTCTGATTTCTGATTCTTATCAATCATCCAACAAAGAAACTTAAAGGGAGCTTATCAAGGATCTACCAGTACCGTTGACAAACAAACAAACTTTAAATATTTATGATAGATAGATCGATCGATCGATCATCGGATTCAATTTGACATGAATTAAGTCACATTATATCATTCGTGTGGCAAATGAAGAATCAAATAATGAACTTTGTTTTAGATAGCAACAAAGGTAATGTGCAACTCTTTGGAGAATTGAAGAGAAAAAAACAACCAATCAGGGAAGTAATTGAGCTGGAAATCGACTTTTTGATGCCTAGATGATAAATTGTTTAGGATGGCACAAGCTGATTGTTTTTTCTTGTTATATAGCGTTATCATGTTAATACCTGGAGCATATCTCATGTGCCATTCTAGTTTCTGTCAATGAATAGCAGCATTACTCACAAGAAATGTCTATACTGGTCACTGCGTACATCAGGCAATTCACTTTCGCAAAGAAGACAAAAACCATTTTTTTTTATAGATTAGAAGCGCATAATACCCAGAAAAACAAAGACAAGTACTGTGAACAGTTAACGAAAATGAAGGCTGCTCTTTGGTCAGCTAAAAGGTTAATGGAAAAGAGGGTGATAGACAACTGTGGTAATAATTGGGAAAAGCTTTTTCAGCTTTGTTAAGAGTAGGAGGACCATTAAAGGCTGCATTGGGCCATTGAAAGATGCGCAAGGACAGATTAGAAAGGACGTTCAGTGTGTGGCAGAAATATTAAATGAGTACTTTGCAACAGTCTTCACTCTTGAAGACAATGCTCAACTGCAGCGTTAAGTGATGCTGCTAACGGTAAGATTATTAATATTAAAATAGATGAGGATATCATCTTAGATAGAATAATGAACCTTAAAATAGATCGGGGTGCCAGCCCAGATGATATCCACCAAAGGGTGATAAGGCAGAGCCAGGTAACTATAGGTAGTGGGTATGATGATCAAAGGTATCATTAATGATGCTCTTTATGATCACTTAGACAAAAAAGGCAGCATCAGGGACACGCAACACGGCTTCTGGAAAAGAAGGTTATGTCTTATTCATTTTTTGAAGAAGTCACCAGGTTAGTGGATGAGGGTAACCTGGTAGACATTGTCAAAATTGTGACTACCAGAAAGCCTTTGATAAGGTACCTCACAAGAGGCTACTTTAAAAGATAGAATGTTGTGGAATTAGTGGTAATCTGTTGTGGTGGATTGAGAATTGGCTGAATGTCCTCAGGCAGAAAGTGGTTGTCAATGGATTTGGATCTGCTTGGAGACCAGTGATGCCCCAGAGCAAAGCATACCATTTTGTCCTTCTACACAGTCTTGGTTACGCCTCAGTTCGAATACTGTGTCCAGTTTTGGTCCTCTCACCTGATGGGGGATATTGACTCTCAAAAGGGTGCAGAGGAGGGCCACAAGATTTATTACCAGTTTATAACATCTTAGCTGATGTTTTCCAGATCCCAGATAGAATTGACTCAGGGATGATTAGATTGAGGTTTGTAAAATATGACGGGACTAGACTGTGTTTATGTGGACCAATTATTTCAACTGGATAGGTGAAGAAGGACGAGGGGCCATGCCTACAAGTTATAGAAGGGCAGAACTAGGTTAGATGTCAGGCTGTTTGCCTTTTTCCAGAGAATAGTGGATGTGTGGAAGAAGTTACTGGCTCGTGCGGTGAACGCTGATTCACTGTATTCCTTCAAGCGAGAGTTGGTCTTATTTCTGGCTGGGGCAGAGATCACCTCATACAAGAGGTAGGTGTCCTGTTATGTAACTCAGGGTCAATGTGATCTCCTGGACTAGTTTCGATCACCTAAAGAAATCAGAGAGGAATTTTCCAGATTTTTTTTCTCTAATTGGCTCGGGTGTTTATCTGTTTTTTTTTATCTCTCCCAGGAGATTGCATGGCTCAGGGTAGCTGGAGAGTGTCTGTATAGTGAAGCATAAGGCATCACAACTATATGGGACAAGCTAGATGGATGAGTTGATCTTTTAGTATGTTCATATGTTCAATGGGGAGAAATGACCACCCTCAGGGGCCCAGTCTTCAAAATAATAATGATTTGGTGATTCGGGAGCACTGTGCAAGCAGTGGAGATGATTTCCATGCATATGATTGATATGATAGTTAAGTGGGACAAATCCACTCTGAGTCCTTAGTCTCCTCAGCCATGGCAATCTCTCTCTCTTTCACTACCAGGTCCTCATTCTCACTAGTGCTCAGTGACTCATCTGGTGACTGTTTAATTCCTTGTGACTGGCTGTTTCTCTGATACCCAGATGCTGAAAAAGAAAGAGTATGATTGGTAAAGAGATGAGTGAAACTGTCTGATTGGTAGAGGATGTTTATTGACATCAGAGCCTTGACATATCTTAGCGACCCTTGTAAGGTTATTGAACCTGTTCCGGCATTATCTTAGTGACCCTTGTAAGGTCATTGAACCTGTTCCTGCATTGTGTGGCAGTTCTGGGGGTGGTGTTTGCACTGACTGCCCCTGCCACCTCCCTCCAGACAGCCTGTTCCACTCTCCTATGGAGCCTCCTGCCCTCAGTACCCATCAGATGAACCTTCCTGGCCCATTTTTCTGCCAGCAGCACACCCAAAGACACATCGGTAAATCTGGGGCCATCCCAGCTGATGACAGCCCCCAGCCTGCTGGTCCTCTGCCAACTTGTTGGAAGGTGATTTTGCCCTTGAACTGGCAGCAACCTTTTAAAAGCTGCACCAGAACAGTATTTCCATCACTCCCGGTACCAGCAAGCCAATCAAGGACGATTTTCTGGCCTCCAAACTGCCCAGACCAGCGATTATTTCACATTGATGGCTGTTGGACTATCCTGCTTCATTTTAGATTTAAATTTTATCGTTTTTTTTCCAGTTTTTTGAAACATTAATTTTGAATTTAATTTCTTTCTCTTGTTTATAGGCTCTTGTCAATTTTCAACCTCTTCTCTCCCCAGTAAAATTAAAAAATAATCAGGTTCTTGCCCATCCTTCACCTACTGTTGGACCTTGTTTGTTGCCTTATAACCTCATTTTAAATTTCAATAAACATATTTTTATAAGTTTTGATTCTGTAGTTTTGATTTTTATAAATAAATATATTAAATGTGAACAAATGTATATGACACTGTTTCAGAGCTGCCTCTGTGGGCTCCGACAGTACTGTGATTATATGACTTTAATGCAGCCATTAACTTGCGCTCCCATCTGGTCATGACCTTGGCATCATCTTCGGATGTAGCCAGGCATGGCTGCCCACCTTAGTGCTGCTGATATTTACGCATCCAATGTGCTTCTGCCCAGAATCATGAGCCAATAATCGGAGCCTGGGGAAAGATGGGGCTGAGAAGGGAAGCCTTCATATAATTTTTATATTGTAGCTACTGAGGGCTTCATCTAGTTTAATATTGCAATTACAGAGGGGAGGGAGCCCTTTTTTTACATTTTTTATATTGGAGCTACCTAATAGGGAGAGGGGGCAGATCCAGGCCAGATACCCCTCCCTCCCTTCCCAAACCCCATCCTGCCACCTCCCTTGTGTCAATGGGCGGCCTCAGGGCCACACGATTTTCCACCGACTTCCCGTCCGGAAATGGTAAGAAGTGAACCAGTTAATGAGGCCTTAAAATAGCCTGGGCCTGATTTCTGTAGCAGCAGGTGAGTTTTCAATTCCCACCCATCCAAAACCCATCCAGAGTTAAAATCGGCAGGGAGTGGGAGGGAACTTTCAACTTAGGAGAGGGTGTAAAACAAGCAATACTAGATCGACTGGCCTTTCCATGCCCCACCCAATTGACAGTCTGGCCGGTGGGTGGGACCGAACAATAGTGGCAGGAGGCTTGGGGATCCTTCGGGACGGTCATCAAGGGAGGGGGGGGGAGCGGGAGATCGGGGTTTGAGGAGGGGGATGGGGAGGTCTACGATCACGGCAGAAGGGAGAGAGAGGCCACGATCAGCGAAGGAGACGCCAAAGGCTTCCTTGAGGGGCAGGGGGAGCACTCCTGCTCTTCCTGGCCCACAAGGAGTGCTAAAAGAGCCGTTTAGCTTGGCTCCCGCCTCGGATCAGCTGCCAGGAATTCCACAGGTCGGGCAACCCCTCATCTACTATTAAATTAAAGTTGAGGCGCCAATGATATCATCATGCCAGGACTTTAGTATGTTAATTAGGCCCCCGACTGCCTTTTGCAAGAGCCTCGTCCATGGCCTGATTTCTGCACTTTAAAATTAAAAGAGGCAGGGATGTTTATTTATTCGTTCATGGGATGTGGGTGTCGCTGGCAAGGCCAGCATTTATTGCCCATCCCTAATTGTCCTTGAGAAGGTGGTGGTGAGCTGCCTTCTTGAACCGCTGCAGTCCATTTGGCGAAGGATCTCCCACAGTGCTGTTAGGTAGGGAGTTTTTTTTTAATTTATTCGTTCATGGGATGTGGGTGTCGCTGGCGAGGCCGGCATTTATTGCCCATCCCTAATTGCCCTTGAGAAGGTGGTGGTGAGCCGCCTTCTTGAACCGCTGCCGTCCGTGTGGTGACGGTTCTCCCACAGTGCTGTTAGGAAGGGAGTTCCAGGATTTTGACCCAGCGACGATGAAGGAACGGCGATATATTTCCAAGTCGGGATGGTGTATGACTTGGAGGGAAACGTGCAGGTGGTGTTGTTCCCATGTGCCTGCTGCCCTTGTCCTTCTAGGTGGAAGAGGTTGTGGGTTTGGGAGGTGCTGTCGAAGAAGCCTTGGCGAGTTGCTGCAGTGCATCCTGTGGATGGTACACACTGCAGCCACTGTGTGCCGGTGGTGAAGGGAGTGAATGTTTAGGGTGGTGAATGGGGTGTCAATCAAGCGGGTTGCTTTGTCTTGGATGGTGTCGAGCTTCTTGAGTGTTGTTGGAGCTGCACTCATCCAGGCAAGCAGAGAGTATTCCATCACACTCCTGACTTGTGCCTTGTAGATGGTGGAAAGGCTTTGGGGAGTCAGGAGGTGAGTCACTCGCCACAGAATACCCAGCCTCTGACCTGCTCTTGTAGCCACAGTATTTATATGGCTGGTCCAGTTAAGTTTCTGGTCAATGGTGACCCCCAGGATGTTGATGGTGGGGGAATTCAGCGATGGTAATGCCATTGAATGTCAAGGGGAGTTGGTTAGACTCTCTCTTGTTGGAGATGGTCATTGCCTGGCACTTGTCTGGCGCGAATGTTACTTGCCACTTATGAGCCCAAGCCTGGATGTTGTCCAGGTCTTGCTTCATGCGGGCATGGACTGCTTCATTATCTGAGGGGTTGCGAATGGAACTGAACACTGTGCAATCATCAGCGAACATCCCCATTTCTGACCTTATGATGGAGGGAATGGGGTCGGGTTGCCCGATCCTGATATTTTAACCACTCACCCAACCCTCTCCCATCCGTCGGGGTGAGGGGTTGCGGTGTTAAAATCGATATGTGGCAGTATAAAGGTGTGTGGCTACAGTAATGTAGTGGTTTTAGTCCTGGACTTGTAACTCGAGAAGATGTGGATTCAACTCTCACCATGGTAATTTGTGAAATGGAATTCAATAAAATCTGGTAATTTATGGACTAGCTGGCTCGCTGTAAAAACTGGCTGATTAATGTCCTTCAGAAAAGGTAACCCAACACTCCTCCTCAGTCTGGCCTTCATGTGAGTCCTGTCTCACAATATGTGATTGACTCTTCATGCCCTCTGTCGTGGCGTAGTAAAACAACTATTACAGAACAGAATCATGAGAGATGTTTATGGGGTCAGGGGTGAGGCATCCTGGAGTGATGCCTCTGCTGGTTTGGAGGTGCATCTGGGGCACTGACCAGCAGCCACCCCCCACCACCCCCCCCGCCCCCCGCTTCCACGGAGCCCTGAAAATGGCACCATCCGTTTTGATTAAACCTCTGTGAATTACTTTGAAACATTTTTCTACATTAAAGGTACTCCATAAATGCAAGTTGTTGTTGTCGTAAGCTGACTGGTCAGAAGAGGAATTTGGCTGCCCCATAGTGCCCTGTGCCTGGGCCCCATGGGAAACCCCCCCTCCACCAATCCAGGGCCTGGATCTCCAGACGGCCCCCACTTACACCATTATCGATCAGGCATAACTGTACCAGGGATATACTGGCTCTCGACTGAGGGCCTGGAAGCAGGAATTCTCAAGTTAGAGAGTCCATGCCATAAGGCCATACAAGAAAGTCACACTTAAGGCCGGGACTTGGTGTATTCGGGTGCCAGCTGTGTTTGCAGCTGTTTCAGTGGATTCCTGCCAGATTTACAGTGGGAGACCATCAGAACAGCCACACAATTTTCTGGCCATAAAGTCATATCTACCAGCAAACATCCCAGACTATTCCTAAGTATATCGTGTCAGGATAGACCCACCAGAGTTGGGCAACAATGATATACAGTCAAGTAGGCTTAGCCCAGGCAGTCCTCAACATTGACTCCTGACCCCATGAAGTCTCGTGGCTTCAGGTCAAACAAAGACACCTTTCACCTTCCACCCCCTCCTCCGTTAATTGGTGAATCATTACTTCTGTTCTGATCACCACTTGGAGGAAGCTCTAAGGGAAGCATGGGCACACTTTGTACTCTGGGTAGGGAGACATCTGTGTCAGCCACCAAGGGTGCCTCGGTAGTGTTGATTGTGTGATTTATATCAATGAGTGTTAATTGTATTCAGGTGGTGGGTATCAATTGAGGACTCTCTGGTATCCTTTTTATAGGAGAGCTTATCTAGGGTATGGTGTGTGTGTAAGGGGAATCTCTATGAATAAAGGCTTGGAAACACTAAAGACCAGGCTTTAGTATTTCATCCTTCACCACATGGCTATCCATTTATAACAGTTAGTACCATAGCTAACCAAGCTGGCTAAGTCCTGTGGTAGGCCCTGCCAGAGGTGCTCCCAGGCCATGTTAATAGCCCAAGGCTGCACATCTCGGGCTGGACAGAAGCACTGCAATTCAGGGACGTTTCTTCTAACCAGCACCAAGGTAGAGGAGGCCAGGAAAATCAGCCCCAATAGTTAATTAATCGGACAATGCAGTTTTTATGTGCTCAATACATTGTGAAAGTTTAATTATAATTTGAAGCAACAAATGTAAATGATTCAATTGCACCAATGTCTCAGGATATTAATAAAACACAGTGATGTGATTTAGCAATAGATTGATGCACCAAATGTGATCGCATTTCTAAATATTTTAAAACCAATGGCCTTGAAATTCATTGTGCTCACCTGTTTCACATGGGCACCTAAGTGTCCAATATGGTAGGTGGCATACGTGCACACATTCCACACAGGAAGTGTACTGCCCACCATATTGGTAAAGGCTGATGTATAGGGGTCCAGGGCCCTTTGGATATGCAAATAGCAGGCCTAACTTCTATTTTAGAAGTCCTTCCCGAAATTAAGCTACCCTGGATGCAGGGTGCCAGGCCTGCTGCGTTAACCAAGTCTAGGAGTGGCCTAACCAGCGGTCCTTATGGGAACCACTGGAGGCCGTCACCAAAAAGGTAAATTTTTAAAAAATGCCTGAATGTGCCGGGAGGAGTAGGAGTCCTCTATAGCAGTCCCGAGGACCACTGCCGGCTCCCGCTTGGCCTTCTCCCGATCACCTTCCCTCTATTCCCAGTCACCCTCTCTCTTCCCTGATCACCCCCTTCCCCTCCTGAGTGCCCTTCCTCCTTCTCGGTCCCTTTCCCAGGATCTGCCTGAGGGCTGCTGCCACCGATGCAGTGGCCAAAATTTACATCCGCTTTGCCGGCGAGCTGCCTGGAGACGTGCAGCACGCCTCTGCAGCTCGTTGGTCTAATTTAAACGAGGCCGTGGCCCAATATCGCGTGTGTCTCGGGCCTACCCATCCTTGGCTCAAGGATCATCCCTGTGCCCCAGGCCGGCCCTGTCCAATTTCACCCCCAATATATCTTACAGATAAATAACAAATTTTAAGCTGTGCCAAGTGTTTTATGAAGTATTATAAGATCAACCTTTATAGCATTGGTGAATTCATGTATACTCGTTAATTATTTACACATAATAAAACAGATATTCAGGGATGTGCTATCAGCCTTCTTAAGGGATTTGAATGGGTCAAAATCTCAATTGCAGCGAGCAAACGAATGTACCATTTTTTATTATATTCTTTCAGTTCTGTTTTTGACCAAGTCCTGAGGAGGTGCTGCCCAATTTCAAATGGAGGGTCCCTAATTTGCGATTAAATATGGGTATTCAAAATAAAACTAATGCTAATGAGCTAGTGTTGATGTTGTTTCCCCATTGACTGTGAATATCAATCAATTTGTTAGCCTGTCACAGTAATCAATTAAATACTCACAACCATTGTGTTGGGAATTCCCTGTCCCTTCTGGTTGTGAACAACACGAGATAAAAATAAAAAAGAGACAGGGACACTGGCAGCAGTCAGGCTGGCGAAGGTGGCAAAGCCAGTCAGGTTTTAAAACAGAGAGCTGTGAGGGCAAGCTTTGGCCAGGCTCGTGAGAAGAATGCAGGAGCTTTATTAGGAGTTATTGGCTCCAAAAAGCCAAAGGTCACAATCCCAATGGTTACCCTGGGATCATGAATACCAGTGCTCTCCAGGACTGACCTGCCAGAGTTTGAGGGGGTCAATGGCAGGGCATCTAATTTACATGAGGTTGGTAGGTGCCTGTACCACTCTAGGCACACATCTGATGCCCACCTGGCAAATGCTGCTGGAGAGGTGGTTACCCAGGCCCCAGTGCAAGTGGGCCAATATAATCTTTATCAAAATAACTATTTTTCCTTTAGGGTCCAGGCTGCTTCCCTGCCATGGGCCTCCGGATGGGGCCTCTTCTTAGAATTGGCCATTTCCTCTTGAAACTGACAACTGTTTGACTAGAATGGGGCCCTCCACTTAGAATTAGCCAGGTTCTATGGAAAGGGACAAAACCACATTGACAAGAAGAAAATATAGATCACGGGAAGTCGGAATCTCCCCCAATCCTAGCCTGGTTAGATTATAGAAGCAGACAGTTTGTGGGTTTGAATAATGGTAGAGGGAGTAAATTTATAAGGGAATAAAACAGGGCTAAACCAATAAGCAAGAAAACCACAGCTTAGAGAAGATTGGGCTCATTTAATAATGAGGTTGCTTTGCAGGATATGATAGGACATAGCTACGAATTAGAATGCGTCTGAGATAGACTCGGCCGATGATCTTTAGGAGCTGATGACTCTTAGCTGCTGATGACCCCAGGCCGATGATCTATTGCTGACTGCTTGGCGGACGATAGATTAAGTGTTGGTGAGCTGATATATTTTTTGGCTATATTGCTGTTGTATGTAAACTGTTCTGTTATGTGCCTATCTTTGCTGAACTAAGTGACCTGAAGTGAGATTTATGTATGTGGAGAAACTTGATGCTAAATAAACAGTTAATTCTTTAGGCTAATCTATTTATTGGTGTGATCAACCATACTCGAGCCTAAGGCACGACTCTCCTCTCTATGGCTAGAGATAGCAGTCAATAGGGCAGTACATGAGATAGCGGTTCTCAGGTCCCAACCCTACCCATCGTGACAGTACCATTCTCCATTAATGTGCTGCGTCTCTACTGTAATTCTGCCTCTGGTGCCTCTGATGCTTACATTTATATTGTCCATTCCTTTCTCAATTTAAACAAAATAATTTTGTCTTCACTCTGATGCTTCACACTTATGGAGCACTGAACGGAAATCTGGGCAGGGAGTTCAGTGGTCCTACAGGATTCTGTCCATTAATTTTAATTTCTGAAGTGCACTCCTCACGAGTGAAGCTCCGCCCTAGGATTGCAAATTCATAAAATCTACCCTGTGGACATGGCTGCAGCCATGACTGATGACAACTCTGCACAACCCCTGTGTTCAGCAGCGAACATCTAAAACCCAGACACCTGGGTGAACCAAGGCTTTCACTGAGCAGGCATTTGGGGTGCCGGGCCAGTTGAGGGGGTGAGAGCAGCTTCCAATGTGCCGCCAGAAGATCTGCAAAATTACAGTGGCATACTGCATACATGGAAGAGAGCCCCCATGAGCAGCTGCAACCCAGGGATGAGCAGGATGTTACAGGATGCAGCAGCAGATCAGCAACTCCAGGTAGGGAGACAAGAGTTTGAGGAGTTTGTTGCTGTTTTTTTCAGTGAGTTCTGAAATTAGGCATTATTCATTTTCATTTTTATAACTGGTTTAGTTTTTGCAGAGAAATGCATGCATTCCATGAGGTTTACTTTTTGGACAACAGATACTTTCTTATTTTTGCACAATGAAAGAATGATAGATTGCAAGATCTATTAAAAGTGAATTCAATTTATTAAGTGTTGCAAGGCTTCTGGTGTATATACTGGTGCTTTTCTGGTACACTTGACCCTTGTGTACCTTGTGTGTACAATCTCCACGTTGACAGTGTGTGCACTACCCTTAAGTACTCCACTGCTACTGCTACACTAGTCCACACAAGGCTCTCTTGGTCACTTCACCATGTTTACTGACCTATCTAAGCATAGAATATTGGATAGCCAAGATCTCGGAAACCTTTCCTCATGGCTGCCTATAACTAATAAGCCAGGATGATGCCGGTCCTGATTGCACCTTTGAGTTTGGACTCCAAAACCTCTATAGCAGCAGTAACTGTAGAACTTTTATGAGAAATTACCTTACCGTGCTCATGGTTAGTGTAACTGTGGTATCCACTGTAAATGGCCACAATGTTGTGCCACAACATTATTCAAGTGGAAGATGCCATTGTCTATCTGGATCTTGGACCCCTCCACACTATTCAAACCACCTTCTATTGTTGTACTCAATGAGTCAAGTGAAACGTAAATATGCCCCTACCGTTATACAAGCCATTTCAGGCACTCTAATATCTATATTGCCATATAATTCAGCATGATGGAACTCTACTCTCCATCAGCAACCACAACCGTTTCATTGTCATTGTTGGGTATCACATCCCGTAATTCCTCTTGAACATATCTATTTACTTCTCCTGAAGTCTGTGGGGTAGATTTTCATCCTTATCACCTGGGCGTTAAGCACTTTTTCATACAAAGGGTAGTGGAAATCTGGAACTCTCTCCCCCAAAAGGCTATGGATGCTGGATCAATTGGAGATTTCAAGGCTGAGATAGATAGATTTTTGTTAGGTAAGGGTATCAAGGGATAAGGATAAGGTGGGTAAATGGAGTTGAGGTGCAGATCAGCCATGATCTAATTGAATAGTGGAGCAGGCTCGAGGGGCTGAACAGTCTACTCCTGTTCCTAATGTTCCTAAGGAATTTAGGTGGGGAGGATAGCACCCCTGTTACAGAGCCCACCCAATTATCTTTCCATTTGTTTAAATGGAATGAAAACCAGGCGGGTTCTGTTAGGACATGCAATCCTTCCCACCAGACTTTCCTTTCTGCACTCCGCCCAGATAATGCTTAATACCTAGGTGGTAAAGATGAAAATTTACCCCTAGGTATCTGTGCTGATGCCTGCTTTAAGTGGAGTTGGATAAAGCCATCTCTGAACACTTCCTTGTATCTCTCTCCACTCACATCCCCCTTCCCCCTCCCAACCTCACTTCCTTCTGTATCCGCCCCTGGAAAAAATTCTCCACCAAGTCACTTTCAAATTCCCAACTGACTGGCCGTTGGCCCTCCATTCACCATGACATTTCTGCAGCTCTGGGATATTATGAGCACCATTGTTTTACAGCTTTGTGTTTCATATATCCTAGCTTAACTACAATACTGGTGGTATTCTGCAGAAAATTGTAGTAAAAGAAATGATAGCAGTGCAGCACACATCAGTGAGCTGCTGTATTAAAAGCCCAGAAGGAGTTTCCTTACAGCACTGAAATTACTTTCTTAATATAGAAGTTACTGTGGACATTTCCAAATGGCTAAGCTCTTTTAATTAAGTATGTTGTGAAGATTTAACTTTTTGACAGATCAAATTGGGCAGCCTAGCTGGGTCAAGAAAAGGGATGCTGTCATTCTTATGTATCACAGCGCAGACAGTGCTCCGCTCCATGGACCAGCAGCAAGTGACAGGAGGCCTCATTGACTGTGGTTAGGAACTTGACTGTGTAGCTAGAGAACGATATGATATACCACAGATTGTAGCTCAATTGTAGGATATTTGAAAATTACAACACTGGAGCTTGATCTAAGAGGCAACTATGTCAGGATTCATAGTAAAAAATTATAGAACTGCCTATCAACCATCAGCATTTCTATTGTAGACGATCTCAGCTAAACTTCCGTGGGCATATCATGGAATATAGTAATGACAAAAAGTCATGGTAAACTACTATAGTGTGAATTACTTATTAGCATTGTAGGTCATTCAAATCACATGGGGTATTCCTGTTTGTCTTTTATTCTAAATCGGCATTCATGTATGAAAATGATGTCCATTTAGTAATGATACTCCAAACTAGAAGTAAGGCCTATATATTAATAAAAAATAAGATCAAATTAGTGGACAACTTACCGTATCATTTTTTTACACACTGAAAATCATCAAAATATTCCCTAAAATGATGTATCATTTTGATCAATTTAATGGAGGGTGAATTTTTGTGGGGATTCTCCCACTCACCTGCCGTAACTTTGATGGAAGAGCCTAGAAACGCTGGAAAAATGGTGCAAATGTTATTTACATGATTTTTCCAAGTTTCCATGGCTCTTCCACAGAAGTTATGGCAGGAGAGCGGGAGAACTCTTGTGGAAATTCACCCCCAATGGCTTATTCGATTGCTACTCTCACTTTGGGTGGGATAATGATGCTTGTTTCACTTACAACAGAAAAACACTGATATTGTAAGTATGGGATATAGGACATCAGATTTGAAATGGAGAAGTGTTTTCTGTTTTACACATAGTTAAATAATATTAATTTAATATTACAAGGCTGTTTACAACCTATTGCTTAAGCTGTGACTGTGCTTGAAATGATTATGCACATTTCAAAAAGTATTTTATAAGGTCCCTCACAAGAGATTTATGACTAAAGTGAAGGCTTGTGGGAATCAAATTTGCTACCCAAAATTATTGGTATCCATTGCATAGAATTTTCTTTCATTTACAGAAGGCATTTGATAAAAGTTCCACACATGTGGCCTGTAAAAAAAAACTAAGGCTCATGGCAAGTTGCTTATGTTTGTTGCCTTAGATTTAGGAAGCAGAAGTTCCAAAGGGAGACTGGTAGAACCTTTGTGGAATTTTAACCCCAAGGATGGGTGGGTTGGGGGCGAGCGGGAAGGTAAAAATTGTAAGAAAGAGAAACCCGACCTAAACCCGCCTCCAACCCGCCCACTTCCGGTTTTAATGGAGGCGGGTTGAGGGACGGATGACCAACCTGCTCTCAGGAGGAGAGTCGGTCAGCGAAATCCTTGAAGGAGGCTGTGGGCCTCCATTTTAATAGTTTTTTTATTTTTAACTCCGGGAGGCCGGGATTCCCAGGTCTTCTGCTTCACGCCACGTAAGAGGAGGCGAGAAAGCCCAGCTCAGCATGTAAGTGTCTTTATTCCACTGCTTGTGGGCCAGGAGGAGCAGGAGCATTTTCTCCAGGCCCAACAAGCTTACCTGCCGCGATTCCACGCACACGATCAGCCGACCCCCTCCCCATGTCCGACTCCCGCCAAAATCTCCGACCCCCTCCCCACGATCTCCGACCCCCCTACGATCTCCGACCCCCCCGCTGTGCGACCCCCCTGATGTCCGACCCCTCCATGACTAAGCCCCTGATGATCCCCCAATGACTGCTGACCCCGATGACTCCACCCGATGACAGACCCCTCCTCGATGAACGACCATCCCCCCACTCCCCTTTCCCACCGATCTAAGACTTACTGCTGGCATCCACTCCCCTGGCTGCTCTCCCGGCCGACTGACAGCCAACCTGTCAATCTGGCTGGCCTGTCGGGCAGGAAACCTACAGAAAAAATTGAAAGACATCCTTACATCAAAATTGTAAGAATGTCCGGGAAACCCGTAATTCCGGGTTTCCTGTCAGGATTTCACCCCACCCACCCTCTCCTCAGCTCCCCGTTAAAATTTACCCCCAAGTCTCTCCAGTCTTTGCTCATAACTCAGACCTTTAACACTATGGGCCCGATATTAGGAGGGGAGGCGCGTTGCCAGCGGGGGGTCGACTGGGTGCGTGGGTAACCCGCCCAGTAAAATCGGTGGATTCCCCATGCGATTGTAAGTAAATTGAAGCCACTTACCTGTGCTTCTGGGCTTCGCGCTGGAAAGCTACGCAGCGGGCGGACTGCGCACCCGCATCATAGGCTGTCAGCTGGAGGAGCCCTATTTAAAGGGGCAGTCCTCCACTGACTGATGCTGCAGAAAGAAGCCAAAATTACAGCATGGAGCAGCCCAGGGGGAAGGCTCACTTTAATGATGCCTCACTCCAGGTCCTACTGGATGGGGTGAGGAGGACGGGGTGGACAGAGATCTTCTCCCCGGCCGACAGGAGGAAGTGGCCTGCCTCTGCCACCACAAAGGCCTGGCTCGAGGTGGCAGAGGAGGTCACCAGCACCACCAATATATTGCGCACCTGCATACAGTGCAGGAGGCGCTTCAAGTAGGTCAGCCGAAGTGAGTACACTTACTCATTCACCTACACTCCATCTGCCACATCACCGCCCCCACCCCACATCTCCTTCTGCACTGCCAACACTACTCTAGCACATCACTCCTCAGATCCACTCAAAGCTCATTCTCATCTTACCTGCACTTACTCACCTCGCCAGTACTCATCCCACCACTACCACTCAACCCAAACCTCATACAACCTCATGGCTCTGTCTCATACTCACCCTCTCATGCATCTCTTTCACGGTCAGCCTCACCCCACCTGCCACTACCTGTGCTGAAGCCACAGGGCATTCATCACGTATGTGTAGTAGGAAGCGTAAGGCAAACGTGTCGTGAGCATGAAGGGGATGCACAAGGGTGTTTGAGGGTTTGACATGGTTTTTACTTCTATTTGATTTCTGATCAACTCACATTAAATATTATATTGTCACCACTACTGCCACGTCTTGGCCATTCTTGACTGGCTTGTGCAATTATGCCCTTTCATGAGGTTCTCCTTGATGCCACCCATTGGGTCACCCTACAGTGGGTGTATGTGTAGTTGCACGACTACTTTGTGCAGGTGCCTGTTGCGCAGCACTGTGTTGTGTCGCTCCACGTGGCAGAGGTGGACGGCATGCCTGGCGAGGCTGGTGATGTTGCTCGTCCTCCAATGGAGTGATGAATGTAGCAATGGACCCCCCCCTCCATCCTGACGGTGTGAGTGTAAGGGGGTCCACAAAGTAGGTAAATGTGTTTGGACAGCAGAGTTTAGGGTATGATTTAATCATTTGGAGTGTGGAGACAATGATGTGGCAGGCAAAACTTTGTCTGAGGTGACAGAGTGCCCTGCTGCAATGAATGAGGGTTTACCCCGCACCTGTTAAATGGACCTTTGCAATTGCCACTGGCTGCTGGCTGCAACATCTCTGTTAAACAGGAATGTTTCCCCAAGCATGGGAAACACGCTCTGGGTAGTCCAAAATCCGAATCCTCCTAAAATCTCCAACTAATGAGGTCTGTAAACGATCTCAAGAACCCAGATAATGATCTTAAGTTGGATCCCGCCGGCTTTGATTGCCGGTGGGAGTCCCGCATGCGGGGGCTGCGCGCGCCGATTCACGTCATCGGGGAACCCGGAAGTGGGCGGGTTGGAGCCGGGCTCCGGACCCGCTCTGGGAATCCCCAATTTTAGGAGCCCACCCGCCACGAACGGACCCGCTCGGCCATCTGAAAATTGACCCCTATGAAGGAGCCTTGTGGTGCTTCTCTTATCTCCAATGCTTGAATATCTCCTTTGTGTTTCACTGAGCATAAATTGGATGCTGTGGTCTGACAGTAGAAATCAGTTTGATTACGACTTCTTCAGATTTGCACTCTACTGTTTTAGCTATATGGTTCGACATTCTATTGGCTTTGTTGATTGCTGCTCTGTTTTGATTGGTGATGTTGGGCGTCAAGTCTACTCAGACTCCTAGGTCTCTTTCAGTTTTATCCCCCATTCATGGAGTATGTGTGTTGTCCATTTTTCCTTCCAATGTCCAGTACTTTACTTTGTTTGCATTAAATTTCATCTACCATCGTTCTGTCCATTTACCTATTTTTTCTCGCTCATTCTGTAACCTCTAAACTGCCTGCTTCAATATGACTGCCCTTCTTGACTTAATATCATCCTCAGATTTATACGCAGGGTTTCCACTGAACCTACAGCGGTGGCGGAGGAGAGACCAGGAGGAAATTCACCTCATAATTAGAATTATTTGGGCCCACAACGGGTGGTAAGTTTGGTTCCCACAAGCCGTCACTTTAGCCATAAATCTCTTGTGATGACCCACTAATTTAATCAATCCAGGGCTCGTCCACTGAAGTAATGGCAGGAGAGCGGGAGAACTCCCGTGGAAATTCACCCCCAGTGTCTTATTCAATTTCTACTCTTACTTTGGATGGGATTTTGATACTAGTTTCACTTCCAACCGAAAAACACTGATATAGTAAATATGGAACATAGGAAATTGTCTCCATCAGAGTTGAAATGGAGAAGTGTTTTCTGTTTTACACATAGTTAAATAAAACAAATTTAATATTACAGGGCACCCATAGGGCATGGTGGTGGTGTGGTTATGTTACTGGACTAATAATCCATAAACCTAGACTAATAATCCAGTAGAACGTGAGTTCAAATCCCAACATGTCAGTCTGAGAATTTTAATTCAATTTAAAAAGAATCTGGAACTAAACAGCTGACATCAGTAAAAGATCATGAAGCTATCTGATTGTCGTAAAAACCCAACTGGTTCACAAATGTCCTTTAGGGAAGGAAACCTGTCACCCTTACCCGGTCTGGCCTATATGCGACTCCAGTACAACACCAATGTGGTTGACTCTTAACTGAGCTCTGAAATGGCTTAGCAAGTCACTCCGTTGTATCAAACCACTACAGTGGTTCAAGAAGGTAGCCCATCACCACCTTCTCAGGGCAACTAGGGATGGGGAGTAAATGCTCGCCTTGCCAGTGACGCCCACATCCCGAGAATGAATATAAAAATCTCAGTACTTTCTCCCAGCCTGACGTAACTCCTTTAACAAGTACCTACTGTTTTATACCCTTCAGGCAATTTCTTATCTATACCCAAGACTTGTTCTAATTGGAAAAAATATTTCCCCCTATAGAGTAGAAGATATGTGGAATAGTTTCTCAGCTAAAGTAATTAATGCTCCTTTGATTAAGATGGATAAATATCTCATTAAGAACAATTGAGGGTTATAATGGATCCATATGGGCTTAATCTACCAAGTACTCTATGAAGCATAATAGTCTTTATGGAGCTGGGATCATGGAGAGAACGATGGTGGGATTATCCAAAGAATTATGTCCTAAAAATTTGTTACATTGCCGGGAATTTCCTTGGAGCTGCTCCCGCTCCGATGCCATAACTTCACTTGAAGTGCAGCGGAAACCCCTTTTCCAGGAAAGTTATATTGATGGAGCAGAAGCAGCTCTGAGGAAATTCCTGGCCAGTGCCTTCAGCAGTTAGGAAAACATTTCACAGGATAATCGAGAAACAGAAGAACGTTCAAGCACTGGAAGCTGTGCAGAGAAGAGCCATGATGCCGATCCCTAATGTCATAGGACTGAGTTATGAGGAAAGAATAGAGAACCTTGAGCTTTGTAGCCTTTACAGGAGATGACTGAAAGGTGATCTTATTGAGGTATATAAAATAGTTAAGGGAATAGAAAAGGTAAATGCTGAATATCACTTTAAATTGCGAGAGCAGGGCGAGGCTGCAGGGTTCCAGCTAAATTAAGAAAGGTAAATTTAAGACTGATATCAGGAAGTGATCTACTCTTCCAGAAAGAGTAGTGGAGGCAAAAGCCCTGGAATCATTTAAGAAACCATTGGATGCTGAAATGGGGGGGACGGGGACTGCAGAATCTTCCTGGATGGATTATGATGGGCAGGCTGTCCTTCCTCATCTGATGTAATCCTGTGATCATCATGGAGGTTTTAATCATGGTAGTCTCCATCAATAGATCCTTGTACTCATTTTTTCTTTTTCACCAAAGCCCATTTTTTTGTTATTTCTGAGAAAATCATGGGCTCACCTAGTGCTATTTTCCTTATAGTTGTTTCAGCTTGCTAAAAAATAATGAAATATTTTTGTGTATTCGAAAAAAATTAAAGTAACTTCGACCTGAAATGTTAACTCTGTTTCTTTCTCCACAGATGCTGCTCGACTTGCTGAGCTTCTCCAGCATTTTCTGTTTTCATAATATATATTAAATTGCTCATGTAGTTGTTCACAGTCAATTGATAGAATATATTTATCTATATATAGATATATATATACACATAAGATGGTGGTGAAGATGAATGAGAGACTTCAGAAACTCACTTCACCTAGTAGCCAGAACCTGCAACTACATTGTGACAGTTGACATAGCAAAATTGAATGGGCACTGTTGACATAACAATTTATAATGGGAAATGTTGACAGAAAAGTGTGACCAAAAATCATGACCACTGGAAGTAAGGTTTGTGGGCAGAAAGTGCATTCCTTACACACGATTTGTTCCAGATTACTAAAATCTTATTAACAATGTATTCTGGGGGCAAATAGTGTGTTTGTTATGATGAGGTAGAGAATAGAATACTATTTGTACCCTTGACATCAATGGCTTCCAGGTCAAGTATTGAGAACCTAAATGCAAGGTAAAACATTATTCTACATGGCCCCAATAATGTAACTTGACTCAAAACCTCAGAAGAATGCACCCTATAAATTACGTAATATTTTCATTTCACATTCCAGCCATTCTTGTTTGCAGGACTGGCAATTTATTACTAATTGGTGCTGAATTGTAGGTAGTTTCAATTTTTGGTTTTCCACTCACTAGGATAGTGGCTGAAACTGTTCAAATTTATTTCACTTAGCAGCCTTACTGTTTTCTGAAAAAGACTTTCATCCCTTTGATCTTTTCTGGATTCTAATACAGGTCCCATGCTTGGCAATTGAAACAAAGGAATGGGTGTAAGTCTAATTGTAATTGTGCAATGCTACTTTCTGAAAATCAGTCCGTAAATTTCCAACTCCTAACAACGCTGGCCGGGAATTTCCATGGAGCTGCTTCCGCTCCGCTGCCGTAACATCGCTGGAAGTTACATGTGTAAGCGGGGTTTCCGCCCCAATTCCCGCAAAGTTAGTGGCGGTGTGGGAGCAGCTCCAAGGAAACTTCCAGCCACTGTCCGTATAGTATATTGCCTGCATTTTCAGGTGTCCAGTACTGCGGATCAATATCAATAATTTGAGCCTCTCAAAAAATGTGTACAATGATACTTTCAGAAACAATTCCAATGTTCACTTGCCATTAATGTTGTTATATTACACAAAGGTTTCAGCAGATTCGGAATCACTGAGACAGCAAAATGTAAAATGTAAGATCTTTATTTGCCTCCAGTGTCAAGCAAATTTCTACATATACAACATTCACGAATTATGGAATCCATTACATGACACAGAAAAATGTATATTTGACGGACAGACGTTTACGTAAGAGACATTTCACACTGTAGATGTCCACAAGATAGAACATTACTGGTAAAAAAGGGAAACATTTTAGTCACTACAAACCTAAACAGTTTATCAGTCAGCTACAATGTAGTAGAGCAGAGAATCAGATTCTTCCCACATACCATATTTTCCCAACTAATAGCTGACAATCACAGACCCTAGCAGCTGCTATATACACACATGATCATGGGTATAAAATCCTGATCACAAGACATAACTAGTTGATTAAGAAGTAAATCCAGAAAGACTCAAAGGAAATCTAAAAATATCGTCAGCCGTTATTGGAACACGGCACAATTTGCCTCTGACACATTTAACTACAGATTGACAGATTTCCATTACATTGCTGAAAATGTGTGAACAGTTTGATGTAGGCTGGTTTAGTGTCAGTATGACTACTGAGGAAGAGGGACTGGTTGCTTCATTATCCATGACCAATAAACTAATATTGAAGACAGCACTACCTATTGTGTCACTGAATCAGTCAGTACTTGTTTAGATCTGCTTTCGGCATTAATAGTGGTACACAAGGTTCTGAACAGCTTTTTTTCTCCTAGTGTGACAAGTAATGTGTAGCCACAATGGGAATAATTAACCTGCTTCCTGGAAATTTATCCCTTCAAGGCACAAAAAAGCTGACAAAGAAAATATGACTCTGGTGTTACAATTCTGGATTTGAAATGTTAAGTAAGAGCATTTTTGAATTGGAACCCACAAGCAAAAGTCAATTCTGTATGTAAGCAAAAATGGAAAAAGAGGGACAAAACACGCAAATGGGTTTTAGTATGTCTTCTATAATTCCCTGCAGCTTTTAGATTTTGTATAGCTAAAACATGTAGTAGCTACAGAACTGCCTTGTTGTACAATTTAAATTAACAGTTATAACCTACCTCTTAGTTGTTAATAGCACTAACAAATTAGGAAATTCCAATTATTATCTATGGTTATGTCAATTGAAAGTTCCTGCATCTGCAAACTTGTTTTACATTTAATTAGGTATCTTTCGTAGCGTATAATAGAACAAAATTGGTGTAATGTAAGTTGCAGATTAAGTGCAGTGGAAAACTTTATACCAGGGGTTAGATAAGTAATTTATCGTTTTATGCTTCACCAACCCAAATTATTGTGTTGCCTTTTTCCACCTCAGTGATCTCACAATTTAACTTATTAAGCCTTCCATCCAGAATAAACAAAGATTCCTTGGATGGTGTCATCAGATACTGGCCAAACAGGTCACTGTCCACAATCACTCGGTTTTTACTGTTCCATGGCCACTCTTCTGTCTTCATGGGTTCTTTCAGGCTCTTCACCATCTTCACTTTCCCTGTGGAGAGTTCCACAAAGAGCACATCCGTTTGCACTCCAGAGCTGGCAAAGACATTGTATTGGTTGGCTTCAGTGAAAGAAGGTTGGAAGGTGGCATCGGAGATGTGAAGGTTGGTGTGAATGTCAAAGGATTGTAGGATTTCCCCTTGGATGGTGATGGACTGGACTCTCATGAGACCCTTTTGATCATCTATACTGACCAAATAATGTCCATCTGGAGAAATGTAAGGAGCACCTGTTATATCACCATTGTATCCAATCACAGAATCTGTGACACTGTCAACTATGATCTGTGGTTCAGTTGCTCCAGTATTGTCAGCATTGCAATGAACAAAGTAATATCCACCTAGGTGAGTATAGGCAACTGACTGTGGGACGCAATTATAGTCTTTCAAACTGATGGTCTTGATATATGTCATAGCTTCAAGGTCAATTTTGTGAAGGGCTGGTTCACCTTTGTGAAGAATAAATCCAAACCTGTAAATAGAGGTACACAGAGTAGCATTGAATATTTGCAGCATTTTCAACAATGAATAGATAATAGGGAAACATGCCTGAATAAGCAGAAATAATTACAAGGGCACTGACTTGTACTTAAGAAACTGCAATTGTGAAATAATGGGGGCTAAATTGGTCCGCATAGCGCCCGTTGTGTAGGCACTACGCGGACTCCTAAGCCCGAAAATGACGTCCGAGATGTATGTGCACTCTTCCGATGTGACGTGTGCAGAACGCCATAATGGTAAAGGCGTTTACCCGTGCGCACCTAACGAATGGCAGCATGTAAAGGAGGGAGGTTATGACCCAAATCAGTGTGCCAAGCTGATTTAAAGGGACTGCTGCTATATTGGAACTCCACACTCCAGCCATCGCATGGTCTTAACCTCGTACAGCTGAACAGGAGTTCAAGGGCAGGAAGGACCACCCCCCTCCCAGCGCTATTTCAAGGGATCATGCAGGAGTTACAGGTTAGTTGATGGATTATTGCTTCTGGCTGCTGATGCATTTGTACCTATTTTTGGAGGTCTCCTATACTTGAATACTAGGACTAGGGGACGTGGCCTAAAAATTAGAGCCAAGACTTTCAGGAGTGAAGTTAGGAAATGCTTCTACACGCAAAGGGTGGTAGAAGTTTGGAACTCTCTTCCGCAAATGGCAGTTGATGCTAGCTCAATTGTTAATTTTAAGTCTGAGACTGATAGATTTCTGTGAACCAAGGGTAATAAGGGAAATGGGGCTAAGGCGGGTATATGGAGTTAGGTCACAGATCAGCCATGATCTCATTGAATGGCAGAACAGGCTCGAGGGGCTAAATGGCTGTCTCCTGTTTCTATCTTCCTATGTTCCAATAATAAAATTTTAATACTCTACAGGGAGTGGGCTGGCTAGCTGACAGACAACAGCAAGGGCACTGGCAGAGTCGCAGGGGTGGGCCAGCCAGTCATCCTGAGAGAGGAGAGCAGGTTCATGTTCTATGGAGCCACTGCCACTTGCTGCCTCCTGTTATGCACCACCTTCTCCTGCAAGAAAGAGGGCCGTGTATCGGTGAGTGTCCTGCAAGCTGTTTGGGTGATGTGGCTGTCATGGTTGAATAGATGCCAGTGTGTGTGACCTGTGAGTTGTGGGTATGCAGCTTGCAACAGTGGTGATGTGTGAGGGTGAGATGAAGAATCTGATTGGAAGAGTTGAGTACTGATTGAAAGAGTTTGTTGGTAGTTGGGTGACGAGGGGTGTAGTGCGTGGAGCAGTGGATGAGGCTAGTGGTGCAGTTGGTAGGAGATGCTTCTTGAAACTTGAACTCATGCATCTTGACCACTCATATCAAAGCACTGAACTGCATCCATGTTCGTGGTGCTATGCTCCTGGCATTGACCTCGTTCCCCCACTGTCTCCCACTGCTTCGAAAGCATATGTTTGGGGGGGACTCTTGCCCCACTGCGGATACAGGATGCCCCTCCTTCTGTCCACCTCTTGCACTAAGGCCTCTAGTGCAAACTCAGATTGGCAGATTGGTGGGATCTGGCGTGCAGGTTGGAGGATGTGGGATATAGTTGTGAGCAACCTTTGTTCCATGTTTTTAAATAAATCAACAGTTTTTAAACATAAGGACGGGACCTGTGTTTAAGTGCGCAATTTCTGATCTCTGTTCAGACTCCGTTCAGACCCGTATCTTATACTTTGAAAATATCAGAGTCCCGCAAACTTTGAGTTGCCAAGTTGTTGCTCATTAAAAATTCCAGAGTTCCCATTATCACCATGCTTCATTATATTGCACCACAGATTCACTTCACCATTGACTTCCACCACTTCCTGCAGCCATAGTGCACCTCCCCTTTAAGAGGTGCAGGCTGCCTTTAAGTGGTGCTAGCCACTCCCGATATCTGAGTCCCATACAGCCACTCAACAGCGCAGGTAGCACTGGCTGCTCACAGCAATCACTGAAATCACCAGGCTGCGTGCTACCTGCATCTCAACGACCAGGCGCAGGTTAATCGGGCACCACGATCCCAGCGCCCATTTTCGGGGGTTAACCAATTTAACCCCCATGGTGTTAACGAATGAAACCTGTAAAATATCCAACTCTGTAGCTCCCTGGCCATCACATGAAAAGGCCCTAAAATGTTAAGACATTTAGAACAACTGTGTTTTATTACGCATTAATGCAATGCCGCTAAGAACATAAGAAATAGGAGCAGGAGTAGGCCATAACGCCCCTCGAGCCTGCTCCGCCATTCAATAAGATCATGGCTGATCTTCAACCTTTCCCGCTCGATCCCCATATCCCTTGATTCCCTTTGAGTCCAAAAATCGATCGCTCTTAGCCTTGAATGTAATCAACGATTGAATACATACAACCTTCTGGGGTAGAAAATTCCAAAGATTCACAACCCTCTGAGTGAAGAAATTTCTCCCCATCTCAGTACTAAATGGCCGATCCCTTATCCTAAGAATACGCCCCCTAGTTCTAGACTCTCCAGCCAGGGCATGCAACCTCTCAGCATCTACCCTGTCAAGCCCTCTCAGAATCTTATAAGTTTCAATGAGATCACCTCCCGTTCTTCTAAACTCCAGAGAGTATAAGCCCATTCTACTCAATCTCTTCTCATTGGACAAGCCTCTCACAGAAACATAGAAACATAGAAAATAGGAGCAAGAGTAGGCCATTCGGCCCTTCAGGCCTGCTCCGCCATTCAAAATGATCATGGCTGATCGTCTAACTCAGTACCCTGTTCCCGCTTTTTCTCCATATCCCTTGATCCCTTTAGCATTAAGAAATATATCTATCTCCTTCTTGAATACATCTAATGACTTGGCCTCCACTGCCTTCTGTGGTAGAGAATTCACCACCCTCTGAGTGAAGAAATTTCTCCTCATCTCGGTTCTAAATGGCATACCCTGTATCCTGAGACTATGACCCCTGGTTCTGGACTCCCCAGCCTTCGGGAACATCCTCCCTGCATCTAGTCTGTCTAGTTCTGTTAGAATTTTATATGTTTCGAAGAGATCAACTCTCATTCTTCTAAACTCTAGTGAATATAGGCCTAGTCGACCCAATCTCTCCTCATACGTCAGTCCTGCCATCCCAGGAATCAGTCTGGTAAACCTTTGTTGCACTCCCTCCATGGCAAAGACATCCTTTCTCAGATAAGGAGAACAAAACTGCACACAATACTGCAGATGTGGTCTCACCAAGGCCCTGTATAACTGCAGTAAGACATCCCTGCTCCTGTACTCAAATCCTCTTGTATTGAAGGCCAACATACCATTCACCTTCCTAACTGCTTGCTGCACCTGAATGCTCGCTTTCAGCGACTGGTGTACAAGGACACCCAGGTCTCGTTGCACCTCCCCTTTACCAATCTATCACCATTCAGATAATAATCTGTCTTTCTGTTTTTACAACCAAAGTGGATAACCTCACATTTATCCACGTTATACTGCATGTGCCATGTTCTTGCCCACTCACCCAACTTGTCTAAATCACATTGGAGCCTCTTTGCATCCTCCTCACAGCTCACATTCCACCCCAGCTTTGTGTCGTCTGCAAATTTGGAAATGTTACATTTAGTTCCCTCATCCAATCCATTAATATATATTGTGAATAGCTGAGGCTCAAGCAGTGATCCCTGCGGTACCCCACTAGTCACTGCCTGCCACCAGGAAAAAGGCCCGTTTATTCCTACTCTCTGTTTCCTGTCTGTCAACCAATTCTCAATCCATGCCAGTATATTCCCCCCAATCCCATGTGCTTTAATTTTGCACACTAACCTCTTGTGTGGGACCTTATCAAAAGCCTTCTGAAAATCCAAATACACCACATCCACCGGTTCTCCCCTATCTATTCGACTAGTTACATCCTCAAAAAACTCCAGCAGATTTGTTAAGCATGATTTCCTTTTCATAAACCCATGCTGACTTTGTCCAATCCCGTTAATGCCTTCCAAGTATTCTGTTATCACATCTTGTAGAACAGATTCTAGCATTTTCCCCACTATTGATGTAAGGCTAACTGGTCTGTAATTCTCTGTTTTTTCTCTCCCTCCTTTTTTAAATAGTGGAGTTACATTTGCCACCCTCCAATCTGTAGGAACCGTTCCAGAGTCTATAGAATCTTGGAAGATGATCACCAATGCATCCACTATTTCCAGGGCCACTTCCTTTAGTACTCTGGGATGTAGATTATCAGGCCCTGGGGATTTGTCAGCCTTTCGCCCCATTAATTTCCCTAGCACTATTTTTTTACTAATACTGGTTTCCTTCAGTTCCTCCCTCTCACTAGACCCTTGGTTCCCCAACATTTCTGGCAGGTTATTTGTGTCCTCCTTTGTGAAGACAGAACCAAAGTATGTGTTTAATTGTTCTGCCATTTCTTTGTTCCCCATTATAATTTCCCCTCATCCCAGGAATCAATCTAGTGAACCTTCGTTGCACCCCCTCTAAGGCAAATACATTCTTCCTTAGGTAAGGAGACCAAAACTGTACACAGTACTCCGAGTGTGGTCTCACCCGACCTTATATAATTGCAGCAAGACTTCCTTACACTTTTACTCCAACCCCCTTGTAATAAAGGCCAACGTACTATTTGCCTTCCTAATTGCTTGTGGTACCTGCATATTAACTTTCTGTGTTTCGTGTACAAGGACACCTAAATCCCTTTGGACACCAACATTTAATAGTTTCTCACCATTTAAAAAATATACTGTTTTTCTGTTCTTCCTACCAAAGTGAATACCTCACATTTCCCCACATTATACTCCATCTGCCACCTTCTTTCCCACTCACTTCACCTGTCTATATCCCTTTGCAGACACTTTGGGCGCTAAATTTGGCCATGTAGTGCCCATTGTTTCAGCGCTACATGACCTCTCCGACATCTGAGATGGCGTCTTGGATGTGCACACACGTTTCCTACGTGATGTGCGCCAGACGCCATCTTGGTATAGGAGTTTGTGCAGGCGCAGATAACGAACGCTGGAATCATGTAAAATGGCCTCAATCAGTGTGCAATGCTGATTTAAAGTGATAGACACCATTTTGGGACTTAACGCTGAACTCAATGCACAGTCTTAACCTCGGCCATCTGAACGTGTCTTAGAGTGCCTGGAGGTCCCCCGCCAACGCTATTTAAAGGGACCATGGGGATTTACAGGTTAGAGGCTGGATTATTGCCTCTGGCTGCCGAGACATTTGTAACTGTTTTTGGAGGTCTCCTAGACTTCAATACTGGGACGCGGGGACATAGCCTCATCCACGCCTTTGTTACCTCTAGACTCGACTATTCCATTGCTCTCCTGGCCGGCCTCCCATCTTCCATCCTCCATAAACTTTAGCTCATCCAAAACTCTGCTGCCCATATCCTAACTCGCACCAAGTCCCGTTCACCCATCACCCCTGTGCTTGCTGACCAACATTGGCTCCCGGTCCGGGAACACCTCGATTTTAAAATTCTCATCCTTGTTTTCAAATCTCTCCATGGCCATGCCTCTCCATATCACTGTAATCTCCTCCAGCCCTACAACCCTCCGAGATCTCTGCGCTCCTCCAGTTCTTGCCTCTTGTGCATCCCCGATTTTAATCGTTCCACCACAGCCTTCAGCTGCCTAGCCCTAAGTTCTGGAATTCCCTCCCTAAACCTCTCCACTTCTCTACCTCTCTCTCCTCCTTTAAAATGCTCCTTAAAACCTACCTCTTTGACCAAGCTTTTGATCACCTGTCCTAATATCTCATGTGGCTCGATGTCAAATTTTGTTTGATAACGCTCCTGTGAAGCACCTGGAGACGTTTGAAAACGCTATATAAATGCAAGTTGTTGTTGTTGCTATTGAACACTGGAAATTTCTGGTGTGATTGGCTTGTGTCTACATTATGTGCCTTAACTCCTGATATGGGAGTGAATTTCCACGGGAGATCTCCTGGTCATCTACTGTAATTTCAGCGCAAGAGCTGCAGAAAAAATTGTTTACACTGTTTTCCCAGGGTTTCTGCAGCTCTTCAATCGAAGTTACAGTGGAAGAGAGGGAGAACCGCCACAGAAATTCATCCTCATAGAATACACAGTGACTTGTGATGATGTATGAAATGTACACCATCAGAGGACACCCATCTCATGAGTGTCACAGCAATATGTAAGTTACTATCATTAGGGATGCATTTCCATCATAATCAGCTACCCAGGGATTTTTTTCTGAATACTATTTTTTACATTATAATTTAAATATGTATATCAAAAATGAGCATACAGACTCCATCCAGTTGCTTTCATGTCTGAGTGGCTTCACCTTTTTGTATTATCAGATCACATTTTACGGTATCAAAAAAAGTTCAGCTGGCTCCGGATTGTGACGTTGCTTCAAGTCATTCAGGCAGTGGGAGTAAAATCAAACTTCAGTGGGGGCGCAAAACAGCTTGTAGCAGATTGGCTGCCTGTTAAACACCCTGTCTGATTTTCCTTTATATTGAAGTCGATGGAAAGGAAAATTGGGCTGTGTGTATAACGGTGTGTATAACAGGGTGAATAACGGGGTGAATAACGGGGTGTATAACGGGGTGTATAACGGGGTGAATAACGGGGTGAATAACGGGGTATATAACGGGGTGTATAACAATGTGTATAATGGGGTGTATAACGGGGTGAATAACGGGGTGAATAACGGGGTGAATAACAATGTGTATAATGGGGTGAATAACGGGGTGAATAACGGGGTGAATAACGGGGTATATAACGGGGTGTATAACAATGTGTATAATGGGGTGTATAACGGGGTATATAACGGGGTGTATAACAATGTGTATAATGGGGTGTATAATGGGGTGAATAACGGGGTGAATAACGGGGTATATAACGGGGTGTATAACAATGTGTATAATGGGGTGTATAATGGGGTGAATAACAATGTGTATAATGGGGTGTATAACGGGGTGAATAACAGTCTATATAATGGGGTGTATAACAATGTGTATAATGGGGTGTATAACAGTGTGTATAGCGGGGTGTATAACGGTGTGTATAATGGGGTGTATAACAGTGTGTATAAAGGGGTGTATAACGGGGTGTATGATGGGATGTAAAATGGGGTGTATAACAGGGCATATAACAGTGTGTATAACAGGGCATAAAACAGTGTGTATAACAGGGCCTATAACAGGGCATATAACAGTGTGTATAACAGGGCCTATAACAGGGCATATAACAGTGTGTATAACAGGGCATAAAACAGTGTGTATAACAGGGCATATAACAGTGTGTATAACAGGGCATATAACAGGGTATATAACAGTGTGTATAACAGGGCATAAAACAGTGTGTATAACAGGGCATATAACGGGGTGTATAACAGTGTGTATAATGGGGTGTATAACGGGGTGTATAACAGTGTGTATAAATGGGTGTATAACAGTGTGTATAACGGGGTGTATAACGGGGTGTATAACGGGGTGTATAACGGGGTGTATAACGGGGTGTATAAATGGGTGTATAATAGTGTGTATAACAGGGTGTATAACGGGGTGTATAACGGGGTGTATAACGGGGCATATAACAGTGTGTATAACGGTGTGTATAATGGGGTGTATAACAGTGTGTATAACAGTGTGTATAACAGTGTGTATAACAGCGCATATAACGGGGTGTATAACAGTATGTATAACGGGGTGTATAACGGGGTGTATAACAGGGTGTATAACGGGGTGTATAACGGGGTGTATAACGGGGTGTATAACGGTGTGTGTAACGGGGTGTATGATGGGGTGTATGATGGGGTGTATAACAGTGTGTATAATGGGGTGTATAACAGGGCATATAACGGGTGTAAAATGGGGTGTATAACAGTGTGTATAATGGGGTGTATAACAATGTGTATAACGGGGTGTATAACGGTGTGTAAAATGGGGTGTATAATGGAGTGTATAATGGGGTCCATAACAGTGTGTATAACGGGGTGTATAACGGGGTGTATAACGGTGTGTATAACGGGGTGTATAATGGGGTGTATAACAGTGTGTATAACGGGGTGTATAACGGGGTGTATAACGGGGTGTATAACAGTGTGTATAACGGGGTGTATAATGGGGTGTATAACAGTGTGTATAACGGGGTGTATAACGGGGTGTATAACAGGGTGTATAACGGGGTGTTTGACGGTGTGTATAACGGGGTGTATAACGGGGCATATAACAGTGTGTATAACGGTGTGTATAATGGGGTGTATAACAGTGTGTATAACGGGGTGTATAACAGGGCATATAATGGGGTGTATAACAGTGTGTATAACAGTGTGTATAATGGGGTGTATAATGGGGTGTATAACAGTGTGTATAACGGGGTGTATAACAGGGCATATAATGGGGTGTATAACAGTGTGTATAACAGCGCATATAACGGGGTGTATAACAGTATGTATAACGGGGTGTATAACGGGGTGTATAACAGTATGTATAACGGGGTGTATAACGGGGTGTATAACAGGGTGTATAATGGGGTGTATAACGGGGTGTATAACAGTGTGTATAAATGGGTGTATAACAGTGTGTATAACGGGGTGTATAACACGGTGTATAACAGGGCATATAACGGGGTGTATAACAGTGTGTATAACAATGTGTATAACGGGGTGTATAACGGTGTGAAAAATGGGGTGTATAATGGAGTGTATAATGGGGTGTATAACAGTGTGTATAACGGGGTGTATAACGGTGTGTATAACGGGGTGTATAATGGGGTGTATAACAGTGTGTATAACGGGGTGTATAACGGGGTGTATAACAGGGTGTATAACGGGGTGTATAACGGGGTGTATAACGGGGTGTATAACGGGGTGTATGACGGGGTGTTTGACGGTGTGTATAACGGGGTGTATAACGGGGTGTATAACGGGGCATATAACAGTGTGTATAACGGTGTGTATAATGGTGTGTATAATGGGGTGTATAACAGTGTGTATAACGGGGTGTATAACAGGGCATATAATGGGGTGTATAACAGTGTGTATAACAGTGTGTATAATGGGGTGTATAATGGGGTGTATAATGGGGTGTATAACAGTGTGTATAACGGGGTGTATAACAGGGCATATAATGGGGTGTATAACAGTGTGTATAACAGTGTGTATAACAGCGCATATAACGGGGTGTATAACAGTATGTATAACGGGGTGTATAACGGGGTGTATAACAGTATGTATAACGGGGTGTATAACGGGGTGTATAACAGGGTGTATAATGGGGTGTATAACGGGGTGTATAACAGTGTGTATAAATGGGTGTATAACAGTGTGTATAACGGGGTGTATAACGGGGTGTATAACAGGGCATATAACGGGGTGTATAATAGTGTGTATAATGGGGTGTATAACGGGGTGTATAACAGTGTGTATAAATGGGTGTATAACAGTGTGTATAACGGGGTGTATAACGGGGTGTATAACGGGGTGTATAACAGTGTGTATAAATGGGTGTATAACAGTGTGTATAACAGGGTGTATAACGGGGTGTATAACGGGGTGTATAACGGGGTGTATAACGGGGCATATAACAGTGTGTATAACGGTGTGTATAATGGGGTGTATAACAGTGTGTATAACAGTGTGTATAACAGTGTGTATAACAGCGCATATAACGGGGTGTATAACAGTATGTATAACGGGGTGTATAACGGGGTGTATAACAGGGTGTATAACGGGGTGTATAACGGGGTGTATAACGGTGTGTGTAACGGGGTGTATGATGGGGTGTATGATGGGGTGTATAACAGTGTGTATAATGGGGTGTATAACAGGGCATATAACGGGTGTAAAATGGGGTGTATAACAGTGTGTATAATGGGGTGTATAACAATGTGTATAACGGGGTGTATAACGGTGTGTAAAATGGGGTGTATAATGGAGTGTATAACAGTGTGTATAACAGTGTGTATAACGGGGTGTATAACGGGGTGTATAACGGGGTGTATAACGGTGTGTATAACGGGGTGTATAACGGGGTGTATAACGGGGTGTATAACGGGGTGTATAATGGGGTGTATAACAGTGTGTATAACGGGGTGTATAACGGGGTGTATAACAGGGTGTATAACGGGGTGTATAACGGGGTGTATAACGGGGTGTTTGACGGTGTGTATAACGGGGTGTATAACGGGGTGTATAACGGGGCATATAACAGTGTGTATAACGGTGTGTATAATGGGGTGTATAACAGTGTGTATAACGGGGTGTATAACAGGGCATATAATGGGGTGTATAACAGTGTGTATAATGGGGTGTATAATGGGGTGTATAACAGTGTGTATAACGGGGTGTATAACAGGGCATATAATGGGGTGTATAACAGTGTGTATAACAGCGCATATAACGGGGTGTATAACAGTATGTATAACGGGGTGTATAACGGGGTGTATAACGGGGTGTATAACAGGGTGTATAACAGGGTGTATAACGGGGTGTATAACAGGGTGTATAACAGGGCGTATAACGGGTTGTATAACAGGGTGTATAACGGGGTGTATAACAGGGTGTATAACAGTGTGTATAACAGTGTGTATAACAGGGCATATAACGGGGTGTACAATGGGCAGTCGATCAATGACTGCCTGTTTTGCGCCCCTGCAGCAGTTGAATTTCACCCCCATTCATTTCTCCATCTCCATTTCCATTGTTGACCGTTCACTGATATTTTGGCTCAATTCCCCCTCCCTCATCTTCAACCACTCCATGCTCTGATATGCCCCCACGGTGAAATTGTATTTTACCCCCCCAACCCCTGTATATCTAGGAGGATGGATGGCTACAATTGACCTCCAAGATCCTTAACTTCACATCACCACTCAGCCTTGTCTTTGCAGATTTCTTGGGACACAATTTTCTCTTTTGTGCTTGGGTTGTTAAATAATTGGCGGGGCAGAAAGTACAGTGGGAAATACAGGAGGGGGAAATCGTTAGTCCCTAATGGACCCCACCTGATTTAAATGGGCAGGAAATTGGGCAGCCTCCGTTACAGCCTTGTCACATTCCCCGCCAATTTTTCTTTTTACGCTCCAACCAGGTGATTATTTCATGACCAAGTGCAAAATGGCAAAACCAGCTCCCTTATGTCTACAAGGACATGTATCTGTTGTATACTTTATGTATTTGCTTTATTTTTTTAATGCCATTACTCAATCACATTACAATAACTATGTAACAAAATCCTGAGATTGTGACTTAGAATCATTGACACCCTTCACTTTCAAACATCACAGGGGTAGGATTTCCGCTAGTTTTGCGCCCAGGTTCCAGTGCAATCGGCTGAACCAGCGCAAAAGATCGGAGAATTGAAAACGTAAGTGAGTTCGGCCCAAAACCACTTACTTTAGAGTTTTTCCCGATCTTTTAGGCTGGATCAAGATTCAATTAGCCTGGATCAGGCTCCGCCCACAAAACCGGCCACGCCCCCCCCCCCCCAGGTTGAAGTTGCGAGATTCCACCGATTGTGGTGGTTCGGGAAGGCTCTTCAAATTGCACTCATTTTCTTAAGCTCACAGGCACGTTTAAGCACGTTTTTAAAGTTGTTTCATATCAAAAAATGTTTAATTTACCAAGAAACTGACTAGTGCACACCAATGAAACTATTAAATGGTTCAGTATAATTTTTTTAAGTCATTTTCAATGATTTTAAATCAGTTTACTCATAGGTGGAGGATTGGACACTCTTATTTCTGCTGACAAACCTATTAATAAAAAGCTGCACAGAGTTACCACTCTTAAATACACCAAGGAATACTTTTTAATGGACAAAAAATAAACGATTACATTCTATTATGCTGCCTGATTGCGTTGGTTCATGGAAGATTTTACATTTGTGATTATGCAAATGAATTTTAGCAGAAACATGAACTGTAACCTAACCAGTGCAATTTCAAGCACGTTTTGGGTGCAATTTCCTGATTGTGCCCAAAGTGGAAATTCTACCCCCACATCTTCATCTATCAGATATCTCAAAATTACAAAATTTGGCCAGAAGAAGCAAAGTGGACAGTAAATCTGCTCAAATTGAATTATTTAAATCAATATATAAAAAAACCTCCAATAATTTCATATTTTTATAAGCATTAATATTACAAAAAATCTATTGGGTGTCTGGGATAGCCTGCTTTACTGCAAAATTTACCAGCAAATGAAAACTTTTTTCTTTTAAAATTTCCTGAAGGCAGTCATTTGGAAATTGGAATTCTCTATTTCAGATAGCTACTTTGTAATTGAATGGTAATGTAGATAAACTTTTAAAATTTATCTCACGAAGTCTCACTAAAATACAATATAAACAGCGATAACTTTGTTTATCAGTCTCTCCTGCAATAGCAGTTTGCCTTTGATTAAACACCTCAGCCGACAGCTAATGTATTTTATGAGCATAGGAGTCATTTATTGCTTTGCATGCTTTAGCGAAGTGGAAGTTGTTATTTAAGACTTTTATGCACTATAAGATAAATCTTAGATAGATGGAGTTAGCACCTTTGCCAAAATGTAGTACTTAGAAGAGTTAAGTTCTTCTGAAGATGTGCAAGGCTAAATTCAAAATCTGCATAAATCAAAGCATAAATGATAGGCAACATTGAAAAAGCAAACTTGATTGCGGGAATACATATTAATTATGATGTGTACTGTACTTAACTCTAAATCCTATGGCGATTTTGTTTTGTTTCCAGTTGTCATTTAAGTCATTATAATTAAAGGTTACAATTATTATTTCATTATTGCTGATTGCCTGTTTTGCATTATTTGGAAGTTTAAAAAATCAGAGCTGCGACTTAAAACGAAACATTCTCAGACTTCTTTCAAATGGGATAGCTCTCTGATTACTCAGGAATCAAACAAAATCTTTTCTCTGTGTAAATATCTCCTACTGCGCTGAACAAGTACTCTGAAGTCACTGAGCCATCCTTACTCAGTGGTTACTTGAGATGGAACACCATGTGAAGAAGCTTTGTCAGTGGGACTTTAGGTGGGACGCGTGCACAGGTAGTTGTACTCAATAATTTGCAGTGTCACACTACTTCTATCAGAACAACAAATCATTATCTTGTTCGAAATGATTCCACCGGGGACAGACTACACTTTTGAAGGTATCGGCAAGTGAATGTTTCGCAGTAGTGTTGCTTACAGATTTGAAATCAGAATTGATTCTGATTCAGTTTCACAAAAATATTAATTTTAGTCCCATTTAAATGATATCTCCAGTCTGCATGTTTGGAAGAAATACAGCAGTGTGTGCACATAGAACAATCCAAAGGAAATCCAAACTGCTCAAAGTGTTTAAAATGTCATTTTGGTTACAGCGTGCTTTAAATGTGTGCACCTCTTAAGTATCAGACTCCAAAGTCCATCACTGACAAACATTACTTCTACATTGTATTTCCTGCTCTTTCCTACTTTAAATTTTCATGGTGATCTCCACCATTATATACGAGCAACACCTATTTCCCCAATAGTCACCAAGTGGCGTGGGGGCAACTCAAAACATCCAGTTTACTGGCTGTCAAGGGAGGCCTCCCCCTACTTACCCCAACCCCCTGACACGTAGTCAAAGTATTGTCTTTTGTTTAGGATTTGAACCGTCTGAATTTTGGAGTGGCTGATGGGAAATCAGAATCTGGTCAGAAGTAATCAAAATCAATGTTGACATTTCTATTTCCTTTTCTCACAAGTTGAACCTGACTCTTACGAGAAGCTGGCTTTCAACAAAGAGATTAATGTTCGCTTTGCAGCTCTTGAGCAGTCACAGACAGCCCTGCACCTAGGGTCAACCACTTTTGTTAAGGCTTAATACTCCTGCTCATAAAGCTTAGATAACATCTGTTGTTTCATTGTTTTTTTTAAGTTCTGTTCATTTCAGTTCAACTTTGAAACAGTTGATCCCAGCTAAATAGAATTCACTAAACCAGAGGTTAAAGAGCAACACGAGGGAGAGATACACACCAACCGAGGGAAAGATACACACTAACCGGGGGAGAGATACACACTAACCGGGGGAGAGATACACACCAACCGAGGGAAAGATACACACTAACCGGGGGAGAGATACACACCAACCGAGGGAGAGATACACATTAACCGGGGGAGAGATACACACTAACCGGGGGAGAGATACACACCAACCGAGGGAGAGATACACACTAACCGGGGGAGAGATACACACCAACCGAGGGAGAGATACACACTAACCGGGGGAGAGATACACACCAACCGGGGGAGAGATACACATTAACTAGGGGAGAGATACACACTAACCGGGGGAGAGATACACACTAACCGGGGGAGAGATACACACTAACCGGGGGAGAGATACACACCAACCGAGGGAGAGATACACACTAACCGAGGGAGAGATACACACTAACCGGGGGAGAGATACACACTAACCGGGGGAGAGATACACACTAACCGGGGGAGAGATACACACCAACTGAGGGAGAGATACACATTAACTAGGGGAGAGATACACACTAACCGGGGGAGAGATACACACTAACCAGGGGAGAGATACACACCAACCGAGGGAGAGATACACACCAACCGAGGGAGAGATACACACCAACCGAGGGAGAGATACACACTAACCGGGGGAGAGATACACACTAACCGGGGGAAAGATACACACTAACCGGGGGAGAGATACACACTAACCAGGGGAGAGATACACACTAACCAGGGGAGAGATACACACCAACCGAGGGAGAGATACACACTAACCGAGGGAAAGATACACACTAACCGGGGGAGAGATACACACTAACCAGGGGAGAGATACACACCAACCGAGGGAGAGATACACACTAACCGGGGGAGAGATACACTCTGACTGGAGGAGAGATACACACCAACCGAGGGAGAGATACACACTAACCGGGGGAGAGATACACACTAACCGGGGGAGAGATACACTCTGACTGGAGGAGAGATACACACTGACCGGGCCGGGAGAGATACAGATTAACCAGGGGAGAGATACATACTAACCAGGGGAGAGATACACACCGACCGGGGGAGAGATACACACTGACCGGGGGAGAGATGCACACTAACCGAGGGAGAGAAACATGCTGACCAAGGGAGAGAGATACATGTCGACCGAGGGAGAGATACACATAGGCCGAGGGAGAAATACAAGCCAAACGAAGGAGAGAAACACACAGACCAAAGAAGAGATACACACCGACTGTGAGAGACACACACCGATCGAGGGAGAGATACACACAGGCCATGGGAGAGATACACACAGGTCATGGGAGAGATACACACAGGTCATGGGAGAGATACACACTGACCGAGGGAGAGATACACACCGACTGTGAGAGACACACACCGGCCGAGGGAGAGATACACACTGACCGATGGAGAGATACACACTGATTGAGGGAGAGAGAAACACGTCAACTTAGGGGGAAGGATACACACTGACCGAGGGAGAGATACACACCGACCATGGGAGAGATACACACCGACCATGGGAGAGATACACACCGACCAAGGGAAAGAGATACACACCGACCAAGGGAAAGAGATACACACCGACCAAGGGAAAGAGATACACACCGACCGTGGGAGAGATACTCACCGACCGAGGGAGAGATACACGTTGACTGAGGGAGAGATACACACCGACCGAGGGAGAGATACACACCGACTATGAGAGACACACACCGACCGAGGGAGAGATACACGCCGACCGAGGGAGAGATGCACACTGACCGGGGGAGAGATACACACAGGCTATGGGAGAGAAACACACAGGCCATGGGAGAGATACACACTGACCGGGGGAGAGATACACACAGGCTATGGGAGAGAAACACACAGGCCATGGGAGAGATACACACTGACCGAGGGAGAGATACACACAGGCTATGGGAGAGAAACACACAGGCCATGGGAGAGATACACACTGACCGAGGGAGAGATACACACAGGCTATGGGAGAGAAACACACAGGCCATGGGAGAGATACACACTGACCGAGGGAGAGATGCACGTTGACTGAGGGAGAGATACACACCGACCGAGGGAGAGATACACGCCGACTGAGGGAGAGATACACATAGACCGAGGGAGAGATACACACCGACCGAGAGTTAGAGATACACACCGACCGAGAAAGAGAGATACACACCGACCATGGGAGAAATACACACGTTGACTGAGGGAGAGATACACACCGACCGAGGGAAAGAGATACACACCGACCGAGGGAAAGAGATACACACCGACCGAGGGAAAGAGATACACACCGACTGAGGGAGAGATACACACCGACCATGAGAGACATGCACCGACCGAGGGAGAGATACACGCCGACCGAGGGAGAGATACACGCCGACCGAGGGAGAGATACACACCGACCGAGGGAAAGAGATACACACCGACCAAGGGAGAGATACACACCGACCGAGGGAAAGAGATACACACCGACTGAGGGAGAGATACACACCGACCATGAGAGACATGCACCGACCGAGGGAGAGATACACGCCGACCGAGGGAGAGATACACGCCGACCGAGGGAGAGATACACACCGACCGAGGGAAAGAGATACACACCGACCAAGGGAGAGATACACACCGACCGAGGGAAAGAGATACACACCGACTGAGGGAGAGATACTCACCGACCGAGGGAGAGATACACGCCGACCAAGGGAAAGAGATACACACCGACCAAGGGAGAGATACACACCGACCAAGGGAAAGAGATACACACCGACTGAGGGAGAGATACACACCGACCATGAGAGACATGCACCGACCGAGGGAGAGATACACGCCGACCGAGGGAGAGATCCACGCCGACCGAGGGAGAGATACACGCCGACCGAGGGAGAGATACACACCGACCGAGGGAAAGAGATACACACCGACCATGGGAGAGATACACACCGACCGAGGGAAAGAGATACACACCGACCAAGGGAAAGAGATACACACCGACTGAGGGAGAGATACTCACCGACCGAGGGAGAGATACACGCCGACCGAGGGAGAGATACACACCGACCGAGGGAGAGATACACGCCGACCGAGGGAGAGATACACATAGACCGAGGGAGAGATACACACCGACCGAGGGAGAGATACACGCCGACCATGGGAGAGATACACGCCAACCGAGGGAGAGATACACACCGACCGAGGGAAAGAGATACACACCGACCAAGGGAAAGAGATACACACCGACTGAGGGAGAGATACACACCGACCGAGGGAGAGATACACGCCGACCGAGGGAGAGATACACATAGACCGAGGGAGAGATACACACCGACCGAGAGTTAGAGATACACACCGACCGAGGGAGAGATACACACCGACCGAGAAAGAGATATACACACCGATTGAGGGAGAGATACACACCGACCGAGAACGAGAGATACACACCGACCGAGAGAGAGAGATACACACCAGCCGAGGAAGAAATACACACCGACTGAGGGAGAAATACACAACAACCGAGGGAGAGATATACACTGACTATGAGAGAGATACACATTGACTGAGAGATACACACCAACCGAGGGAGAGGTACACACCAACTGAGGTAGAGATACACATTGACCATGGGAGTGAGAGATACACACTGATTGAGGGACAGAGATACACACTGACCGAGGGACAGATACACACTGACCATGAGAGACAGCATTTGACTTCATTTGACCCCATTTCACTTCATTTGACCCCATTTCACTTCATTCAGGTAACCCATGTGTAGAGGCGGAAGATGTGGGTATGATGAATACTATGCGACTGTCTTCACAAAAGAGGGGGATGATGAAGAGATTCGAGTTAAGGAGGAGGGGGAGTGTGAAATATTAGATGGGATAAACATAGTGAGAGAGGAACTATTAAAGAGTTTGGCCAGTTTGAAAGTAGATAAATCGCCAGGCCCAGATGAAATGTATCCTAGGCTCTTAAGAGAAGCAAGAGAGGAAATAGCAGAGGCTCTGACCATCATTTACCAATCCTCCCTGGTTACAGGCGTAGAGCCGGAGGATTGGAGGACTGCTAATGTTGTACTGTTGTTTAAAAATGGAGAAAGAGATAGACTGAGTAATTATAGACCAGTCAGTCTAACCTCGGTGGTGGGCAAATTATTGGAATCAATTCTGAGGGACAGCATGAATTGTCATTTAGAAAGGTATGGGTTAATCAAGTACAGTCAGCATGGATTTGTTAAGGGAAGGTCGTGTCTGACTAACTTGATTGAATTTTTTGAGGCGGTAACAAGGAGTGTTGATGAGGGTATCGCGTTTGATGTACTCTACATGGATTTTAGCAAGGCTTTTGACAAGGTCCCACATGGTCAAAAAAGTAAAAGCCCATGGGGTCCAAGGGAAAGTGGCAAGTGGGATCCAAAATTGGCTCAGTGACAGGAAGCAAAGGGTAATGGGTGACGGGTGTTTTTGTGACTGGAGGCTGTTTCCAGTGGGGTTCCGCAAGGCTCAGTACTAGGTCCCTTGCTTTTTGTGATATATATTAATGATTTGGACTTGAATGTAGGGGGCTTGATGAAGAAGTTTGCAGATGATACAAAAATTGGCCGTGTGGTTGGTAGTGAGGAGGAAAGCTGTAGACTGCAGGAAGATATCAATGGACTGGTCAGGTAGGCAGAAAAGTGGTAAATGGAATTCAATCCAGAGAAGTGTGAGGTAATGTATTTGGGGAGGGCAAACAAGGCAAGGGAGTACACAATAAATGAGAGGATACTGAGAGGAGTAGAGGAACAAAGGGACCTTGGAGTGCATGTCCACAGATCCCTGAAGGTAGCAGGACAAGTAGATAAGGTGGTTAAAAAGGCATACGGGATACTTTCCTTTATTAGCCGAGGCATAAAATATAAGAGCAGGGAGGTTATGCTAGAACTGTACAAAACATTGGTTAGGCTACAGCGTGAGTACTGTGTACAGTTCTGGTCACTACATTACAGGAAAGATGTGATTGCACTAGAGAGGGTACAGAGGAGATTTACGAGGATGTTGCCAGGGCTGGAGAATTTTAGCTATGAGAAAAGATTGGATAGGCTGGAGTTGTTTTCTTTGAAACAACGGAGGCTGAGGGGAGATTTAATTGAGATGTATAAAATTATGACGGGACTAGACACAGTGGATAGGGAGGACCTATTTCCCTTAGCAGAGGGGTCAGTGACCAGGGGGCATAGATTTAAAGTAATTGGTAGAAGGATTAGAGGGGAGCTGAGGACAAATCTTTTCACCCAGAGGGTGGTGGGTGTCTGGAACTCACTGCCTGAAAGAGTGGTAGAGGCAGAAACCCTCAACTCATTTAAAAAGTACTTTGATGTGCACCTGAAGTGCCGTAACCTACAGGGCTACGGACCAAGTGCTGGAAAGTGGGATTAAGCTGGATAGCTCTTTTTCGGCTGGCGCATACACGATGGGCTGAATGGCCTCCTCTGTGCCGTAACTTTCTACGATTCTATGATTCAGCTACACACTGACTGAAGGAGAGAGATACACACTGACCGAAGGAGAGATATACACCAACGGAGAGAGGGAGAGATACACACCGACCGAAGGAGAGATATACACCAACGGAGAGAGGGAGAGATACACACTGACCGAAGGAGAGATATACACCAACGGAGAGAGGGAGAGATACACACCGACCGAAGGAGAGATATACACCAACGGAGAGAGGGAGAGATACACACTGACCGAAGGAGAGATATACACCAACGGAGAGAGGGAGAGATACACACTGACCGAAGGAGAGATATACACCAATGGAGAGAGGGAGAGATACACACTGACCGAAGGAGAGATATACACCAACGGAGAGAGGGAGAGATACACACCGACCGAAGGAGAGATATACACCAACGGAGAGAGGGAGAGATACACACTGACCGAAGGAGAGATATACACCAATGGAGAGAGGGAGAGATACACACTGACTGAAGGAGAGATATACACCAACGGAGAGAGGGAGAGATACACACTGAGCAAAGGGTAGAGCCAAGCATTGTCTGAGGTGCCTTTATCTACTGAACCTGCAGAGGGAGACTCAGTAAAAAACAGAAAATATTTTTTGAATTTGTGAACCTTGCTTCGCGAGCAATTTAATGTTTGGTAAAGTTGCTGATGTAGTGAAGTTTTGCAGAGGTGGACTAACAGTTGATTGTTTAAATATTTTAAAACACTTTATTGTACTATAAAGTTACTGAATGTACTGAGTCTAACAAATTTTTCGATTCATTTGTCACAAGGCACCGGGAGTAAGGGGGAAGGTCCCCTTTTTACATCCAGGGCATGTCTCTTCTAATCTCTGCCATTTCTATGTAACGAGAATTCCCTCTGTGTCCACTTGCATGGGCATTTTGGCTGCTGCTCTGAACCTGAGCCCATTACTTCTATCTCTCTTGCCCTCTCACAGATCCTTCTCTCCTGTCTGCTCCCTTTCCTGTCATCCAGTCCTGCCACTTTTCATTTCTCCCCTCTTGGGTATTTTGCCCTCCCCCCAATCCCTACCCCAAACCATCACTATTCTTCTGCCTTCCTACACTCCTGCAGCAGTTCCAGGCTTGAATTCATTATATAAGCCCACAGGTGCCCTCTGTGCCTCTCTTGCTATTCTCCCAAAGGTTCATCAAGGCACCCATCACTGTTTCCTTATGAGCAGTAAAATACCAATTGCAGCATCTTGCCTACCTATCCAATCAGCACACCTGCTGGGGGCTAACCTCACCAACTTTCTTCCTGTCCTGCTCATACCACCCATCGTTGCTGCCTTGGACTCTGCCAGTGGACCAACAATCACCTCCCCTCTCTGCATATTCCTTCTGAATGTCCACTCACAAACAAGGCCCTTGCCATCCATGACCTTTTTGTGGATGATGGCATTGACATCTTGGTTTTGATGGAAACTTGGCTCACTGGTGGAGACATCATGCCCTTTACTGAAGCTTTCCCCCCGGCTATAATTTCCATCACTTGTCCTGCCCAAACTGCCATGGTGGCTGTATGGCCCTTATTACCAAATCACACCTTGGTCTCCCCTCCGCTACTCCTCCTTCGAGCACTTCACCTTGTTCCACACCTCTCACCTCATCTATAAAATCCTTGTCTACCATACCTCCAAGCCCCATCTCAAGTTTATCACTGGGATAACCTCCCCCCTTTTCTCCCACAGCCTCTACACTGAGTGACTCCTCATCCTTGATGATTTCAATCTTCATTTCAGCTCCCCTTCCCCACTCTCCTCTGAACACTGCCCTCCTCTCCTCCCTAAACCTCTCCCTCCATATAAACTCTCCTGCCCATATTCACAGCCACCCCCTCAACCTTGTGGTCTTATGGCCTCTCTATTCCCATGGTTTCTATCATAGACAAGGCCATCTCCAAACACTTCCTTGTATCCCTCACCACCCAGACCCCCACCTCCTTCCAAACCCACTTCCTTCTGTGTCCGTCGCTGAAAAAACTCTCTCCCAAGTCACTTATAACTGCACTTCCTGAATATCTACTCCCTTACCTTTGGACCTCTTTTCACCACAATCTTTCTGCAGCTGTCTCAACCACGACCTCATGTCCATCTTTTATGTCTTTGTCCCATCTTGGTCGATCCCCCTGGTATGGTCCGTAAATTTTCTCCCTCAAGTCCAAGATTTAACCATCCGTCACTCTGACTGGACAACATGAATAGCTATCGCACTTTATGTCACTCTGCTCAAACCGTTCACTACTCCAGGATCATCTTGAACAGCTAAGATACCCCCAAGCTTTTCTTTACCGTCTCCTTAAACCCTTTTCCCTGCTCCCTCCACGCTCACCACCAACAAGTGTGAGGAGCGCCTGGACGTCTTTCTCACTAAGATTGTGACCATCCATTCAACTCCCTCTCCTCTTTCCTGCTCTGAAACCAGCTGCTGGTGTATTGAGGGTGGACTACATTACCTATATTACAAAGAGCACAATAAATACTTGAAAACTGATTTGCCTTCTCTTTCTGTGGGAATTCACTCAGCTCAATACTTTTCCATAGCAATGTGACTGAGATCAGTAATACAGTGCCTTAAAGATTGCTGGCACAAACCTACATCTTATCACTCTGTTGTACTGCACACAACCACGCTGCATTCAGGGCTGTTTCCCATCTTAACGTTTTTTTGATAAGGACAAGATTACCCTTTTTGGTGTGAATTTTTTGCTCATCACTGTGAGGGATGTTAGTGTGCGAAAATGAAACATTTTCTATTTCAGGGACAATGAACGTGCAGATATAATATGATTACATACAATATACATGACTGTCTTCCCTGCCCCAACCACTAAAGAGCATTTCCTGCTGCACCAGTTATCAGTTATGTTGAGGCCTCTGAGTGAGATTCCTAATATGCTGCCATTTAATGCTGGACTAGAGTAGTTTCTGTTTAATGCTGTAACTGGTGAATTTGTTTTCTTTCATACTGGTTAATGATGAAACACTGATAAAAGATATATCTTGTGGAGCAGAAGGACTAGATATCTGGAGGGGATGGGGATAAATAATCAAGCCATGTGCTAGCAAATCTTTTTTGCAACGCTTTATACATTGGTGGTATGATGACATACTAAAGTTGACTGATCAGAAAAAACAGTTACGCTGGCTGCAAAAAATTGCAAAAACTAATATTATGCACAATGCTGAAAATCAATAATAATCACTTCTCCAGTCCACCAAATCTCTTGCTTAAAGATGGCAATTTAGAAACCTCTCAAGGATACCAGTTGCTCTTTGCTGGGACTAGGGCCAATATCTACTGAACGTATTTTTATTTGTATTTCACCTGAAACTTTATAACATTCCTGAAAATGTCTCTTTTCCAAGTATTCCCTCGCCAAGCCAAACCTCGCCCCTGCCCTAGCCCTGAACCCGTGTCTTTCTCTAGGTTCTTTCCTATCTCCTCTCATGCACTCCTTTTAATAATTGGACCAGAAATTGCTGGAGCAATCCATTTCATGGCGAGCACCATGAATTGGACATTTTGGCCGCGATATTAGCGGGGAGGCGGGATGGCAGCGGGGGGGAGGAGGGGGTGATTGGGCACGTGGGTAACCCGCCCAGTAAAATCCGTCTGCTCCCCCTGCAATAACGGGTAAATTGGAGCCACTTAACGTGGCTTCCAGGAGTGCCGTTGGAAACCTGCGCAGTGGATGGACTGCGCACCCGCATCACAGGCTGTCAGCTGGAGGAGCTCTATTTAAAGTGGCACTCCTCCAATGGCTGCTCCTGGAGCAAATAAGACAATGGAGCAGCCCAGGGGAAAGGCTGCTCCTAGATTCAGTGGTGCCTCAGTCCAGGTGCTACTGGATGGGGTAAGGAGGAGGAGGGATGTCTTTTACCCAGCGGACGGGAGGAAGTGGCCTGCCTCTGCCACCAAGAAGGCCTGGCTCGAGGTGGCAGAGGAGGTCACCAGCAGCAGCAACGTGTCCCGCAGGTCCAGTGCAGGAAGCACTTCAATGACCTAACTAGGTCAGCCAAAGTGAGTACACTTTACTCATTCTCCTACATTCCGTCGCCCCCATCCCCCAACTCATTCTGCACTGCCAACACTACTCTATCACATCACTCCTCACACCCACTCAAAGCTCATCCTCAACTTACCTGCACTTCTTCACCTCCTCAGTACTCACCCCACCACTACCACTCAACCCAATCCTCATACAATGTCATGGCTCTGTCTCATACTCACCATCTGATGCATCTCTTTCACGGTCAGCTGCACCCAAACCAATGCATTCATTGGTTGGCCACGTCACCATTACTCATTCACGCGTCCCTACTTTCTCCCCTTATAGGAGAAGAGGGCCCAGAATGCACAGGAGAGGGCGAGGACCGGAGGGGGGCCGCAACAGGTACTCGTGCTCACAGATGCGGAGCAGGAGGCGCTGGAGCTGAGCCGCACCCTCGAGTGCCTGTCCATCGGGGACGCTGAGACTGGCACCCGACAAACGTTTGGTGCAGAACTTTTAACATTCAGTGCACACAATATCAATTGATGTTAATATGCCTCGTCATCTTCAGCACCGCAACACCTGTCATCATGCTTATTTGGCAAATGTGGGTGGCAAATGTGGATGGGGCCTCCTCCAGCGGCACCCCTCTCAGTTGTGCCATGTTGTGCAGGGCACAAGACACGACTATAATGCATTCCACTCTGTCTGGTGCATATTGAAGCACTCCCCCAGAATGATCAAGGCACCTGAAGCATGCTCAACTGTAGACCTGGTAGCGATGTGACTGTCATTATATCGACGCTGTGGCTCAGCGGCGGGGTTCCTCAGAGGTGTCGTGAACCACATGTGCAGGGGGTATCTCTTGTCCCCAAGGAGCCAGCCCTTGCGGCTGTTCGGTGCATGGAAGAGGGGTAGGATGTTGGACTCCCGGAGGATGAAGGAATTGTGGCAGCTGCCAGGATATCTGGCGCACACATGAAGGAATCTCTTGCGGTGGTCACAAATGAGCTGAGTGTTGATGGAGTGATAGCCCTTCCTGTTGATGAACAGTCCTGGCGCGTGTGGAGGTGTTCGTATTGCTATATGGGCGCAATTTATTACACCCTGCACCCGTGGGAAGCCAGCCACAGAGTGGAATCCCACTGCCCTCTCCGTCTGGCTGAGGTCGTCAATGGGGAAGTTGACGTAATGCGAGGCCCTGCGAAACAAGCCGTTGGTGACCTGCCTTATGCACTTGTGTGCAGACAACTGAGAGACCCTGGCCATGTCCCCAATGGCACCCTAGAATGACCCGGAGGGGAAGAAGTTGAGGGCAGTGGTGAATTTGACAGCGACAGGTAAGGAGATGCTGGTCGGCCCAGCTGGGAGAAGCTCGGCATGAAGGAGGCTGCAGATATCTGTGACTACCTGGCGACTGACTCTGAGCCTCCGTATGCACTGCTCCTCAGAGGGGTCTAGGAAGCTGAGCCTCGGTCTGTAGACCCTGTGGCGAGGGTAGTGCCTCCTCCGACGTCACTCTCTCTGTTGTTGCCCTCCCTGCTGTTGTGCAGGTGCCTGTGGCGCAGCACTGTGTTGTGGAGCTCCACGTGGCGGAGGCGGATGGCGTGCCTGGCGAGGCTGGTGATGTTGCTCGTCCTCGGATGAAGTGATGAATGCAGCTATGGCGTCCCCCTATCCTGACGGTGTGAGTTTGAGGGGATCCGCAAAGTAGGTAAATGTGTTTGCACAGCAGAGTTTTGGATGGAAAGTAAGAATTTTGAGTGAAAACAGAAAGGTCTTGCAGCCAAAACTTTGTCTGAAGTGACAGAGTCCCCCCACCTGCCAAATAATCCTTTGCATCTCCCACTGGCTGCTGGCTGAAACACGTCTGCTCCAACAGGGAATGTTTCCCACAGCACGGGAAACACACTGAGGATCCTTCAAAATTGCACCCCTGCCAAAATCGCCACTCAATGAGGTCTCTCAAGTACCTCAACTATCCGTCAGGGTAGTAAATCATCATCCCGCCGGCTTTAATTGCCGGTGGGAGCCCGCATTCGGGAGGTGCTCGCGCACTCAAACGTGTCACTGGGGAACCCGGAAGTCAGCGGGTTGGAGCCGGGCTCCGAACCCGCTCTGGATTTCTACAATTTTAGGAGCCCCTCCACCCCCAACACACCCGCTCCGCCATCTGAAAATCGGCCTCTCACCCTTCAGATCGTATTATTCGTGCACCGCAAATTGCTGGAAATGTGAATTGATCACACGCGGTGAGGTCAACAGGGCGTCTGGGACCTCCTGAACCTCCTGAATAGTCTATCTCCTTAACCAATGAAACAAAAAGATAGGGAAAGAAAAAAAGCGAATGACAAAGAAGGAAATAAGTTAAATTCGAGTCAAATTAGAGACAGAAAGAGAAATAAAGTAAGAAAAAGAAAGAGACAGAGAAAAAAGTGACAGAAAGGAAAAGTAAGAAAAAATTAAAAATTTAACAAACCTCTAGGAACAATTTTCTTCCTGCAGGTGTGAGACTCCACAGTTTCACTGTTCCCTTTCTGGGCCTCCAAGGTGGAGTAGCATGTCAGGACCATAAATCACATTATTAACAGGATCCTAATGACATTAATTACCAACTCTAAATGGCTGCGGCGAGATTAATTCGTATTAATGACGTAAATCCATCAATTTCACGACACACAATAGGATGCTCACAGCGAGCCGGTATCATTTTTTCGGTTTTGTCGAGGCTAACAGTGGAGCGGTGCAATTTGTCCAGCAATCTGTGGAGAATCAGAACTCATGGCGTATCTCTTCTTCACCACAAATTGCTGGATTTTTTACAAACTAATAATGAACTCGCCATTATTTTTCCAGCAATTTCTGGGCCATAGTGTTTTTGGTGGTGCAGCAAAAGGGTTAAGGTGGATCCAACTGTAATGAGGACAGGTTTCTCAAGATTTTTTTTTGCTATTTAATAGGAACACAGGGAGACTGGGGGTGGTGAATTTCTTTGTGGCTTCTCCCACTCCACCACCATAACTTTGGCAGGGGTTCGGGGGAAAGCCCTTTTATGCACGGAAACGGGGTCCCGACAAAGTTTTGCTGATGTTACGGTGGCAGATCGGGAGAAGCCCCGAGGAAATTCATCCCTAAGGTGAAATTGCACCTGGACACCAATAGTTAAGGCATAGTTTTTCCCCTAACCTAATGCATTCTTCAGCAACCCTGGACTCCTCGCCCTTTAATCTGTTGGTAATAAATTTTATATATATATATATATTTTTTAAAAGAGAAAAAACAAAATACTCAGATGCTGGAAATCTGAAACAAAAAAACAGAAAATGCTGGAAACACTTAGCAGGTCAGGCAGTCGCTGCCAGTTCTGACGAAGCATTTTAAGAACATAAGAACATAAGAAATAGGAGCAGGAGTAGGCCATACGGCCCCTCGAGCCTGCTCCGCCATTCTATAAGATCATGGCTGATCATCTACCTCAACTCCACTTTCCCGCCTTATCCCCATATCCCTTGATTCCCTTAGTGTCCAAGAATCTATCGATCTCAGTCTTGAATATCCGTAACGACTGAACATCCACAGCCCTCTGGGGTAGAGAATTCCAAAGATTCACAACTTTCCCAATTTTACCGGAAAGGTTAACTTTTTTCCTTTCTCCACCGATGCTGCCTGACCTGCCGAGTGTTTCCAGCAATTTCTGTGTTTTTTTAAGAGATGTGTGGTTTGCTGTTTGTTTTCCAAAGTGGTAATGAAAATATAAAGGTGATCTGGGAGCAGGGAGCAGTGCTTGTAGGAAGTGCATCTTGGGAAATTGCACGTACGCAACTGTGATTAAAATGAATGGATGGAAAATCACAGGCTGCCACCTACAGTTTCCCAAGATTCCACACCCTGTTTGTTAGGAGTGGCAGATTGCGGAATAAACCAATACTCTCGAGAAAAAGTAATATCTATTTATGATGCAAATTTGATATAAGTACAATCTTGTCATTTCCCAAATTGTTTTTAATTTAGGTAGACAGTTATGATAAAATCATTCATGTTGCATACAGAACTGGATCATAAGCACCTTTCTGTCTGCATATAATAGCTTATTGTTTATTTGTAATACATTCAATCTGGCAAAATACTGGATACTTGTTATACTTTATGCTTGTAATGCCATTATATAAATAGCAGTATTTCTTTTCCATATGAGATATGTAAGCTGCAAACCTTGACATTGCTGGTGAGCCTCGGCACTGTGTATATTGTTGGTTATATATTACTTTTTTTATTGCACACTTATAACTGCTGTGCTATAGTCAAAAGAAGCTTGTTATCAGCGGGAACAGCAGATAGGGTAAGATGCCTTGGAGACAGCCGTGTAAGTGGCTGTCAATGTGCTAGGTGAGTTTACCGCACAGACATGTTAGACCCTACAGGAAGCAAAGCAGGTGTTCATGAAAGGGGGGAATATTAGATACTGCAGCAGCATTTACAATTTTTACTTTACCGTAACACAAATCTAGCTGATGATTCATTAAGAAAGTGTGAGCACATGATAATTACAGAATACATTTTATTTCAAAAGATAATAAACCATATGAAAAACAGATGTGACCGTAAATCATCTTCCACTCATAAGCTGCTGAGTTTTCAGAACTCACCATGCCTGGAAAGGTTGTACAGAGACTTATTTTAATTCAATCATTCATTGTTACCAGTTAAAAATGGTAGAAAACTGAATTCTCTCTTCTATAAACTCTAATCTTCAGCACTGCATTAAAAGTAGAGAATGTTACACCATTGGTATATCCACTGGCTTGTTTCAACCTTTGGTCCAATGAACAAAGGCTTATACCAATACATATTGGGTCAGATTTTGCTGTAAAAGTAACAGTGAGGCTAAAAGTGCTCACTGTTATTCAGGTGCAAATCGGACAGTAACTTCTGGCGACTGCACATGCGTAGTTAAACGCAGAAATCCGGAAATTGCTGTTCGAGATGTGATGCTCCTCGAAAAGCTGCTTGAAAATGGCATCTTGCTGTCTGGCTTCCCGTTCAAATGTATTGAACAGCTTGAAATTCCTGTACTGACGTCACAGATTCAGACTAAACTCACCAAAAAAAGTTAAGTCAAGTTATTTCAAGTCTAAGTACTCTTTTAATGGCATGTTAAGTCTTAATTACTGCCAAACAACTCTCTGGCATTGAAAAGTAACTTTTACAAGTGTGGAGCCTCATTCCTTCAGATTTTAATTATTGTTGGACATTAGAAAAAAAATTTAAATATGTTTTTTTACCTTTCCTTTCTGCCTCGTTTATCTCTGTCTCTTAATTCAATCGTTTTTACCCTCACTTTATTTTACTTTCTGTACCTGATTTGACCTTGTATTCACTATTCTAACTTACATTTCCTGGTTCTGACTCTGCGGTGTTATTAACGATGCTTCAATCTGATTGGTTAAGGAGATACACAGCTGCTTGCCCTGTTCACACAGGTCCCAGATGTCCTGTAGAGGGCGTCGTGCTTTTTGGATCTCTAATTTCCAGGAACTTGCTGTGCAAAAGCTCATAGAAAGTCTATGGGCAAGTGCAAGTCTAAGCCGTTCATTCGTTTGCTGCTCACAGCAAAATCCGGCCCAATGTGAAACCAGAGAACTTTACACATATTTTCACAAGTTTAGTTTTATCTATTAGGAAGGAGACAGCACATATTTAATATAATCACAAAAAGAATTCAAGAGGAAGTCAGAACTTTTTTTAACATAGCCAGTAGTTGGAATGTGGAATTCTCTGCCGCAAACGGTTAGTGAAATCGAGTCCATAAATTCTTTTAAAAGGAAATCAGATAGTTGCTTCCAAAAAGACAAATATTAAAGGAAGCAAGCAGGAGAATTGGATTAGACTAGATGGTGCATGTAGGAAAAAAAACATTAGCATGGACTTTATGGGCCGAATGCACTGTATTTGTGCCATTTAATTTGAACGGGCTGGGGCTCTTTTCTCTAGAAAAGAGAAGACTGAGAGGTGACTTGATGAGATCTTTAAAATTATGAAAGGGTTCGATAGGGTAGACGTAAGGAAAATGTTTCCACTTGTGGGGGAGTCCAAAACTAGAAGTCATAAATATAAGAAAGTCATTAATAAATCCAATAAGCAATTCAAGAGAAACTTCTTTACTCAGAGAGTGGTGAGAATGTGGAAATCACTACCACATGGAGTGGTTGAGGCAAATAGCATAGATGCATTTGAGGGGAAGCTAGATAAGTACATGAGGTCGAAAGGAACAGAAGGAGGCTTATGTGGAGCAAAAACACCGGCATAGACCTGTTGGACCAAATGGCCTCTTTCTGTACTGTAATCTACGGGGGTGAAATTGGATCTTGTTGTACCTGTTTTCCTAGCGGAAAACGTGTACTAAGAGATCCAATTTTGGAGGTCAACCTCCCACGCCCGAACAGTGTTGGAAACATGTCCGATGTCATGTTGATTCGAGGCATTCCTGGCGGCCACCCAAAACAGTTGTTAGGCCCCTTGAATATGCTAATATAGGGCCTAATGCCTGTTTTGGGACCCAAGTGGGAACATGTAGCCTAACCAGCGGTCCTTAAAGGGACCCCTGGAGGCTGCCACCAAAAAGGTAAGTTTAAAAAAATACTTACCTTAATGTGGAGCCAGGAGAAGCAGGAATGATCCACATTAAAACTACATGCTGCTGCTGGATACTACTTGCCCCCTCCCACAACCCCCCCCCCCCACCGCCCCCGCCCCACCACTGTGACTGCTAAGCTGCCTCTGGCTAATATACTATTGAGGCCAGTGAACCAATTTGCCACGGTCCTGCTGTAATCCTCAATAGGTGTGTGCTGACGAAGATTGTGCCCCATTTTGGGCGCAGTCCAATTTCTGGGCCTGTGATTCTAGGTTCTGTGTAATTTTCCTAGAACTATGTCATTCATTCTCAAGGTATAGGATTCTCACAACACTGAACCACCAATATGGCTGCTGTGTGTGCCAGATGAGTGTAGAGGAAAATATATTTTTCACTAGCAATGAAAGGGGACAATGTTATCCAAATGCAGAGTGAGGCAGTACTTATGCAATACCATCAGTTATTTTGACTGCCAACCAACTCCAAATTTAGCTGGAATTTTCTTCTCAGACAAATTAGTACAAGCACAAAACAAAGATAATAATGGTTACTACACGTTATGTCTATGTACCTATGTTGTACTTACTTTCATTTAAATTAGAGAAAAGAATATTACGCATGATAAGCAATTGGTTACATGCAGTTATTTGATGAAAAGAAGAATCATTTTATTATTCAATTAAATAATCTTGTGGCAGTAAAGAAACAAATGACAGCTCTGAGGTATTGCTGGGCGTTTGGCAGGTGCACACCTCATTGCAGAATTAATCTGTTCAAGATTTCAGGATTATTCCCACCCTATAAATGAGCAGAATTTCTGACAATCAGTACCAGCTGATCTTTCATTCATGCTAAAGTTCATCACCAGTCATACACACCTGCAATGTTATGATTCTTTTGCAGCCATGCAGAAAAGAAAATTTCTGCTAATTCAGAATTACTGGTGAGGTAATATTTACCTTTACACAGTTGATTCTGAATAATTGGTCACATTAGCAAGAATATCTTTTAGATTATTTCTGAACATTTTCCACAAAAAAATGGCTTATAAGATTACAAGATAAATACAGATGAGGAAGGACATTTGGCCAATTTTAGTTCAGACATCCAAAAAACTCCAACAGTCCCTCCAATTGCATCATCCAACTTTTGTAAACAATTCCAGGGTTTTCAATCTCCACTACTTTTTCTGGAAGTTCATTTCATGAGTTGATCACTCTTTATGTGAAGAAGAACCTCCTGATTTCAGTCTTAAATCTGCCTTTAACTAGCTTGAACTGTGCCCCTTGTCCTAATTTCACAACTTGATTTGAAGTAATTGTCTGGATTTAACTATTCCACATTGTTTACTGTCTTATATATCTCTATAAGGTCACCTTTCAGTTGCTTCCTATTGAAGCTGAAAAGTTCACGGTGCTCTAATCTTTCCTTATACCTTAGCCATCCGAAGATATGGATCAGCCTTGTGTCTCTTCTCTGAACTGCCTCCAGTGTTTGAATATCTCCCTTGTTTCTCAGTGACCAGAACTGGACGCAGTACTCAAGCTTGGTCTGATCAGCACACAATACAGTTCGAACATGGCTTCTTCTTACTTGCATTTAACTGTTTTGACTACATAGTTTATCATTCGCTTGGTTTGTTGATTGCTGCTCTATATTGGCTGGGCTCGTTGAGTCTACTAAGACTCCTAGATCTCTTTTAACTTCATCCTAAACTATTTTGACATTCTTCATGGAGTATGTACGTCACATATGTGTTTCCTTCTTATTCGTAGTGCTTTACACTCGGCCATTGTTCTGCTCAATTACATATTTTGCACTATTCATTTTATATTTCTTGAGTTGCCTCCCCAGTATCAACTCTCCCTCTTAATTTGGTATCAACTGTAAATTTAACCAATTTTCATTGAATTTCTGAATCCAGGTTATTCATGTACATTAGAAATAGTTGTGATCCCAATACCAAGCACTGGGGATCCCACTCAGTACTTCCCCCCACCCTGACATTAATCCTGCAATTAGTGCTCACTGTTTTCTATTAATACAAGTCTCTATAAAATGTGCAAAGCAGATTTCTATAAAAGTGATTCCTTTTAACCAGGACTAACCTCTACACAGACTTATGGATCTGCTTCTAAATGCATAAGAAAACCACTGATTATCTTAAAGAGCAACTGTTACATAATCAGACCAACCTTTATGAATTATGAATTATAAAAGTAACACAGGGATAATTACAGATTAATGATATTTTAAAGTAATTTAATGGATTTTACTCATTAACTAGTAATTTATCTCATTTTCTGGTTGTAGGACCTTGTTGTGTGCAAATTGGCTGCCACATTTGCCTGCATAACAACGGTGACTACACTTCAAAAGTAATTCATTGGCTGTGAAACATTTTGGGACATCCCAGGGACATGTAAATACAAGTTCTTTCTTTGTTCCTGATGTTCTAAAAGCTCTTTAATCAGGGCAATTATCCCTCTTCTGGTTAATTGATACACATGGAAGACAGATTAATGATTCACTTGGAGCTGTGTGAATATTAAAAGCTTGTATGTATACTTATATATTTAATGAAAGGATATGAAGAGATTCTGACCTTGGAATGAGATTTTGGATACTTAAACTAGTCTGAATAAAAGCATTCACCTAGGCAATAATTTACTTTGTGCTGCATTAACAAACTATTGATTAAAAAATGGATGAATTTATTAGATATGAATCTATTCAAAGGAAAAAATAAAACAGATTCAAAATGAAGTTTAAAGTTTGTTTTCTTGGAGTATAGGGTTAACTCAGTGATCATGCACTCCCAGTGAAGAGCACTGTTCAAAGGGAGCACAGGTTCTGTACTGCCAATTCTCCAATTGGTGCTCCCTTCAAGCTTGGCTCTTTTCTAGGAGCGCGGGGTCACTGAATTTGCCCTTATATTTTAGCAGTGTGTACATAGCTACCTGTTTCTTGGGAAACTGCCAGGCTTTCTAGTGTGAGAAAGGATTACAAATGGAATTTTGTAACTACAGCGTAGCACATGATCTACAAGGTCAACTTTACAGCTGAAAAATCTGACTTCTGTTCAAAATTCTCATTATTATGGTGATACTTGCAGTAAATGGCCAAGTGGGAGAATATCCTACTTTAAAGTACACATCATCTCTGGTGATTACGAATGACAAATGTTTCAGGTAAAGTTGTATCAGAATCAGAAGCCATGGCTAACTGTCATCCAGTGCTTCCTAAAGGTATTATACATTTCAGCTTCCGAAAGTAATCTCCTACTGGGTTAAATCTGGAAATCAATAGCCTGCCAGCGACTGATGCTTCTGAATAATTGCAGTTGTGTATTCACACCCTCAGTGTCTCTGTAAAATACCACTGTTTATTGATTCATAATAAGCAGATCATTATTTTTGCTGAAAGGAGCAGCAGATTTGAAAAATCCTAATTATTCTTTTGTTAAAACACTCAACGTGCTCTGGTATAAAACAAGTTCTTAATTTAATCACATGTTTGTGAAAGCAGCTGACATTTTTCTTGAACTGCTTTGTATAATTTGTAATGATAATCTAAGTGTTGACATATGACCTTAAACCTACAATCATCAAAAAATGTTTCAAAGAATGGGATGAGCCATTTTTGTCAGTTATGTAATATATTACGGTGAAACTGGCTGAATGATGGGAATACACGTTCAAAAAAAAACAGCAGCAATAAAAAATTATTTAAAATATATAGTTAAAGGCAGATTTTGTGAGTCCTAGCCTGCAGTCAGCATGTAGAATCATAGAATCTCACAGCACAGAAGGAGGCCATTCGGCCTATTGTGCCTGTGCCAGCTCTTTGAAAGAGCTATCCAATTAGTTCCACTCCCCTCCTCTTTGCCCAAAGCCCTGCAAATGTTTTCTTTTCAATTTCCAATTACCTTTTGAAAGTTACTATTGAATCTGCTTCCACCACCCTTTCATACAGTGCATTCCAGATCATAATAACTCACTGCAGGAAAACATTTCTCCTCATCTCCCCTCTGGTTCTTTTGCCAATTATTTTAAATCTGTATCCTTTGTTTACCAACCCTCCTGCCAGTGAAAACAGTTTCTCCCTATTTACTCTATCATAACCCCTCGTAATTGTGAACACCTCTATTTAACGTATTGGGAAATGGTGGGCAATGCATCCAATATGTGCTGGCAGCAGACGAGGACTCAGAAAATGTACCCTTCGATGCCTTGAAATTCTTACATTAACAAAAAAATACATTAAACCCCTTCAAAAGTACCTCTGTTATATACATTAACTATAGAAAATCTTCCTTTTCCATGTCCCCAGTCATTGTATGTTTTAAGTTTAAATTCCTTTTTGTAACTATTTTGCGGACACACACATCAATCTTTAAAAAAGACAATACTTGAAATACACAGCCATGATGTGGAGATGCCGGTGATGGACTGGGGTGGACAAATGTAAGGAGTCTTACAACACCAGGTTATAGTCCAACAGCTTTATTTAAAATCACAAGCTTTCGGAGGCTTCCTCCTTTGTCAGGTGACCTGACGAAGGAGGAAGCCTCCGAAAGCTTGTGATTTTAAATAAAGCTGTTGGACTATAACCTGGTGTTGTAAGACTCCTCACATTTGAAATACACAGCAGGTTGATCAGTGACTGAAAGAGAAAGATAAGTTATAATTTTGGTTACAACGCTCTATCAGAGTTCTGATGAAGGGTTCCATCTGAAACTTTAACCAACTCTTCTCTTTCAGAAGCTGACTGACCCTGGTGAGAATTTTCAGCATTTTCTGTTTTTATTTCAGATTTCCAGACTTTGGACATGATTTTTACCTGGAGCCGGGAAGAGAGTGGAATTGGGGTGGGGGGAGGGGGGTGGGGCAGTGGGGGGTGGTAGATTTTTCACGTGGAAAACCTGGAAGTGAAGTGAGCACGTCGGAATCTGCGATCGCAACTTAATTAAAACCAATTATTTTTGCTTCCTGGTTTTGCTTCTCCAAGCTGCGCAGTGGGCGTACTGAGCACCCGCACTATTTAAAGGGCCAATGCAAAAATGGATTTTGGAGGAGAAAGGAGGAAATGAAGCAATGGGTTCACAGAGAGCAAAACCAGAGCCCAGGTTCACAGATGGTTCCCTTGATGTATTGTTGGGTGCAGTGAGGACCAGGAGGGAAATAATTTACCCCAGTGATGGGAGGAAGAAACCTGGTTCTGCCACCATGAAGGCGTAGCTGGAGGTGGCTGAGGAGGTGAGCAGCAGGAGCATGGTGCCCAGACCTTGGCTGCAATGCAGGAAGTGTTTTCATGACCTAACCAGGTCAGGAAAAGTGAGTACAGTTGCTGATTCATTTACATGCTGTGGTGTACAACACCCCCTCTCACCCTGTCTTGCCAAGCGTACTCCATCACATCATTCCTCACACCCATTTAAATTTTTGCATCACCCATTCTTCACTTCCTGTGCACTTCCTCACTTCCCCATGTATCCATCCACCGCTGCCACTCACCCCAATCCTTATGCATCTGTCTCATAACCATCCTCACCAAATGCACTGCATCCATCGGGTAAATACATCACCTTCAGTCACTCACAGGTCTGTCCTTTCGCCTCTTGTAGGAGAAGAGAGCACAAAACACAAGGCAGAGGGTGAGGACTGGAGGTGGCCTTTCACAAATAGTCCAGCTGGCAGATGCAGAAGAGGACGCCATGGAAATTAGTGGCATATCTGCATTCCTTGTTAATTTAATGATTTATATCAATTAGTGTTAATTGTACTCAGGTGGTGGGCATCAATTGGGGAGTCTCCTGTATTCTTTTTATAGGAGGGCTTTGTCTAGGCTGTGGGTGGGTAAAAGGAAGCTATGTGAATAAAGGCTTGGAAACAACTGAAGACCAGGCTCAAGTGTTCTATCCTTCATCACATGGTTGTCCGAGTTATAACATGATAGCAGAGAATGGTTGCCTAAAGGTGGAAGTTGGAAACCACGTTTTTTTTGGACATAAAAAAAAGAAAAATTTGAAAGCCTAGTGGCCCTTGTGGAAAATGGAATAAAGCAAGTTTAAATTGTCGAGGTACAATTTCCCACCGATGTTCTCAGAGTTTGAACCGTATCACCAGTGGAAGAATGAGGTTGATATGTGGACACGGGTTACTACTCTGCCAAAGAGAAAACAAGACATGGCCTTGGCATTGTCACTTCCTGAATGAAGCAAAATCAGAAGGTATTTTCTGAGATGGATGCAGATCTTTTGGATAATGATGACTGTTTCACCTTTCTAACAGAATTTCTGGATCAAATCTACAAGAAAGATGACCTCTTAAGTGCCCATGAGGTCTGGCCAGCATTTGATAGCTTTCGGAAAATGGATGGTCAGTCAATGGAAGAGTATATCACGGACATGAACAAATTGTACAAAAGGTTGACAAAGTTCAAACTGGGAATCCCTGGATCGGTACTAGAGTTTAAATTACTAGATTGTGCTAAGGTATCTCATATGCACAGGCAACTGGTCCTAACTGGCATCCAGTTTTTGGAAAATGGTTACCAGGTTTTGAAGTATTCCAGATACTAAATGCCAGATCAGGTTTCAAAATTTTCAAGAGGCCGGATGCAGGCGTCAATATGACGGAAAGATTAAAGATAATCTGATTGGTGATGAAAGCAGGTACAGCAAATCAAGTTATATCAACAGAAGACAAAATTGGGACAGTAATAACAAGCAAATGAATCCCAGGATTGCCCAAGGAAAAATCAGTAAATGCTTTAGATATGACTCTAAGTATCATTATGAGGTGAATTGCCCAGAGCGAAGATGCAGCGTCTTTGAAATGATGTATGAAGAAAGTAGTTCTGGAGAAGAGAATGAAGATAATGAGGAAGAGGATGAAGATGAGGATGAAGATAATGATGAATATGAACAGATTATACTGGTCACAAGGTGTTTTAATCCTGTGATGAACGTAATAGTCACAGATTCCTTTAATTGTGCGGTGTTAGTGTATGTGCTTCAACTGTATGTGGGGTAGATTGATTAAAATGTTATCTTGATTCAATAAGTAGTGAGGATCGGTGCAAGGTTAAAGAATATAAAAGTTCTACATGTTTTAGGTTTGGAGATGACAGCACCTTGAGGTCACGCAAGAGAGTGGTAATTCCATGTAAGATAGCTGCAGTAAGCCATTTTATAAGTACGGATGTATCTGAGATACCTATACTTTTGGTAAACTGTTCATGAAAAAGGCAAAAATGAAACTTGACATGGAACACGATGAGGCAATCATTTTTGGGAAATCGGTTGATTTGCAGTTTACTCAGTCAGGGCATTATTGTATCCCCTTAATAAAACCTGATGTTTCTCATCAGTGTGTTAGGCAAGTATTAATGGCATTAGGTGATAAGGATAAGAGAGAAAAAAAAACAAATTGTCTTAAAGTTACGTAGACAATTTGCCCACCCTACTTGTCATGGTTTAAAGATCCTGCTAAAAGATGCAGGTGTAGTTGATGAGGCTAATAGAAGAGATTAGTGAGAATTGTGAAATCTGTAAGAAGTATAGATGGACACCACCATGCCATTTGTAAGTGACCCATTAGCACATGACTTTAACGAGGTAGTTGCCATGGATCTAAAGGTATGGGTCAAAGACAGAAATGTTTTCATCTTACATTTTATTGACCTGGCTATGAGATTTAGTATTTCTACACTAATATACAATAAGGAGAAGAAGGTTAGTCTGGATAAAATTATGGAAAAATGGATAGGGACCAGACTTGGGACATCAGCAAAGTTTTTGACCGAAAATGGAGGTGAATTCGCTAACGCAGAGTTCAGAGATATGTGTGAGAATATGAATATAAGGAATCATAGCACTGATAGCATGGTGCATGGTGCATAAGATTTTGGCTGATCGACCAGAGTGTAAATTGTCAAATACCCTAGTATGGGCAGTTCATGTAAAGAATTCACTTCAGATGGTTGGAGGATATAATCCTTACCAACTAATCTATGAGCGCAATCTCAAATTACCTTCTGTTCTTTGTGATAATCCTCCTGCTTAGAAGATACCACAATTAGTGCCATTTTTTCTGAGCATTTAAATGCTATGCATGCCGGGAGACAGACTTTTATGAAGGCTGAGGTATCAGAGAAAATTCGTAGAGCACTGTGGCATCGTATTAGACCATCTTAGACAGAATTCAATTCAGGAGATTTGGTATACTATAAAAGAAAGGGTCATAGGGAATGGAAAGACCCTGGTATGGTAATAAGTCATGATGGTAAGACAGTAATTGTCCAACATGGCAATCAAACTGTTAAGGTTCATTCCTCACGATTAATTGGAATTAATTATAAAATCTCGGACTCTGAGCAGTTGACAGAAGTAAACGAGGCACCTTGTGCCTCTAATGTTCATGGTTTTTTTTGAGGTTCCTGAGGTATAGACTGAGGTAGATCAAGAGCTGACAGTGGTAATGTCAGTGATCAAGAAACACATGACAGCTATCACATCCACAGAACAATTACCCAAAGTGGAAGTAAAAGTCATAGCTTTACTAGATCAGACAATAAAACAAAGAACACAGAACAGTCACGTAACAGAACTAGAGGCAGAAGTCCTCATGATCGTGAAGTTTTGCTGGCAGCCAATAAACTTGAAGCCAAAGGGAGTTAGATAGTTTGAAAGAATTTGAAGTTTATTCTGAGGTAACAGATAAGGATATGTTCCAGAGAGGACTAATGAATGGAGGGATGCAACAATTTTGAGATGTACAGGCAAAGCTACTGGTAGGTTTAAATTTTGGTTGAATGTTCAGGATGATGGCCATGTAGCGAGGTCAGAATGGGGTAAAAGAGTACAGAGTATGAAAGCAGAGTACAAGTAGTGATAGGACGTCCAGAAGTGAATCTCATGTCAGAAAATGATCACGAATTAGAGATGAAAGAGGGAGATCTCATAGTAGTAGTCCCTACAGACATAGAAGTGGAAGTAAAAGTCATAGCTTTACTAGATCAGACAATAAAACAAAGAACACAGAACAATCACGTAACAGAACTAGAAGCAGAAGTCCTCATGATCGTGAAGTTTTGGTGGCAGCCAATAAACTTGAAGCCAAACAAAGGGAGTTAGATAGTTTGAAAGAATTTGAAGTTTATTCTGAGGTAACAGATAAGGATCAATCAGCTATGTCACATAGATGGGTTTGTACTGAAAAAGTCCTTTCAGATGGTACTTATAAGGCTAAAGCGAGGTTGGTAGCTAGGGGTTTTGAAGAGAAACTGGGTGATACAGATGTGCGAGTAGATTCTCCCATTGCTGGAAAGGTTGTCTTAAAAATCTTTTTGGCTCTTTTGGCAACATTTTCATGGGAGTGTAGGTCAATTGACATAAAAGCCGGATTTCTGCAGGGTGATACTTTTCAGGGAAAAGTGTTTCTGAAACCACCTAAAGATGCAGCAGACGTGGAAGGAAAACTATAGAAAGTAAACAAACGCTTCTATGGCTTGAATGATTCTTCCAGGGTATGGTATTTTTCGGTGAGATTTATTTTGCTGAAAATAGGTTGTGTTCAACTTAAAGCAGATCCCACAATGTTTTATTGGTACCATAACGGAAAACTTTCAGGCATCTTTATGACGCATGTTGATGATTTCTTATGGGGTGGTAATGTGGAATTTGAGAAATTCGTTATTAATAAGATCAGAGGAGAATTTAAAATTGGGAGTCAGGCCTGTGGGGCTTTTAAATATATTGATTTAGATATTAAGCAGAGTGGGTCCGGTATAACTTTAAATCAACAGACCTATTTAGAGAGCGTTGCTCCCATCCCGGTGAATCATGCTAGGTCATCACAGAAAGGTGATGTTCTATCTAAAGAAGAGACAAAGCAATTACAAAGTTGAACTGGTTGTGCACTCAGACAAGACCAGATGCTAGTTTTGATGTGTTGGAGTTAAATACTTCAATGAACCACCCCATAGTAGTGAATGTTTTGAGGGCAAATAAAACATTACAAAAATTAAATATAGATAAATGTGTGCTTAAGTTCCCATCCTTAGGTGACCCAAAGAAAATGAAGCTAGTTATCTTTAGTGATGCTTCACATGCTAATCTTCCTAATGGGTATTCCAGTGCAGCTGGTTTCATAGTGTTTCTTATGGGTGATAATGGGAAATGTTGTCCTTTAGCTTGGGAAGCTAAGAAAATAAAAAGGATTGTTAAAAGTATTCTGGCTGCTGAAACACTGGCTCTTGTCAAGGGGTTCAGGGTAAACATGTTCCCACAAAGAAAAAGGGAGGGGTTGCCAAATCTAGAGCACCTTGGATATCAAGAAGCATTCAGGGTAAGATAAGGCAGAGAAAGAAAGCCTATGATAGACACCAGGAACTTAATACTACTGAAAGCTTAGAGGAGTATAGCAGGGGTGAAGTTAAAAATGAAATTAGGAAAGCAAAGAGAGGGTATGAAAAAATATGAGCAGGTAAAATCAAAGAAAACCCAAAGATGTTTTATAAATACATTAAGAGCAAGAGGATAACTAAGGAAAGAGTAGGGCCTATTAGAGACCAAAAAGGTAACCTGTGTGTGGAGGTTGAAGACGTGGGTATGGTTCTTAACGAATACTTTGCATCTGTCTTCACAAAGGAGAGGGATGATACAGGGATTGAAGTTAAGGAGGAGTGTGAAATATTAGATGGGATAAATGTAGTGAGAGAGGAAGTATTAAGGGGATTAGCATCTTTGAAAGTGGATAAATCACCAGGGCCGGATGAAATGTATCCCAGGCTGTTAGAAGAAGCCAGGTAGGAAATAACGGAGGCTTTAACAATCATTTTCCAAACTTCACTGGATACAGGCGTAGTGCCGGAGGATTGGAGGACTGCTAATGTTGTACCGTTGTTTAAAAAGGGAGCGAAGGATAGACTGAGTAATTACAGGCCAGTCAGCCTAACTTCGGTGGTGGGCAAATTATTGGAATCAATAATCAATAAGTGAAAGACACGGACTAATCAAGGACAGTCAGCACAGATTAGTTAAGGGGAAATCCTGTCTGGCTAACTTGATTGAATTTTTCCAGGAGGTGACAAAGAGGATTGATGAGGGTAGCGCAATTGATGTAGTCTTCACGGATTTTAGCAAGGCTTTTGACAATGTCCCACATGGAAGATTGGTCAAAAAAGTAAAGGCCCATGGGATCCAAGGAAGTGTGGCAAATTGGATCCAAAATTGGCTCAGTGGCAGGAAACAAAGGGTAATGGTTGACGGGTGTTTTTGCGACTGGAGGCTGTTTCCAGTGGGGTGCCGCAGGGCTCTTTTTCTTTTTATTCGTTCATGGGATGTGGGCATCGCTGGCAAGGCCAGCATTTATTGCCCATCCCTAATTGCCCTTGAGAAGGTGGTGGTGAGCTGCCTTCTTGAACTGCTGCAGTCCGTGTGGTGAAGGTTCTCCCAAAGTGCTGTTAGGTAGGGAGTTCCAGGATTTGGACCCAGCGACAATGAAGGAACGGCGATATATTTCCATGTCAGGATGGTGTGTGACTTGGAGGGGAACGTGCAGGTGGTGTTGTTCTCATATGCCTGCTGCCCTTGTCCTTTTAGGTGGTAGACGTCATGTGTTTGGGAGGTGCTGTCGAAGAAGCCTTGGCGAGTTGCTGCAGTGCATCTTGTGGATGGCACACACTGCAGCCACGGTGCGCCGGTGGTGAAGGGAGTGAATGTTTAGGGTGGTGGATGGGGTGACAATCAAGTGGGCTGCTTTGTTCTGGATGGTGTTGAGCTTCTTGAGTGTTGTTGGAGCTGCACTCATCCAGGCAAGTGGAGAGTATTCCATCACACTCCTGACTTGTGCCTTGTTGATGGTGGAAAGGCTTTGGGAAGTCAGGAGGTGAGTCACTCGCCGCAGAATACCCAGCCTCTGACTTGCTCTTGTAGCCACAGTATTTATGTGGCTGGTCCAGTTAAGTTTCTGGTCAGTGGTGATCCCCAGGATGTTGATGGTGGGGGATTCAGTGATGGTAATACCGTTGAATATCAAGGGGAGGTGGTTAGACTCTCTCTTGTTGAAGATGGTCATTGCCTGGCACCTGTCTGGTACGAATGTTACTTGCCACTTATCAGCCCAAGCCTAGATGTTGTCCAGGTCTTGCTGCATGCGGGCACCGACTGCTTCATTATCTGAGGGGCTCAGTACTAGGTCCTTTGCTTTTTGTGGTATACATTAACGATTTGGACTTAAACGTAGGGGGCATGACTAAGAAATTTGCCGATAACACAAAGATAGGCCGTGTGGTTGATAGTGGGGAGGAAAGCTGTAGACTGCAGGAAGATATCAATAGACTGGTTAGATGGGCAGAAAAGAGACAAATGGAGTTCAATCTGGAGAAGTGTGAGGTAATGCATTTGGGGAGAGCAAACAAGGCAAGGGAATACACAATAAATGGAAGGGTACTGAGAGGTGTAGAGGAAGTGAGGGACCTTGGAGCACATGTCTACAGATCCCTGAAGGCAGCAGGATGGGTAGATAAGGTGGTTAATGAGGCATATGGAATGCTTTCCTTTACTAGCCGAGGCATAGAATATAAAAGCAGGGATGTTATGCTGGAACTGTATAACACACTAGTTAGGCCACAGCTTGAGTACTGCACACATTTCTGGTCACCGCATTACAGGAAGGATGTAATTGCACGAGAGAGGGTGCAGAGGAGATTTATGAGGATGTTGCCAGGACCGGACCATTTTAGTAATGATGACAGATTGGACAGGCTGAGGTTGTTTTCCTTGGAACAGAGGAGGCTGAGGGGTGATTTGATTGAGGTGTACAAAATTATGAGGGGCCTAGATAGAATGGACTGGAAGGACCTATTTCCCTTAGCGGAGGGGCCAATAACCAGGGGGCATTGATTTGAAGTGATTGGTAGAAGGATTAGAGCAGAAATGAGGACAAATGTTTTCACCCAGAGGGTGGTGGGGGTCTGGAACTCACTGTCTGAGAGGGTGATAGAGGCAGAAACCCTTAACTCATTTAAAAAATACCTGGATGTGTACCTGAAGAGCCGTGACCTGCAGGGCTACGGACCAAATGCGGGAAAGTGGGATTAGGCTAGGTGGCTCGTTCCTCAGCCGGCACGGACATGATGGGCCGAATGGCCTCCTTCTGTGCCGTAAATTTTCTATGATTGTCAACGCAGTGGGTATGGGATTCCATCTGGCAAATATTTTGAGTGACATCCTGTACAATGAGAGTACTGAAGATAGTATACCCTTTGAATTTTATGCAGACAATGGTTCATTGTGGGATAACATTCGTCCTACGAAAAAAATGAGTGAGAAAAGATTACGGATTGACCTCGCTGGCTTGAAACAAATGCTGGAGAGAAAGGAAATCTCTAAAATTAAATGGGTGGATTCAAGCTATCAACTGTCGGGTTGTTTTACTAAAAGAAGTACATGTACAAAGAACTTATTAGGGGTCCTGGAGAAGGGTGGCCTCACAATGTGATGTTTTGAATAGTACAAGTTGTAAAGAGCATGGAAGTTCTGGAATTTTGAAATTTTTGTTTGTATTGTATATATAAAAATTGATTCTTTTTGTTTAAAGAGAGAGAAGGAAATCTGTTAATTGTATGATTTATATCAATTAGTGTTAATTGTATTCAGGTGGTGGGTAGCAATTGGGGACTCTCTTATCCTTTTTATAGGAGAGCTTTGTCTAAGGTGTGGGGTGTGTGTAAGGGGAATCTCTGTGAATAAAGGCTTGGAAACAACTGAAGACCAGGCTCTAGTAGTCTATTCTTCACCACTTGGCTATCCAAATTATAACATCTCAATCGGAGATGGAGAGACCGGGAACTGGAAGATGCCTGGTGACAGAATTTATACATCTTTCACACACATGACAACTTTATTTCATCAATGACTGACTGCACTATTAGAAACTGAGTATGGTGATTGTCAAGATTGTTATTTTGACATGATAAATTCATAACTCTTTCTTTTGCCTTCCAGGGCCTTTACGCATACAATAACAATCATTGGAGATTCATGACAACGATTCCTCAGAGAACCTCATTCCTTCTGAGGGCACACTGTTCAGGACATACAGCCATGCACCATTGTAAATACTTGCACTTCAGAGAGTCCTATTAGCTAGTTAGTTGGGTTTTCACCAAGTGAGCATGAGCAGACACTGGTGGCAGGGGCAGCTGTGGAGAGTCTGCAGCAGAGGGCCCACTCCTCTCCAAGCTCTGCTCAGCTGGACACAGATGCTGAACCCCGGGGGCCATCGTGAGATTGAGGTACAGCTGCAACTTTGCGAAGTACTGGAAAATATGCCACACTCACTCTCCACAATAGCAGAGAGGATGAAGGAATCCAATTCCAACACTAATGGATTGTTGTCCTAGGTAATTGCGAGAATGTCTGCAATGGTGAGAGTGGCTGCCCCCATGGAGCTTCAAGCATAGCTCTCAAATGAGTCTATGCAGGCCATGACCATGGCCGTGCAGGAGATGTCTTCCGCCTTCAATAAGATGACAGATACCTTATCCGTGGCCTTACAATGCGTCACTGATCTGAACCAAGCTGCTGTTCAGCAGGGAGATGGGAGTGATGTGGCGCTGGTCTGGGAGAGAAATGATGGCAAAAGGGGACATGGAAATGGGAACTCCACTCAAAGCGCTCACACTTCTCACCCGTTGCCTCCCCCCTCAATTAGTACCCGAAATGCTGCCTTGTCTCCCAGTGGCCAAGTCTTTGCACAGGTGTTGGTGGTGCAGTCTTTGGCGGGGCCCTCATTGGCTTCAAAACCCAGAAGTCGTAGGCCAAAAGCATCCTAGCAGTCAGGGCAGGGATCTGAGCAACGTGCCTCCACCTCTGCTGAAGCCACAGGGGATGTACCATGTAGAAGTGGTAGGAAGCTTAAGTTCAAGAAACTGTAGTTCACCAAGAGTATGCACAAAGGTGTTTGAAGAAGTGTTCTGCTGTGAAGTTTCATTTTTTAAAATATCGGCACATCAAATTTATTGATTAAAACCATTCCCACGTATTGTCCTGAGTCCTCCTTTCATCTACATCATGGTGAATGCCAAAACATGGTGGTACCCATTGGGCGGATGTGCAAAGGGTATATGCAAAGTTGAAGAACAGTTTTGTGCAAAGGGGGATAATTGGTGGTGGTGGTGGTTGTAGCAGCTGGCCTGAGTATTTCAATTACTCTTTTTTGCCACTGTTACTAAGAGAGCCTGTGAGAGGTGAGGGCAACCCTGGCATCCCAGGCAGCCATGTGCACGGCTGGTCCGGCAATGGGTGCCCCATCTTCATATTCCTCCACCTTGAGCTCACCCTCGTAATCCTCCTCTTCAATATTGTCACCATCAGAGGATAATTGATAAGCGCCTTCGTCCTCCTCTACCTCTCAGCCTCTCTGCTGCGCTATGTTGTGCAGGAAGCAGCATACCACTATGATTCTGGACACCTTCACTTGCTAGTACTGACGGGCGACTCCAGACCCATCCAGGCACCTGAAACGCATCTTCAACATGCCAATAGCTTGCTCGATGGCACACCTGGTGGTCATGTGGTTCTGGTTGTAGCGCTCTTGTGCCTCATTGGTGGGGTTCCTTACAGGTATCATAGTATCATAGTTGGTATAGCATAGGAGGAGGCCATTCGGCACATCATGCCTGTGCCGGCTCTTTCAAAGAGCTATCCCATTCCGCTGCTCTTTCTCCATAGCCCTGTAAATTTTTTTCCCTTCAAGTACTAATCCAATTCCCTTTTGAAAGTTATTATTGAATCTGCTTCCACCACCCTTTCATGCAGTGCATTCCAGTTCATAACATCTCGCTGCATAAAAAAAATGTTTCCTCATGTCGCTTCTGGCTCTTTTGCTGATCACCTTAAATCTATGTCCTCTGGTTATCGACTCTTCTGCCACTGGAAACAATTTCTCCTTATTTACTCTATCAAAACTGTTCATGATTTTGAACAGCTCTCGCAAATCTCCCCTGTTCTAAGGCAAATGACCCCAGCTTCTTCAATCTCTCCACATAACTGAAGTTCCCCTTCCCTGGGGCCTGGTAAATCTCTTCTACATCCTCTCCAAGGCGTTAACATCCTTCCTAAAGTGTGGTGCCGAGAATTGAACACAATACTCCAGCTGAGGCCTAACCAGTGTTTTATAAAAGTTTAGCATAACTTCCTTGCCTTTGTACTCTATGCCTCAATTAATAAAGCCCAGGATCCCATATGCTTTTGTAAAAGCCTTCTCAACTTGTCCAGTCACCTTCAAAGATTTGTATTTGTGCACCCCAGGTCTCCCTGTTCCTGCACCCCCTTTAAAATTGTACCATTTAGTTTATATTGCCTCTCCTCATTTTTCCTACCAAAATTTATATCACTTCACACTTCTCTGCGTTAAATTTCATCTGCCATGTGTCTGCCCGTTTCACCAGTTTGTCTATATCCTCCTGAAGTCTGTTACTATCCTCCACATTGTTTACTACATTTCCGAGTTTCGTGTCATCTGCAAACTTTGAAATTATACCCAAGTCCAGATTATTAATATATATCAAAAAGAGCAGTGGTCCTATTGCTGACCCCTGGGAAACACCAGTGTACACTTCTCTCCAGTCTGAAAAGCAACCCTTCACCACTACTCTCAGCATTCTGTCCCTTAGCCAATTTTGTATCCACACCGCCACTGCCTCTTTAATCCTATGGGCTTTAATTTTGCTAACAAGTCTATTATGTGGTACTTTACCTTCAAAAGACATTTGTTAATGAGATGAAAATAGCAAAGGCATGCTTGACTCTTTTAGATCAAAATAAATAATTTTGGAAGACATGAAATCATCAGAAAACTATATAAAGATTTGGAATTTTCTTCTATGTATAAATGATTATAAATATTTTTGCTAAACATAAAAGTGGAGAATCTGACTGCAAATCTTATGCCACTCTCTAGAGCGTAGAATATGCAGATACATATCGATCTGAAACTGAAAGGACTGCTGTTATGTTCTGCAGACATACCCCAGAAGGATACATTATAAAATATGTTGCAGTGTTGTTTGCATTTAAGACAACAGTATTTGCCAGCAGTTGAAATGTTTATAACTAGAAAACTGCAACAACTGTTCATAAAAATTCCCCAGTTGAAATAGTGATGATAGGTAAAGCTTTAAAAGAGCAACCTAATGTAACAAGAGGCAAAGCAAAATTAATCACAAAAATGCCAGTGTAAATTCCAAATCTACCAGCACAATTTTACTTTTCCTCAAATCTCTGTTGGATTGGCATGGATTTTACTGTTTTAAAAATGAACGTTTCGAATAGCTGCTGCTCTTAGGTAACTTGTACTACACTGCAAAGGTATGTGTGTGTGCATTTATATATATATGTAGGGGGTTAAATAGGTTAACCCCTGAAATGGGCACTGGGTTTGCGGTGCACGATTAACCTGTGCCCGTTGGTTGCGATGCAGGTAGCACGTAACAATGATTTCAATGATTGCTACGTGCAGCCAGCGCTCCCTGCGCTGTTGATTGGTTGCATGCACCAGCAGGGGGCTCCGATATTGGGAGTGGCTAACACTATTTAAAGGCAGCCTGCACCTCTTAAAAGGGGGATGCACTATGGTTGCAAAATGAGCTGGAAAACATTTGGCAACTAAATGTGGCTTCGAGAGTGCATGCACCAAGATTCTTGGATGGTGCACTAGAGGCCATGGTGAAAGAGGGACATCCTTTATCTGCAGGAGGCAGGAGACCCTCCAGACATATGCTGAAGAGGCAGTGGGAGGCTGTGGCAGATGAGGTAAATGCCAGGAGCATCGCACCACCCACATGGATGCAGTGCAGGAAGAAGTTCAATGATTTGACACGAGTGGTCAGGTGAGTGAGTTCAACCATCAAGTCTCGTATCAACTGCACCACTAGCCTCATCCACTGCTCCACGCACTACACCCCTCGTCACCCACCTACCAACAAACTCTTTCAATCAGTATGCAACTCTTCAAATCAGATGCTACATTTCACCCTCATACATTACCATTCTGGCAAGCTGCACACCCACAACACACACTGGCAGCTATTCAACCATGACAGCCACATCACCCAAACATCTTGCAGGATACTTACTGACACACTTCCCTCTTTCTTGCAGAAGGTGGCGCACAACAACAGACAGCAGGAAAGACCTGGAACCGGCACAGTCAGAGGATGACAGTGATGATGCAGAGACACCGTCACTCGATCTTACACTCGCTTCCACCAGCTTAAAGACCTGACACTGACTGTACTTTAGAGGCCAGGATAGAGGAGGGATCTGCACGTGGTGAGACACCGGGCACAAGTGCACAGGAGCCGGGGCGGGGGGAACGGATACCACAAGTGCCAGCTCGCCGGAGGGCAAGGTCGCGCACTAGTTCTGCTGCAGAGGAGTCAGATAAGGACTTCGATGGGCCAGGCTACAGAAGAAGGCTGATGGGTGTACACAACCAAATGCTTTGTGTACTGGAAAGCCTGCCAGAAAGCCTGTGCACAATATCAAGGGCCATGGAGGAGTCCAGCTCCAACTTGGCACAGGGCTTTGCGCAGATCCTGGAGCCCATCCTTCCCCACATGGAACGGGTGGTCACCTCAATCAGCACACCTGTGGGCCCACCATGATGCAGCATCTGATGACTGATGTCTCAGCTTCCATTGCAGCAGAAACAGCTGCCATCCATGGTCTGCATGCTGAATTTGGAGCTCAGACTGCTGCTTTGGAAGCTCAGACTGCTGCTATCGTGGCTCTGGGTTCTACTGTGGAACGGGGCTTCCAGGGCGTCATAGTACTCCAGCAATCTGTTCTCCAGCCGATCACCAGGATTGCTGAGGCACCGCCCCGGGAGAGTGGCAGTGGCGCCATGGAAGACGAACCTGCTGTCCTCTCTCAGGATGACAGCATTCCTGCTCCCACCTCTGCCAGTGCCCTTGCTGTTGCCTGTCAGCAAGCCAGCCTAGACTGCTGCAGTCCAGGCCGAGATGGTGCAGTCTGAAGCCAGACCCCCCCAGCCCAGAGCTGCTCGAGGTTATGCTCCAAGGCCATCTGCAATCTCCTCAAATAAAGGTCAGCAGCCTTCCACCACCCATGCTCCAGCCACTGGGGATACGCCTCGTAGGACCACTAGGAAAGGTAAAGGCACACAGAAGACAGGCACTAAGGGAATGCTCAAGGTGAATAGTATCAGTTTGTTTGAATCATTTGATGTGTAAATCTACAAATGTGGTTATGAATTTGTATTTGGTGTTGGTTTTCATTTCTGCAATGAGCTGAGGGAGGAAGGAATGTGTAATCATAAGGAGGATGATTTGATGGTCATGTGAGAGAGGAAAGGTAAGGAGTATGGGACTGTTGGTGAATGGGGAGGTGTTGTTGAGGTTACTGGTATCGCTCATTAATAACCTGATCACAAAGAGCCCTGGCTGACAGGGCCTGTCTACCTTGTTGCTTCCTTGCCTCTTCCTCTGCCTCTTCCTCCTCTTACTCAGGTTCTCGCCTGACAGGCAATGGCAAGGGCTGTCCCCTCATAATGGCCAGGTGGTGCAGCATGCAGCATACTACCACAAATCTTGATACCCGCTCAGCTAAGTTCAGCAGGGCTCCTCCAGAATGGTCCAGGCAGCGGAAGCGTTGCTTGAGGATGCCTATGGTGTGCTCTATGATGCTCAGTGTGGTAGCATGTTTCTCGTTGTACGCCTGCTGTGCACGTGTGCGTGGGTTCCTGACCGAAGTCATGAGCCATTTCATGAGGGGATAACCCTCGTCGCCTAGTAGCCAGCCTTGGACTTGCCGTGAAATATAGGTGGCACGTTGGACTGCCGCAGAATGAAGGAATCATGTCTGCTGCCAGGATAGCGGGCATTGACCTGCATGATGCGCTGCATGTGGTTGCACAATGAGGGAGTGGAATCCCTTTCTGTTCATGAATACGGCCGAGTTCAGATGTGGAGCAAGCATGGCAATATGCGTGCAGTCAATGGGGAAGCCTGCAATGCGAGCAAACCCTCATGCTCACTCATGCCGCTTGTCTCTGGCAAGAGGGAATGTGATGAATCTGTTTCTGAGTGTGTACAGAGCCTCAGTGACCTCCCTCATACAGCTGTGCACTACAAACTGCAAGATGTTGCTTATATCTCCAGCAGCAGCCTGAAAGGAGCCAGAGCCGTGAAAATTAAGCGCCACGGTTACCTTGGCAGCCACAGGCAATGCTGTCCTTGCTCTGTTCTGAAGCTGCAGTTGTGGCTGAGCAGTTGATAAATCTCAGTCTTGACTTCTTTAGTGAACCACAGCCCCCAGCTGAAGCTGAGATAACAGAATTGGTCGCTGAAGGTCCTTGTTGGATTATGGCCTGCACCTTCTCCTCCTCCTTCCTCTTCGAGCAGCTTAGCCTGCTCTCCGTGGCCTCTCTGCATGCTCCCAGCTATATTCAATTCCCAGAGGAAGCCCTTGCAGGCCAACCATGTCTGGAAGCAATCTTGTTCAACACATTCTTTGAAATGACACTAACAGTACTGCACGACCACCCAGACCACTCTCTTATATAATATTGAAACTTTCTCCAAGTATAGGAAACTTCCACAAACACACACAATTGTACCAGCAGCCAGAATAACTAATCCAGCAACTAACCTGTAACTACTGCATGATCCCTTTAAATAATGCTGGTCCTTCATGCCCTTTTAACTCCTGTTCAGCTGTGCGAGGTTAGGACAGTGCGTTGGCTGGAGCGGGGAGTTCAAAAATGCCGCCGGCTGCTTCAAATCAGCGTTGCACACTGATTTACATCATATTCTCCCTACTCTACCGCTGCTGGCGTTCATTAGGTGCGCGCGTGCAACCACTTTTACCAATATGACGTCGGAAGCCATTTTTGGGGATTCGTGTAGCGCCTACAAAACTGGTGCTACGTGGCCCAATTTAGCCCCCATAATGGGCCTGATGTTAGCAGGGCTGTGGGTTCTCAGCGGGGGGCTATCGGGCGCGTGGATAACGCGCCTGGTGAAATTAGTGAGTTTCCCGTGCGATTGTAGCATCCAATCCACTAATTAGATGCACTTACCTGCTCCTCCGGGTTCCCCACTGCTGATCTGCGCTTCGGGCGGGCTGCGCATGCGCAGTACGATCTGTCAGCTGGAGGCGCTCTATTTAAAGGGGCAGTCCTCCACTGACAGATGCTGCAACAAACAGCAAAAATTACAGCATGGTGCAGCCCAGGGGGAAGGCTGCTCCCAGTTTTATGATGCCTCACTCCAGGTATCAATACATGGGGTGAGGAGGAGGGGGAGGACAGAGATCCTCCTCCCGGCGTGCGGGAGGAAGCGGCCTGCCTCTGCCACCAGGAAGGCCTGGCTCGAGGTGGCAGAGGAGGTCACCAGCGCAACCAACATATCGCCCACCTGCATACAGTGCAGGAGGCGCTCCAATGACCTCAGTAGGTCAGCCAAAGTGAGTACACGTAGTCCTTCCCCTACACTCCGTCTGCCACATCACTGTCCCCACCCCACATCTCCTTCAGCACTGCCAACACAACTCTGTCACATCACCCCTCATACCCACTCAAACCTCATCCTCATCTTACCTGCACCTACTCACCTCGCCAGTACTCATCCCACCACTACCACTCAACCCAATCCTCATACAATCTCATGGCTCTCTCTCATACTCACCCTCTCGTGCATCTCTTTTACGGCCAGCCTCACTCAACCTGCCACTACCTGTGCTGCAGCCAAGGGGCATGCATCACATATGTGCAGTAGGCAGCGTAAGGCAAATGTGTCGTGAGCATGAAGGGGATGCACAAGGGTGTCTGAGGGTTTGTCATGGGTGTTACTTATATTGAATTTCTGAACAACCCACATTACATAATATATTGGCAACACTACTGCCATGTCTTCGCAAATCCTGTCTGGTTTGTGCAATAATGCCCGCTCCTGAGGATCACTATGAGGACCCACAACTGATGCCACCCATTGTGTCACTGCAGAGTGGGTGTAGGTGTATTTGCAGGGCTCTTCTGCGCAGACGACTGAGAGACATCGGCGATGTGCCCGGTTGCACCCTGGAAGGATGCGGCGGAGAAGTTGGTGAGGGCAGTGGTGACTTTGACAGCGACAGGTAAGAAGATGGTGCTCGGGCCAGCCAGGAGCAGCTCGGCACGAAAGAGGCCGCAGATGTCCACGACTACATGTCAAGTGACTCTGAGCCTCCGTGTGCACTGCTGCTCAGAGAGGTCCAGGAGGCTGATCCTCGGTCTGTGGCCCCTGTGGCGAGGGTAGTGCCCTCTGCGACGCATCTCTCTCTGCGGTAGCCCTCCCTCCTGCTGTGCAGGTGGATGTGTCACAGCACTCTGTTGTGGAGCTCCATGTGTCAGGGGTGGACGGCGTGGATGGCGAGGCTGGTGAGGCTGGTGATGCTGTTTGCCCTCCGAGGAGGTCATGACTGCAGCTACGGCGGCCCCCATCCGCAAGATGTACATCTGAGGGGGTCCGCAAGGTAGGTACATGTCTCCGGACCCCGGGGTAAGTGTGCAGGTTGGTGACTTTGACTGTCAGGAGGAGGGTGGTGGAGGCCAAACTTTGTCCCAAGTGACAGAGTGGCCTCCTGCAATGGGTGAGGGTCTCCCCCCCCACCACCTGTCAAATGGACCTTTGCAGCTGCCACAGGCTGACAGCTGCAACATGTCCATTTGACCTGGGAGTGTTTCCCCCAGTGTGGGAAACAGTCCCACTTTGTTCTAAAATCCCACATAATCCTTTAATCAGGTCAGTTAATGACCTGAAATACCTAAATAAATACTGTCAAGTGGCATCCCGCTGGCTTTAATTGCCTGCGGGATTCCCACCAGCGGGGGCTGCGCGCGCACGCAGGCGCGTCAGCGGGGAACCCGGAAGTGCGTGGGTTCAGGGCGGGCTCTGGTACTGTGCCGGGATTCTCCGATTTTTGGAGCCCCCCCGCCAGGAACGCACCCGGTAGCAGGTGCTAAAATAGAGCCCAATGTCTTAACTGCCAGCAGGAATTAGGATCTCATACCGAAATATGTCAATTTACCAACTGTAAATATCAAGTGATTCTCATGAGAACCAAATTACAGACTTTATTTTTACTTAAAAACACACACACAAATACATATTATACATATATATATATATATATATATAAACACACACACATATACTTGTGGTATCAGTCCTACGCTGCACTTAAATTACCCATATAGTTGTTGAACTGTCCGCTGTTTTCCTATGACATTGTAGGGCCTAAACAGAGGGTGGCATTTTTGCTGAGTGCTCACAGGAATTAAAAGTTCTGAGACCAGATGGGCAGTAACAACATACACTTCTGTTTTACCCATATTTAGTTTTGTAGCACTATTAAAGCTGGTTGAACCCAATCATTACTACCATCTAAATGTTTATTTTTAAAATTAAAATAACTGCAGTCTTGTCCTCATTGGGGCAAAACTCTCGCTGTGTGTTTTTCTTGCAATTACTGACTTTATTTTTTAAGTGAAAATTTGCGCAAACCTATTGGCTTGGGCTAGATGTTTATGCTTAACTTTACAACTAACGTGTTTCCTCATGAGAAACACTTGATTTGCACAGATGGTAAATTGACATATTTCAGTATGAGACCCAGACTAATTTCTGCTGGCAGTTAAGACATTATGCTTAATTAATGGGAGGTAAACCCTTAATTGTTTATTAAGAACACAAGCAAGTATGGAATGAGATAGAAAGAACTTGCATTTACCTATTGCCTATCACGATCTTTCATGTCCCAAAGTTCACAGCCAATGAAGTACTTTTGAAGTGTAGTTACTGGTGTAATGTTGGAAAAAGCAACAGCCAATTTGCGTAGAACGAGGTCCCACAATAACAATGAAATATATGACCAGATAATCTGTTTTTGGTGGTGTTGGTTGAAGGATAAATGTTGGCCAGGATATTAGGAGAACTCCCCTACTCTTCTTGAAAAAGTGCCATGGGATCTTTTAGAGCCACCTGAGAGGGCAGATAAGGCCTCAGTTTAATGTTGCATCTGAAGACAGCATCCCCGACAGTGCTGTGCTCCCTCAGTACTGCACTGAAGTGTCAACCGAGATTACATTCTCAAGTCCCTGGTGTGGGGCTTGAACCCATGCCCTTCTGATTCAGAGGACAAGTGCTACAATTAAGTCAAGTCTAACAACATTATGTCCATCGAGCCTTTTCCTTTAAACAGTCCTTGTCCAATTTTTACTTGCATGCATTTTCTGCAATTAACTTACTTTCCTGAATGGGGTGAGTAACCACAAGTGAATCTTTCAAGAAGATGAGAGTTTGAAATTTCTCCAACATTCAATCCTATCCTTACCAAGCTGCTTTTTAAAGGAGTTAATTCACAGTTTATTAATATTTTTGCTGTTCTCATCAATGTATTGGATAATGTCATAAGTACACCCTTGCAGTGTCTGCTCTGGGCATCTCTAAAAGAATTTGCGTGCTTCTTTTTTCAGATGACCTGGTGTTGTTGGAGGACTCACCTTGGGATCTAATGGACTCTACTGACTATCTTGAAGAATGAGCCAATTTTAGGGATATGGTGGTAGGTGCCCCCAAGTGAGGGTGCCATTTAAGAGGGGATCTCAAAGGTACTGGTTGGTAGATAGGAGGATATTTGTCCCAATTGACTCATATTGGTAGCTGGAGGTCCAGGTCGATGCTGGTTTCAGCTTGGACTAAATCATTATTAATGACTTGGACTTGGGTGTCCAGGGCACAATTTCAAAATATGCAGATGATACAAAACTCGGAAGGGTAGTAAACAGTGAGGAGGATAGCGATAGACTTCAAGAGGATATAGACGGACTGGTGGCATGGGAGGACACGCGGCAATTAAATTTAACGCAGCAAAATGCTAAGTGATACATTTTGGTAGGAAGAACGAGGAGAGGCAATATAAACTAGAGGGCACAAATCTAAAAGGGGTACAGGAACAGAGAGATCTGGGGGTATATGTGCACAAATCGTTGAAGGTAGCAGGGCAGGTTGAAAAAGTGGTTAAAAAAGCATACCAGTCCCCTGAGCTAGTAGGCTGCGTGGCTTTAGCTGGTTAAACTCCAACAGTATCCCTGTGCAGACTGCCAACTTGCATTTAGCTCTCTGGACTTAACTAAGTGGGACGTGTCTCTATAGGGAGTTCCAAACTGAGAAAAAAGAAACTTTACCAGTGTGGATTTCTCAGTAGCTTAGTTTGGAGTTTAATGATGAATATCATACACTCAGCTGCCCTAACAAATCGGGTTAGAAATTCATCTCAGGCGGTAGCACAGAACAGTGGGTATTGAATCGGCCGCCTGTTCTGCACCACGCCCAATAGTCAATACCACTGACTTCAGTGGAGCTGAATATTGAGCGAGGCATATAACAGGCAGTCCATGCTGTACCGCCCGTTTTCCTCTACCCACCAAGACAAATTTCTACCCCATTGTATTTTCACTTAAGGTTTGCACTCTTAAAGGGTAATTTTGCAAGCCTCGCTTATAATGAGTAGGGGTTGGAGATTTGAAGCTATTGTTCACATGTGCTCATGTCTTGTGAGGGTCTGCACTGACAATGGAGCCTTGCAGAATTAACCCTTTGCACTCTAGTTCTGCAATAATAACCTGTTTATCAATCCATTGTCCATCTGGTTAATGCCATTTGGGGTTTGGGATGTGAGACAACAGAAAGAAATGGATGCACAGTGCTGGAATTTTCTCCATAGTATGGAATTTTACAGTGGCTATTTTACACTTCAATATTCATTTACACATCTAGCCAATCTGCCATTGAATGACTTAAACCAAACTTCTTACTATTGATTTTCATTCACTTCTGATCTCAGCTCACTGTCCAGTCTGCACATATCACTAACCTGCAATGTGGATTTTCAACCATGCACTGGACTATGCCAAAAATGCCACATGATGTTTGCTGTGTACAGAATTGGTGGACATGACTGGTCTTTATTATTTCTTCCATAGACATAGCAGCAGCCATCACAAAGTGGTGTGACACACAGTGATTTGCGACCTGCCATCAAGACAGCCAATCCTGGTTCAATCACATTTCCATGTGAAAATACCAAAAAGTAAGAATGCCAAAATGGGAAATAAATTTGCTAAGTGGGCAGGCAGTAGGAACGAGAAATGCTGGTGGTAGATATTTCAATTCTCCCAATCTGTAGGAAGGCTATTGGGTAAAGATTGGTATGCACTGAACCCATGTTTTGGGCGTAAAATGGGTGCAAAGCATACCAATTTAGCAGTGGGACTGCCTGCGCACAAAGTGCGCTGGCGTCGGTCCAACTGCTAAATTCGTGACGCTCTTATTTTAGGCGTCCGTGGTGGACGCCTAAAACTGGCATTAGGCCCCTTAATTAGGTAAATTGGGGGCCTATTGAAAGACCTCATCAAGAAATTTGTCCGTGCAGGATTCTTCAGTGTCGGCGGCCGGCAACAAATGGTAAGTTTCCTTTTAAAAAAAACACTCAGCAGGAGTGCTCTTCTGGGTCCACAGGAGTTGTGATGGCAGTTTTATGCAAACAATGCAACTGTCTAGGTAGAATATAGATGCAAAAATTGTAGGAAATGTAATATTTTAGAACATTATGCTCTGCAGAGTTTTCACATTAACACCTTCCCAGTTTCTTGCTGTATATTCAATGGGATTTCTAGAGATTCTAAGCTAAAGACCTGGGATGCCAGGGTTAATTCCAATTCCAGTCTGATATCCTTTCTCTCTAAGCAATGCAGCATTATTCTGAAGGTTTTCTTAAGTATGGGTTGTTAAGAAATAAAGGGAGATATGGGGAGGTGGTAGGTGTTTGTTATGGTAGTGGAATGTTGTGTCTATTGCCTCAAGAGAAGTTAATTCCAGCCAAGACACTTCACATTGCCTGCAAATAGTTCTGCCTCTGACAATAACCATGGCAACGCATTTTGGAATAGCAAGTACTGGGTCGAATAACTTGTTTTCTGCCATTGTTGGAAAAGCTTGGTTGATAGGTTGGACAGAGCAGTGCTGACCTGGGTTTCTTACAGTGCCAGAAACCAGTCTAAATTTTTTTTTTATTCGTTCATGGGATGTGGGCGTCGCTGGCATTTATTGCCCATCCCAAATTGCCCTTGAGAAGGTGGTGGTGAGCCGCCTTCTTGAACCACTGCAGTCCGTGTAGTGAAGGTTCTCCCACAGTGCTGATAGGAAGGGAGTTCCAGGATTTTGACCCAGTGACGATGAAGGAACGGCGATATATTTCCAAGTTGGGATGGTGTGTGACTTGGAGGGGAACATACAGGTGGTGTTGTTCCCATGTACCTGCTGCCCTTGTCCTTCTAGGTGGTAGGGGTCGTGGGCTTGAGAGGTGCTGTCGAAGAAGTCTTGGCGAGTTGCTGCAGTGCATCCTGTGGATGGTACACACTGCAGCCACTGTGCGCCGGTGGTGGAGGGAGTAAATGTTTAGGGTGATGAATGGGGTGCTAATCAAGTGGGCTGCTTTGTCCTGGATTGTGTCGAGCTTCTTGAGTGTTGTTGGAGCTGCACTCATCCAGGCAAGCGGACAGTATTCCATCACACGCCTGACTTGTGCCTTGTAGATGGTGGAAAGGCTTTGGGGAATCAGGAGGTGAGTCACTCACCGCAGAATGCCCAGCCTGTGACCTGCTCTTGTAGCCACAGTATTTATGTGGCTGGTCCAGTTAAGTTTCTGGTCAATGGTGACCCCCAGGATGTTGATGGTGGGGGATTTGGCGATGGTAATGCCGTTGAATGTCAAGGGGAGGTGGTTAGATTCTCTCTTGTTGGAGATGGTCATTGCCTGGCACTTATCTGGTGCAAATGTTAGTTGCCACTTATCAGCCCAAGCCTGGATGTTGTCCAGGTCTTGCTGCATGTGGGCACAAACTGCTTCATTATTTGAGGGGTTGCGAATGGAACTGAACACTGTGCAATCATCAGCGAGTATCCCCATTTCAGACCTTATGATGGAGGGAAGGTCATTGATGAAGCAGCTGAGGAAAGGAGCTGCATGCTTTAGTTAAGAATGTTGCTAGATCCAAACCTAGACTGAGGTAAAATGGAGAATCCTAAATCTCCTGCACCACCAGTCCATTTTTCTTCTTTAACAATTCAATGAAGTCAGCATTCATTGCAGTCAGTGGTTGTTTCTTCAATGAATTCAGAATTCTAGGTGTAAAGAAACTACCCTACATTTTATTACATTAAAGGCGCTGTATAAATGCAAGTTGTTGTACATGTTACATTTTTCTAAGCTTCTAACCACATTCCCTGGTTCTCTTCTCCTAATTCCACAGACACTCAGTGATTTCCTTCATGTAGTTGAATTTTTGAAACATATCTTCCATATCTTATTTTTTTAATAAATCTGAGTAATTGGCAATCCCTGCGCCATAGATCCTGGAACAGTTGCTGAAAGTATTTGATTTGTAAAGTCCCCATCAGCAGTAGAAAGAAGTTACATTAAAACTGGCTGCAACTTCAAATTTCAACAAATTCTTATCACTACTCTCTTTTCTGATTATTGCCTGTGTCTCGTCACAGGCAGTTTGAAGCTAGCACTGGGGCTCAGGTAACTTTCTACTTACCTGATGGCTACAATGGTGGCGAAGGATAAATCAAGATAGAAACAGTTCCTTATGATGAGCTATCTTCAGTGTCACACCATGGGTTATAGGTTTGTAAATTTAACTATGGACATGTCTCTCCAGATCAGTTAGGGTTAATCCTATCTGTCAATAGTTGCAAAAATATTAGAAAAGGCAAAGAGTGTGCTGTTGCTGCTCATGCTCATTATGTTTTTGACCTCATGTTGTTATCCGAAATTATCCAGGACTATGCCAATATATGCTGCTACTATGCTGATTCACTAACTGCAGGAGGAGTTATGAACAGACAAGCATTGTGCTGCAGGGGAAGTGCTATATTCTCATCTTTGTGTTATTAAACATACTTGCACATGTCTGCGTCTGATTAAAAAAAACCCATCAAAACATACCATAATTTTAGCAAAGTTAAGAGAGGTATTTGCAATTGACTTCTTTGTTGTCTTTTCTCAACACTAATACCACAAGGAAGTGCATTTGGGGCAATCTTCTTTATTTATGGCCTGCTTGATGAAGTGTGGTCAAAAACTGGTGTGTTTGACAAGAACAATACAAATCACAAAATCATTCCATCAAACTAACCAATACTAAAATAGAAACTGCTACAATTTTCCAAAACTAAAGTAGGTCAAACAGTTCAAATATGAAATAGGCAAAACACTGTCAAGTTTTGTAAAACTCCATAAAAACTTAACTCCCATATAGCTCACTCCCAGTGAACTCTGGAGGCCATCACAATCAATGAAAGGCAGACTTGAGGTGATCAGAGGAATGAATTTGGCCTCCGCCAGAAGCGCAAAACTGACACATAGTGAATCGGCAGCCTGTTTTAGACCATGCCCGGTTTTAATGAAGTCAATGGAAATGAAAATTGGGTCCGATGTAAAATGGGCAGCTGATTCATTATGGGCCTGTTTCGCACTACTGGTGGAGGAGACCAATTTCACCCCCCAGATGTCGAATGTGGCCAAATGCAGTCAACAGACTTTTACAGTTTTTTTATGGTCTGGGATATAGTTGCGAAAACTTGTCAAGAATGCATTATACATGGCAAAGGAGTACAGGTGGGGCAGATGGTGGGTGACATAATAATGGTAGGATAAATTCAGTGATACTGTGCTCCTAGCAGTGAACCTTGCTCAAAGGGAGTGTCGATCAGAGACAGGGCTACAACACTGATTCTTTGACAAGCACTCCTTTTGAGTGAGGCAGTTCACTGGTAGCAAAGGGATCACTGAACTTATTCTGGCGTCTCAAGTTGCTACTGTCAAGCTCTATTTTAAATATCTCTTTGATGTAAAGAGTAGAAAGTTACCCAGTCTTTTAGTCCCAACCAGTTGGATTTAGGTTGCTTTTAAAGCCTAGCAGCTAACAAACTGACAATTCCATCCTATCGACTTAGTCACCCCGTGGCAAAAATATTGACTACTATAGATTTTTAACTACATCGTCAATTACTTTTGCTGCTGATTTTAATTCAGCTGTACATTTTTACCATCTGTAATCATAAATAAACTTTCTGCTCAATCATACCCACAATGCTGTTGGTGCCCAAATATAAAACAAAGATCTTTTCTTTCCTAAATTTAACATATACATTATATCGAAGTAAAAGAAAATGAAAGTGCAGTAGTAGTTTTAATCTGGCTTCATAGAAAATCTTGCACAATGCTCATGATAATACCATGGGGGTTATATTGGATAAACCCTGAAAACCGGTGCTGGGATCGCGATGCCCGATTAACCCGCATTGTTGCGATGCAGGCAGCACGTAACATTCATGCTGCCTGATGATTTCAATGATTGCAGCATGCAGCCAGCGCTACCTGCACTTTTGCGTGGAGGCACGTATCAGCAGGGGGCCCCAATATCGGGAGTGGCTGGCACCACTAAAGGCAGCCTGAACCTCTTAAAGGGGAGGTGCACTGTGGCTGCAGGAAGTGCTGGAAGTCCATGGAGCCACTGCCACTTGCTGCCTTTTGTTATAAAGTGAATCTGTGCTGCAATATAGTGAAGCATGGTGATGATGGGAACTCTGGAATTTTTAATGAGCAACAACTGGCAGCTCAAAGCTGGCGGGACTCTTTTATTTCCAAAATTTAAGATACGGATCTAAACGGAGTCTGAACGGAGATCAGAAATTGTACAAGTAAAACACAGATGCAGGTCCCGTCCTTATGTTTAAAAACTGTTGTTTTATTTTAAAATATTGAATAAAGGTTTCGCAAAACTACATCCCAGATCCTCCAATCTGCACACCAGACCCCATCAAATGCCGATCTGAGTTTGTACCGAGCATGTACCAAGGTTCTCTGTTGATATACTAAAGGCCTTGGTGTAAGAGGTGGGCAGAAGGAGGGGCATCCTATACCCGCAAGGGGGCAAGAGGCCCTCCGGACATATGCTGAAGAGATCGTGGGAGACAGTGGGGGACGAAGTCAATGCCAGGAGCGTAGCACCACTAACATGGATGCAGTGCAGGAAGAAGTTCAATGATTTGACACAAGTGGTCAAGATGATTTGACACAAGCTATCAAGTGGCATCTCCTACCAACTGCACCACTAGCTGCATCCACTGCTCCACACACCGTACCCCCCATCACCCATCGACCAACAAACTCTTTCAATCAGTTCTCAACTCTTCCAATCAGATGCTTCATCTCACCCTCACACATTACCACTCTGGCAAGCCGTACACCCACAACTCACAGGTCACACACACTGGCAGCTATTCAACCATGACAGTCACATCATCCAAACATCTTGCAGGACACTCACTGACACACGTCCTGCTTTTTTGCAGGAGACGATGGCGCATAACAAAAGGCAGCAAGTGGCAGTGGCTCCATGGAACATGAACCTGTGTCCTCTCTCAGGATGACAGCATTCCTGTCCCACCCCTGCCACTCCGCCAGTGCTCTTGCTGTTGCCTGTCAGCTAGCCAGCTCACTCCCAGTAGATCATTGAAACTTTATTCAAGAATAAGAAACCTCTAAAAACAGGTACAAATGCATTAGCAACCAGAACAAATAATCCAGCAACGAACCTGTAACTCCTGCATGATCCCTTTAAAAAGCGCTGGTGGGGTGTCCTCCATGCTGTTTAAGACCTGTTCAGCTGTGCGAGGTTAAGACAGTGCGTTGGCTGGAGCAAGGAGTTCCAAAATAGCAGCAGTCCTTTTAAATCAGCGTTGTACACTGATTTATGTCAAAATCTCCCTACTCTATATGCTGCCGGCGTTCGTTAGGTGCTTGTGCGCAAACGCCTTTACCAAGATAGCTGCCTGTGCAGCTCATGCCGGAAGTGTGCATGCGTATCTCAGACGCCATCTTCGGGGCTTAGGTGTCTGCATAGCGCCTATATAACGGGTGCTATATGGCCCAATTTTGCCCCCTAGGTGCTTTAGGTGAGAACAGATTTGAGTACATATATATGCTACCAAGCACAGAGACGGGAGACTAGGCAGGTAAGTGTGTGATTAGAATTATTCGGCAACGTGATTATTAATTTGTGCACATTATGTGTAACAAAATTGTAAGCATCTTCTTTCTAAACTCATTTATGATTTCTCTACACACATATTGCAGACAAAATCATCCCCTTTGATTTTTTACAGCCACAATTCAAAAGTTACATATTAATCAGGGAACAAAATTAAGCACGAGTGTAAATCTCCCGCTGAGTTCTTTTTTAAGAGTGATTAACAGAATATGATGCCACAGTTGCAAAGACATGACATTCTGTTTTTCCCATGAGTGTTACCTGGGAGCAAGTGATCATTAATGCTACTTACATTTTTCACCTGTCAGTAAAAATGAACTGCTGTCAGGTTTCTGATTTTGGATATCATTCGTTAGGAGTAGTTACCTCAGGGCAGATAAGAATATAAGAAATAGGAGCAGGAGTAGGCTATACGGTCCCTTCAGCCTGCTCCGCCATTCAATCAGATCATGGCTGATTATCCACCTCAACTCCACTTTCCCACCCTATCCCCATATCCCTTGATTCCCTTAGTATCCAAACATCCATCAATCTCAATCTTGAAGATACTCAACGACTGAGCATCCACAGCCCTCTAGGGTAGAGAATTCCAAAGATTCGCAACCCTCTGAGTGAAGAAACTTTTCCTCATCTCGATCTTAAATGGCTGACCCCTTATCTTGAGTCTGTGACCACTAGTCCTAGACTCTCCAGCCAGGGGAAACAGCCTCTCAGCATCTATCCTGTCAAGCCCTCTAAGAATTTAATGCATTTCAATGAGATTTCTAAACTCCAGAGAAAATAGGCCCATTTTACTCACTCTCTCCTCATTGGATAACACTCTCATCCCAGGAACATATCTAGTGAATCTTCACTGCATCCCCTCTAAGGCAAGTATATCCTTTCTTAGATAAGGAGATCAAAACTGTACGCAGTACTCCTGGTGTGATCTCACCAGAGCCCTATATAATTGCAGCAAGACCTCCTTACTCTTATACTCCAACCCCCTTGCAATAAAAGCTAAGATACCATTTGTCTTCCTAATTGCTTGCTGTACCTGCATGTTAACTTTCTATGATTCATGTACAAGGACACACAAATCCCTCTGAATACCAACATTTCTTAGTGGCTCACCTTTTAAAAATTATTCTGCTTTTCTATTCTTCCTACCAAAGTGGATAATTTCACATTTCCCCACATTATACTCCATTTGCCAACTTCTTGCCCACTCATTTTAGCTGTCTATATCGCTTTGCAGCCTCTTTGCGTCTTCCTCACAGCTTACTTTCCCACCTAGCTTCGTATCGTCAGCAAACTTGGATACATTACACTCGGTCCCTTCATCTAAGTCATTGATATATATTGTAAACAGCTAAGGCCCAAGCACTGATCCTTGCGGCATCCCACTAGTTACAGCCTGCCAACTTGAGAATGACCCGTTTATTCCTACTCTGTTTTCTGTCCATTAACCAATCCTCAATCCTTGCTAATATATTACCCCCAACCCCATGAGCCCTAATCTTTTGTAACAACCTCTTGTCTGGAACAACCAACCCGCCTCCTGAATTTCCCTTTTTCTGGTGTTGCCCTTGTCCTGACAAATAAGGTGACCGTACTTCCACCACCACACTTAAAACTTCAACCACCCCGATTATGGCTTATAATCTGTCTTCCCTGGAGCAGGACTCCATTTGCTTTGATATAATTATTACATTTTAAAAAAATTTTCACCAAATTACCTGATACATATGGATTCTGCTGTGAAATCAAATGGATTTTCAGATTTGTGACAGGCTAAAAGTTTAAACAGCATACACACTACATGCACACTAATATATACCATTACCAGCTGCTGTGCACTAATGTTATTCTGAGGACGATGACTAACTCAGCACGTTGGTCTGCTTGGCAGAAGGACAATATTTATCCATTTTCATCAGCAAGGGGGAAAAGTAGAATCTGGAGCAGGAGCAAGTTTTAAATCCACTACAACTCACATTGGATAAATTGTATCTCCTACCCCTCCTTCTTCTCCTGAGTTTGGTAGCACGTCAGCTACCTGCTATTGCATTTTCCACTGATACCACTACATAGGTTCCCCTTTGCTATCACACAGAAGAACTAATAAATAAAATCACTAAAGTTTCAAAGAATTTCAGGCCAACTGAACTGCATATTAATTAACTGGGAGATGTTAAAGTAAAATCAAGAATCTTTACAGCTTTCTCTCTATAGTAAAATTTGTTGTTGCTACCTTTGGGACTCTTTTATTTCATCTCCCACAGAAAGCCGAAGCTGTGAGTGAAATTGATCCTGTTATGGGTTTTACACCCACACACCTACCTGATGTGATTAATGATGAGGGTTGTAGATGGAATGAAAAAATCATCCACCCTGTCAAACTGTTTGCCGACTGGTTGGGTATGGATGGTGTGATGGGCTGCACTCCCACTGGCCTGATTAATTACCTGTAGAGAAAAAGTAAATGAAATAGAAAATTTGCCCAACACAGGTGAAATTATATGAAGGCTATTAAAATGACCAATTGTGGTAAGCACAAAAATTAGTGTCATTTATTATAGTGCATAGATATTTGCTCAATGGGTGTTTTGTAAAATAGCCATTGAAGTAATACTGAGCAAATAGATTTTAACAATCCTTGTTGTTCAAAAGGCCGCAGACTTATTTTTCCTGATGAATTATTGTATACTTAATTTGTTATTCAACTTAGAAGGAATGCAATTTGTTGCTGATTGTGAAAGGTCATAGTATTTTATATTTCTTTCTGTTTTATTTGCTGATTAAATGTGATTAGATAGTTTATAATAAAGCTGCAATATACTATCCCACTGTACTATAATCGCAGAGTTAATGATCTTGACTCTTCCTGATAATGTATAACAATAATAACTATTAACAAAGTATTTTTATTTGAATATCATGGATGATTACTTAAAATTCATTGATGTTTGATCTTTGAGGTATATTTAATGCTATTAAGCAATAGTAAATTTTTTATCTTCATTTAACACTATATAGATTATTTATGAGAGACACAACAGCTATTGGAATAGCTGAATATTGTTCTAACAAAGTAACCAACACTTACAAAGGTAAGAAAAATGACATATTACAAGTATTGGGAAACTACTTGTTTCTGACCCTGTGTGATTGCTTTCCACTCAATTCTATTCCAAGAATAGAATTTCTGTGACACTCTGTCCATGCAGAGGGAGGATCTTACATAAGGGGTCTGTTAGTGAATCGCGGCAAGAGATAAGTCACATAATGGCTAAGAAATCCTAAATAAGATGGTATTGATGTTGGTGGTATTGGGTTAGGGTTGAATAGGAATATTAAGGAAACTAGGAATCTCCTGTAATGGCTTCTCTTCCCACCCCCTCACCATTACATCTGGTGTCCCCCAAGGATTATCCTTGGCCCCTTCCTATTTTTCATCTATTTGCTGACCCTCAGCGACATCAACCGAAGACACAATGTCAGGTTCCACATGTATGCTGATGATACCCAGCTCTAAGGCTTAACCATCTATCTCAATCCTTCCACTACCTCTGTTTTGTCAGACTGCTTGTCCAACATCCAGTCCTGGATGAGCAGAAATTTCCTCGGTTAAACAATGGGAAGATTGAAGCCATTGCCTTCGGCCCTAGTCACAAACTTCATTCCCTAGCCATCGATTGCGTCCCCCTTCCTGGACATTGTCTCAGGTTGAACTAGACAGTTCGCAACTTCGGCGTTCGAATTGACCCTGAGCTGAGCTTCCGACCCCATATCTTCTCTATCACAAAGGCCGCTTACTTCCACCTCCGTAACATTGCCCGTCTCCGTCTCTGTCTCAGCCCATCTGCTCCTCAAACCCTCATTCATGCTTTTGTTACCTCCAGACTTCACTGTTCCAATGCTCTCCTGGCCGGCCTCCCATCTTCCACCCTCTATACACTTGAGCTCATTCAAAACTGCCCATATCCTAATTCGCAGCAAATCCTGTTCACCCATCATCCCTGTGCTCGCTGACCAATATTGGATCCCGGTTCAGCAACGCCTCAATTTTAAAATTTTGATCATCCTTTTCAAATCCCTTCATGGTCTCGCCGCTCCCTATCTCTGTAACCTCCTCCTCCTATGTTCCTTCATCTCTGGCCTTGTGTGCAGCCTCACATCTATTGCCCCATCATTGGCGGTGGTGCCTTCAGCCAGCTAGGCCCTAAGCTCTGGAATTCCCTCCCCAAACTTCTTTGCCTCTCTACCTCTCGCTCCTCCTTTGTGACTTTTCTTATAACCTACCTCTTTGCCAAGCATTTGGTCACCTGTCCTAATGTCTCCTTCTTTGGCTCGGTGTCAATTTTTATCTAATTACGCTCCTATGAAGTGCCTTGGGATGTTTTACTACGTTAAAGGCTCTATGTAAATGCACGTTGTTGTTGTTGTTGTTGTTGTTGTTGGAGTGATAAGGATTTCTTGGTGCTGATTACAAAGAGACATGGGTGACCTTAGTGCATGGGTTAGCATGTCTACAAGACATTCTCTCATTCTACTTTATTTCTTGTTGGACCTAAAAGGGAGAGCGAGACAAAATTTACATGTCATTGTGTAAGCCAGGTTTAAATTTATAGAGCAGTTGGATGTTGGGTCTTGGATCTCAAGTAATCAATGGGCAGCTTTAACTGTAAACTCAAATAATTGTGTCATAGTCACTGCAGGTAAGAGTACTAATTTCACTCTTAAATTTAATGAAATGTTTCTCTAAATCTGTATTGGTCCATAAAATTGTAGTACCATATCTATGTATTAACTTCACCTGCAATTTTCCATTGGCTGGTACTACCACTCTTATTAAAATTCAGAGTTCACAAAACTTTGATCTGTAATATTTATAATATCATTGCTAAATTTATTGTTAATGGAGTACAGCTAATTAGATGCTGGAAATGGACATATTTACCTGCAGTGTTGGTGAGTTTTTCTCCATATCACCCCAGCTAAGAACCCATACTTGATCATGTGATTTGTCATAGTGAAGTTTCACTGGAACTGGATCAGTGGCTACAACCTGTAAAGGAGAATGGAATCAAATGAAGTGCTGTTGTGCAAACCATAAATTATTAATCATTTCCAAGATCTATAACTTACTAGAGAACTGAGAGGAATTTGTTATTATAGTTACAGTGCATTATTCAACACTAGATGAAGGAACAGTACTTTTTCCCCATCGAGTTACAGAGATCCAAGGATTGGTTTGTTTTTCCAATGTCTCAATGTTAAAAGCAGCTGGTTAATTAAGTACAACTAATCTGAACTAATGAGCATTTTCCTTAAGGTAGTGCACTAATGGCCAGCTGGGACTGCCAACACCACTCAAGAACACTATTTGGAGTGCTTCCACAAGCCTTGACTACGTACCACTATGATATTTTTGTTTCCTTGTATAACAGCCAGCTCTTAATGAGGACTGACTTTTGCTCAACAAAATAGTCATTTCTGTGCCGATGCAGGAATTGTAACTAAAATAAGACATAAGTCTCCACGTACGGAGGTCGAAAATGTAGATGTAAGGATCGATAAATAGTCTGAAGTTTCACCTTTGGAGTTTCAGGTGCAGTTTAACAGTACGTTTGGGATAAAGCCCACGTTGGAGTATATTGTACATGGTCTTTGGAAGGAACAGGCTTGGTGGATCAATTTATGTTTGCTCTATTCTTAATGTTCTTATAATTAAAGTTACAAATATTTCTATCTTTACATGATATTTAAAGGTATAAATTTTTTCTTTTGTCTTATTTTTGTTTTCATGTCAACTATGAGTCAATTCTTCAAAAAGATTTTTTCTGTCTCACATTGGCTCTTTAACAGCAATCAGAGAGAGGAAAGTGTTCAGCTGTTTGTCTAGGCTGGATTGTACCCAGGTCTTGGAAATGAAAGGACAGTGTTCATAATATTGCAATTAACATACATTTGTATTTATATCTCATTGTGCAACTTCAACAAATCAAATAATAATCATTTTTTAAAAAATTAACTCAATGGCACGTAGAAGTGATGTAACTTCACAGCATGGGAAATTTTTAAATGCAATAACAGCACCTTCAGCACAACAAACTGGTTTGCCACATTAAATCAATAATTAAACAAAAAGGAAGCCAGCCTTCAATTGTTGAAAATTGGACTATTTTTAATCTCATCATTGTTACAAGAACATTGAAATTTATTGTTATGGAAATTCAGAAACTAATTTATTTAAAAAACAAGGAGCAAAATGTTCACATTCTATTACTGTAATTATTTGAATGTGATTACATTCTGACAATTGCTTACAAATAGACCATGTAAAATGCCATTGTTATGTATGATATACTCATTTATTTTGAAGGGAAAACCAAAGCTATTAATTCTTGAAGAAATTTGGAATGAATTGTCTTTATTAAATAATTTGTAAAATAATACTGCCTGCTGTTCTGGAAGAACATTTGCTCTTAATGGTTCATTCTCCATAAAAAGCCTCCCTACTATGTCGATTCACACACAGGAATATTATTAACAGCTTTAGAAGAAAACGATTTGAAGACAATATCTGGCTTATGGGGGCGTTAATCTTCCTCAGCTTTCCTTCATTTAACTTTACAGAACAATGCTGGTTTTACTGAATTGCTGGTTTAGTTCTGTTTCACACTTCAGAGGTCCCATATTATACAAATGTTTTTTTAAAAATATAAATACTAATTCTGATCGCATCATGGACATTTTTTGAAAAAAAATCCTGTGGACTTGGAATTATGCTGTGTGAACGTTAGCCTAATGCATTTGCATGCATTTCTTTGCTGTTTTATTAAAGAAATTAACCTGTTTGGGTTAACATCTCTGTTAAAATAGCAGAGAAAGGAACTGCGTGCAAATATATTGTGCATTTATATGCTAATACACACACAGGGTAATTTTAAGGCCTTTGAAGCATCGTAGTGGAACTTCTACTTCTCATGTCCGTCATAAGCTCCCTGAACATGGATTATTTATCTCAGTCAGTGGGAGGATTATAAAACGTTCATTCTGATCCTTGTTTTTATTTCTATTTTCCAACTTCCAATTTCATTATGCAATTATTCCTAGTGTTCTATCTACATTTTCTACTCAAGGAGAAAAAAATCTCTAATGCGGATTTATCATACTTGATTCTGAAAAAAATGTTTACTTTTTATTTAACAAAGACTATTTTTTACTTATATGTGAACATAAGGAAATGTAATAAGAAAAGGCCATTTGGTTGATCAATGTTGCATCTTTCCATGGACTATGCAAGATTTTTATTGTCATGGGCTTTTCTTTTAATCTCTTAAGGGAAGTAAATAGATAACAAGTAGAAGGCACCAATCTCCCTGAAATATCTCCATAACCCAGAAGGTAAATTATTGAAAACTCCAGACTATCAAGTGACATTGCAATTTTCATTATTTAACCCTGACCAGTTGAATTTCACAGATGAGATTTCTATGATCCCAGCATCACTGAAACCAAAGCTATTCACAGAATATTTGCTGATCCATGTCCACATTTAACTTTACAGCCTTCAATCCTGTTCGTCAGCAAATACTCATCTATCTTGGAGCACTAACCACTTCTACTGGGAACCAATTCCTCACATATGAAACTCTGAGCAAACATTTTTTTCTTTAACCTAGTCAGTTTTGCTCTTGTGAACTGTAGTTCTGCAATCTATTTAAATTAAAGCAGCCTCCTTTCATCTACATTATCTAAACATTTAAAACCCTCTTCAATAATGTTTTACTCAATGAAAACAAGCTCAGTTCTGTAAGAGTCTCTTTATAGTTTGAAATCATCTTTGCAACACTTCTTTGAAACTTCTCCAATTCATGAATGTCCTTTTGAAAAGAGAGGTCCTTAAACCATACGCAGCTTTTCAAATGTGGCCTCACCAATGAGTTAGCCAGGTTTAAAACTGCATGTATATGTATGTATGTGTGTGTGTATGTATGCATGTATGTGTGTATATACATGTGTGTATGTGTGTATATATATGTATGTATGTGTGTGTATGTGTGTGTATATATATGTATGTATGTGTGTGTATATGTGTATATATATATATATATATCTATATATCGATGTATGTATTTGAGATGCATTCAGATACTTGCCTGGCTTTGTTGACAACAGTTTCAAATTGGCCAGATACTTTCAGTGAATTTTAAATAACTGCATGTGTGCATGCTTCATATTTCCTCTACCGATGTGCATAGCACTAGATTTATCCATATTAAATTCTATTTGCCAGTCCATAGCGTATGTAATTAATCCATCCATATCCCTTTAATTGTTATCAATCCCTCTAACACTATTCTCCAGGCTGCACACAGTTTTGGTCTCCTTATCAAAGGAAGGATATACTTGCCTTAGAGGTGGTGCAACTGAGGTTTACTGGATTAAAGCATGAGTTTATTTCAAAATAGAATTCATAGAATTTCACAGAATCTACAGCATAGATACAGGCCATTTGGCCCAATTGGTCAATGCCGATATTTATACGCCACATGAGCCTCCTCCCATTCTAATTACAACTTCCCATCCTGCCCCCATATCCCTCTAATTCCTTCTAATGCATCAAGCCTTCCCCTAAATGCATCAATTCTATCTGCTTCAACCACCCCATGTGGCAGCAAGTTCCATATTCGCACCACTCTCGTGTGAAGAAATTCCTCCTAAATTCTATATCTGATTGGTAAATGACTATCTTATATTTATGCCCCTTATTTCTGAGCTCACCCACAAATGGAAACAGCTTTTCTTCATCCACCCATTTGAACCCTTACATAATTTTAAAGACATCTATCAGATCTCCTCTTAGTCTTCTCTTTTCCAGAGAATGGAACTGCAGTCTTCTCAGTCTTTCCTGACAGTTGCATCCTCTCAAGTCTCCTAAGATCCCTGTTAATCTTATTTGTACCTTCTCCAGAGCTTCTATATCCTTTTTGTAATATGAGACCAGAACTGCACACAGTACTCCAAGTGTGGTCCAACCAAGGTTCGATATAAGTTTAACATCACCTCCCTGGTTTTGTATTCCATTTCTCTAAAAAGGAAACCCAGTAATTTGTTTGCACTCTTTATGGCCTTATCAACTTGTGCTGGTAATTTTAGTGGTTTATGTATCTGAATTTCTAGATTTCTTTGCTCGTTCTGGCATGGGTGGAGGATTGGTTATTGAACAGGAAGCAGAGAGTTGGGATAAATGGTTCATTTTTGGACTGGCAACCAGTAACCAGTGGTGTTCCACAGGGGTCGGTGCTGGGTCCCCAACTCTTTACAATCTATATTAACGATTTGGAGGAGGGGACCGAGTGCAACATATCAAAATTTGCAGATGATACAAAGATGGGAGGGAAAGTAGAGAGTGAGGAGGACATAAAAAACCTGCAGGGGGATATAGACAGGCTGGGTGAGTGGGCGGAGATTTGGCAGATGCAATACAATATTGGAAAATGTGAGGTTATGCACTTTGGCAGGAAAAATCAGAGAGCAAGTTATTATCTTAATGGCGAGAGACTGGAAAGTACTGCAGTACAAAGGGATCTGGGGGTCCTAGTGCAAGAAAATCAAAAAGTTGGTATGCAGGTGCAGCAGGTGATCAAGAAAGCCAACGGAATGTTGGCTTTTATTGCTAGGGGGATAGAATATAAAAACAGGGAGGTATTGCTGCAGTTATATAGGGTATTGGTGAGACCGCACCTGGAATACTGCATACAGTTTTGGTCTCCATACTTAAGAAAAGACATACTTGCTCTCGAGGCAGTACAAAGAAGGTTCACTCGGTTAATCCCGGGGATGAGGGGGCGGACATATGAGGAGAGGTTGAGTAGATTGGGACTCTACTCATTGGAGTTCAGAAGAATGAGAGGCGATCTTATTGAAACATATAAGATTGTGAAGGGTCTTGATCGGGTGGATGCAGTAAGGATGTTCCCAAAGATGGGTGAAACTAGAACTAGGGGGCATAATCTTAGAATAAGGGGCTGCTCTTTCAAAACTGAGATGAGGAGAAACTTCTTCACTCAGAGGGTGGTAGGTCTGTGGAATTTGCTGCCCCAGGAAGCTGTGGAAGCTACATCATTAGATAAATTTAAAACAGAAATAGACAGTTTCCTAGAAGTAAAGGGAATTAGGGGTTATGGGGAGCGGGCAGGAAATTGGACATGAAGCTGAGTTCGGATCGGTCAATGCCCTGTGGGTGGCGGAGAGGGCCTAGGGGCTGTGTGGCCGGGTCCTGCTCCTACTTCTTGTGTTCTTTAGATTTGTGGTTGGGATCAGATCAGCCATGATCTTATTGAATGGCGGAGCAGGCTCGAGGGGCCGATTGGCCTACTCCTGCTCCAATTTCTTATGTTCTTATGTTCTTATTTAATTTCTTACCCTCAAAGGAATAAGTGGCATCCTTATTCCTCTTACCAAACTATATTGAATTACATTTGCCATTTATCTGCCCACTTTGGAAGCCTATTTTGTCTGCCTGTATTTTGGTGCAGTCTGTCACACTATTAGCTATACTCTCCAGTTTGGGATCATCTGCAAATTTTGACACCAAACCTCCAAGTTTGGAGTCCAAATTATTTACTTATATGGTGATCAACAGTGGACCCAGTGTGGATCCCTGTGGGACACCACTTCCTACTTTCTGCTCGTCCGAGAAACGTCCCTTGAATCCTACCCTCTGTTTTCTATTTTGTAGCCACCTTTCAATCAATTCTGCTTCCTAGCTACTGACTCCATGCGGCCTGACCTTTGTTATGAGTCTCTTTTGTGGCACCTTATCAAAGGCCTTCTGAAATTCCATGTACACCACATCCGCTGCATTGCATTTGTCTACTCTTTCTGTAACTGCCTTTAAGAGATGAGGGGCAAGGAAGGAAATCAAATAGAAAATTGGAACAGAAAAAGAATTATGACTTCTTGATCATTTTTTTAAGCTTTATATTCATATCGTGGCTTCCTGGTTGGTCCGTGTTAATCACATGATATTACCTGATCAATTAGATCCCAGGATAATAGGAAAGAAACACACTGGACACACTCCCTTGCTACAGACAATGCCATAGGTGATCTATTAGCTTCTTCAAAACATATTTCAAATGTTTTTCTTTTTTTTTTATTCGTTCACGGGATGTGGGCGTCGCTGGCAAGGCCGGCATTTATTGCCCATCCCTAATTGCCCTCGAGAAGGTGGTGGTGAGCCGCCTTCTTGAACCGCTGCAGTCCGTGTGGTGACGGTTCTCCCACAGTGCTGTTAGGAAGGGAGTTCCAGGATTTTGACCCAGCGACAATGAAGGAACGGCGATATATTTCCAAGTCGGGATGGTGTGTGACTTGGAGGGGAACGTGCAGGTGGTGTTGTTCCCATGCGCCTGCTGCCCTTGTCCTTCTAGGTGGTAGAGGTCGCGGGTTTGGGAGGTGCTGTCGAAGAAGCCTTGGCGAGTTGCTGCAGTGCATCCTGTGGATGGTGCACACTGCAGCCACAGTGCGCCGGTGGTGAAGGGAGTGAATGTTTAGGGTGGTGGATGGGGTGCCAATCAAGCGGGCTGCTTTATCTTGGATGGTGTCGAGCTTCTTGAGTGTTGTTGGAGCTGCACTCATCCAGGCAAGTGGAGAGTATTCCATCACACTCCTGACTTGTGCCTTGTAGATGGTGGAAAGGCTTTGGGGAGTCAGGAGGTGAGTCACTCGCCGCAGAATACCCAGCCTCTGACCTGCTCTCGTAGCCACAGTATTTATATGGCTGGTCCAGTTAAGTTTCTGGTCAATGGTGACTCCCAGGATGTTGATGGTGGGGGATTCGGCGATGGTAATGCCGTTGAATGTCAAGGGGAGGTGGTTGGACTCTCTCTTGTTGGAGATGGTCATTGCCTGGCACTTATCTGGCGCGAATGTTACTTGCCACTTATCAGCCCAAGCCTGGATGTTGTCCAGGTCTTGCTGCATGCGGGCTCGGACTGCTTCATTATCTGAGGGGTTGCGAATGGAACTGAACACTGTGCAGTCATCAGCGAACATCCCCATTTCTGACCTTATGATGGAGGGAAGGTCATTGATGAAGCAGCTGAAGATGGTTGGGCCTAGGACACTGCCCTGAGGAACTCCTGCAGCAATGCCCTGGGGCTGAGATGCTTGGCCTCCAACAACCACTACCATCTTCCTTTGTGCTAGGTATGACTCCAGCCACTGGAGAGTTTTCCCCCTGATTCCCATGGACTTCAATTTTACTAGGGCTCCTTGGTGCCACACTCGGTCAAATGCTGCCTTGATGTCAAGGGCAGTCACTCTCACCTCACCTCTGGAATTCAGCTCTTTTGTCCATGTTTGGACCAAGGCTGTAATGAGGTCTGGAGCCGAGTGGTCCTGGCGGAACCCAAACTGAGCATCGGTGAGCAGGTTATTGGTGAGTAAGTGCCGCTTGATAGCACTGTCGACGACACCTTCCATCACTTTGCTGATGATTGAGAGTAGACTGATGGGGCGGTAATTGGCCGGATTGGATTTGTCCTGCTTTTTGTGGACAGGACATACCTGGGCAATTTTCCACATTGTCGGGTGGATGCCAGTGTTGTAGCTGTACTGGAACAGCTTGGCGAGAGGCGCAGCTAGTTCTGGAGCACAAGTCTTCAGCACTACAGCTGGGATGTTGTCGGGGCCCATAGCCTTTGCTGTATCCAGTGCACTCAGCTGTTTCTTGATATCACGTGGAGTGAATCGAATTGGCCGAAGACTGGCTTCCGTGATGGTGGGGATAACTGTTGCTAATGGCAACATTGGGAAGCTAACTTAGATGATTTACTGATCCCAACAGAGCAAGTGAGCTGAATTAACATGGACAATTATAATGCCGCAGTCGTGGGAACACCCCATGTTGTTTACTTTACTTCTGTTGAAATCAATTCAACTCGCTCACAGAGTCCAGTTCAGAAACTCTTGAAAGCTAGTTCTCCTGGGAGTTGAAATTTTTCTGTGTGCTAATTTTTGCACACTGATTAACACATTCATATTAAATTCCTGTGTGCTTGTTACAAATTTTTTGCTAGCCTTAGATAGATACTCAGGTTCAGCGGTGCTGGTCAGTTCATGTGTTCCCATACTGCCCAAGATCTATCATTGCATAGCCTGGGGATGTAACAACAGTATCTCCTTTTGATCAGAACTTGATATTGGTTCTTTCACATGTGCCCTCACATGCACCTTTTCAACCTTTCAGTACGTGGACTGAAAACACTTTAGTGAGATGAGGCCAGGCATGAATTGTTAAGCTGCTTTATTTTACAGACAGCAAGTAAATGTACAAAGTGACTGTTACAATCAAAACTCACTTACTGAACTTGGAACCTTTTCTTTATGAATAAGAAAACCTATGTTAAACCGTGAAACACTAACCTACATTCGGTCAATGGTCTCATTGTGCTGAGGCACTCTGGACACAAGTTACTAAAGCATTTGAATTGGGAAATGTGTGTATAACGGGGGATTTTAATTTCCTTGGCATTTAATAGTCCAATGGTGAGCCATCCAGCTGTGAGTGCAGGTCAGCTGAAAGATCTGTAGACATTATAAATTACTGATTTCTAATACAACATGTTAGTGAAGTAACTAGGGGTAATCGGGGGTTTGATTTTCTTTTTAGTAGTGATACTGATGGCTATTTGGGGAACACCTGGGCAACAATGACCACAACATAATTTGATTCAATTTCATCAGTTAAACAAAAGTTGCCAAGAATTTAATGCTGGTTCCAGATTTTAGTAGGGCTAAAATTTGCAAAAATGGCAAAGCACTTGAATCAGTGGATTGGAAGGGGAAATTACAAACATAGAAGAGAAGTGGAGTATCTTTAAAACCATTCTGATGCAAAAGGAAGCCATGTATGTTCCTAGAGTCAAAAGAGGGGTGCATAATAGAACAAAGCCAAAGTAGGTCATGTTAGACTTAAGTTAAAATATTTATACAGACTAAAATAAAATGGGGGTGAAGATAGAGAGGGGCAGGGCCATAAAGGGATTTTTAAAAAAATGAGAATTTTAAATTTGAGGCATTGGTGGACTGAGAGCCATGTAAATTATCGTGCACTGGAGTGATAGGTGAGCGGAACTTGGTGTGGGATAGGATAAGAGCAGCAGGGTTTTGGATGAGCTGAAGTTTATGGAGGGAGGAGGATGGGAGGCTGGCCAGGAGAGTATTGGAATAGTTGAGTCTGGAGGTCACAGCAGCACGGATGAAGGTTTCGGCAGCAGACGGGCTGAGGCAGGGGCAGAGACGGCCGATGTTCTGGAGGTGGAGGTAGGTGATCTTTGCGATGGAGAGGATACGGGTAGGAAATTTTGGTAGGCGTCAAGTAGAATGCCGAGGTTGTGAACAGTCTGGCTCAACCTGAAACAGTGGCCAGTCAGGGGGATGGAATCAGTGGTGAAGGTATGGAATTTGTGGCAGGGGCTGAAGGTGATGACTTCAGTCTTGCCAACGCTTAACTGGAGGAAATTACGGCTCATCCAGGACTGGATGTTAGACAAACAGTCTGACAACACAGAGGCAATGGACGGGTCAAGGAAGGTGATGGAGAGATAGAGCTGGTTGTCGTCGGGGTACATGTGGAACCTGATGCCACGTCTTTGGATGATGTCATCAAGGGGCAACATATAGATGAGGAATAGGAGGGGGTCAAGGATAAATCCTTGGGGACTTCAGAGGTAATGGTGTGGGAGCAGGAAGAGAAGCCATTGCTGGAGATGCTGTGGCTATGATTGCATAGGTAAGCGAGGACAGTCCTACAAAGCTGGACAATGAAGGAGAGGTATTAGAGTAGGAAGGTATGGCCGACCATGTCAAAGGCTGCAGAGAGGTTAAAATAAGAGGGATAGTACATCATGGTCACAGTCACAGAGGATGCCATTTGATAACAGAAGCTGCTATCAGAGTGGTGAAAATAGAGAAGGAAATAATGGACAACTGTTAGGAGCCAGAGGACGATAAAGGACTGTAGAGGGCCATTAAAGGACTCCTCAGGGCAGATTCAGATGAACACACAGCATATGGCAGAGGTTTTAAATGGCTACTTTGCATCAGTCTTGACTCCATTAGACTATGTTCAGTTGCCATTAATGCAATGTACAGTTGGCACTAAAGTTGTAAATGTCAAAATGGATGTTTCCTGGAAAAAATAAGGGACCTCAAATTAAACAGGGCTGCAGGTCATGATGGCATTCACCCAATGGTGGTCCAAGAGATAGGAGCTGTGCTAAATGACTTGCTTATATTTTTGTTAAACAGCTAATTAGGGTGAGGGATTCATCTAATGGACTGGTGGGAGGCTAATATTGTACCAATATTCAGAAAGAGCAGTGAGTCAGAACTGGGAAATTATGGCCGCATTAGCTTGACTTTGGTCAGAGGCAATTTACTAGAAGGGATCATTAGAGATACTGGGGTAGAATTTCCGCCAGATTGTGCTTATCAGTGCAATCCGGTCAAATCAGCGCAACAGATCAAGTGATTTCTATGTATACGTCCAGCGTAATTCGAGTTTCCGCAATCTTTTGCGCTGGTTCAAAAATCATTGCGGTGAAGCCGGCCTCGCCCACAAAACTGGCCACGCCCCCTGAACGAAATAATGAGGATGGCGAGTTTCTGCCGATTGTGCCCGCCTGTAGCCGCTCAAGGAGGGTCTTCAAATTAAACTAGTTTTCTTAGGCGCACAGACACTAGTAGGCACATTTTAAATGTTTTTACATATTAAGAAATATGTACAAAGAAACTGACTGGTGTACACCAATGAAAGCAGTAAATGGTTCAGCATAGTTTTATGAGTCATTTTCAGTGATTTAAAATCAGGTTATTTACAGGTGGAGGACAATTCATTCTTATTAAAAATGCTAATTTCTTGAGATAAACCATTTTCAGCTGTATTAATAAGACTGCACTAGGTTACCACTCTTAAAAACAGCTTAAATACATCAGTGAATATTTTTATTGCGAAGAGAAAAAGATAAATGATTACGCTATGTTAAGCTGCCGGATTGCGCTGGATCAAGGAAGATTTTATGTTTGTGATTATGCAAATGCATTTTTGCGGAAACTTGAAATGTGATCCAGCCGGTGTAATTTTCAGGCACAATTTGTGCCCAATTGCCGATTACGCCTAAAGCGGAAACTCTACCTCACTTTGTATGACCACCTGGACAGAAGGTTATTAGTGACTCTCAACATGGCTTCTGGTTGAATTTTCTGAGAAGGTTACTAGGTGGGTGGATGAAGGTAACCCAGTTTGACAAAGTGCCACACAATAAGTTAACTATAAGGTAGGGTCCTGTTGGAAATGAAGGCAGATCATGGGATGGATAAAGAATTGGCTGCATTCTCATAGGTAGAGGGTTGGTAACAATCATAGAATCATAGAACCATCCAGCACAGAAGGAGGCCATTCAGCCCATTGTGGCTGTGCCGGCTCTTTGAAAGAGGTATCTAATTAGTCCCATTCCCTTGCTCTTTCCATGCAAAGTTTTCCTTTTCAAGTATTTATCCGATTCCCTTTTGAAAGTTACTATTGAATCTGCTTCCACCACCCTTACATGATGTGGAGATGCCGGTGATGGACTGGGTTTGACAAATGTAAGGAATCTTACTACACCAGGTTATAGTCCAACAGTTTTATTTGAAAATCACAAGCTTTCGGAGGCTTTCTCCTTCGTCAGGTGAAGTGTGGGATTCCTTGAACGTTACCGCATTTATAGTCAGAGAACAATGCCTGGTGATTACAGATAATCTTTCCAACTGCCCGTTGTCAAGGCAATCAAAGTGTTCAGACAGAGAGACTTCACATACAGGACCACCGAATATACAATCGGCCAGAACAAAAGACAGAGAGAGAGAGAGAGAAACATCCGAAAGGAAGAGAAAGAGAGAGAATGACCCATTGTATTAAAAACAGATAACCCCACCAGCGAAAAAAAGTTATCTGTTTTTAATACAACGGGTCATTCTCTCTCTTTCTCTTCCTTTCGGATGTTTCTCTCTCTGTCTTTTGTTCTGGCCGTTTGTATATTCGGTGGTCCTGTATGTAAAGTCTCTCTGTCTGAACACTTTGATTGCCTTGACAACGGGCATAAGAACATAAGAACATAAGAAATTGGAGCAGGAGTAGGCCAATCGGCCCCTCGAGCCTGCTCCGCCATTCAATAAGATCATGGCTGATCTGATCCCAACCACAAATCTAAAGAACACAAGAAGTCAGAGCAGGACCCGGCCACATAGCCCCTGGGCCCTCTCCGCCACCCACAGGGCATTGACCGATCCGAACTCAGCTTCATGTCCAATTTCCTGCCCGCTCCCCATAACCCCTAATTCCCTTTACTTCTAGGAAACTGTCTATTTCTGTTTTAAATTTATCTAATGATGTAGCTTCCACAGCTTCCTGGGGCAGCAAATTCCACAGACCTACCACCCTCTGAGTGAAGAAGTTTCTCCTCATCTCAGTTTTGAAAGAGCAGCCCCTTATTCTAAGATTATGCCCCCTAGTTCTAGTTTCACCCATCTTTGGGAACATCCTTACTGCATCCACCCGATCAAGCCCCTTCACAATCTTATATGTTTCAATAAGATCGCCTCTCATTCTTCTGAACTCCAATGAGTAGAGTCCCAATCTACTCAACCTCTCCTCATATGTCCGCCCCCTCATCCCCGGGATTAACCGAGTGAACCTTCTTTGTACTGCCTCGAGAGCAAGTATGTCTTTTCTTAAGTATGGAGACCAAAACTGTATGCAGTATTCCAGGTGCGGTCTTACCAATACCTTATATAACTGCAGCAATACCTCCTTGTTTTTATATTCTATCCCCCTAGCAATAAAAGCCAACATTCCGTTGGCTTTCTTGATCACCTGCTGCACCTGCATACCAACTTTTTGATTTTCTTGCACTAGGACCCCCAGATCCCTTTGTACTGCAGTACTTTCCAGTCTCTCGCCATTAAGAAAATAACTTGCTCTCTGATTTTTCCTGCCAAAGTGCATAACCTCACATTTTCCAATATTATATTGCATCTGCCAAATCTCCGCCCACTCACCCAGCCTGTCTATATCCCCTTGCAGGTTTTTTATGTCCTCCTCACTCTCTACTTTCCCTCCCATCTTTGTATCATCTGCAAATTTTGATATGTTGCACTCGGTCCCCTCCTCCAAATCGTTAATATAGATTGTAAAGAGTTGGGGACCCAGCACCGACCCCTGTGGAACACCACTGGTTACTGGTTGCCAGTCCGAAAATGAACCATTTATCCCAACTCTCTGCTTCCTGTTCGATAACCAATCCTCCACCCATGCCAGAATATTACCCCCAATCCCGTGATTTTTTATCTTAAGTAATAATCTTTTATGTGGCACCTTGTCGAATGCCTTCTGGAAGTCTAAATACACTATGTCCACTGGTTCCCCTTTATCCACCCTATACGTTATATCCTCGAAGAACTCAAGCAAATTTGTCAGACATGACTTCCCCTTCATAAAGCCATGCTGACTTTGTCCTATTAAATTATGCTTATCTAAATGTTCCGTTACTGTCTCCTTAATAATAGACTCCAAAATTTTACCCACCACAGATGTTAAGCTAACTGGCCTATAATTTCCAGCCTTCTGCCTACTACCCTTTTTAAATAACGGTGTTACATTAGCAGTTTTCCAATCTGCCGGGACCTCTCCTGAGTCCAGGGAATTTTGGAAAACTATCACCAAAGCATCCACAATCCCTACTGCCACTTCCCTCAAGACCCTAGGATGGAAGCCATCAGGTCCAGGGGATTTATCCGCTTTGAGTCCCATTATTTTACTGAGTACCATCTCCTGAGTGATTTTAATCGTATTTAGCTCCTCCCCCCCGAGAGTCCCCTGTTTGTCCAGTGTTGGGATATTCTTAGTGTCCTCTACTGTAAAGACTGAAACAAAATATTTGTTCAGCATTTTTGCCATCTCCATGTTTCCCACCATTAATTTCCCGGTCTCATCCTCTAAGGGACCTATGTTTGCCTTAGCCACCCTTTTTCTTTTTATATAACTATAGAAACTCTTGCTATCTGTTTTTATATTTTTTGCTAATTTCTTTTCATAATCTAACTTCCCTTTCTTAATCAATCCTTTAGTTACTTTTTGCTGTCTTTTGAAGAATTCCCAATCTTCTATCCTCCCACTAAGTTTGGCTACCTTATATGTCCTTGTTTTTAGTCGGATACTATCCTTGATTTCTTTACTTAGCCACGGATGGCTGTCATTTCTTTTACACCCTTTTTTCCTCAGTGGAATATATTTATTTTGAAAGTTGTAAAATAACTCCCTAAATGAACACCACTGCTCATGTACCGTCTTACCCTTTAATCTATTTTCCCAGTCCACTTTAATCAATTCCGCTCTCATACCATCATAGTCTCCTTTATTCAAGCTCAGTACGCTTGTTTGAGAATCAACCTTCTCACCCTCTAATTGGATATGGAATTCAACCATGTTGTGGTCGCTCGTTCCAAGGGGATCCTTAACTAGGACATTATTAATTAATCCTGACTCATTACACAGGACCAGGTCCAAGGTTGCCTGCCCCCTTGTAGGATCAGTTACATACTGCTCAAGAAATCCATCCCTGATGCACTCAATGAACTCGTCCTCAAGGCTGCTCTGCCCAATTTGATTTGTCCAGTTAATATGATAATTAAAATCCCCCATAATTATGGCTGTTCCCTTATTACATGCCCCGACTATCTCCTGATTAATACTTCTTCCAGCAGAGTTGCAACTATTAGGAGGCCTATATACTACGCCCACTAATGTTTTTTTTCCCTTATTATTCCTTATCTCCACCCAAACTGTTTCATTATCTTGATGCTTTGTCCCAATATCATTTCTCTGTATTACAGTGATTCCTTCCTTTATTAACATAGCCACCCCACCTCCCCTTCCTTCCTGCCTGTCCTTCCTGATTGTTAAATACCCTGGCATATTTAATTCCCAGTCGTTGTCACCCTGCAGCCATGTTTCTGTAATGGCCACAAGATCATACCCATACGTAGTTATTTGTGCCGTTAACTCGTCCATTTTATTACGAATGCTACGTGCATTCAGATAAAGAACTTTCAAATCTGTTTTGTGACGCTTAGTTCCTGCTTTTTCCTTTTTTAACACTTTACCTATTACTCCATACCTTCTGTCCCTTCCTGTTACGCTTTCCTCTCTCTCCCTGCTCAGGTTCCCAACCCCCTGCCACTTTAGTTTAAAGTGGCAGGGGGTTTAGTTTAACGGGCAGTTGGAAAGATTATCTGTAATCACCAGGTATTGTTCTCTGAATATAAATGCGGTAACGTTCAAGGAATCCCGCACTTCACCTGACGAAGGAGAAAGCCTCCGAAAGCTTGTGATTTTCAAATAAAACTGTTGGACTATAACCTGGTGTTGTAAGATTCCTTACATTTGGCCACCCTTAGAGGCAGTGCATTCCAGATTACAACATTTGCATTGTGATAAAAATTCTCCTCATCACCCCTGGTAGTGGTTCTGTGTGGAGACTGGTTATGAGTGGAATCCCGCAGGGTTTGGTGTTAGGATCTTTGCTCTTCAATATTGATATTAATGATCTGGATGAAGGCATTGCGGGAATTGTTAGCTAGTTTGCAGATGACACAAAGATTTGTGTTGGTATTAGAACCTCGGAACAGAAAAAATAAGACTGCAGTCAGATCTAGATGCAATGGAGGAGTGGATACACTCCTGGCAGATGACATTTAATATAGATAATGTGGGTAGGGCTAATGCAAAGCATGTGCATACCATGCAGGACTCCAAACTAAAGTCTACTGTGCAGGAAAGAGACCTTGGTATCACAGTGCATGTGTCTCTAAAAGTTCACAACCAGTGATGCGAGGCTATAGTTAAAGGCTAGAATATTGGAATATGCTGCAAAGACGATCCAATAGAAAACAAAAAGCACTATAGTGTCCTTGTACAACGTCTTGGTTAGGCCTCATTTAGAGTACTGTGTCCAGTTTTGGTCCCGTCACATGGTGAATAATAGAGGCCCTGGAAAAGGTTCAAAGAGAGCCACTAGAATTATCTCTAATTTAAAAGTCCTTAGTTATCACAATAGGTTTAGAGAGGTGGGTGTTTTCACGTAGACTTCGAGGAGATTTGATTGAGGTATTTAAAATAATGATGCGAGTTGGCTGTGTCCGTGTAGATAGCTATTTGGCTTAGATAGGTTAGAGAGAAGCAGGGGACATGTGTAAAAGTTACATAACATAGAACTAGGTTAGATGTCACACACCATTCTGACTTGGACATATCATCGCCGTTCCTTCATCGTTGCTGGGTCAAACTCCCTACCTAACAGTATTGTGGCAGCAGCTTCACCACAAGGACTGCAGCTGTTCAAGAAGAAGGCCCACCACCTTCTCAAGGGCAACTAGGGATGAGCAATTATTGTTGGCATTGCCAGCAACGTCCACATCCTGAAAATGAATTTTAAAAAATGTTTCATGGTGGGCTAACTTAACTTTTCCTGGACAGCCTTCTGGTTCTGACCGGTCCTGAATTTAAGATGAGTGGGTTCACCATTGCTAGGCCAAGCTCCTTTTCTATAACTGGACTCACTTACCCCGTACATGGATTTTTCTCCCCTTTTTGTCTCTTCTGATCACAGGAAGTGGATGGGCTGACCCCCCAAAATCTTCCCTGCTTAGCGATTCGCCAGAAGGCCTGCCATACAAACTGGCTACCTCCTTCCCAAAAGTATATTCTCAGCAGACACTCATGCTGGGTTCAAATGAATGTGTCACGGTAATGACAAAGGGTCTGGAAGCTCAATGGGATATCTAAACTAAATCCCATTGTCTCAAGCACTCTGGATCCAAATCTACATTTCCTAGTTCTGCTGTTCTGTGAATTTAACCTCTTGGGAGGTACATCTAACTGAATAGTAGAATTTTTAACATAAATTACACCAAGATCCTCCCAAAGCGGCATATTCAGAAATCCTGAAAAGTGACAGTGCTATTTTAATGATGTTATTAACCTACTTAAAATAAATGGGTTGTACAACTTTGTTAGACTAGCAAACACAGGAATTTGACCCAAATGCATTAAAAGTAAGCACAAGGGAATTTCAACCCCCTGATATCATTAGCACTCAGTATTTAAACTAAATATACCTCAAAGGGAATAAAAAAATAAAAAGAAAGTTAAAGTTCATTATAATACCTTTTGCATTTTTTAAGCAATGCAGTTGTCAACAGAATATTGTGTCTACGCAAACTAATTAATATAATTATTATGCAAAACTAAGCATTATAAATTTACAGTATGTTTCTGCAAATATTTTATATGAAAAAGCAAATTCATACACCTTATTTGGTAAACTCAAAAGACATCTTTACGTGACATTCCAAGTTGTTCGTCGACCTTACATTTTATAAAGCCTTTAAATTAAAGATTATCAAAATCAATATAATTAATTTCCAATCAGGTGGGAAAAAATAATTAATTAATCCAACTAATTTTTATGCAAACATGTGTACTGTAAAGTAAACCATGTTTACGTTTTAAAGGCCAAAAACAACTTTTATTCACCATGGCTTAGCTTAACTAACCGAACAATGTAAAAGAAGTAATAAAGACCTGCACTGCTTTCTGGGACTGAATATCAACAATCAGCACTCTGTTCAGGTTTGGCTGTGTCACATAGATGTACTTGTCTTTGATGTTCACGGCAGTTGCCCAAATGCACCGCTGGACTGCTTCACCCTCAGCTTTGGGGCAGACTTCATCCTAAGCAACAATGCGGGGAAAAAATCATCAGTAACCAAATGATGCTGCTGTGAGGTGAAATTAGGTTCAGTTTCTATGTGATTGCATGAAAATCAAGGTAAACACAATAAATAATAAGGTTTAGAAAGTGCTTGGACAGCAGAGAAACGGTAGCAGGTACATTTTTATGCTCTTCCAAGAGGGCAGATTTTATGACTGTAAAATTTATATCATATTTAATGCGTGTTAAACTAACAAACCGTTTGTATTCTAATTTAAATTGTTAACAACCTACGGGGGGAGGGGTCAAAGCTGGGTCATAATTCTGTTAAGTTTAGTCATAAACAACAACACTAAAACAGATTATCTAGTCATTATCTCATTGCTGTTTGTGGGATATTGCTGTGTGCAAATTCGCTGCTGTGTTGCCTACATTACAATAGTGATTACACTTCAAAAGTACTTCATTAACTGTAAAGAGCTTTGAGACGTCCTGAGGTTGTGAAAGGCGCTATATAAGTGCAAGTTCTTTCTTTCTTTCTAATAATTAATGGAGCAATATATATTTTTAAATGTAAAACTATCTGTATTACCAAAGACTTTTAATAATCTACTGGCGAAGGATTGACTAAAAATTCTGATCTTTGCTATCAGTCAAGGTTTTCTGGGTGTTTTATTTTAAAACTGGGTAGATTAAATTGAAACATTTTCTTAACTTTTATATAATTATATTTTGAATTTGATGTACTAAGTTGAAAATTAGATCTTTAAATCTTTACTCTTATTTAATGTATGTTTACATTTTTGGTTGAGTTAGATGAAAAAGAGAGGGAGGAGGCTTGTGTGGAGCTTAAACACCGGCATAGACCAGTTGGGCCAAATGGCCTGTTTCTGTGCTGTAAATTCTATGTAATTCTATGTAGTTAGTGTCCTGCATTTTTATTTTTATATTCTGCTGAAAATTGATCCTAAACGCAGGAATTTCTTTTTCAGCCACATTGTTGTTGTTTGAAATTACCCTGCTAGGATACAAGTGCAATATTTATGCACAGTAGAAAGAAATTACATGGCAGGGTTATTGATCCATTAATATTTTCAATGTTCTCAGGCAGAAGAAGCATTACTACTTTAAGTGCTAAATGCAAATGGTGGCTTGAAATGAAAGCACACCACAAAAAAGTTAAACAACATAAGGAAAATATATTGACTAATGTACCACCATTTGTTTAGTCAACCAGTTAGAAAAGCTTAGTATAATTTTCTTTATCTCACTCAGCTAATGCATTAGCATCATAAAACCAGCAGAAATAGTGTAAAAAGTCTGAGCATTGATTTGAGTTTACTTATTCTTCGTATAATTAACACTGGAGAACAGAGAGGACGTTGAATAATTTAATAGTGGAGATAAAAAGAAAAATGAAATCAGTTCTGATTGAAGGGTCCCAACCAAATGTTCACCAGAGTGTGTATTTCCACCATATTCTGATTTTTTTACCAATGAATAATCTAACACTGAGACCAGTTTATTAATATTCATGTTCAATATTGGTGTTACCATTACCAAAAATATTTTTAATTGATACATTGCGGTGCTATATCAATACTAAAGCCTTAGAGCTCAAAGTTGGTTAAAGAGATGGACATCTAAACGCCAAGTATGCATAATCAAAATAATAAAATAAACTAACACATTTTCCTTAGGAAACAGCTGAGATGTCTTTAAGAAGCCTTATTAAATCAGACCAACATGTTTTGAAAGCACATGGTGGTGGATCTGGAGCCTTATTTTATATATTCAAAGGTGGATTGGTGGAGCTTTGTTAAGATTAAATCTGTAAACCCTTTCCATCACAGCCAAGGGCAAAATCCATTACTACCTCAAAAATAACACAATAAGACAATGACATTTACACAACTGCATGAAGAATGCACTTTTGCAATACTTATTGATGTGAATGCTATGCACATCCCTGTACAATTATCTATAGGTATACAATGTAGTAATATCCTGAATCTTTTATAAATTTTTCAAAAGCCCTTTCCCCATTTTTATCCCATTACCACACTTTTCCTGGGGGTAGTGGCTCATGGTGGGGTATAATTCCATGATTACTGGCGGCCCACGCCCAAGCAGACACTCTTCCTAAGCCAACTTGCACAGCAAGTATTGAATGGCTGCTTGACTGTTGGGGGCATCACAACTGGGCCCAATCTATTGTATTCTATGCCTGGAATTTCCATGGTTGGTGGTGGGGGGGGGTTGAAGTGAAAACTCCAAGATAAAGACATAAATGGCTAATATGGGTTTCCATTAATCTTCTGCCAAAATTACAATGATTGGGAGAACCCTGCCGAAATTCTCCCCCTGATGTCTATACCTGTGCACTTGGAAAATTATACAATTGCCACTGGCTAAATAAGCAAAGCCAGTGACTTAACCTGAGACTTTTCTGGTTTGTATGTCTCATAACCCCAACACAACAATATTTGATTTCAATCATTCCTATTCTTTCTTTTTAAAGTCAGTAATTTTGTATGCCATCAGTCCAGTAACATTTTCAATTCATTGCTAAACACCCGTGAATCAGTTGTGCAGTTCTATTCCTGATAGAGCTTGGACCTAAAGAACCCAACAAATAGTAGATAACTGTCGTACTAAATATGAAGTCACTAAAGAGAAAACACGATACAATGAACAAGCGCAAGCATGAATTCCAAAACATCAAATGTACAAAGATCACAGAATGCACCATGATACAATCTGACAACGCATCAAAATTGAATTTATATTTAAAGTTAAGTAAAGGCATTATCCAAAAGGTTTTCTGATTCTTGCAAAGGTTCTATGTGTTATCCGAGTTACACGGTCAATAGTTATCTACCAGGGAAAAATTGCACAGTTGCCATCTTAATAATATGGGGGAGATACTGTCAAATCCATTTCTTATTCTGCAGTTTGGAAAGGTGTCCTCAATCATTTCAAGTGATTTTTCTTTTTAAACTGTAGAACATTTATAAGATTGTAAAATATAAATTGTGCCATAAATCTTAGTGAAGTTATGACCACAAGTAAAGTTTGAAAATGTGAGACACACAGTGGCATATTAATCTAAAAAAAATCAATCTTAGAAAATGTATTCCATAAACTATGCACAATGAAAATCATGTTACATCAAGAGAATAAGAAATGTAGCAGCAGGAAGTAATTCTCCAAGTGGTGCAGTATCAGGGACATTTCTGAGAGTGGTGTGAATTGGCAATAGGGTTATACTGCTTATTTGCATCATTCTGAATCTGGAAAAGTGGAAACCCAAACATGCATGAGCAGACATGCATACATTTTGGTCCTCCAAATATTCCCCTCACCCCTCCCCAATCTTCCCCTTTACCCCACCCCAGTCTTCCAGTTTGGGTGGGCTAGATGGATCTTTGGTCCATCTAGCCCACCTATCCACAATATTTCCTCGGTACATTTCTAATAATCTTGAATACCATTTTTTTTATTCATTCATGGGATGTGGGCGTCGTGGGCAAAGCCAGCATTTATTGCCCATCCCTAATTGCCCTTGAGAAGGTGGTGGTGAGCCGCCTTCTTGAACCACTGCAGTCTGTGTGGTGAAGGTTCTCCCACAGTGCTGTTAGGAAGGGAGTTCCAGGATTTTGACCCAGCGACGATGAAGGAACGGCAATATATTTCCAAGTCGGGATGGTGTGTGACTTGGAGGGGAACGTGCAGGTGGTGTTGTTCCCATGTGCCTGATGCTCTTGTCCTTCTAGGTGGTAGAGGTCGCGGGTTTGGGAGGTGCTGTCGAAGAAAGCTTGGCAAGTTGCTGCACCGCATCCTGTGGATGGTACACACTGCAGCCGGTGGTGAAGGGAATGAATGTTTAGGGTGGTGGATGGGGTGCCAATCAAGCAGGCTGCTTTGTCCTGGATGGTGTCGAGCTTCTTGAGTGTTGTTGGAGCTGCACTCATCCAGGCAAGTGGAGAGTATTCCATCACACTCCTGACTTGTGCCTTGTAGATGGTAGAAAGGCTTTGGGAAGTCAGGAGGTGAGTCACTCGCCGCAGAATACCCAGCCTCTGACCTGCTCTTGTAGCCAAAGTATTTATATGGCTGGTCCAGTTAAGTTTCTGGTCAATGGTGACCCCCAGGGTGTCGCTGGTGGGGGATTCGGCGATGGTAATGCCGTTGAATATCAAGGGGAGGTGGTTAGACTCTCTCTTGTTGGAGATGGTCATTGCCTGGCACTTGTCTGGCGCAAATGTTACTTGCCACTTATGAGCCCAAAACTGGATGTTGTCCAGGTCTTGCTGCATGCGGGCTCGGACTGCTTCATTATTTAAGGGGTTGCGAATGGAACTGGACACTGCGCAATCATCAGCGGACATCCCCATTTCTGACCTTATGATGGAGGGAAGTTCATTGATGAAGCAGCTGAAGATGGTTGGGCCTAGGACACTGCCCTGAAGAACTCCTGCAGCAATGTCCTGGGGCTGAGATGATTGGCCTCCAACAACCACTACCATCTTCCTTTGTGCTAGGTATGACTCCAGCCACTGGAGGGTTTTCCCCCTGATTCCCATTGACTTCCATTTTACTTGGGCTCCTTGGTGCCACACTCGGTCAAATGCTGCCTTGATGTCAAGGGCAGTCACTCTCACCTCACCTCTGGAATTTAGCTCTTTTGTCCATGTTTGGACCAAGGCTGTAATGAGGTCTGGAGCCGAGTGGTCCTGGCGGAACCCAAACTGAGCATCGGTGAGCAGGTTATTGGTGAGTCAGTGCCGCTTGATAGCACTGTCGATGACACCTTCCATCACTTTGCTGATGATTGAGAGTAGACTGATGGGGCGGTAATTGGCCAGATTGGATTTGTCCTGCTTTTTGTGGACATTTATTGACAAGAACCTGTCTAGTTCCTTCTTTAAATCCATTAAGGCTTGTTGTGCCACCACCCGTACCGGCAATCTGTTCCACATACTTACCGCCTTTTTTGTAAAAGATTCCTCCTGCTTTTCCAATTTTCTTCTGTTATCCTTAATTTGTAAATATGATACCTTGTGCTTAAATTCTGTACAAGGCAGAAAAGCTTACTTGGATCCAATGGGGGTGATTTTAGGAGGCAATTGCGGGTGTGTTGGTGTGTTAAAGCCAGCGGGATGACAGTTAAAGAGCCAAATGTACCTCACCTAAGGCGCTTTATCTGTGACAGATTAAGTACATAGAACGATTTTTAACTTACCTGGGTGGCTTGCCCACTGCTTCTGATTCACGCCTGGTAAAACCAGGCGTAAAGGGTCGGATCAGGGAACAAGAAACTAAATAAATTAAATAAAAAACCATAGACGGAATTGAAAACACTAAATGAACCTACCTTTGCACCCTGCTCCGATGTCCGATGTCTCCCGCTTCACCCCCCTGATCCCCCCGATCTTCCCTCGTGCCCTCCCGATCTTCCCCCAACGTCCTCCTGATCTTCCCCGATGTACTCCCGATCTTCCCCTCTCTTCCCCTGGATCTTCCCCTCTCCCCCCCTGGATCTTCCCCTCTCCCCCCCCGATCTTCCCCTCCCCCCTGATCTTTCCTTCTCCCCCACCCCGATCTTTTCCTCTCTCCCCCCACCCTAGTCTTCCAGTCCAGCGCCGGATGACGTCTCGCTCTCTCTCTTTCTCCCCCCACCCTCCTCACGTTGTAGCTCCTGATGGCAGCCAGCCTGTCAATCAGGCTAGCTGCCAGACGCGAAAGCCGGAGAGGAAGTTAATCATCAGCAATCACCATGTGATTGCGTCGGAAATGGTAAGTTTTGGGTTTGCCACGCGTACCTTCATACCCCACCCCGTTGCCAACCTGCCACCACTGCAAAATCGAGCCCAATTTGTCCAAATCTTTCATAATTTTAAACACCTCTATCATATCCTCTCTCAGTCTTTTTTCAAGAGAGAAAAGACCCAGGGTAGTCAATCTTTCCTCGTATGCCATTCCCTTAAGTTCTGGGATCAATCATGTAGCCCTTGCCTGCACCCCTTCCAAAATGTGTGCATGCTTCCCTGCTCACCAGCCCCTGACAGCTGGTGAAATTTCAAATGCTTGAAAAATTCGAGCAAGACAATCAACTCTTTTTCTCATAGAAATGTCAAGATGGCACACCAGGCCCTGAGTGTTTTTAAACTCCATGCTTAAAGATTAAAACGTTCAGCATCAAACCATTACTAGCTGTGTGGTACAGCAGGCTCCTAACTGTTTTGAAACTCCATGCTTAAAGCTTAAAAAATTCAGCATCACAGCACTACATTCAGTTTATAGTACTAGCAATTACCAATATCAAATCATCAGCGTTGTATTGTTTTTTGCATGGGAAAAACATCACAGCAGATGATTGGAAGCATGCAGGATGATTTGATTATAAAAGCCAAACCATATGGTGCCCCTTATGACTTGGAAAAATTCATACTCAAAGCACACATCTGTGATAACAAGAAAAACATGCTCAATAGACAACCCAGGATGTACAAGTCAACATAATCGTCAAGCAACTGTTTGAAACAGTGAAACGAGAATTTGTCAATAGTTTGCAGGATGTGCAAGATGACAATATTTCTGGAAGTGGGTATGATACTGCAGTGATTATATTACAGGACTAATAATCCAGAGAGCGTGAGTTCAAATGCCACCATGGCAGTTTGAGAATTTGAACTCAGTTTAAAAAATATCTGGAAATAAAATGTTGGTATTAGTAAAAGTGGCAATGGGCGTCATTTTAGCACCCGCTATCGGGTGCGTTCCTGGCGGGGGGGCTCCGAAAATCGGAGAATCCCGGAGCGGGACCTGAGCCCGCTCCGAACCCGCGCACTTCCGGGTTCCCCGCTGACCCGTCGGCGTGCGCGTGCAGCCCCCGCTGGTGGGAATCCCGCAGGCAATTAAAGCTGGCGGGATGCCACTTGAAAGTATTTATTTAGGTATTTCAGGTCATTAACTGACCTGATTAAGGGATTATGTGAGGAGGGGTGGGATTTTACAGCAACCTGGGACTGTTTCCCACACTGGGGGAAACACTCCAAGTTCAAATGGACGTGTTGCAGCCATCGGCCTGTGGCAGCTGCAAAGGTCCATTTGACAGGTGGGGGGGTGGGGGGGGGGGAGACCCTCACTCATTGCAGGAGGCCACTCTGTCACTTGGGACAAAGTTTGGCCTCCACCACCCTCCTCCTGACAATCAAATTCACCAACTTGCACACTTACCCCGGTGTCCAGACACATGTACCTACTTTGCGGACCCCCTCAAATGTACATCTTCCAGATGGGGGCCGCCGTAGCTGCAGTCATGACCTCCTCGGAGGGCAAGCAGCATCACCAGCCTCGCCGGCCACGCCGTCCACCTCTGACACGTGGAGCTCCACAACACAGTGCTGTGACACATCCACCTGCACGGCAGGAGGGAGGGCTACCGCAGAGAGAGATGCGTCGCAGAGGGCACTACCCTCGCCACAGGGTCCACAGACCGAGGCTCAGCTTCCTGGACCTCTCTGAGCAGCAGTGCACACGGAGGCTCAGAGTCACTCGACATGTAGTCGTGGACATCTGCAGCCTCCTTCATGCCAAGCTGCTCCCGGCTGGCCTGAGCACCATCTTCTTGCCTGTCGCTGTCAAAGTCACCACTGCCCTCAACAACCTCTCCTCTGCATCCTTCCAGGGTGCAACCGGGGACATCGCCGATGTCTCCCAGCCGTCTGCACAAAAGAGCCCTGGAAATACACCTACACCCACTCTGCAGTGACACAATGGGTGGCATCAGTTGTGGGTCTTCATTGTGATCCTCAGGGAAGGGCATTATTGCACAGACCAGACAAGATTCGCAAAGACGTGGCAGTAGTGGTGCCAATATAATATGTAATGTGAGTTGGTCAGAAATTCAATATAAGTAACAACCATGACAAACCCTCAAACACCCTTGTGCATCCCCTTCATGCTCACGACACATTTGCCTTACGCTTCCTACTGCACATATGTGATGCATGCCCTGTGGCTGCAGCACAGGTAGTGGCAGGTTGAGTGAGGCTGACTGTGAAAGAGATGCACGAGAGGGTGAGTATGAGATAGAGCCATGAGATTGCATGAGGATTGGGTTGAGTGGTAGTGGTGGGATGAGTACTGGCGAGGTGAGTAGGTGCAGGTAAGATGAGGATGAGGTTTGAATGGGTGTGAGGGGTGATGTGACAGAGTAGTGTTGGCAGTGCAGAAGGAGATGTGGGTTGGGGGGCGGTGATGTGGCAGACGGAGTGTAGGGGGCAGAGTAAGTATACTCACTTCAGCTGACCTACTGAGGTCATTGGAGCGCCTCCTGCACTGTATGCAGGTGCGCAATATGTTGGTGGTGCTGGTGACCTCCTCTGCCACCTCGAGCCAGGCCTTCCTGGTGGCAGAGGCAGGTCGCTTCCTCCCGCCCGCCGGGAGGAAGATCTCTGTCCTCCCCCTCCTCCTCACCCCATGTATTGATACCTGGAGTGAGGCATCATTAAACTGGGAGCAGCCTTCCCCCTGGGCTGCTCCATGCTGTGATTTTTTTCTGTTTGTTGCAGCATCTGTCAGTGGAGGACTGCCCCTTTAAATAGAGCGCCTCCAGCTGACAGACCTTACTGCGCATGCGCAGCCCGCCCGACGCGCAGATCAGCAGTGGGGAACCCGGAGGACCAGGTAAGTGAATCCAATTAGTGGATTGTATGCTACAATCGCGCGGGGAGCTGACTAATTTCACCGGGCGCGATAGCCCCCCCCGCCGAGAACCCACAGCCCTGCTAACATCGGGCCCCATGAATCTGTCGGATTGTCGTAAAAACCCAACTGATTAACTGGTGTCCTTTAGGGAAGGAAACCTGCTGTCCTTACCCGGTCTGGCCTATATGTGACTCCAGTCCCACACCAACTGAATTTTAACCCCCCTTTGAAGTGGCCTGGGATGCCAATCAGTTATATCAAGAATGGCAGCGGTTCAAGAAGATGGCCCACAACCACCTTCTCAGGGCAACTATAGATGGGCAATAAATGCTGGTCCTGCCAACGATGCCACATCCTGAGAATGAATTTTTAAAAATGTCCAGTCTTGGAACTGAATTTTAACGATCTTATTAGTCCAGTCCATAGAATATAATTTTAAAACTTACATTGTGACTTAGTTCTTGCTTCGGGAAACATCACTTTGAAAGGACTATTTATGAAAAGAATAAAGCATTGCAGCTGCTGGACCATCCTAGCAAAAACAGTCTTATAACAAGAAGGGACTAACATTAGAAAGTGGTTATTTTGAAGATATCGATTACAGTCATTTCATGGCACAGTAGATATTTTTTGAAGACACAGCAAACATATATTGTGGTGTAATCTGTAACAGGGTTATGATTAGTTACAAGAACTGGTGGTATCCCCTCATTTTGTCAACTGCCTTTTGTACTATACAAATAAATCAACAAAAATGACTGCAATTACACAAGTGTGCTCACCTGATATCCTAGGATTTTCTCTGAAGGTTTAATATGTCTCTGAATCTCACATTCTATTGGCTGAATCACTTTGATTCCATCCTCATAAAATATATAGAACATGTTTCCTACTCCCAATCCTAGCAAAAAACAAAACAAAGAAGGCAAGTTTGAAGAGATAAAAGGAAACACGGCAAGTGCAGGAAGTTGAAATCAGAACAAATAATGCTGCAAATGCATTGCAAGTCAGTCAGCATGTGAAAGAGAAAGGTTGGTTAATATTTCAGATGGCACCTCCAACAGAACCATTTTGATGAAGGTCCTACCAGATTAACTGAACATTCTCTTTCAGAGGCTGGCTGACCTACTGTGCATTTCTTTCATTTAAAAAAATAAAACTAGTTTAAAGATTAATTGAAAACTACATTTGAAACATGTACAATATATAGCCTTTACAATGGTTAAATCTGACCTAGGTGAACAATAAATATAGAACTGCTGAAAAAAATTAAAAATTCTCCTGAGAATTTTACAGGTCTTCTGCTTTTAATGACCATCAGTTATGTACTTGCTACTAAAAAAGTACCAAGAGCATTTTACTATTTACTAACAGTATTTTCTTTAAAAGTTTGGATGCAGAAAACATTCATAACAATAGTTTTAATGATAAATAAATTTTTAACAAATCCTCCAGTAATAGAAAGATGACAAGTACATAATCATAACAAGACAAGAACTTGCTTCAGTACCTTCCTCTCGCCACAGTATGTTTGCAACTGCAGCATCAAGAAAACAGAGAGAGCCAGAATATGATTAAACAGCTGCAAAAATATTAATTTCAAGAACAAGCCAAAATGCCACAAATGACAGTATTAGATATCAAAGATAACTTTTAATAAGAAATACAAAAAGAAATCATGCAAGAAGTTCTCACAAGAAGTTGCAATACATTTCTAACAGCGGAAACAATTCAAAAAGAATAAAAAGGATGCTGAGATTCCACAGTTCAAGCCACTAGAGAGCAGATAAAAATGATAGTTTTTGTTTTCAATATCACGGCTCTTTGAGAATGGTTACAATTTAAGAAGATCTATCATTACCCTTTTGCTAACTTGCTAAGAACTTTGTTCAAAATATTACAAGATCAAAAGCACAAAAACTTTTATCCACATGCGAACACATTTCCTGCAATTTCTTTGAGGAAAGTTGAATCATCTGTGAATATTGTAAAGTGGTCCAAAATTATGCTAGCCAACATTAAATCTGAATTACAACAATGTTGTTGCAAATGTAACTTAAAGCACCTGAATCATGGTTAGTTTAATGGCACAGTGTGTGCAGTGCCATGGAGTGATAGATCACTGATCTACCCCCAAGTTCTTCCCATGTATTAAATATGGAATGTCAATCTTAGTTGATGGAGATGCTGAATAGATGCTGAATATACCATGAGCAGTTTACAGCTGACTGCAGTAAGTTACCTTTAACAGTAAAGTAACACCTGCTCATGCTTTTTATTAATAAAAGAGCCTCTCCAAATACAGCAGCTGTATTTGAGTCTTGGATGGACAGACTTTAGAGAGGGTTAAGAGATGTTGAAGGAAAGGAAGTATTTGACATGAAAGAGAAAACACAGCTTCTCAAGCAATGGGCAAGAAGTGGGAGTTCTATTTGAGATCAGATGTGATAGTGAGGCCAAGAATGATGAAAAACAAGCAAGGATGGAGCCATCAAAGATAATAGTTTCTGGTTATATTTGTGAGCGGTGTAAAGAAAAATGTGTCATCAAAAAATTAAAAAAAACAAGGGGGTAGAATTTCCACAGAATTCCCCAAACTTCCGACGTAACTTTGGCAGAAGATCATCGGAAACCCTGCAGAAACGGTGTAAAGATCTCTACACCGTTTCTATGGGGTTTCTGCTGATTTAATGCCAAAGTTATGACTGGACATTGGGCACACCCCCACAGAAATTACTTGCAGTAATCTCCCTCAGATTAGAATATGAAATAGGTGGAATTTGCTGATAAATTAAATGACAAATGAAATGAAATACTAATTACATTTGTAGTTATAATTACTGCAGTGAAAAGATAGATCATTCATTTAAAAAATACTTCAGAGTAAATGGACTAAACTGGCTGTGTGTTTAAGTTTGGAGTTAAACTAATATTCTGGGCTCTGGCAACAGGTTTATTTGCCCACCATATCCAGCTAAATAAATAGCAGTTGATGAAACTAGCTTAAAGGTGCCACATGATGCTCTGGCCAGATGGCGACGTTGTGTTAAATGTCTGTAGAGGAGCATTGGCTATTCTCATTCTGTAACAGTTCACAGTTTATTGTACTGACAATAATACAAGTAATTTTAAGAGCATTAATTATTATGCTGTCTCATGACTTGCAAAACACCGTAATGTTAATCATTTTCATACTCTGGCAGGATGAGCATTCAACATAAGAACATAAGAAATAGGAGCAGGAGTAGGCCATACGGCCCCTCGAGCCTGCTCCGCCATTCAATAAGATCATGGCTGACCATCGACCTCAACTCCTTTCCTGCCCGATCCCCATCTCCCTTGATTCCCCTGGAGTCCAAAATATTACAAGATTATTAATAAAAGAGCCTCTCCAAATACTACAGCTGTATTTGAATCTTGGATGGACAGACTTTAGAGAGGGTTAAGAGATGTTGAAGGAAAGGAAGTATTTGACAAGAAAGAGAAAACACAGCTTCTCAAGCAATGGGCAAGAAGTGGGAGTTCTATTTGAGATCAGATGTGATAGTGAGGCCAAGAATGATGAAAAACAAGCAAGGATGGAGCCATCAAAGCTATCGATCTCAGCCTTGAATATACTCAATGACTCAGCATCCACAGCCCTCAACAGAACCAAATATTTATCCTCTAACTAAATGAAAGGCCAGGTAACTTATTCTTTAATTTCTCCATGAATTAATTCCAACAGATTAGACTTCTATGATAATGGGAAGATTGAAAGTTCGTTGTAGATGTGTACTGTAAGTAATTTGCAACATTCTCTGGTCTGGACACATCAATGGCTTTGAATGCATTTAGAAGTAATATGCAATAAATTAACATTTGCTATATCTAAATTACAGTTTGCAAATAATTCATACTCTTCTATGCATCCAAAAAAATACTTCTGCAGTGTCTTAGGGACTCCAGACATACACAGGTTCCACTGAATCAATTCTGATATCACATCATGTCCTAATATTGATTACTAGGGGGTCGATTTTCATCTTTCTTTTGCTCCGTTTATGCCTAAAAGCAGGGCAGAAGTGCGACCAAAATTGCTCGGAGAATTGACTGACTGACTTACTGGGGGCTGTCTGCTCGTTCTGATTTTTGAGTGGACCTCAATGTCGATGGCCAGATCTCCTGCTGGAAACAGGTTAACATATGCAAATCGGAATCAAATGAAACAGTTGAGACCTCAATGCCATTTTTGTCTTTATCTGTCTTGCTATCTCTAGTTCATGAAGCCACCCACAAACCATTGGTATTTCAGGGGATTTTTAGCTGCAGTAAGAGAAAGCTGCAAGCAGGTCTGGCAATCATTTTTACTGCAGTCGCTTGGGTGTTTTGAGCCTTAATGGCTTCCAATATTTGATCTCCTTGGTGCTGTAGGAGCTGCAACATTTTTCCTGCTGCTAAAAATCTCTGTTCCCTTTCAGACCCAACACTTCCACCCCTCCTCTTTAAGGTGGTGTTGCAGGCCCATCAAAATCGACTGCACAATGGATTTCCCTCCCTCCCACTAAGCAAGCTGCCTATAAGGAGCCATGATGTGGAGATGCCGGTGATGGACTGGGGTGGGCAAATGTAAGGACTTGCACAACACCAGGTTATAGTCCAACACTGTTGGACTATAACCTGGTGTTGTGCAATCCTTACATTTGCCTATAAGGAGTGTGATTAGTCCTGGCAGCTTGCCAATTGAATGTTAGTGAGGCCCGACCATGAAAATTGATTGGGCCTCCTGCTAACTACATCTAATGGGCGGAGCAGGGACCCTGCCCTCTGTCTGTCCGATATGTGTTCAAATTGAAAATGACCCCCTACATGTCCACCAAGACTCCCACCCAAATCTAGCAGATAATATTTTAATAATTACTTATTTATTGCTGTGTCATACAAATTGTTTACACACTTTCTCCGGCCCTGGTTTGATACAAATAATATCGCCTCTCTATTAGACAAATTTCAATTACAAATGGAAGGTGAAATGATGGTTTAATTTTCAAATCTTCCTGATTTTATCCTCAGTTTTACCCCTTGCGTTCCTGAAGGTGGAAACTCAGGCTAGGATACAAGTCCATGGGCATTAGAAGCTTATTTGTATCTCATCTAAATGTCCATTCTTTATGCATAACCCTCACAAGGAATGTTGATATGCTAGAGATAAAATTACTCCCACTAGAGAATTATGAAAGGGCATCGCGGCTGAATCTATTCCAGTTCACCCAGGGCACACAATTCTTATATTTGCTACTCTCAGAAAAAAGGTAGCTATGAATAAACTGTGCTGGTATGTTGAGAGAAAGTGCCAATGGGTAATGGGCTCTAATCATTCATACTCTCAAAAAAGAATTTCAAAAAAGGTTAGCAAAAAGGCCAATTTAATTAGTTAAGGCCTTTTTAGATGATGTACTCTTGCCGGATTGTGCAGCTGTACAGTCACACTGAAAAGTGAATATTTTACTCCAAGTCAGTCAGATCTTAACAAAGGGGAATATTTCAAAGTATCCCACAGTACTGAAAGAAATGAGTGTTACAGAAGTGTTGCCTCCCAAGAGCTTAGGTATAGCCACCACTGGTTGGTATATTGCAGTGGAAAGGAGGAGGAAAGGAGTATAGAGGGCATACGAAGCACATAATTTACATCAGTAGCGTTCACTCTCGCACCATGGTATGTATAATGTAATTTGCATAATGCTGCTATCCTTACATGTAATACCTTACTTGTTAAATCCCTGCCAACATTTTCCCTCGAAAGTACAGTTTGTTTTTTGTGTATATCTTTTACAACTGTTGATTTTCTTTCTATGCCGATATGTCTTGTGCTGCTGCTTTACAATAATATTTACACCTTATCTTGTTGATGCACCTTCTTCTGGATGCCCTGCTGGGACTTCTGAATGGCAAAAGCGGTGTCAACTCCATCTGTCACGTATTGGCACCTTTTATGCCTTTCTTGTATGCTTGGGGCCAAATCCCCTCCTGCCGGAAGTGTACTTCTGCCATGAAATTACGGTGTGTAGTGGCACTTCCAGGGCCTCATCAATAAATTGTCCTTTAGTCAGCTGGAAATTTTTTCGAACAATTGCACACTCTGCATCTGGATTATTAATCCTTACGTCATTTATGGTGGTTAACTGCCTCAGGTGTCTGAGGGTGCTGAAGGATCATAACTGAATGTGTATTGTGATTGGCTGCTAATTTTTCAATGCCAACAAGAAATTACATTTGCACACACTGCACATTTAAATCCTGTATGTCCCCACAATTTCATCACTGATTGCTGATATTGGAAAGCAAGCTTTTCTACTTTTGTCAGTTGAAAAGAATAATATTGGACTCATAGGGCCCGATATTAGGAGGGCAGTGGGGGGTCGACTGGGCGCGTGGGTAACGCGCCCAGTGAAATCAGGGTGCTCCGCATGCAATCGCAAGCTAATTGAAGCCACTTACCTGTGCTTCTGGGTTTCGCACTGGAAATCTGCGCAGCGGGCGGACTGCGCATGCGCAGCATAGGCTGTCAGCTGGAGGTGCCCTATTTAAAAGGGCAGTCCCCCACTGACTGATGCTGCAGAAAATAGGAAAAATTACAGCATGGAGCAGCCCAGAGGGAAGGCTGCTCCCAGGTTTAATGATGCCTCACTCCAGGTATTATTGGATGGGGTGAGGAGGAGGGGGAGGACAGAGATCTTCCCCCCAGCGGGCGGGAGGAAGTGGCCTGCCTCTGCCACCAAGGAGGCCTGGCTCGAGGTGGCAGAGGAGGTCACCTGCACCACCAACATATCACGCACCTGCATACAGTGCAGGAGACGCTTCAATGACCTAAATAGGTCAGCCGAAGTGAGTACACTTACTCATTCCCCTACACTCCGTCTGCCACATCACCGCCCCCACCCCACATCTCCTTCTGCACTGCCAACACTACTCTATCACATCACTCCTCACACCCACTCAAAGCTCATCCTCATCTTACCTGCACTTACTCACCTCGCCAGTACTCATCCCACCACTACCACTCAACCCAATCCTCATACAATCTCATGGCTATATCTCATACTCACCCTCTCGTGCATCTCTTTCACGGTCAGCCTCACTCAACCTGCCACTACCTGTGCTGCAGCCACAGGGCATGCATCACATATGTGCAGTAGGAAGCGTAAGGTAAACATGTCGTGAGCATGAAGGGGATGCACAAGGGTGTTTGAGGGTTTGTCATGGTTTTTACTTATATTGAATTTCTGACCAACTCACGTTACATATTATATTGTCACCACTACTGCCATGTCTTTACGAATCTTGTCTGGTTTGTGCAATAATGCCCTTTCCTGAGGATCACAATGAAGACCCACAACTGATGACACCCATTCTGTCACTGCAGAGTGGGTGTAGGTGTATTTGCAGGGCCCTTTTGTGCAGATGACTGAGCGACGTCGGCGATGTCTCTGGTGGCACTCTGGAAGGATGCGGAGGAGAAGTTGTTGAGGGCAGTGGTGACTTTGACAGCGACAGGTAAGAAAATGGTGCTCGGGCCAGCCAGGAGCAGCTCGGCATGAAGGAGGCTGCAGATGTCCACGACTACATGTCGAGTGACTCTGAGCCTCCAAGTGCACTGCTGCTCGGAGAGGTCCAGGAAGCTGAGCCTCGGCCTGTGGACCCTGCGGCGAGGGTAGTGACCTCTGCGATGCATCTCTCTGTGCCGTTGCCCTCTGTCCTGCTGCGCAGGTGGATGTGTCACAGCACTGTGTTGTGGAGCTCCACGTGTCAGAGGTGGACGGCTTGGCCGGCGAGGCTGGTGATGCTGTTCGTCCTCCGAGGAGGTCATGACTGCAGCTACGGCGGCCCCCATCCGGAAGATGTACATCTGAGGGGGTCCACAAGGTAGGTAAATGTGTCTGGGCACCGGGGTAAGTGTGCAAGTTGGTGAATTTTATTGTTAGGAGGAGGGTGGTGGAGGCCAAACTTTGTCCCAAGTGACAGGGTGGCCACCTGCAATGAGTGAGGGTCTCCACACCACCCCCCCCCACACCTGTCAAATGGACCTTTGCAGCTGCCACAGGCTGGTGGCTGCAACACGTCCATTTCAACTGGGAGTGTTTCCCCCAGTACGGGAAACAGTCTCAGTTGTTTGGAAAATCCCACCCCTCCTAAAATATCATGTTAATCAGGTCTGTAAACGACCTTAAGTGGCACCCCGCCAGCTTTAATTGCCGGCGTGAGTCCCGCATGCGGGGGCTGCATGCACAAGTCAGCGCGACACTGGGGGCCCGCCCCAGGCATCCCCGATCTTCGCAGGCCCCCCGCCACGAACGCACCCGCTCGGGGGTGCAAAAATCGAGCCCATAATGTCCACACATGGGGGATAATTTTACTTTTGGTAGGGGCGGAGAAATGATACGGGTGGATCGGCCACCTGTTATACACTCTGCCCGATTGAAATCAGTGGAAAGGAAAAGCAGGTGTCATGTATAGAGTGGCTGATCCACGACTGCCAGTTTTCCACCCCCCCCCCCCCACCCCCCCGCCCCCGCCAATAGTGAAAATGACCCCCCATGGACTTTTCAGCAATGATTGGTGGATAGTATCCAAAAGTTGGAATCCTGGCTGATTCTTTCTCATCCCTAATGGCAAATTATAAATTCCAATTCTAATTCATTTTTGGAAGAAGTTTAACCTCTGCTTACAAATAAGATATTATCCTCATCCTACACCACTCAGAGAACCAAAACAAAAGCAAAATACTGTGGAAGCTGAAATGAAAACAGAAAATGCTAGAAACACTCAGCAATACTCTCTCCACAAATGCTGCCTGACCTGCTGAGCGTTTCCAGTATTTTCTGTTTTTATTTCACTTAGAGAACTGTCTGTTTAAAAAAAATCAAGCCACTTTTGGTCAGTTGATTTTCTTCACCCCTGTTTGTATAGGGCTTGTTCTTAACATAGCCTTAGGTCTAATACACAAACTAAAGCAACTCTAATCAGTACTACATCAAAGAGAATCGAGGTGTGGATGATGTAGAAACCATGGGGTAGGTTTCTGTCTTCACCACGTGGCAGAACGGACTACTCACCCGATTTTCACTCCATTGATTTCAATATAACCAATGAATTACTTTTTCAAATGTAGCCAAAGTGCACACTGCAAGATCCCACAAATAGCAAATGAGATCAATGACCAATTAATCTGTTTTGGTGGTGTTGTTTGAGGGATGAATGTTGGCCAGAACACTAGGAAAACGCCCTGCTCTTCTCGAGATAGTGTCAGGGGATCATTAACATCCACCTGAACTGGCAGACAGGCCCTAGGTTTAACATCTGATTTGGAAGTTGGCACATCCGACAATTCTCACAGTACTGCATCAAAGTGTCAGCCTAGATTATGTACGTGTCGATGGTAGTCATGATGTGGAGATGCCGGTGATGGACTGGGGTTGACAATTGTAAACAATTTTACAACACCAAGTTATAGTCCAGCAATTTTATTTTAAATTCACAAGCTTTCGGAGGCTTCCTCCTTCGTCAGGTAAATGTTCAGGAGCTCCTTGAAGTCTACGCATTTATACATCACAGAACAATACATGGTGTTTACAGACTGCCCCTGCAACTGCCCGTTGCCAAGGCAATCACCGTGTTCAGACAGAGAGGTGTCACCTGCAGAACCCACGAATACACATTCAACAAAAAAACAAACAGGAAAAAAAAATCAAGCCACTTGATAGATCGGATAAATTGACAATAGACTTCCCTGTGGTTGCAACCACAGGGAAGTCTATTGTCAATTTATCCGACCACACCCTTCAAGCAGACGAAATCGAAGTTCTCAGCCGAGGGCTCAATTTCTGCCCCACTACCAAAATGGATCCCACTAGTCTCGCGGCGGACACAGAGGAATTCATCAGGAGAATGAGGCTCCGGGAATTCTACCACAAACCCCAAGATTTCAGCAGCGAACCCAATGAGACAATCGACGATCCGGAACAGCAGACAGAGGGATCCGCGGTACAGCAACCGAAGAGGAAAGAGTCAAACTGGACTCCTCCGGAGGGTCGCTGCCCTCAGCTGGACATGTATGCTCAAGCTGTCAGGAAATGCGTCAATGCCAGATTCATCAGCCGCACTCAGAAGACAGTCCAGAATATCACCCGAGCACAACGCAACGCCATCAACGCTCTCAAGACCAACCGCAACATCGTCATCAAACCAGCGGACAAAGGAGGAGCCATAGTCATACAGAACAGAACAGACTATTGCAAAGAAGCATACCGACAACTGGACAACCAGGAACACTACAGACGGTTACCCGCAGATCCGACCAAAGAACACACCCACCAGCTCAACAAACTGATCAAGACCTTCGATCCAGACCTTCAAAGCATCCTACGCACTCTCATTCCACGTGATCCCCGCGTGGGAGACTTCTACTGCCTCCCAAAGATACACAAAGCCAACACACCCGGACGTCCCATCGTATCAGGCAACGGAACCCTGTGTGAGAACCTCTCTGGATACATCGAGGGCATCCTGAAACCCATCGTACAGGGAACCCCCAGCTTCTGTCGCGACACTACAGACTTCCTACAAAAACTCAGTACCCACGGACCAGTTGAAACAGGAACACTTCTCACCACGATGGACGTCTCGGCACTATACACCAGTATCCCCCACGATGACGGCATCGCTGCGACAGCATCAATACTCAACACCAACAACAGCCAATCTCCGGAAGCCATCCTACAACTCATCCGCTTCATCCTGGATCACAATGTCTTCACCTTCGATAACCAGTTCTTTACCCAAACACACGGAACAGCCATGGGGACCAAATTCGCACCCCAATACGCCAACATTTTCATGCACAAGTTCGAGCAGGACTTCTTCACTGCACAAGACCTCCAACCAACACTATACACCAGATACATCGACGACATTTTCTTTCTATGGACCCACGGCAAGGAATCACTAAAGAGACTACACGATAACATCAACAAGTTCCATCCCACCATCAAGCTCACCATGGACTACTCCTCAGAATCAGTTTCTTTCTTGGACACACGAATCTCCATCAAAGACGGGCACCTCAGCACCTCACTCTACCGCAAGCCCATGGACAACCTCACGATGCTCCACTTTTCCAGCTTCCACCCTAACCACGTCAAAGAGGCCATCCCCTATGGACAGGCCCTGCGAATACACAGGGTCTGCTCAGACGAGGAGGAACGCGATGGACACCTACAGACGCTGAAAGACGCCCTAGTAAGAACGGGATATGACGCTCGACTCATCGATCGACAGTTCCAACGGGCCACAGCAAAAAATCGCATAGACCTCCTCAGGAGACCAACACGGGACGCAACCAACAGAGTACCCTTTGTCGTCCAGTACTTCCCCGGAGCGGAGAAACTACGCCATGTTCTCCGCAGCCTTCAACATGTCATCAATGAGGACAAACACCTCGCTATGGCCATCCCCACACCTCCACTACTCGCCTTTAAACAGCCACCCAACCTCAAACAGACCATCGTTCGCAGCAAATTACCTAGCTTTCAAGAGAACAGCGTCCACGACACCACACAACCCTGCCACGGTAACCTCTGCAAGACATGCCAGATCATCGACACAGATACCACCATCACACGAGAGGACACCACCCACCAGGTGCATGGTTCATACTCCTGTGACTCGGCCAACGTTGTCTACCTCATACGTTGCAGGAAAGGATGCCCCAGAGCATGGTACATTGGCGAGACCATGCAGACGCTGCGACAACGGATGAACGGACACCACGCAACAATCGCCAAACAGGAGGGTTCCCTCCCAGTCGGGGAACACTTCAGCAGTCATGGACATTCATCCACCGACCTTCGGGTAAGCGTACTCCAAGGCGGCCTTCGAGACACACGACAACGCAAAATCGTCGAGCAGAAATTGATAGCCAAGTTCCGCACCCATGAGGACGGCCTCAACCGGGATCTTGGGTTCATGTCACGCTACACGTTACCCCACCAGTGAACAAATGTTATCTATTTTTAATATAATGGGTCATTTGCTGGCTTTCTCTGCCTTCCGGATGTTTCTGCCTCTCTCTGTTTTTTTTCCTGTTTGTTTTTTTGTTGAATGTGTATTCGGGGGTTCTGCAGGTGACACCTCTCTGTCTGAACACGGTGATTGCCTTGGCAACGGGCAGTTGCAGGGGCAGTCTGTAAACACCATGTATTGTTCTGTGATGTATAAATGCGTAGACTTCAAGGAGCTCCTGAACATTTACCTGACGAAGGAGGAAGCCTCCGAAAGCTTGTGAATTTAAAATAAAATTGCTGGACTATAACTTGGTGTTGTAAAATTGTTTACAATAGATTATGTACTGAAGACCTGGAGTGGAGCTAAAAGAAACAACCATCTGACTTAGAGGTGAGAGTGCACTGAACCAAACTGACACTTGAAATGGTTTAATTTTCTGTTGACAATTACTCACTTGAGGGTAGCAGCCTAATCATAATGCTACTAAAATGGTTCAGAGCAAATACATGACTCCATTTAGGTATATCACATGTCCTCACAACACTCCAGTATACAATGGAGATGCATGGCAAATGATGGCAATAGCTTCTAAATGATATAGAATGAATTCCAAATTTGGAATTTTGGAAACAAGTTTTTCAAAATATTAATTTATTTTCAACAAAAGGTTTTCTACCTGCTGATTTGACTGCCGGGTGACTTAAACCAGGTGGGAAACTCCAGAACTACAGTGCATTTTATCATCACTGCCACATTAGCAGGAACAGACTGATAGCATCCTGATGTCTGTTGGATCAATATCTCAAAAATGGATTCTGTGAATGTACGTCCAGATACTGCCATGCAAAAAATAACTTGATACAGCAGCAGCAGAGATCCCAAAGATTTGAAGAGATATCAGCAGAGTTCAAATAGCATTTGTCAAGAAGTCATGTATCATGATTATAACAGTCATTAATACATAGATAGAAGGGACAAAGACAAATGCAAGGTAACATTTTTAGTTTAAGGAGAATATAGTATTGCTTATGATTTGCTGGGAGAGAAATTGGTCCTTGTTGCCCTGTTTTTCAGGCAGAAAAGGAGGCAAAAAGGACTATTTTTGGGAGGCTATGTCCTGTGCCCTTAGGATGCCTGAAATAAGTCTGATGCCATATTGGCCATATTGGCCTTGGACTATATTCCAGTATTTTGGGCGGCCATCTTAAACAAACGCATGGCCCCTTGCATATGTCAATAAGGGGCATTACACCCATTTAAGGACCTTTTCCAGAATTTGGGCAGCGGGCCTGGTGTGCTCAGGTTTTCCAGCATTGGCTGCGAACTAATCAGTGGCCAGCAACAGACAGGTACTTTTTCCTATATTTTGTCTTCATGTGGAGCCAAGAGGGGCAATAGTGCTCCTCTGGGAGCTCCACAGCACTCCTGAGGGACGCCACAATTTTCTAGCCATTGAAAGATAGAAAATTGAACGTCAGTGAGCCTGCTACCTTCCAATGTATGCTTGCTGCCAAGTGAGTTAACTCATCATGTATGATGATGTACATCTTATTAAAAAATCTTATACCTCTGCACACTTTCTGTCAGGACTATAATTCCACCCTTCCCCCATGTGGAGTGCTGTGCTGTAGTGCCCCATTGGCAGAAGGAAGTAATTACAGTGTGACAAGTTTACATAGGCACTTTCCATCTTAAATGTGGACATAGGGAGGCCAACTTTCATTTGTGCTGCAAATAGGGTGGGCAATAGATGAAGCATCAGTGGGATGACACCAGTGGGAGTCCCAATCGATTCTTATGATCAGGCCTGAATTAAATATTGGAGGCAAACTGCCAGTGCTAATCGCACTGCTTATAGGTAGTTAACCATTTGGGAGAGTGGGAAATCTGGCGGGCCTGCAGCTTCCTAAAGGCAACCTACAACTCTTAAAGGGGTGGTGGAATTTTCAATGGTGGTGAATAAACAGTGCGTTACTGAGAATGACTACAATTAGTTCTCCCCGATTTTCAGATTCTGCCATGGAGGTTATAGTGGAGCAAATGAGGACCAGGGAGGAGGTCCTCTTTGCTTGATGTGAGCGAAAGATGCCCCTGCAAGTTAGCCATCAACAGTAGAAAGAGATGGCTGGACAGATGAATGCCAGGAACATAGTTCCCTTGACCTGGTTGCAATGCAGGAAAACATTTAATGACCTTACCAGGATTGCCTAAAGGAAGACTCCTCTTCACATTTCTCTTACTCACTATTCAGCCTTGTAAAAAACAGACTTTAGCCCAAGCACTAGCATAGCTCCCTCCTCCCCCTCCCCCGCCACCCTACCTTCACCCTTCACAAGCCTCTCCTCCAATCACCAACACTTTACTACACCTGTGTCTGCTTGTAGTCACACATTCATTATCTGCTGTGGCCCTCACAACGAATTTCTCCCTTTACCCACACATGCTGCTTCTTCCTCTCAGCTTCACACATCTTCAGGGGCACAAATGAACCCACTCCCACCTTTCTTGCAGGATAACCTGGCACACAATTGGAGGGAGACATCAAGAACAGGCATAAATGGGGTGGATTGAGACAAAAATCGTCCCCAGGATATTTATAATGGAGATTCAAAAATAAAGTTTTTAGAGAAACAGAGAGTAGGAATAAATGGGTCCTTTTCGGGGCGGCAGGCAGTGACTAGTGGGGTACAATAAGGATCAGTGCTTGGGCCCCAGCTTTTCACAATATATATCAATGATTTGGATGAGGGAACCAAATGTAATATTTCCAAGTTTGCTGATGACACAAAACTAGGTGGGATCGTGAGTTGTGAGGAGGATGCAAAGAGGCTTCAAGGCGATTTGGAAAAGTGAGTGGGCAAATACATGGCAGATACAGTATAATGTGGATAAATGTGAAGTTATCCACTTCGGAAGGAAAAACAGAAAGGCAGAGTATTACTTAAATGGTGATAGATTGGGAAATGTTGATGTACAAAGGGACCTGGGTGTCCTTGTACACCAGTCACTGAAAGCAAACATGCAGGTGCAGCAAGCAGTTAGGAAGGCAAATGGTATGTTGGCCTTCATTGCAAGAGGGTTTCAGTACAGGAGCAAGGATGTCTTACTGCAGTTATTCAGGGCCTTGGTGAGACCACACCTGGAATATTGTGTGCAGTTTTGGTCTCCTTACCTAAGAAAGGATATACTTGCCATAGAGGGAGTGCAGCGAAGGTTCACCAGACTGATTCCTGGGATGGCAGGACTGTCGTATGAGGAGAGATTGGGTCGAATCGGCCTGTATTCACTCGAGTTTAGAAGAATGAGAGGGGATCTCATTGAAACGTATAAAATTCTGACAGGACTAGACAGACTGGATGCAGGGAGGACGTTTCCCCTGGCTGGGGGGGTTCAGAACGAGGGGATCACAGTCTCAGGAAACAGGGTAGGACATTTAGGACTGAGATGAGGAGAAATTTCTTCACTCAGAGGGTGGTGAATCTGTGGAATTCTCTACCACAGAAGGCTGTGGAGGCCAATTCACTGAATATATTTAAGGAGCTAGATAGATTTCTAGACACAAAAGGTGTATGGGGAGAGAGAGGGAATATGGTATTAGGAACATAAGAACATAGGAACATAGGAACAGGAGTAGGCCATTCAGCCCCTCGTGCCTGCTCTGCCATTTGATAAGATCATGGCTGATCTGTGATCTAACCACATATACCTGCCTTTGGCCCATATCCCTTAATACCTTTGGTTGCCAAAAAGCTATCCATCTCACATTTAAATTTAGCAATTGAGCTAGTATCAATTTCCGTTTGCGGAAGAGAGTTCCAAACTTCTACCACCCTTTGTGTGTAGAAATGTTTTCTAATCTTGCTCCTGAAAGGTCTGGCTCTAATTTTTAGACTGTGCCCCCTACTCCTAGAATCCCCAAACAGCGGAAATAGTTTCTCTCGATCCACCCTATCTGTTCCCCTTAATATCTTATAAACTTCGATCAGATCACCCCTTAACCTTCGAAACTCCAGAGAATACAACCCCAATTTGTGTAATCTCTCCTTGTAACTTAACCCTTGAAGTCCGGGTATCATTCTAGTAAGCCTACGCTGCAAGGCCAATATGTCCTTCCGAAGGTGCGGTGCCCAGAACTGCTCACAGTACTCCAGGTGCGGTCTAACCAGGGTTTTGTATAGCTGCAGCATAACTTCTGCCCCCTTGTACTCTAGTCCTCTAGATATAAAGGCCAGCATTCCATTAGCCGTATTGATTATTTTCTGTACCTATTCATGACACTTCAATGATCGATGTACCTGAACCCCTAAGTCCCTTTTGACATCCACTTTTTTAATTTTTTACCATTTAGGAAGTACCCTGTTCTATCCTTTTTTGATCCAAAGTGGATGACCTCACACTTGTCTACATTGAATTCCATTTGCCACAGTTTTGTCCATTCAGCTAATCTATCAATTTCGTTTTGTAATTTTATGTTTTCATCTACACTGCTTATAATGCCACCAATCTTTGTGTCATCAACAAACTTAGATATGCTACTTTCTATGCCTTCATCTAAGTCGTTAATAAATATTGTGAATAATTGAGGCCCCAAGACAGATCCCTGCGGGGCTCCACTAGTCACATCCTACCCATTATCTCTACTCTCTGTCGCCTTTCGCTCAGCCAACTTTCTAACCAAGTCCGTACTTTTCCCTCGATTCCATGGGCTTCTATCTTAGCTAACAGTCTCTTATGTGGGACCTTATCAAATGCCTTCTGGAAGTCTGTATAAATAACATCCATTGACATTCCCCTGTCCACTACTTTAGTCACCTCTTCAAAAAATTCAATCAGGTTTGTCAGGCACAACCTACCTTTCACAAATCCATGCTGGCTCTCTCTGATTAACTGAAAATTCTCGAGGTGTTCAGTCACCCTACCCTTAATTATAGACTCCAGCATTTTCCCCACAACAGATGTTAGGCTAACTGGTCTATAATTCCTTGGTTTCCTTCTCTCTCCTTTCTTAAAAAGCGGAGTGACATGTGCAATTTTCCAATCTAGAGGGACAGTTCCTGAATCTAGAGAACTTTGAAAGATTATAGTTAAGGCATCGGCAATGTGCTCACCTACCTCCTTTAAAACCCTAGGATGGAAACCATCTGGTCCTGGGAATTTGTCACTCTTTAGTGCTGTTATTTTCTTCATTACTTTTGCTTTACTTATGTTAATTTTATCGAGTCCCTGTCCCCGATTCAATATTAGTTTTCTTCGGATTTCCAGCATGCTATCCTCTTTTTCGACTGTAAATACTGACGCAAAGTAATTGTTCAACATGTCCGCCATTTCCCCATTGTCAATGACAATATCCCCACTTTCAGTTTTTAAGGGGCCAACACTGCTCCTGACCACCCTCTTTTTCCTAATATAACTATAAAAGTTCTTCGTATCGGTTTTGATATCCCTTGCGAGTTTCTTTTCATACTCTCTTTTTGTAGCTCCTACTATCTGTTTTGTGACCTTTTGTTGATCTTTGTATCTTTCCCATTCGCCAGGATCTGTGCCATTTTTTGCCTTTTTGCATGCCCTTTCTTATACTGTCCCTTACCTCTTTAGTTGTCCGTGGCTGTTTTTTTAGGCAAGTAGAGTTCTTGCCCCTCAGGGGTATAAACCGATTCTGTATCACGTTAAATGTTTCTTTAAACATTTCCCACTGATCATCAGTCGTTTTACCCATTAACAGATTTGCCCAGTTTACTGTGGACAGTCTCTTTCTCATCCCATTGAAGTCGGCCTTGCCCAAGTCTAGAATCTTAGCAGCTGACTCACTTTTTTCCCTTTCAAACACTGCATTGAACTCGATCATGTTATGATCACTATTGGACAGATGTTCACGCACAGTTAAGCCATTAACTAAATCTGGTTCATTACTCATTATTAACTAAATCTAGTTCATTACGTATTGAGATAGAGGATCAGCCATGATCATATTGAATGGTGGAGCAGGCTTGAAGGGCCGAATGGCCTACTCCTGCTCCTATCTTCTATGTTTCTAAAGTTAAAATGTATGACTTTAAAGTGGGGACTAAATTACATCTGCAGATCCTGGTGCAATTATGCCCCAACCTCTAACCCTGCTTCACCTGAAGTCTATACTTCTCACATAATGCTTACAGAAAAAAAAAGTTATATTATGTTATTAAAGTTATCAAAAGTAAGATTGATAGATTTTTGCTAGGCAAGGGCATTAAGGGTTATGGAACCAAGGCAGGTAGATGGAGTTAAGATACAGATCGGTCATGATCTAATTGGCTGGCGGGACAGGCTCGAGGGGCTGAATGGCCTATTCCTGTTCCTATGTTCTTATTTATTTATTCATTTTTGATTTTCCAAAAAAAAATCTCGACTCTGCTTTCCTGACTAAGAATATGGACAATCCATCTGCTCCAAGGCTTCTGTCTACTACAGTGAGGTGCATCAGAGTGACCCAGAATGACTTGATCTCTGATTTTACTTTCCTTCTCATAGGGAAGTGCCTGATCTCCCTTGATGACGAGTCTGAAACCAGGAGCTTACAATTACACAAGTGCAGCTGTAGTCCTGAAAAATGTAGAATTACTAGCGTGGGATACATTTAGGTACAGTGTGAGGTTGTGGAAACATACTGCTATTGTGGAAATGAAAATTGGGAGAGATGTATAACAGGCGGCTGATCTGATACCGCCCGTTTTATACTATCGCCCAAAGTCAAAATTACCTCCTCTGTGTGAACAAATCCTTTCTATCAGAAAGTGGGGAGATTTTCAAATGCCTGTGGAGAAGTGGCATCAAAAGCCTTGCAATGGCTCACTATTATATAAGAGAAAAATATATCTCTTTTGGAAATCTAGGTAGAGATTGAGGATTTGTTATTTTTAATTTTTGATGTTTAGAAAAGCAAAGTGTCCATCTCTGCACCACCCTAACACTGTCTTTCTGTGTTTTAAAACTGTTCACTTACTTGCCAATTGCATTTTTACACAACTATGCTGAAGTCACAATTCTTGCCACCTTTCATATACTAGAAACAACATTCATTTTCACGATGCGTCTTGCTATACAGAAATGAAGCTGACTGAAAGGAAAAAGATTATGGACTGAACCCATGTTTGAAGAGGTTGAAAATTGTTTCATTCGACAAGTATTCTTATTTGGTGGTTTCTTCTCTGGACCCTAAAAACAGCAACATCCATTGCCGTAGAAGAATTAGGTAAATAGGCACATAAAGTAAGAAATGAGACAGACTGATTCCATTAAAGGTGCATGAAGCAGTCGGGAGAAATGCAGGCAATAAATCACACTCTGAATGCTTTTAGTTATATTTGAAGTTCCAAGCAAGAGATGGCTACTTGCTCATGATAAGTATAAACCTGTCAAGCCAGCAGCAATCTGATCACATTACTGCTTGTTATATGAACAACCTGTGACAGCAGGCAGAAGGCACCGCATTAGAAATATATCTACTTAATGGCAAGAAAACCGCACATCATGCTTTAAGCACTAGCCCCAAAACATACAATGTTCTGGGTGAATGGTAGCACAATACGGTTTATCTGTTTTCAAGGGATAGATCATTGATGCACCATTTCAGAAATAGCTGCTCTCTGGAATAAGTCACATATACGATGGGAAACTGGTTGCTTGAGTGCTGTATATATTAAACTCTAAAAGGAAAAAAAGACTAAGAAGAAAATGAGCACAATATGGACCCATTTCTACCTCCACCACAGTTTATTTCTCTTCCCCAGTCTCACGATCTTGTAATTGTCCAGATTAAATGCAATTTGCAACTAATTTGCCCACCTTTCCAACCTATCTAGGTCCCTTTATATTTAGTTTATCTCTTCTCTGCTAGATCCCACTATTAGTATCCTTCTAACTCCTATGATACAGATTCTTCAACTGCTTCAATTGTGCCTTGGCCTATTTAGCCCTTCTCCCTATAGGAGGAAGGTGGCACTGAGGTAAATTACTGTCAACGGAGCGAGGAAAAGAAAATTGAAAAAGTTGAGTGCTAAAAAAAAATCAGAATCTCAAATGCCTCAATGCAACACCGCAGAGGAAAGTTTGTATCAATAAACCATGAAACTTGACTTAAATGCTTACCTAAAAATCAATTTTCACTACAGTATAAGGAATATTTTAACAAGAAAAAGCACATACATACATTTGGAGAAAGTACAGAGAAGAACAGCAAGCCTGATCTCAAGGGAAAACGGGATGAGATATGAGGAAAGATTAGGAAAACTTGAGCTCGACAGACTAGAAAGAAGGTGAAGTGGAAATATCATTGAGGTATATAAAATATTAAAATATTAATCACTTATACATCATGTGAAAATCAGAATATTACTTTAAAGTAAGCCCAGAGACAAGAACTAGAGGACAATTGGTGAAAAATAAATTAAAAACAATTACAAAGAACTTCTTTACTCAAAGAGTGAAAGATATTTGGAATATTTTGCATTGGAATGCTCAAACTGCAGTTGGACACTATAATGGGAGAGTTTGAATTTTAGCATGGCGGTGGGATGTCAGCAGCGGGGGGCGGAGATCAATGGGCTCGTGGGAAACGCAAAAAGAATTTCCTACCTTTTCTCGAGTGATCGCGACGTAATTGAAGACCATTAATGTGGCTTCCGGGTTTTGTGTCTCCAAGCTGTGCAGCAGGCGCACTGCACATCCGAATGACGTGCTGGGAGCTGGATTATTTAAAGGGCCATTGCAAGAATGGCTTTTGTGGGAGAAAGAAGAAATTGAATGACATGGAGCAGCAGAGGAACAAGCCAGCACTCAGGTTCAGTGACTCCTCACTTGAGGTGCTACTGGCCGGGGTGAGGAGGAGGAGGGACACACTATACCCGGCAGACACGAGGAAGCGCCCTGCCTCTGCCACCAAGAAGGCCTGGCTCGAGGTGGCAGAGGAGGTGACCAACAATGGCAACATCTCCCGGACTTGGGTACAGTGTAGGAAGCACTTCAATGACCTAACCAAGTCCAGAAAAGTGAGCACAGTTACTGATTCACCTGCATTCTGTGCTGCACATCGCCCCCCGACTCACACTCTGCCCTACTCCATCGCATCACTCCTCACACCCACTAAGGTTTATCGTCAACTTACCTTCACTTTCTGTGCACTTCCTCACCTCCCCATTTGTGCATCCAGCACTCCCACTCATCCCAATCCTGATGCAATGTGATCCATCTGATGGTCACCCTCTGATGCATCTCTTTCATTGTCAGTCTCACCAAAAGCCATGCATCCATCGGGTGACACCGTCATCCTCACTCACTCACACGTCTGTACCTCCTCCCCTTGTAGGAGAAGACAGCGCAAAATGCAAGCAAGAGGACGAGGACTGGAGGGGGGCCAGCACAAATAGTGGCCCTCACAGAGGCGGAGGAGGAGGCCTTGTAACTCAGTCAAATGGTGGAGTGCCTGGCCATTGGGGATGTTGGGACTGGCATCCCACAAAGGTCCAGTGACAGAATTTTAACATCCATCACACACAATGTGAATTGATGTTATTCATGAATGACCTGTTGCGCACCTCAGTATGCTCAATGCAACATTACTTTTGTGATGATTCTTAATATTGCTGTATATTCTCTTCCAGGCCTTTCAAGGAGTGAAGAAGAGGATGAGGGCGATTCCTCAGAGGAGCTCCCTGCCTCTGAGGGTGCACCATCACATCTTAATGAGCCATGCACCAACGCAGATACTCACACCTTGGTGGGTCCTAGTAGAGAGTTAGTTGGGTTGTCACCTGGTGAGTCACCACGCACAAGTGAGCACGAGAAGACACTGGTGACAGGGGCAGCTGTGGAGAGTCCGCATCGGGGGTGCACTCCTCTACAAGCTCTGCTCAGCCGGATACAGATGCTGAACCCTGGGGGCTATTGTTGAAAAGGAGAATGATCGAAGTACAGCAGCACCTTTGTGACATACTGGAAGAGGTGCCACACACACTCTCCACATTAGCGCAGAGGATGGAAGAGTCCAGCTCCAGCATTGGTGGACTGCTGGCGGAGGTACGTGTGGGAATGTCTGCGATGGAGAGAATGACAGCCTCCACGGTGCTTCATGCACAGGTCACAAATGAGTCCATTCAGGCCCTGGCAACGGCCGTGCGGACTCAGGGTGAACAACATTCTGCCACCTTAAACAGGCTGACATACATTAGAAGTGCCCTTACAAGGCATCACACTTGTCCTCCAAGCTTTCGTCCTGCAGAGTGGTAGGAGTGATGTGGGCCTGGCCCAAGAGATGGATGATGGCAAAAGGGGGACTCCACTCAAAGTGTTCCCACGTCTCACCCGTTGCTCCCCTCTCAACCAGTACCCGCAATGCTGCCTCCTCTCCAGATGGCAGAGTCAGCCCTGCACAGGTGTAGGTGGAGCAGTCTTTGGAGGGGTCCTCACGGGCTCCAAGACCATCTAAGCAGTCAGGGCATGAACCTGAGCAACCTGCCACTACATCTGCTGAAGCCACAGGGGATGCACCACGTAGAAGTGATAGAAAGAGGAAGGCTGAAGTTTTGTAATCACCAAGAGTATGCACAAGGGTGTCTGGCGGAATGTCATGTTTTTCATTTATATTTGTTTTTTCTTACATTCACATTACATGTTATAATTCTCACCACCACTGCCACGTCTTGTCTATTCTTGAGTCCCTTTTAGTGAAAGCGCCCTTGCATGTGCTTCATCATGAACGCCAAAACTTGATACCACCCATTGGGTGCATTTACAATGGGTGCATGTGTGGTTGTGGGAATGTTTTGTGCAACCTGGTGGGTGGGCTGGTGTTGGTGGCGGTCCTTGCAGGTGGTCTGAGAACTTGACTATCTTCACTTTGCAGATCTACTTATGAGAATCTATCAGATATGAGTGACTCCCCGGCATCACGAGCAGCCAGGTGAGCCGCTGCTCTGCCGATGGGTTGCCCATCCTCCTCCTCCTCCTCAACGTTGATGGAAGATGCGGATGCTTCGTGAACGCATGGGACCTCAGCCACCGGTAACCCTCTTTGTTGAGCGATGTTATGTAGGACGCGACAGACGACTATTATTCTACACGCTTTTGCTGGTGCGCACTGTTGGGCTGCCCCAGATCGATTCAGGCACCTGAATCGCATCTTGAGCAGTCCTATGGTGTGTTCAATGACAGACCTGGTGGTAATGTGGCTGTTGTTGTACCGCTACTGTGCCTCGCTGGTGGGGTTTCTCAGGGGTGTCAAGAGCTACGTCTGCAAGGGGTATCCCTTGTCTCCAAGGAGTCAGCCCTTAACTATTTTGTGCGTGGAAGAGGGCTGGGATGCTGGATTCGCGTAGAGTGAAAGAATCATGGCAGCTGCCAGGGAATTTGGCACACACCTGCAGAAACCTCTTCCAGTGGTTTCAAATCAGCTGCGCATTGATGGAGTGATATCCCTTTTGGTTGATGAACAGTCAAGGCTCATGTGCAGATCTTCGGAATTGTATGTGAGTGCAATCAATTGCACCCTGTACCCGTGGGAAGCCAGTCAGAGAGTGGAAACCCACTGCCCTCTCAGTCTGGCTGATGTCGTCGATGGGGGAAGCTGAGGTAGTCGGATGCCCTGGCAAACAAGCCATCTGTGACCTGTTGTATACACTTACGTGCAGACAACTGAGAAACCCTGGTGATATCACCGGTGGTACCCTGGAAGGATCTGGAGACGAAGAAATTGAGGGCAGTGGTGACTTTAACTGTGACGGGCAATGCATGGCCACCAGGCCCAGTTGGGAGAAGCTCTGCATGAAGGAGCCTGCAGATGTCTGCGACCACCTGGTGGCTCAATCTAAGCCTTCATAGGCACTGCTCCTCAGAGAGGTCCAGGAAGCTCAGCCTCTCCCTGTACACCCTCTCACGTGGGTAGTACCTCCTGCGACCTCGGTCCCTCTCTACTCTTCTGCAGATCTTTGTGGTGCACCTATGTCTTGTGCAGCTCCAACTCCCAGAACTGCAAGCTGTGCCTGCTGCGGATGGTGATGTGCCTCCTTCTCAGAAGTACTGCTGAATAAATCCATTACTCTCCCCATCCTGATGGTGTCACTTTGTGGGGGTCCAAAATTTAGGTAAATACGTGTGAACGCAAGAATTCTGAGTCTGAACAAAGAAATCTCAGTCTAAACACAAAGAACTCCCAGCCAAAAGTTTGTATGAGAGAACTGATTGCCCTGCTGGAAAAATTTACCTTTTCTTCACATGTCAATTAATAGTTTAAAGGTCCAAATGCCTGCTGGCTGCAACTCTCCTCTGTTTCCATGGCGTCTTTTAGAGGCCATGGGAAACACATTGAGGCAGAGTTAAAATTGTTTCCCTGCCTCAATACACTAAAAGTTAAACCCCTTAACTAGTTTTCGTAATTGTCACTTTAAATATCAGCCGGCCGGCTTTAATTGCCGGTGGGACTTCTGGTTTCCTCAAATGTGCGTACACTCAGATGCGTCTGGGTCGAACGCGAAAGTCGGTGGCTAGGAGCTGGGACCCGTTCCCGCTCTGAAAATCATTGATTTTCATTGCCCCCCTGCCCCCAACCCTCCCGATCTTAGGGGCTAAAATCATGCCCTGGAGCTTTAATGGCCAAATGACTTTCAGGTTTTATGAATAAGTCAAACTTTGACAAATGCATCATGCTAGATTTAGTTACTGGAGCAGAGAAGACTAAGAGGATATTTAATAGAGGTTTTTAAAATTAAGAAGTGCTTTGATCGGATGAATTCAGAAAAGACTATTTCCTCTCGAGAGTCAGAGGGGAGTCATCAATTTAAAATAGTTACTATGAGAGTGAGAAGAGAGTTTAGGAGAACTGTCTTCATACAGTGGGTTGTTCGAGCATGGAGTACTTCACAACAGGGAATAATTTGGGCAAATTTTCTTCTTCCTGGGTGGAGTGAATACAGGAAAACTGGTGGGGAGGAGTGATTTTCCGTTTGTTAATTTAACTCAGTAGAATATCAGGTGGGCTCCCTTACAGAGGTGTTCTCCTTCTTTACCAGTGTTCACTGTGATCCAATAGTCCCAGGTACAGGAGTTGGAAAATATGCCCCATTGAAGCAGAGACCAATGCATGTTTTTAAGGGAAAAGTGGATAAATATTTGAAGCAGAGGAAGATACAGGTCTAGTGGGAATTGATTTGGATTGCTCTAACAAAGAGCCAGCACAGACACGATGAGCTGAATGGCCTCCTGTGATGTAAACTTCTATGGTTCTATCTGCTTATATAAATATTTTACTGTATTAAATTGAACTTTCATTTACAATAGAACATTACCAGAGCACTTTCTGATATACAAATTCCACCATTGCAAGTTGTTGAAAATGAATTCAATAAATCCGGTAATTGTGGGCTAGCACCAGAAAATAACCATGAAAGCTGCCAGATTGTCGTAAACACCCAACAGGTTCATTAATGTGTTTCAAGCAAGGACCTGCTCCCCTACCCAATTGGACAACATGTAATTCCAGTCCCATAATATGTGATTGACTGTTGATGCCCACAGGGCAACCAGTGATAGGCAATAAATGTTGTCTTGCCAGTGTTGCCCACATCCCAAGAAGAGATAAAAAAGCAATTACTTCAGGTATAAGGGGCAGTTTTACAACTTTTCACTGCTAGTGGGGAGCCAGGCCTGTCATTTGTGCAGATCTGAAATTCAAGTGTGCATTGCACATGATTTTCCAACATTAAAATGAATGATCACAGAACTGTGTGCACACCGTACATACAAATTTCTGATATGCAGTCCTGTCAGATGAGGCTCCCCACCAGCAGCATGAAGTCAGAAAATTACCACTATAATGTACATTGTTCTGGCTCCTGACTGATAGCGAGTCTGTATAAAAATAACCCTCTGTATAACCCACCTCTTGCTAGTAAGAGTCTCATAGAAGTAAACTGGTTTTCATTGGAAGAAAGAAAGCTGACTGAGAGGGAAAATGATCCAGACATTTAAAATCCTGAGAGGCACAGTTAATATAGATTCAAGCAGGCTATTTAACCTGGACTCTGATCCCAGAAGCAAAGGACATGAGTATGACATTAGCAAGTCTCAAACAAGGCTTCAAATTGAAAGGAACTCTTTTTCCCACAGAGTCATGAGTATGTGGAATGAACTCCCAGATAAAGCAGCTAAGGCTGTGAGATTAACAGCTTTAAGAAACAGCCAGTCAGGAATGGGATAGAGGCTCATATGGATTAGTACGGACAGAGGTAACTGGAGGCTACGTGGGACATAGTCTATGGACAGGACTTTCAACTTTGGCAGGGTTGCAAAATTAGCGGTATAAGATTGGCCGCCCGTTATACACTCTGCTCGATCTTCCTTTCCACTGAAGTCAGTATAACGGACAGCCGATCCAATACCCCAGTGTTACGCCCCCACCGTAGTTTTCTCACTAAAAATTAGCTATGGAGAGAAATATAACAACATGATGGATTCTGAGCTGCTGGTGTAATGGAAATGTCAACTCAAGGAAGGCAAGCAGAGAAGGATTGCTAATGTTGGATATAATATTGGACAGATGTTCTGGAGTCTTGCTTGATTTAACTTTGAGAGAAATGTTGCATAACCTTTGCTCAAGACATTAATGGATTGGATAAAACACACGTCCCATGTTACAGCGGACTTTATTGGCTGAATTGCTTTGTTTCATTTCATGTTACATTCCTGAGTTTAAATTTGTTTTTTCAGTGGGTCCAAAGAACAGGCTATTAGGACGAGAGTATTGGCTGCACAATTCAATTTAGTTAATGAATAGGGAACATATTTGCTTGATGAAATAGTAATATAAATTCAGTCACAACATTGCAATAAATCAATATTTTACAGAAATTTCAAGGACACAATCAATATTTTCATGGAAGTTGCTCCTCCTATTAGAGGAATTAATGGCTTGAGATCAAAGTCACAAACTAGTTCTAGCTTCTCAGTGTAGCTTAATGTCTAGGAAATTATATAAGATTTGTCAGGCAAAATAAAAATTTCAGTAAGAATTGATTGCTCAAAAGCTTGCTGACTACTAGCAGGTCCAAAGAAATCCTTTCCATCATCCATCCTGCTAATGTCCAACTCCGCAACATTGCCCGCGTCAGCCCCTCAACCGCTGAAACCCTTCTACATGCCTTTGTCGACTCCGGACTCTCACGCTCTCCTTATTGCCCTTCTATCCACCACCCTCCATAAACTTGAGCTTTTCCTAAATTCTGTTGCTGGGACTTTCCTGAGCTCTGTAGCTCAAAAGCACATCAGGTACATTTAGCCACTGATTTATTAGGGCAGCCACAGAAAACTTTGTACATGTCATACTGTGAGTCCCAAAAAGTGAATCGCAAAAAGTTGTCTGTCCTTTCACTCGTACATGGGTAAAAATGGAAGAGCAGTGATTATTCACAGGTACAGTATGACACAGAACAAAAAGTAAAGGGGGAAATTATGCTGTGGTATGAGTGATAATTTGCAGCCCACATAGAAGGTAATTCACTTGTGTAAAATAATAATTCCTTTCCTCCATACGCCAGCTCAAACTAATATTACACATTATTTGAATAAACCATTGCTGAATATGGCATTCTAAGACTCTGTCAGTGGTTCAGTGAGTAACTGAGTCAGACATAGTAAATAATTCCGAGGACCTAAGAAAGCTGTAATGGTTTATGGATAAGATGGTAGAATGGGCAAAAAGAATTGAGTGTCAGTAAATGTGAAGTGGTACATTTTGGTAAAAAAATGCTTTGAATGGGGGAAGACTGGATGAAGTGATACAGCTGAGGGATTTGGACGCTGAGGTTCACAAGGCATTTAAAGCAGCACCTCAAGTGGATAAGACCATAAAAAAGCTAATGGAATACTGGGTTTATGGCAAGAGGTATATAATATAAAAGTGGAGACATAATGGGGAATCTGTGTAAAAACTTAGTTGGACCACATTTGGAGCACTTTGTGTCATTTTGGGCTCCACACTGTAGGGAGGATTTTGAGCCAACAGAGAGGGGACAGTGCAGATTCACTAGGATGCTACCTGGTATGAGGAAATACAAATACGAAGAAGGACTTGAAAAATGAGGGCTGTTTTTGTTAGAACAGGGAAGATTGCACGGTGATGGAGAGGTTCAAAATTATAAAGGGATAGGACAGAGTAGATAGAAACAAAGGTGGTGAATTTACAGGAACAGGAGGTTCTCCTGTTTGACCACTATAACTTCTGAGTGGGAGAACCTTGGCAGAAATTCACCTCCAGACTGTTTCCAGTGGTTGAGAAGTCTAGAATGAGGAGGTATAGATATAAGATTAAATGTAAGACATTTTGGACAGAGGCAGGAGAAACCTTTTTTTATATAGAGGGTTGCAAGATTATGGAATGCACTACTGGAGTTAATGATTGAAGCAGAGGCTATAGCCTTATTTTAACCCAGAGTGGGAATGGAGCAGGTGGGTGGGGCGAGGCAAGCACCAAATCCCCCTGATCTCCCATACCAACATCTGAAACATCTGTGTGCTAATATCACACGGTGGGATTTCACCATGTTCTGTCCTATTTTTAACTTGAAATTTGCTTTTTTCCCTATCTGATCTATCCTTTCTAAAACCCTTTTCTAACTTTAAAACAAAATTTAAGATCATTCACTAATCTTTTATCTTCTTCTTACTGATTCCCACCATCAATTTTAGATGTGCGATGAACTTCAAAAAAGGGGCTTTGATTGGCTATAGTCTGGCTTATCCAAGAGTCTGTTTCACTTTTTTGTGCTAATGTATTTGGTTCTATTTTGATTTATTGCGAATGGAAAATTCCAATAAATATGTTGTATAAAATAAAGAAAGAAGTTTATAAGTTCTATGGTTTCCATGTCATTAATTCAAAGTGGATACTTCATTGCATACCAATGCTGCTTCAACTCTAGATCAAGATAAGTGTTCAAAAAATACAAATATTTCTGAATTATTTGATTCAGAACTCTTTGCAACTTTGTACCTCGGAAACATAACTACAAATGTATTTCACTGCATAGAAATATACAAATAATACCTTTGCGTCAGCTTATTATAAAACAGTTGTCCTATGTGTGGTGTCTGATACATGAGTGATGAGTACCCAGCTGGTTTGTAATATTTCAACCTCCTCCCCATCCACCCACACATAAACATATAAAATGGTTTCACATTGTGCATAGTTTTATAGAAAAAGATCCTGGCAAATCATATTATTAAATTTCAATGGTGAAGAGAGCCATAGAATTAAATTGATGGTTAGACTGGGAATATGGGCCGGGAATTTCCTCAGAGTTTTATTGAGCGGGGTATTTGTGGCAGGCACCCCACACAGCAGGCAGTTAAAATAGCTTCAGGGTCCTATCTAAGTGATACGACCCCAATTTGCAAATATTTATGAAACATCCGCCTGAGTCAGGCAGCTGCCTCGGCCACCTATGAAAATAACCGTGGGACAGGAAAGAAGCAGGCAAGTGTATCAAATTTAACTCCCACTCCAGCCGGATTCTGTCGGGCAAAGGTAGTTAAAATTCCACCTTTAGATAGGACTCCAAATTCCCTCCACTTCCAAACTGGCCATGACTTACCAGATTGCCAGCCTCTGGGTCACCTGATTCTCATAGGCCCAATGCCGGTCAGCTGCCTCTGGCAAAATGTTAATGAGACCAGTAAAATGGACTGGGCCTCCCACTGCAGCTTCCAAGAAGGCGGCTGGCATATCCTGCCAGTTTCTGGCTTGGGAATTAAAATTCCGCATACAACACAGAAAATCATTTAACTCATTTTATCTGTGCTGGCTTTTTGCTAAAACAATCCTAAATTAATCCCATAGCCCTGAGTCTTCCTCTGCTTCAAACATTTATCTACTCATCCCTTAAAAAAATGCAGTGGTCTCAGCTCCCTGTCACAAAGTATTCCATGCTCCAACAGTTCTGTGCATAAAGAAATTTGTCCTAACCTCACTCACTCTGTTATTTACATAAGAATATAAGAACATAAGAAATAGGGGCAGGAGTAGCCCATACGGCCCCTCTAGCCTGCTCCACCATCAAGAAGATCATGGCTGATCTTCGACCTCAACTCCACTTTCCCGCCGTATCTCCATAACCAATGTTCCCTCTAATTTTTTTCGTCCATGTGCGGGATGAATTTGGGTTTGTGCACCAATATAAAGGGTGTGTGCGCCACCGTAAAATATCACTACTCTGAATAGAACTTCTTTTTAGAAAACATTATTCGGGGTATATAACAAACAGAACAAACGTACAAAATAATGGATAATTGCAACAAGGCAAGCTGTCAAGGATTTTTAATTAAACAAAACTGGTTGTAGAAATTTTAGAAGTAAACACTGCCACCAGAGGAAGTGGGACATCTTAATTGAGACCCAGAGTCTGTAGACGACAGGCCAGATGATGAGGAGGGTGACTGTCTCTGGTTCGGATGTTTCTATTGTGTAAATAAAGGCTGTGTCTCTGTTAGAGTCATGTGGAGCAGCTATATGGTTTGATGGTTCAGCTCAGTCTAAATGGGGCAGAACTGGCAAATAAAACATTTGAAAAATAATGAGGCAATGAGGTGCAAGTACACTGGGGTTTTACCAAGCCAGGGGTTGTTCAAGCACAAGGTGAAATTGTCCACTAAAACGGCTATTGGCGTGTTAACTATTCTGATACACATGTGCCTTGGAGTTCATTATTTTCATGAGATCAGTAATTTCTCTGTGCCTGATATACAGTATGTGTCTTGGATCTAGCATGAATGCGTCACACTTGAGATGTCACACTTCAGACATCACATTTGCTATGTCAAAAGTATAAGAGAAAAGCCAGTCATTTCCTTCATTTCCAAACATATAAAATTCTAACAGGACTAGACAGACTAGATGCAGGGAGGATGTTCCCGACGGCTGGGGAGTCTAGAACCAGGGGTCACAGTCTCAGGATACGGGGTATGCCATTTAGAACCGAGATGAGGAGAAATTTCTTCACTCAGAAGGTGGTGAACCTGTGAAATTCTCTACCACAGAAGGCAGTGGAGGTCAAGTCATTAGATGTATTCAAGAAGGAGATAGATATATTTCTTAATGTTAAAGGGATCAAGGGATATGGGGAAAAAGCAGGAACAGGGTACTGAGTTAGACGATCAGCCATGATCATTTTGAACGGCGGAGCAGGCCCGAAGGGCCGAATTGCCTACTCTTGCTCCTATTTTCTATGTTTCTAAGTTTTCTGACCATCATTACCTTATCTCTTCTCAAGGGCAGGAGCCTGGGATTTTCTGCTAATGTACTGAAACTTCCCTCAATAATTAGCCTCCAATTGACCTCAGAATCTGCCTATTGAGACCACAGTACAGAAGTTACTGATGCTTTTCAACACATTCAAATGTCATTGTTTCAGCAGTGATTATGTCCCCTAACTGTGATGGAAGCAAACAACCACTGCTACCACCATTGCTAAAACCTAAACCTTTACAACTAAGCATCCAGACGCACACTGTTCTCCTGCTTGTGGAATCTGCCAATCTGCCACTTATTGCCCTTTCTCCCTTTATTCTTCTTCAGTTAGTGACTTACAACGAGGCCCAGCTCTGAGAGTGTTAGCTGTCCTCTGGTACCTCATCCAAATGACCATTCTTCACACATGAGCCGGGGCAGTGAAGGCTGTGTACTTTTGTTAATGCTGCAGGCAGAGGTGGCCCTGCCACCTGAGATACAACTGGAAACATTCGCCTTGTTGGTGCTTCCAACTTCACCAGTGCCACCGATACATGGCACAAATGGGGTATAGCGATGGCTGAGTTATTAATTTGCATTCCTGCCGTGGAATCAAACCATGCATACTAGGTCCGAGGTCCAATCCCTGGTCTGGCCTACGCAGTGCTGTGTTTGCCGATGACTATTTGATCATGGGGCAAACGCAGATGAAATTCAGAAATGAACATATCTGAATGCACATACACGTTCCAAGAGGGATCACTGGATTTAAGTCTGGAGCAAATACGGAACCTTTCTCCCCTCCCTAGTCCAGTAACATGGAAGGTAAATGTAGTGTCCCCACTATTGGATAACTCAGCCAGAGAGGGAATTGAACCTGAAAGGATCTTGATCTACAGGACCTCGATGTTTACACACCCGACAACCGGGACACCCACCCCTGACCCCCAAACACCCACCTCAAACTGATTCTCCACGGTCACGGGAGCATACAGAGCCAGAGCCGGATCTGAGCACGAGCAGCAGATCCAGGAGCAGCCGCAGACACAAAGCACAAGGATGACCAGGGCATGCACCAATTCCAAACTCCAGTGCATCCGCTCCACCGGATATGAAGATCCACCAGACGCACAAGATCATTTATTTATAGTCACCTGGACGTGACTGATGATCTCACCTCGTGGCCCAGGTTGGGTGCGCGGATGGAATAAGTGCGCAGCAAGCAACAGACTGCTGCGCGACCACGCATGCGCACAGCTTAGAGAGAAGAGTGCCCATAACCCTTGATTCCCTTCCAGTCCAAAAATCTATCGATCTCAGTCTTGAATATACTCAACAACTGAGCATCCACAGTCCTCTGGGGTAGAGAATTCCAAAGATTCACAACCCTCTAAGTGAAGAAATTTTTCCTCATCTCGGTCCTAAATGGCCGACCCCTTATCTTGAGACTATGACCCCTAGGTCTAAACTCTCCAGCCAGGGGAAACAGCGTTTCAGAATTTAACCTGTCAAGCCCTCTAAGAATTTTATACATTTCAAAGAGATCACCTCTCATCCTTCTAAACTCCAGAGAATATAGGCCCATTCTACTCAATCTCTCCTCATAGGACAACACTCTTATCCCAGGAATCAATCTAGTGAACCTTCGTTGCACCACCTCTAAGGCAAGTATATCCTTCCTTAGGTAAGGAGAACAAAACTGAACACAGTACTCCAGGTGTGGTCTCACCAGAGCCCTATATAATTGCAGCAAGACCTCCTTACTCTTATACTCCAACCCTCTTTCAATAAAGGCTAACATACCGTTTGCCTTCCTAATTGCTTGCTGTACCTGCATGTTAACTTTCTGTGATTCGTGTACAAGGACACACAAATTCCTCTGAATACCAACATTTCTTAGTCTTTCACCTTTTAAAAAATATTCTGCTTTTCTATTCTTCCTACCAAAGTGAATAATTTCACATTTTTCCACATTATACTCCATCTGCCATCTTTTCACCCACTCACTTAACCTGTCTATATCCCTTTGCAGCCTCTTTGTGTCCTCCTCACAGCTTACTTTCCCACTTAGCTTTGTATCGTCAGCAAACTTGGATACATTACACTCGATCCCCTCATCTAAGTCATTGATATATATTGTAAACAACTGAGGCCCAAGCACTGATCCTTATGGCATCCCACTAGTTACAACCTGCCAACCCGAAAATGACCTGTTTATTCCTACTCTCTGTTTTCTATCCATTAACCAATCCTCAATCCATGCTAATATATTACCCCCATCACATAAGCTCTAATCTTGTGTAACAGCCTCTTGTGTGGCATCTTATCAAAAGCCTTTTGAAAATTGATTTTAAATTTACCATTTTATATTGATGACTCATCACTGACTCCCCAACCACCGGAAATAGTCTTTCCTTATTCACCTTATCAAAACCTTTCATAATTTTAAGAAACCTCTATTAAATCTCTTCTTAGCCTTCACTGCTCCAGTGGAAACAGTCCGGTCTCTAAAGTCTCTTCTCATAACTTTAGGGGTAAATTTTCATGCAACTGCTTCCATTGGTCATCAAGAATGACAAAGGCAAGAGTGAGCCCCCCGCTCGCCCGATAAAAGTGGTCTGGGACCTGACCAATATTAATGGCTGGACCTCATTGATATTCTGTCAGCGAACTGCCCACATATTTAGAACAGGTCATTGATTAGAGGTAGCTGGAAATCTGGCAGCTCCACCATGGAGCTCAGCCAGTCCGGGAGAGCGGGGGGGGGGGGGGTTGGAAGTGATTCCGGGGGAGGCATTTGGAGAGTCGGGCATCGGGGGAGATGAAATTTCATGGGGCCAGAAGGAGCATTACAAACCTTTTTTCTCCCATTTTTCTGAGTGGCCTGCAGCGGTCCCTTTAAGGAACACTGGTTGGGCTGCTCAACACTAACTGCCAATGGGTGGAGCATGCGTGGTGCCCATTCTGCCCCATGGTACTTCAAAATTTCATGGGAGTGCTATTGACGCCGTTGGACTCCGATTTGCACGGGCTAATAAGGCTACCGCCTGTCTCTGGCAGCCTACTTAATATGTGCAAATTGATGAACAGAGGATCCTGATGCAATTTTGGGCTTCCACTGGGCAGAGCGAATGTTGCGACAGTCACGCCGAGTACAACTGTGCGAAGAGCAGCCTAACCAGTGGTTCTTAAAGGGACATCTGGAGGCACTGCAGGTAAGGCTCTGCAATTATGTTTTTGTTGATCTGTCCACTATCACTTGCCCACCCCACCAACATGACCCTGCTGGTTCTGCACCGTGGAGAAGCCACAAGCTTCTGGATTCCCCCTCACCTTCAATCCATGAGTGAGCTGCCTGCCCGCACTGGAAACATACAGACAGCTCGACTATCAAATTAACTGAGGCCTGGCCATGACAATAGTTCAGGCCTCTTGCCGATGACATTAGGTGGGCGTCCCAATCATTATGCCACCAACCGCCTAATGTCCGCCTACAATGAAAACCAGCCCCAAGAGGTCAGTGCTCAGAATGGGGCATCTATATGTACAAACAATTTCAAACAAAAACAACTGTCTAATACTGTTCTTATCACAGTACAATTTTTCTATGCTGGCCCCCAAGCAAACCTCACTGGGTAACATCACAGATAGTTAACCTTCTTGCTGCACTTCGACATAAAGGATTGCTTGGGCATGGCGCACAGAGGAAAATCAGATGGGGAGCTTTGCATACCTGTAATGGAGCCTGCCCAATCTGCAGTCCATTTAAGTTAAAAAAAATCAAGTGGACTCCATTATGAGCCTTCCCGCCCAAATTTCCTCCAAATTTGCTCAGGCAAACCTTTATGGCCAAGCACGATAAGAGGAAAATATGCCTTCACATGTACTGAACCGATAATTGTCACGGAGGTGAATTAGTTGTTTATGCTCGCAATAAACTCAATCTCGGTCTTTATGTTTTACAACATAAAAGCTTTGAATGAATTCTATTGATTTTATTTTTATCGACTCCCATTTATAGTGTTTGTATTTATAACACTTGCCTGTTGCTAACGTGGATTAACTTCATAAATTTGAACAAAATCTTTGATGTCAAACTATACACGCATACAGTTTTATAAGGACATGGGAACCAATTTTGATATGACTCTCTTTATTGGGAGGGAACCCACCAACCGCCTGATGAAACAATTCGGAGACCTGAACCATTTTGACGGTTGGGCCTTAATAAATAATTGCGGTAAGCTGCCCATGCATTCATAGCAGCTCGCAAATTGAGGGTTGGTGGGAAATCAACAAGTAAATTTGTTATTGAGGCAACAAAAATTTCCATCACCTTCACAGAACTGAAGAAATGATAGGAACATAGGAACAGGAGTAGGCCATTCAGCCCCTCGTGCCTGCTCTGCCATTTGATAAGATCAAGGCTGATCTGTGATCTAACTCCATATACCTGCCTTTGGTCCATATCCCTTAATACCTTTGGTATTGTATAGGTATATATAGCACAGAAGGAGGCCACAGGGCTGGTGTCAGCTCTTTAACTGGAGCTATCTACTCTAATCCTATTTCCCTGCCCTTTCCTCATATCCCTTTAACTAATTTTGGACTATGTAATGAATATTGAACTGGCTTAGCTCTGTGGACACAATTAAGACAGCAAATTTCATCCATTTTTAACAAAAAATAAATGATTAAAAAAATGTTTGTTAAGGTATTAACAAATTAAAGTTGCTGTAACAAGGATCCTGAAGGAAGTTCTTAAGTGTTTATTTTTTCTTGTTTATTTACTCAACCTAGAAGAATTCTAAAGATATATCAGATCCCTTTAGTCATCATTTGGCAAAACAGTGAATGATAACCTCTCAATCCAAATAACTCCACATTCTCAAGGTATTGTATAGGTATATATAATACATTAGCATTGGGCCAGATCATGCTTGAAAAATAACGGCTCATTAACGACGCACGCTGTTATTCATTTGCAAATCAGCCACCAAATTCAAGGGATTCAGAGATACAGCATGAGTTGCAAATCTCCAGAGCTTACTGGTCAATTTATGTCGCTCCACCGTTTGCTTCGCACAAACGGCATCTCCCCCTTAGCCTCCCCAAATCTGCTGGATTTACACATTAATTGCCCATTAAACTCACCACAGAAAGCTAAGTCTAGTAATTAATAGCGAAAAACATTTTTAGTACTAAAAGAGGTAACCATGGAAATAGTGGATGCATTGGTTGCATCTTCCAAAATTCTATAGATTATAGAACAGTTCCTGCAGATTGGAGGGTGGCAAATGTAACCCCACCTCCAGAGGAGGGAGAGAGAAAACAGGGAACTACAGACCAGTTAGTCTAACATCAGTAGTAGGGAAAATGCTAGAGTCTATTATAAAGGATGTGATAACAGGACACTTAGAAAATATCAACGGGATTAGGCAAAGTCAACACGGATTTATGAAAGGGAAATTGTGTTTGACAAACCTACTGGAGTTTTTTGAGAATGTAATTGGTAGAATAGATAAGGGAGAACTAGTGGATGTAGTTTATTTGGATTTTCAGAAGGCCTTTGATAAAGTCCCACATAAGAGGTTAGTGTGCAAAATTAAAGCACATGAGATTGGGGGTAATATACTGGCATTGATTGAAAACTGCTTAACAGACAGGAAACAGAGAGTAGGAATAAATGGGTCTTTCTCGGGGTGGGAGGTGGTGACTAGTGGAGTACCGCAGGGATCAGTGCTTGGGCACCAGCTATTCACAATATATATCAATGATTTGGATGAGGGAACCAAATGTAATATTTCCAAGTTTGCTGATGACACAAAACTAGGTGGGATCGTGAGTTGTGAGGAGGATGCAAGGAGGCTTCAAGGCGATTTAGACAAGTTGAGTGAGTGGGCAAATACATGGCAGATGCAGTATAATGTGAATAAATGTGAAGTTATCCATTTCGGAAGGAAAAACAGAAAGGCAGAGTATTATTTAAATGGTAATAGATTGGGAAATGTTGATGTACAAAGGGACCTGGGTGTCCTTGTACACCAGTCACTGAAAGCAAACATGCAGGTGCAGCCTTCAGGTGGTAAATTGTTCTTAGAGATTTTTAAAATGTCCAATTATAAATTTTTACAGTTTTTTCTTACTTTTCCTTTCTGTCTCTTTTGTCTTTCTCTTAATCCAATCTTTCTTTCCCTCACTTTATTTCTCTTTCTGTACCTGATTTGACTCAATTCACTCTTTATCTCAGTCGTTCCTCTGTTTCTTTCTCAATCCTTAAATTTCATTGTTTAAGGAGATACATTTTGTGAAACCCACAAACAAGACTATAAAATATCATAAACAACATTCCTGAAAGGCCCACTGTCTCATGGTGATGCACATATAACAAAACAATCTGATTTTTCTATTTCCTGATATTTACAACCTAAATTGGATTTGACATGATGGCTCTATCTGTCCACAATATACAGTCCGCCAGGCTGTAAGTTTGAATTTCTGGTCCTTCACCATTACTGAAAAAAACACTGACTTTTATTTATTTTAAATATTTGGTTACTTTTAATGATTGTCAAGGTGAGGAATGTCAATGTAAAGCTTTTTCTACTCAACAATGTGCTTCAACCAGCGAAGGGCACCTCCTACTATTGAAGCAATATGACATGCCAACTTGCAACACCAGTCATCCCAGCGGACTTGCTGAAACTTATAACTGAGTGACATTTAGTAGCAAATAATGGGCTGCTTTGCACAAAGCAGCAGCATCCCATTTACAGCCATCAAAAACCAAAGGGTGCGATTTTAACTCTACCCGCCCGGCGGAAACCAAGCTGGTAGGCAGTTAAAATCTCCGAGGTTACTTACGCATCCTGGAGCCGCTAGAAGTTGACGGTTCCTGATTTTAACCTGGTCAACTGAGCAGGCACAAGGCCACCTGCCCAAAGCTGGCGGGGTCCTTTTCCACATATGAATGTCGGGTCCAGACTGCAATTTTAACTCGGCTGCCTAAGCGGGAAGCCAGTGTGTTTCCCGCCTGACCAACCCAGCGGAGAACAGAATCATGGCCAGAAGAGGCCCAAAAAGGTCTTTTTTTTTTACTTTCCTTGTGGGGTCAGGAGGAGCAGGAGTGGCTGGTTTCTGTGCGCGGCTTCCTGGCGCGTGAATTTCTGTCAGTTTTTGCTGATTTCCCGGCCAGAACAGGTGTGGTCAGCCAGCACGATTTAAATGAGGCCCAGGAATTAAAATACTCCGTGGCTCATTTCTGGAGCAGTGGGTGAGAAGGTTTTAACTCACACTGCTACTGCCCCACTGAAAATTGGCCCAGAGAAAGACTTGAATCCCACTGGTCTGTATTATATTCAGATCCAGGTATCTGAAGTAACAGGCTTGCTTGGTAATTCAGTTTATCACTCAATTGCTTGAAACCATTGCCCTTTTACTTTAAGAATGAAGAACTCGTGATATATTTTGCTCTTTGTGCAAAGTTAAAAACTAACTGAAGTGTCATTATAAACCTTTCATAGTTCAGTAAAATTATTTCTCTTTAAATTTTACACATAGTTTTTTTTTATTTGTTCATGGGATGTGGGCATCGCTGGCGAGGCCAGCATTTATTGCCCATCAATAATTGCCCTTGAGAAGGTGGTGGTGAGCCGCCTTCTTGAACCACTGCAGTCCGTGTGGTGAAGGTTCTCCCACAGTGCTATAAGGTAGGGAGTTCCAAGATTTTGACCCAGCGACGTTGAAGGAACGGCGATATATTTCCAAGTCGGGATGGTGTGTGACTTGGAGGGGAATGTGCAGGTGGTGTTGTTCCCATGTGCCTGCTGCCCTTGTCCTTCTAGGTGGTAGAGATCGGGGGTTTGGGAGGTGATGTCAAAGAAGCTTTGGCGAACTGCTGCAGGGCATCCTGTGGATGGTACACACTGCAGCTACTGTGCGCCGGTGGTGAAGGGAGTGAATGTTTAGGGTGGTGGATGGGGTGCCAATCAAGCAGGCTGCTTTGTCCTAGATGGTGTCCAGCTTCTTGAGTGTTGTTGGAGCTGCACTCATCCAGGCAAGTGGAGAGTATTCCATCACACTCCTAACTTGTGCCTTGTAGATGGTGGAAAGGCTTTGGGGAGTCAGGAGGTGAGTCACTCGCCACAGAATACCCAGCCTCTGACCTGCTCTTGTAGCTACAGTATTTATGTGGCTGGTCCAGTTAAGTTTCTGGTCAATGGTGACTCCCAGGATGTTGATGGTGGGGGATTCGGCGATGGTAATGCCGTTGAATGTCAAGGGGAGGTGGTTAGACTCTCTCTTGTTGGAGATGGTCATTGCCTGGCACTTGTGTGGCGTGAATGTTACTTGCCACTTATCAGCCCAAGCCTGGATGTTGTCCAGGTCTTGCTGCATGTGGGCACAGACTGCTTCATTACCTGAGGGGTTGTGAATGGAACTGAACACTGTGCAATCATCAGCGAACATCCCCATTGTTTGATGCTGAGATGAACTGCAATTAGTGAATACTCAAGGGTAAAACAATTTTTTTTAAATGTAAAAAAGTGATATATATGACACAATTATAATATGGGGAAAAATTTTCACATTAACATTTAACATTAACTCAGCGGGGGTGTGGGGGGGTCAATACGCACATGAGAGGTAGCAGAAGAGCTGAGCAGCAGGAGCACCTTCTCAAGGCTGTGGGTGCAGTGCAGGAAGTGTTTTAAGGACCTAACCAGGTCAGGAAAAGTTAGTACAGTTACTGATTCACCTACATCCTGTGGTGTACATTACCCCCTCTCTCACTCTGTCCTGTCAAGCCATCACTTTTCCCACCCACTTAAGTCTCATTATCAACTTACCTTCACTTTCTGTGCATTTCCTCAGATCCCCATTTGTGAACCCACCACTCCCACTCAACCCAGTCCTGATGCAATGTGATGAATCTGTCTGATACTCACCCTCTGATGCATCTCTTTCATTGGTAGCCTACACCCAAAGCAATGCATCCATCAGGTGACCACATCACCCTCACTCACAATGTTCTTTCTTCCCTTGTAGAAGAGAGTGCAAAATGCGCGGGAGAGGAGTAGGACTGGGGGAGGGCCACCACAAATAGTGCCCCTGACAGAGGCGGAGGAGGAGGCCTTGGAGCTGAGCCGCACAGTCGAATGTCTGGCCGTCGGAGATGCCAGGTCTGGCACCTGCAAACGTCTGGTGACAGAACTTTAACATTCTTCACACACATCATGAATTGATATTATCAATGATTGACCTGTTGCACACCTCAGTATGCTCATTGCAAACTAACTTCTACGATGATTCTTAATATTGCTTTATGCTCTCTTCCAGGGCCTTCATGGATTGATGAGGTAGCAAGCGCCATGGAAGAAGGCGATTTCTCAGAGGAGCTCCATTCCTCTGAGGGCGCATCGTCACATCATATCCAGCCATGCACCAGCGCAGATACTCATATCTTGGTGGGTCCTGTTAGATAGTTAGTTGGGTAGTCACCAGGTGATGCATCAACTCACAAGTGAACATGACCAGACTAGTGGCAGGGGCATATGTGGAGAGCCCACGTCGGGGGGGCGCACTCCTCTCCAAGCTCTGCTCAGCTGGATGCAGATGCTGAACCCTGGGGGCCATCGTTGAGAAGGAGAATGAAAGAGGCACAGCTGCACCTTTGCAAGATACTAGAAGACATGCCACGCACACTCTCCATAAAAGGGGGCAGTAGCAACATGGATGCAGAATTGACTAAGTGACAGGAAACAGAGAGTAGTGGTGAACGGTTGTTTTTCGGACTGGAGGGAGGTGTACAGTGGTGTTCCCCAGGGGTCGGCGCTGGGACCACTGCTTTTCTTGATTTATATTAATGACTTGGGCTTGGGTGTACAGGGCACAATTTCAAAATATACAGACGACACAAAACTTGGAAGGGTAGTAAACAGTGAGGAGGATAGTGATAGACTTCAAGAGGATATAGACAGGCTGGTGGCATGGGCGGACACATGGCAGATGAAATTTAACGCAGCAAAATGTGAAGTGATACATTTCGGTAGGAAGAACGAGGAGAGGCAATATAAACTAGAGGGCACAACTCTAAAAGGGGTACAGGAACAGAGAGATCTGGGGGTATATGTGCACAAATCATTGAAGGTGGCAGGGCAGGTTGAGAAAGTGGTTAAAAAAGCATACGGGATCCTGGGCTTTATAAATTGAGGAATAGAGTACAAAAGTATGGAAGTCATGATGAATCTTTATAAAACACTGGTTTGACCACAACTGGAGTATTGTGTCCAGTTCTGGGCACCACACTTCAGGAAAGATGTGAAGGCCTTAGAGAGGGTGCAGAAGAGATTTACTAGAATGATTCCAGGGATAAGGGACTTAAGTTACGTGGATAGACTGGAGAAGCTGGGGTTGTTCTCCTTGGAACAGAGATGGTTGTGAGGAGATTTGATAGAGGTATTCAAAATCATGAAGGGTCTAGACAGAGTAGATAGAGAGAAACTGTTCCCATTGGCAAAAGAACCAAAGGTTCTTTGACATGAGGAAAAACTTTTTTCCAGAGTGACTGGTTAGGATCTGGAGTGCACTGCCTGAAGGGTTGGTGGAGACAGATTCAATCATGGCCTTCAAAAGGGAATTGGATAAGTACTTGAAAGGAAAAAATTTGCAGGGCTACGGGGAAAGGGCAGGGGAGTGGGACTAGCTGGATTGCTCTTGCATAGAGCCGGCGCGGACTCAATGGGCCAAATGGCCTTCTTCCGTGCTGTAATCTTTTTATGATTCTATGATTCCACAATAGCAGAGAGGATGGAGCATGGTGGAATGGTGGTGCAGCAAAGTGTGGGAATGTCTGCGATGGAAAGAATGGCAGCCTCCACTGAGCTTCAAGTGTAGCTCACAAATGAATCCATTCAGGCCATCCCAACGTCCGTGCGGACTCAGGATGCCAACTTTTCTCCCATCTTAAACAGGCAGACAGATACTTTAGCCATGGCCTTACAATGCTTCAGAGATGTGCTCCAAGCTGTTGTCCATCAGAGTGGTAGGAGTGATGTGACTGTGGCCCTGGAGAGGGATGATGGCAAAAGGGTATGGAAGTGGGGACACCACTCAAAGCGTTCCCATGTCTCACTCGTTGCCTCCCCCTCAACCAGTACCCACAAAGCTGCCTCCTCTCCCGATGGCCAAGTCTGCCCCTGCACAGGTGCAGGTGGAGCAGTCTTTGTTGGGGCCCTCACAGGCTCTAAAACCCAGAGGGCGTAGGCCGAGAGCATCTCAGCAGTCAGTGCAGGGACCTGAGCAACCTACCACTACCTCTGCTCAAGTCACAGGGGATGCACCACAGAAGCAGTAGGAAGAGGAAGGCGAAGGTTTTGTAATCATCTGACTAAATGTCTGACTAAATGTCATGCTTTTCATTTATATTTGTTTTTGCTTACATTCACGTTAAATGTTATAATTGTCACCACCTTGGTGGTGGGCAAGTTATTGGAATCAATTCTGAGGGACAGGATAAACCATCACTTCGAAAGGCTCAGAGTAATCAAAGACAGTCAGCATGGATTTGTTAACGGAAGGTCGTGTCTGACTCACTTGATTGAATTTTTTGAGGAGATAACTAGGACAGTCGATGAGGGTAGTGCATTTGATGCAGTCTACATTTATTTTAGCAAGGCTTTTGACAAGGTCCCATGTGGCAGACTGGTCAAAAAAGTACAAGCCCAAGGGATCCAAGGGAGAGTGGCAAGTTGGATCCAAAATTGGCTCACTGGCAGGAAGCAAAGGGTAATGGTTGACTGGTGTTTATGCGACTGGTAGGCTGTTTCCAGTGGGGTTCCGCAGGGCTCAGTACTAGGTCCTTGCTTTTTGTGATATATATTAATGATTTTCACTTAAATGTAGGGGGAATGATTAAGAAGTATGCAGATGATACAAAAATTGGCTGAGTGGTTGATAGTGAGGAGGAAAGCTGTAGACTGCAGGAAGATATCAATGGACTGGTCAGGTGGGCAGAAAAGTGTCAAATGGAATTCAATCCGGAGAAGTGTGAGGTAATGCATTTGGGGAGGGCAAACAAGGCAAGGGAATACACAATAAATGGGAGGATACTGAAAGGTGTAGAGGAAGTGAGGGACCTTGGAGCGCACGTCCACAGATCCCTAAAGGTAGCAGGACAGGTAGATAAGGTGGTTAAGAAGGCATGTGGAATACTTTCTTTTATTAGCCGAGGCATAGAATATCAGAGCAGGAAGGTTATGCTGGAACTGTATAAAACATTAGTTAAGCCACAGTTTGAGTACTGCGTACAGTTCTGGTCACCACATTACAGAAAGGATGTAATTGCACTAGAAATGGTACAGAGGAGATTTACAAGGATGTTGCCAGGACTGGAGAATTTTATCTATGAGGAAAGCTTGGATAGGCTGGGGTTGTTCTCTTTGGAACAGAGGGAGCTGAGGGGAGATTTAATTGAGGTGTACAAAATTATAAAGGGTCGAGATAGAGTGGATAGGAAGGACCTATTTCCCTTAGCAGAGAGGTCAATACTAGGGGGCATAGATTTAAAGTGATTGGTAGAAGGATTAGAGGGGAGCTGAGGAAAATGTTTTCACCCAGAAGGTGGTGGGGGTCTGGAACTCACTGCCTGAAAGGGTGGTAGAGGCAGAAACCCTCACCACATTTAAAAAGTACCTAGATGTGCAGCTGAAGTGCAGTAACCTACAAGGCTACAGACCAAGTGCTGGAAAGTAGGATTAGGCTGGGTGGCTCATTTTTGGCCGGCATGGACATGATGGACTGAATGGTCTCCTTCTGTGCCGTAAATTTTCTATGATTCTACCACCACTACCACATCTTATCCATTCTTGAGTCCCTTTTGTGAAAGCGCCCTTTCATTTGCTTCATCATCAATGCCACGACTTCATGCCACCCATTGGGCACATTTACAATGGGTGTATGTGTGGTTGGAGGACTGTTTTGTGCAAGCGGAGGAGGGTGGCTGGTGGTGGTGGTGGTGGTTGTTCCAGGCAGTCCGAGTAGTTCACCATCTTCAATTTGCAGATCTCCTTATGAGAATCTATCAGATAAAAGTGACTCCCTGGTGTCACGAGCAGCCATGTATGCCGCTGCTCTGCCAATGGGTTGCCCATCTTTGTCCCCCTCCTCCTCCTCCTCTTTGTCTTCTTCAATGTTGCCTTCAGATGAGGATGCTTCATGAACGCATTCGAGCTCCTCCACCTGTAACCCTCTCTTTTGAGTGATGTTGTACGGGATGCAACACATGACTATTATTCTGCACTATGGGTGAGTACTGAAGGGCTCCCCCACATTGATCCAGGCACCTGAAGCGCATCTTCAGCACTCCAATGGCTTGTTCAGTGACAGACCTGGTGATGATGTGGACAGCCATTGTACTGCTGCTGTGCCTCGTTGGTGGGGCTTCTCACAGGCGTCATGAGCCACGTCTGCAGTGGGTATCCCTTGACTCCAAGGAGACAGCCCTTAAGTTCGTCTTGTGTGTGGAAGAGGGCCAGGATGTTAGATTCATGCAAAATGAAGGAATCATAGCAGCTACTAGGGAATTTGGCACACACCTGCAGAAACCTTTTCCAGTGGTCGCAAACCAGCTGCGCATTGATGGAGTGATATCCCTTTCTGTTGATGAACAGTCCTGGCTCATGTGGACGTGCTTGGATTGCTATGTATGTGCAATCAATTGCGCCCTGTACCCATGGGAAACCAGCCAGAGAGTTGAAACCCACTGCCCTCTCAGTCTGGCTGATGTCATCACAGGGGAAGTTGACGTAGTTGGATGCCCTGGTAAACCAGCCACCTGTGACCTGTCGTATACACTTATGTGCAGATGACTGAAAGATCCTGGCGATGTCACTGGTGGCACCCTGGAAGGATCCAGAGGCAAAGAAATTGAGGGCAGTGGTAACGTTAACTGCGATAGGCATTGCATGGCCACCAGGCCCAGCTGGGAGCAGCTCTGCATGAAGGAGCCTGCAGATGTCTGCAACCAGTTCGCAACACAATCTGAGCCTGCGTAGACACTGCTCCTTAGAGAGGTCCAGGAAGCTGTGCCTCTGCCTGTAGACCCACTCACATGGGTAGTGTCTCCTGCAATGTTGGCCCCTCCGTTGGTCCCCTCTCTGTTTTTCTGCAGGTTCTTGTGGCGCACCTCTGTCTCGTGTACCTACACCTCACAGAACTGCACACTGTGCCTGCCGCGGATGATGATGTATTGTTGATTAAATCCATTGCGCCCTCCCCCCCATCCAGATGTTATCAGTTTGAGGGGGTCCAAAATGTAGGTAAATATGTCTGAACACAAGAATTCTCAGTGAGAACAAAGAACTCTCAGTCTAAACACAAAGAACTCCCAGCCAAAGGTTTGTCTGAGAGAACTGAGTGCCCTGCAGCAAAAACTCACCTTTTATTCACGTGTCAATCACTGGTTTAAAGGTCCAAATGAGGGTCGGCTGCAACTTGCCTCCGTTTCCATGGCCTGTTTCAGAGGTCATGGGAGACACGTTCAAGAGCAGTTAAAATGGCTTGTGTAGGTCAATAAACAAAAAGTTAACAGGTTTAAGCACTTTAAGTACCTCAATTGGCCCTTTAAATATCGTCCCGCCGGCTTTAAGTGCCAGCAGGACTTCCGGGTTTCAGAAGCATGTGTGCGGTCAAACCTGGAAGGAGCCAGGATGTGGACCCGTTCTGAAAATGGAGAATTTTTACTCCCCACCCGCTCCCAACCTACCCGTTCTTGCGGATTAAAATTTACCCTATGGTTTTCATAGTAACTGTTTTAGTAAACGAACAATTTTAAAGTCTCCTAAATATAGAGTTCTTCTTGAGTTTTCTTCTGCATTTTGTTTTGAGCGAATGAACATAAATACATTTTAAAGCCAACTTGACATCACATATATTTCTCAAATGATGTTTCTCTTAATTAATCTCATTTGGCCTGCAAAGACAAGATGAAAGGTCTTTATTCATAGGAACATTGTATGAACACATGTAAAACTTTCCAAGGAGTCAACTTTCTTCATAATATTAATATTTCAGAATAAGGGTCAGATTTTCCTCTTCACTTTGTGCAAGAACCTCATGTATCGCAGCATCCTTTCACATTCTTGGAAGCATTCAAAATTCATGCTGATTAAAAAAAACAAGCAAATGATAAAAATGTTCCCAAAGGTTTAACATACGTGTCTTTCTGGCTGAATCTTCCACGAAAAGAGATGAGATATCTTCATCCACTCCTGCATCATTCTTGGCAATGCAAGTATAAGCTCCAGTATCTTCATAGCGAACATTACTAATATGCACTCCACTTCCATTTGCTAAAAATACAAATAATTTTGTTAAATCCCCTTTTTTTTCACCATTTCCATCATAGAAAATGGGCAAGCAGATTAAGAAAAGAACACTTGTATTTATTAATGCTGCACTTTATCACATCGCAGAAATATTCCAAAACACTTGACATAGAATGAAATATTTTCAGGTGCAGCGACTGTTATTATGTAGATAATTGCAGCAGCTGTTGTGTACACTCCATGATCCCACAGCCCCACAAGATAAACGATCAATTAATCTGTTTATTTTTTCTGATAGTATCAGTTGAGGGAGGATTGTTGTCTAGGATACTAGAAGGATTCCCTGCTCTTCTCTCATTCATGCTTTGAGACTTTTCAGACCCTCTGAACAGAAAGACAGGGCCTTGGTTTAATGTCTCATTTATTAATGTCTTATAGCACTTCACACCACAGCACATTGGCATGATTGCTTAGATTGTGTGCTCAAGTCCTTGAGTGGGGCTTGAACCTACAAACCTCTGATTCAGTGATAAGTTACCATATGAACCAAACTCATATCCTGGGACATTAAATCAACAACTAACCCAAATGACCTGAAAATCACTCACTATCCTATTTCCCCCATTACATTCTTTAAAATGAATATTATAGTAATAGAAACATTTAAACTTTTTGAAGGGGCAGGGCAGGCAGAGAATAGTGGACAATATACCAGGATATTTTCCTCTGTGTGTAAAGTTAAAAGAAAATTATTTTACCAAAGTATCATAGATGAATGGAAATTTAGTATGAGAATTTTTCTTTAACTTTACACACAGAAGAAAATATGGCCCTGAGGATGTGTTGGCCTTTCAACCACTCCCACCGTAACTTCAGTCGGAGTCCAGTGGATGGCCCAGGATATAGGCCGTGACTTGGATGTGCACACACCTGGTCTTTGCTGGTAGTTTTGGGGGGCCTTATCTGGGCAGGGGGACACGGAAGCTGAACGTGAAACTGATCAGTGGCATGGCTGAAATCTGGAGTTCATCCTCTGGGATAATCAGCAGAGTGAACCCACTTTCTATTACTCCATGTTATAATGTTTGGTACAAGTTGATGCTATAAAATTAGTTTCTTTTGGATGCAACATTTTTTTAAAACAGTATCCTATGTTGTGTGGAGGAGAAATAACAAGTGTATTCATATGATGGGTTCTTGGGAGAAAAGGTCAGTTTTTTGGGGGATGAAATCTATCTATGTTTGTATGTCCCATCATTTTCATCGGGTAGTTCCATAAAATAGAAATGAAATGCAAAGCAGTGGAGAAGAACAGGGATAGAAAAAGAAAGTGGTGAGAATGAGAGGAAACCCAACCTGTAGAAAAGTAACAAAGTGAGAGACAGAGACAGAAACATATGGGGTATGGAAGAGAAAGGGGCCCTGGAATTGCTCGACCGTTACAGGGGACTCTTGTGTGTTCGGCAGGAGTCCAACAGAACAGACACAAACTTGGCCGGAACCCAGATATTTCGAGCCCTGGCTGTGAGGCTTAGTTTCCAGGGTGACCTTTTTGGGGTGGAGACCCTACAAGGCCATCGACATAAGTGGGATGGGGACTCTTCAAAATTTTGTAATTTTTAACAAACAAGCAACAAAAGGAGGCAGATGAAACTGTACTGTAATTCTCTGTTGGATCAATATACAAAAGCCAACAGTTAAGCGCAAGATTTTCTATTTTACATATTCTAAGTCAGCATCGTATGCTTTATATTATGTTTTTAAGATTCCAGTTACCTGTACTAGACTAAGCTATCTCTTCAACATTTACAAGAACAAAATATTTTGTACATCGATTGGCACAAAGACGTCTCTGTAGTATATTCATAGATACATGTAACATATTACCTTGCAGAGTAAGCTGTTTTGATAGTTTGGGCACAATATCAATGCCATTTTTCAACCATGTGATCAAGGGATTCGGAATGCCTTCAGCATGACACCTGAGACTGGCAGTCACCCCTGGTTCTCGAGCCTGACTCTCTGGATACACCCTAATAACTGGAGGAACTGCATGTGAAGTAGAAAAATAACACGTCAGTGTACTGCAGAAATTCTAAGGCAACATCAAGATAATTATTGCAACCTCCATTGAGGATGGAGGTATTATGGTGAAAATGTAATGCACAAGGGGGTAGAAATTAGTCTGGGCCCATTTTCATCGGAATAATTGGGGCGAGCTGCCAGTGCTGGTCATGCCTCCACCAGCAGTTCGCTTGACGAGAGACGTCAATTTCGGGCCAAAAGGCTTGCCAGCAACGGTAAGTCCCGGGGTGGGGAGGTGGTTGGAGTGAACTACGGCAGGGGGATGATTACGACTCTTGTGGAGTCGGAGAAGCACTCCTGCTTCTCTTGGCTCCACAGGAAGGTGTTTCATAAAATTAAAATTCTAAGTATTTACCTTTGGTTGGCAGCGCAGGGGCCGCTAAAGCCCCGCTCATCGGTGACTAATTTCTCAAAGGGGTCCCTTTGCAGGCATTAGGCTTCTAATTAACATACTCAAGGAGCCTAACGCCTGTTTTAGACGTCTACTCACGATTCCAAAAAAATGGGCACCATGTATTTTTTTTTATTCGTTCATGGGATGTGGGCGTCGCTGGTGAGGCCGGCATTTATTGCCCATCCCTAGTTGCCCTTGAGAAGGTGGTGGTGAGCCACCTTCTTGAACCGCTGCAGTATTTGGCAGTGGGACCAATGCTTGCTCAGATTGTTAAATTTGCTTTGCGCCTGTTCAGTGCCCGTTAACACATAACAATTTCTATCCCAAGATCTCTGAATCCGTGAGCCATACATATATATAGAAAGTAAACTGCTACCAGAATCCATGACTGAAAAGGAATTACGAACATATGAAAATGCCAGACAGGAAAAGACCAGTTGGTCCCTCTAGCCAGTCCCATACAGTCATGATGTCTTATGCATCACGGCCAAGACATTCCCTACATGCCCAGGTTCATGTAATCTTCTGGGAGAGATAAAAAAGAGGGAAAACCCAAGGCCACTTAGGGAGGGAAAAATAATCTGGAAGATTCCTCTCCAACCTCCCTCCCCCCCTTCCAAGGTGATCAAAACTAGTTCAAGAGATCACTATGTCCACGACATACATTACATGGTACCTACCTCTTGTATGACGTACAGGTTAATATGAAACAAGTTGAGATGGTCTACTCTGGGTCCAGATCGAGGTTTTGTTGTATTTGTCTTTTTGAAATTTTTTGATAAATAAAACCAATGAGAAGGTGGACAATTGCAATCAGTGATAAGTTCAGATTTACTCACGCTTTATGAAGCAAGAAATGATTACCACCGGCTGTAGTTTCGACAGGAGATCAGTGAGACCCTGGAGAAAAGGCATAAATGGCCATATTTCTGGGCGTTCTGCTGGAGAACCGCTGCAGAAATTGCAGAAGCAAGTTTGGCGAACTAGACAGAGTTTTGCGTTCGTTGCGTGGAGCCCACAAATTTGTGGGCTGCACCCTTGGCAAATTGCAAGGGTGCAGCCCACAAATTCCTGGCAGGCAAGGAGTGAGCTAGTAGAAATTTTACCCTATCTATTTATCTGAACAGGCCGAAGAATTTACTTGAGGACACTTCAAAGTGTCATGTTTTGTTACAGATGCAAAATAATCTTTAAAAAAAGAGAAATAAAATCAGCTGTTTCCTGTTGGCTCTTCTGACTTTGGGGAAAAGACAAGCCTGTTATAGACCTCAGAAGGTCTTTATTTACAGCAATTAGAGCTTATGGCTTTACAGGGATACACAGTAGCAACAAAATAATACATTGCGCAACATGTTCCTATATAATGCTCTTGCCGTTATAAAATAGCATATCCTACAAATGACAGCGTATTCACCAAATCACTGTGAGCAATGCATAGGAGTTTCACGAGTACCTAAGTACTTCTTTCCTATCTGCTCCATCACTCTCTCATCTCCTCTTCCTCCGCTCTCTTCTTTCTCTATTCCTAACCAGCCACCTCATCTCCTGTTGCTCTTACGTATTTTACCTTGTTGAACATAGTTTTGTTTTATTTCTACTTACTCTATTCTCACTGAATCACTATTTCACTTAAAACTCCAATGTTTTCAAAACAGTACTACAATTCTAAGGTGAATGTACTTTTGAGTATATAAGAACATAAGAACATAAGAAATAGGAGCAGGAGTAGGCCAATCGGCCCCTCGAGCCTGCTCCGCCATTCAATAAGATGATGGCTGACCTGATCCTAACCTCAAATCTAAATTCATGTCCAATTTCCTGCCCGCTCCCCGTAACCCCTAATTCCCTTTACTTCTAGGAAACTGTCTATTTCTGTTTTAAATTTATTTAATGATGTGGCTTCCACAGCTTCCTGGGGCAGCAAATTCCACAGACCTACTACCCTCTGAGTGAAGAAGTTTCTCCTCATCTCAGTTTTGAAAGAGCAGCCCCTTATTCTAAGATTATGCCCCCTAGTTCTAGTTTCACCCATCCTTGGGAACATCCTTACCGCATCCACCCGATCAAGCCCCTTCACAATCTTATATGTTTCAATAAGATCGCCTCTCATTCTTCTGAACTCCATTGAGTAGAGTCCCAATCTACTCAACCGCCCCCTCATCCCCGGGATTAACCGAGTGAACCTTCTTTGTACTGCCTCGAGAGCAAGTATATATTTTATAGCATTTGCTAACATTTCTCCTATTACCTATAAATACACATAGGCCTGCGAAGGGCACAACTGGCACAGAGCAGAGCTTTTCACCAATGTAAACAAGTTCAGTTCTGTAAATCTAACTTCACAACTTAAACCCCCACGTCCCCGAATCGTTCATGTTGTTCTTATCCAAACCTTTCACAACACATCAACCCATGATTTCTCGACCGTAATGTATAGAAAAGCATGGGGAATGCCCTCATCAATTTCTCAAAATGCACTCCTGGCAGGCAAGGCTCCGCTCTAGTGTATGCATTCGGAAAATCAACTTGTCATTTGTTTTTATTATGCAAGAACAGGATGATAAATAATAGTTCCATGATCATAAACACGTTCGAAAGAAAAGAAGAATCTCCAGAGCAATGAGCTCTAGTACACCTGTACAACTCACTGCAATAGCTAATCTGTGGCTCATGCTGGCTGAGGTATATGTAACAGAGGGTATGATTATACAGGGCTTCAGGCACCTCTATAATGGTGTGGTACTTGGCAAAGCGGGTGACTCCTCAGATGGCGTTTGCAGAAGGCTGGAAAGTCTCCATGGTATAAAAGTTGAGGGCAACTGTAATCTTCTCTGCTACTGTTAGTGTAGTATGGATGGTTGACTATCCCTGTAAGTGTTTGTGAACCAGGTGGTACACCTCATTCATAGCCCAGATGATCGACCTGAGCCCCATCGGGTACGGCTCCTCTGTCAGTCCAGGTGGCTGACTCTGTCGTAGCATGGGGCACCTGCTGTGAGCTTCTTATGCCCACTGTGTTCCTGGACTGCCGTATCCTGTTCCTACTCCACTGCAATATGCCCATTAACAGCTGCTGCATCAGTGCTCTTGAGTGGAAAACTTCTTTGTACTATTGACTTCTCTCATTGCTGTGGTGATACTTTGAAATTGTCTGCTTTATTAAACTCACTAATGACAGGGTTGATGAGGAAGAAAATACTCACTTCTCAGCTGTGGAATGCTGCATGGGCTTACCACTAAAGACCTGTAACAACGTCCTTAACAAGTTAAATTATTTTTTTCTCACTTTTCACTAATCTTTTCCACTCCTTTTTCAAGGGCAGGAATATTAGAAGCAGCCTTAAATGGAGATGAATTAACCACCAACACTTTCCTCTGACACTCCACAACTCATTAGTCAAGTCTACGTCATGTTAAAGAACACAGAAATATTGGTTCATAAGTTATATTTTATTTTGGAAATGTGCTTTACAAAATTTGGCAAAAAAAGATCAGAAATCAAGCAATAATGAGCAGAATGTTTGAAATCTACCAAAAATGAGTCTATACCGTTAACTGTCGGCACTATGCAATTCAATTTAATTTTATAACCAATTAAAAGCTAATTTCAACAAAATAAAATAGGGCATCATCTCCATAAGTATGCTTAAGGAACGAACACTACAATAACTTCATTATATGATTATCAGTTTGCAGTTCTCCTTCGTCAGGAATTAGTATTGACAGAACAGTGACATATTCAACCTCAGCTGACATTTTTACATTGGAAATCAATTGGAAGGTGACATTTGCAAACGATAACTAATTAGTTTTTTAACTAATTAATTGGAGATTTTATCTTTAATTATAATTCAGATGGCAGGTCCCTGTAATGAACAAGCTTTGTACAAATGAAGGTCACAGAAAGACGAAGGTTTTTTTTTCACAACCTAAATTGATTTGACTTTTGTTAAAATTAGCAACTTGAGTGGACAATGACTTGACTTGCAGTCAGGATGTTCTGAGTTCCAGCCCCAGTGTGCTGGTCACTGAAACACATTTGGCTTGGCTGAGAGAGCTTTATCGGTTATTTGCTGAGCAGCTAGTTGTACTGAGTTACTATATTTTGAGGCTGGATTTTCCACCCATTGGTTAGGAGGTAAATGTAGCTCTGATCTTGGGGAGGGAGAGGGGGAGCGGGAGGGGCAGGGAGAGGACAGATTGAGGACACAATGGCAGAATGTAGCTGGCAGCAGGAACTTGCAAAATCAACCCCGTGGAATAAATATTGGTTGATGTTTTTTTCTCTGGTGCTTTAATTTTTCAACACTAATGCAGTGTTGAGAAATTACTACAAAGCATTATGGACCAGTAAAAACAGGTGTGCCAGTTAGCTCCTACCTGTTTCTCACATCATAGGAAATTTTTCATGACTGCAATTTTATTCTAAGCACTGTAGTGCTCGAAACATCTGCAAAATAGTTGTTAGTTGTTGCTGGCAAGTAGCTTGTTAAGTTGGATGAAACGCCCTACATTCCAAAGATAATATGAAGCTTTGAGAGTCCTCATACATAACTGGTATTGCTGCTGAAGGTGAAGTCTGTGACCTGGAGTCTTCAGTTAAAGTTAAACTGCTGTATATTTTAATAGAAACTTTAAGTACATGACATAATGGGGATTGTATTCAGTGCTTTATCAGCAATGTACAGGACCAGGAACAGCAAGGTCAGGAGAGGGATGCCAAAGATGTCAAGTGGCATGCAAGGTTTGCTGTCAAGTTTCACCGTTCTATTTGGTAATGTCAGTACAGGGTTGCCTTAGGAAGTTGAGATTTACCGGAGATGCAATGTTAGAGCCATTTCCTTTAAGAACACCCACGTACGCAGTGCCAGTGGAGTTCACACCTTCTTCCAAGCTGGCACAGAGAACATCTACAGTCTTAGACATTTTGCTGTCCACAGAAGTATCAAAGAGGTCACAAATGCTTTATTCAGCAGCCAAGGACTACATAATTTTCATTACTGATGACCAACTGCTACCAGCTGCAGCATGATAGGGCACCCCAATGTATAAGTCTGCTGGCTTTTCCAGGGTTCAGAGGTTTATCAATTGCACCTATGTTGTCTTTTAAGTCCCTGTGAACAACGTTGTGCCCTATATGAATGGTAAGGGATTTTATTTTAAATTGTATTGTGAACATAGTATGCGTGACCATCATAAAATCATACAGCCCACTGCTTGCTTCCCCAGAAGCTCTTACAACGCATTCATTTTCAGACAATCATTTGTGACACTCTTATTTAAAGGAAAATGAAGAGTGGAAGGACACCTGCAGGGAGATCAAGGCTACAGAATGTAGACATAGCTCAGGACACTCGTGCTAACCATGGACAGAAGCAGGGTGCAGGTATAACAAAGCTCAGGCTGCAACCAGAATGATCAATCATGTCACTGGTATCTTGAAGCACGGCAGAGGTGACCTTACAATACAATTCTCCCTCCAATAATTCCAGAATAATTGTAGTTTGCAGCATGACCCATTACTTCACACTAAATAGAGGCCTCAGAGCGCAGGTTGATGGTCAAGATTGCATAGACGAGTAAAAGGGTGAAAATATCAATGAAGAATCAGCAGTGGTACCAGCATGGCAACAAGGAGGACTGGGGCATCAGGCACTAGCTCCAGAAACATCCCAAAATGGTACTTGGTCAAAGAGGTGGGCTTTGAGAAGGGTCTTAAAGGATGAGAGGGAGGAGGATAGAGAAGAGGAAGAGGGGTTTAGGGTGGGAATTCCAGAGTATGGGGCCTGGGTGGTTGAAGGCACAGCCACCAATTGTGGGGAGAAGGGAAGGGGAATGCACAAGAGGTTGGAGTCAAAGGAAAGGAGAATTTTGTTGTGGGGAGGATGTTACAGAGTGAGGGAAGGGCCATGAATGTATTTAAACACAAGGATAAGAATTTTAAATTTAAGGCATTGGGAGATTGGGAGCCAAATGTAGGTCAGCAAGACTGGAGGTCATAGGTACATGGGACATGGTGAGGGATAGGATACGGGAAGCACAGTTTTGGTGAGATGAAGTTTACAGAGAGTGGAGGATGGGAGGCCAGCCAGGAGAGCATTGGAATCGTGACATTTGGAGGTGACTAAAGCATTGATGAGGGTTTCAGCACCAGATAGGCAGAGGTAAGGATGGAGGGAGGGTGATATTGGGAGTCAGAGGTCTATGTGACAGAGAGAATATGGGGTTAGAAGCTCATTTCAGGGTTGGACAGGAAGCCAGTCTGAATCGGTGAACAATTGAAATAGGGTAGGGGGATATGGGTGGTGAGGGATACAAAGAAGTGGTCAAGAGATGGCCTGGTGATCAGGAACCACAGGAGTAGAAAGGCCTCAGGAGCTGGTGATGTTGAGGAGGTGCCATTCAATCTTAATTTTCACTACCATGATACATAACCACTGCTCTCAACTGTGTTGCTATTTTTTTTGCCTAAGCACAAAGTAACTCTCAGTCAGACACATTTGGGTAAATTTTAACAGCGAGCCGGGAAGGGAGCCGGGGGGGGGGGAAAGATTTCCAAGTGCGAAACCCAGAAGGTAAGTGGGTGGGTCACAATCGCCAATCAATTGCATTTCTGGGTTTCGCGCCTGGCAGTCAGCCTGATTGACAGGCCGGCTAGCTGTCAGGCAGGAAGGCCTGCTGCAGCAGGCCACAGCCGGGGGTCGGAGGGAGGGAAGGAGGGGTCATGGGCCGGGGAGAAGATTGGGGGGGGGGCCAAGGAACAGATCGGGGGGGGGGTCAAGGAACAGATCAGGGGGGGCCAAGGAACAGATTGGGGGGTAGAGGAACAGATGGGGGGGTAGAGGAACTGATCAGGGAGGGGCAGAGGAACAGATCGGGGGGGGGCAGAGGAACAGATCGGGGGGTAGAGGAACAGATCGGGGGTGGTAGAGGAACTGATCGGGGGTAGATGAACAGATCGGGGGGTAGATGAACAGATCGGGGGGTAGAGGAACAGATCGGGGGGTAGATGAACAGATCGGGGGGTAGATGAACAGATCGGGGGGCAGAGGAACAGATCGGGGGGCAGAGGAACAGATCAGGGGGGTGCAGAGGAACTGATCGGGGGGTAGAGGAACTGATCAGGGAGGGGCAGAGGAATAGATCGGGGGGGGGGGGGGCAGAGGAACAGATCGGGGGGTAGAGGAACAGATCGGGGAGGGGCAGAGGAACAGATCGGGGGGTAGAGGAACAGATCGGGGAGGGGCAGAGGAACAGATCGGGGGGTAGAGGAACAGATCGGGGAGGGGCAGAGGAACAGATCGGGGGGTAGAGGAACAGATCGGGGAGGGGCAGAGGAACAGATCGGGGGGTAGAGGAACAGATCGGGGGGGGGGATAGAGGAACAGATCGGGGGGTAGAGGAACAGATCGGGGGGGGGGCAGAGGAACAGATCGGGGGGCAGAGGAACAGATCGGGGGGTAGAGGAACAGATCGGGGGGGGGATAGAGGAACAGATCGGGGAGTAGAGGAACAGATCGGGGGGTAGAGGAACAGATCGGGGGGGGGATAGAGGAACAGATCGGGGGGCAGAGGAACAGATCGGGGGGGGGGATAGAGGAACAGATCGGGGGGTAGAGGAACAGATGGGGGGACAGAGGAACAGATCGGGGAGTAGAGGAACAGATCGGGGGGGCAGAGGAACAGATCGGGGGGTAGAGGAACAGATCGGGGGGCAGAGGAACAGATCGGGGGGGTAGAGGAACAGATCGGGGGGGTAGAGGAACAGATCGGGGGGTAGAGGAACAGATCGGGGAGTAGAGGAACAGATCGGGGGGTAGAGGAACAGATGGGGGGGGTAGAGGAACAGATCGGGGAGTAGAGGAACAGATCGGGGAGTAGAGGAACAGATCGGGGGGTAGAGGAACAGATGGGGGGGGTAGAGGAACAGATGGGGGGGTAGAGGAACAGATCGGGGGGTAGAGGAACAGATCGGGGGGTAGAGGAACAGATTGGGGGGTAGAGGAACAGATCGAGGGGGGGTAGAGGAACAGATCGGGGAGTAGAGGAACAGATGGGGGGGTAGAGGAACAGATCGGGGGGTAGAGGAACAGATCGGGGGGTAGAGGAACAGATCGGGGGGTAGAGGAACAGATCGAGGGGGGGTAGAGGAACAGATCGGGGGGTAGAGGAACAGATCGGGGGGCAGAGGAACAGATCGGGGGGGGCAGAGGAACAGATCGGGGGGTAGAGGAACAGATCGGGGGGTAGAGGAACAGATCGGGGGGGGGGATAGAGGAACAGATCGGGGGGTAGAGGAACAGATCGGGGGGGTAGAGGAACAGATCGGGGGGGCAGAGGAACAGATCCGGGAGTAGAGGAACAGATGGGGGGATAGAGGAACAGATCGGGGGGTAGAGGAACAGATCGGGGGGCAGAGGAACAGATCGGGGGGTAGAGGAACAGATCGGGGGGGGGGATAGAGGAACAGATCGGGGGGTAGAGGAACAGATCGGGGGGGTAGAGGAACAGATCGGGGGGGCAGAGGAACAGATCCGGGAGTAGAGGAACAGATGGGGGGATAGAGGAACAGATCGGGGGGTAGAGGAACAGATCGGGGGGCAGAGGAACAGATCGGGGGGTAGAGGAACAGATCGGGGGGCAGAGGAACAGATCGGGGGGTAGAGGAACAGATCGGGGGGGTAGAGGAACAGATCGGGGGGCAGAGGAACAGATCCGGGAGTAGAGGAACAGATGGGGGGATAGAGGAACAGATGGGGGGTAGAGGAACAGATCGGGGGGCAGAGGAACAGATCGGGGGGGGCAGAGGAACAGATCGGGGGGTAGAGGAACAGATCGGGGGGTAGAGGAACAGATCGGGGGGGGGGATAGAGGAACAGATCGGGGGGTAGAGGAACAGATCGGGGGGGTAGAGGAACAGATCGGGGGGGCAGAGGAACAGATCCGGGAGTAGAGGAACAGATGGGGGGATAGAGGAACAGATCGGGGGGTAGAGGAACAGATCGGGGGGTAGAGGAATAGATCGGGGGGCAGAGGAACAGATCGGGGGGCAGAGGAACAGATCGGGCGGTAGAGGAACAGATCGGGCGGTAGAGGAACAGATCGGGGGGTTGAGGAACAGATCGGGGGGGCAGAGGAACAGATGGGGGGTAGAGGAACAGATGGGGGGTAGAGGGGGGTAGAGGAACAGATCGGGGGGTTGAGGAACAGATCGGGGGGTAGAGGAACAGATCGGGGGGTTGAGGAACAGATCGGGGGGGCAGAGGAACAGATCGTGGGGGCAGAGGAACAGATCGGGGGGTTGAGGAACAGATCGGGGGGTAGAGGAACAGATCGGGGGGTTGAGGAACAGATCGGGGGGGTAGAGGAACAGATCGGGGGGTAGAGGAATAGATCGGGGGGCAGAGGAACAGATCGGGGGTAGAGGAACAGATCGGGGGGTAGAGGAACAGATCGGGGGGTAGAGGAACAGATCGGGGGATAGAGGAACAGATCGGGGGGTTGAGGAACAGATCGGGGGGGCAGAGGAACAGATGGGGGGTAGAGGAACAGATCGGGGGGTAGAGGAACAGATCGGGGGGTTGAGGAACAGATCGGGGGGGCAGAGGAACAGATGGGGGGTAGAGGAACAGATCGGGGGGTTGAGGAACAGATCGGGGGGCAGAGGAACAGAGAGGGGGTGGTACTGGACCTAATTCTAGGGAATGTGGCCGGCCAAGTGGAAGAAGTGCTAGTAGGTGAGCACTTTGGTGAGAGTGACCATAATTTGGTGAGATTTAAGGTGGTCATGGAAAAGGACAGGGAGGGGCCGGAAATAAAGGTTCTAAATTGGGGGAAGGCCGATTTTAATAGGATAAGGCAGGATCTGGCCAAAATGGACTGGGATCAGCTGCTTGTAGGAAAATCCGCATCGGAGCAATGGGAGTCTTTCAGAAAGGAGATTGAGACCATACAATGGCAACATGTTCCCGTAAAGGTCAAGGGTGGTTCCAAGAACTCCAGGGAACCTTGGATGTCAGGGGATATACGAGAATGGATTAGGAAAAAAAGGAGGGCTTTTGGCAGATACAAAAGGCTAAAGACGGAGGAAGCCCTGGAGGAGTACAAAAAGTGCAGGGGGATACTTAAAAAAGAAATTAGGAGATCAAGGAGGGGCCATGAAATAACACTGGCGAGCAAAATAAAGGAAAATCCTAAGATGTTTTATAAGTATATTAAGTGTAAGAGGATGACTAGGGAAAAAATAGGGCCCATTAGGGACAAAAATGGCAATCTGTGTGTGGAGCTGGCAGATGTAGGAGTGGTTCTAAATGAATTTTTTGCATCTGTTTTCACTATGGAGAAGGACGATGTAGACATAGAAATACGGCAGGGGGACTGTGATATACTCGAACATATTAACATCGAGCGGGAGGAGGTATTGGCGGTTTTAGCAGGCCTAAAAATGGATAAATCCCCAGGCCCGGACGAAATGTATCCCAGGCTACTGTGTGAGGCAAAGGAGGAGATTGCGGGGGCTCTGACACATATATTCAGAACCTCTCTGGCCACAGGGGATGTGCCTTGGCACTTTGGATACAAAACTGGCTTAGTGGCAGAAGGCAGAGGGTGATGGTCGAAGGTTGTTTTTGTGACTGGAAGCCTGTGGCCAGTGGGGTACCACAGGGATCGGTGCTGGGTCCCTTGCTGTTTGTGGTCTACATTAATGACTTGGATATGAATGTAAAAGGTATGATCAGTAAGTTCGCTGATGATACAAAAATTGGTAGGGTGGTAAATAGCGAGGAGGATAGCCTTAGTCTGCAGGACGATATAGATGGGTTGGTCAGATGGGCGGAACAGTGGCAAATGGAATTTAACCCGGAAAAGTGCGAGGTGATGCACCTTGGAGGGACTAACAAGGCAAGGGAATACACAATGAATGGGAGGACCCTAGGCAAGACAGAGGGTCAGAGGGATCTTGGTGTGCAAGTTCACAGATCCCTGAAGGCGGCGGAACAGGTAGATAAGGTGGTAAAGAAGGCATATGGGATACTTGCCTTTATTAGCCGAGGCATAGAATATAAGTGTAAACAATTTTACAACACCAAGTTATAGTCCAGCAATTTTATTTTAAATTCACAAGCTTTCGGAGGCTATATATAAGAGCAAGGAGGTTATGATGGAGCTGTATAAAACACTGGTTAGGCCACAGCTGGAGTACTGTGTGCAGTTCTGGTCGCCACACTACAGGAAGGATGTGATCGCTTTGGAGAGGGTGCAGAGGAGATTCACCAGGATGTTACCAGGGCTGGAGCGCTTCAGCTATGAAGAGAGACTGGGAAGATTGGGTTTGTTTTCCTTGGAGCAGAGGAGGCTGAGGGGGGACATGACTGAGGTGTACAAAATTATGAGGGGCACAGATAGGATGGATACTCAGGAGCTTTTTCCCTTCGTTGAGGTTTCTATAACAAGGGGACATAGATTCAAGGTAAAAGGCGGGAGGTTTAGAGGGGATTTGAGAAAGAACTTTTTCACCCAGAGGGTGGTTGGAGTCTGGAACTCACTGCCTGAAAGGGTTGTGGAGGCAGGAACCCTCACAACATTCAAGAAGCATTTGGATGAGCACTTGAAATGCCATAGCATACAAGGCTACGGACCAAATGCTGGAATATGGGATTAGAGTAGACAGGGCTGATGGCCGGCGCGGACACGATGGGCCAAAGGGCCTCTATCCGTGCTGTATAACTCTATGACTCTATGAATGGGAAGCGATGGGAAACCTGAACAGGTAAGGTTAAAGTTGTTTTATTATTCCAATACACAAAATATTAACTACCTCAAGAATCTCAATGAGGTACATTGCGCTTTTAAGTATCAGCCCACTGGATTTAAGTGGGGGCGGGACTTCTTGGTATCTGCTCTCCACACGTACACAAACCTGTCTGGGTTAAACCCAGAAGCAGGCGTGTTAGAGGTGGGATGCGGTCCCGCTCTGAAAACAAAGTGTTTTTATTCCCCACCCGCTCCCAACCCACCCACTCTTGGGTTTTAAAATTTACCCCATCATGTTAGAAGTATCAGCTTGCTGCTATTATTACAATGTGTGGCACCTCATTTCAGCAGTAATAATAATGTACAACAAGAAGTTGTTAACTGCTAAGTGGAGATGTGAAAAAATGCAAATATAACATGGGAACAGCAAAATTCAAAAAGTACTTTAGTGTGTGCCTAACCAAATGGGAGAAGAGCCCAATAATAATGGCAAACATTTATTCTTGAAATAAATTCAACTTTTATAGACATAACTAAAATTGTGGGAAAACTGATCCATGTACTTACTTGCTGCAGAAGCTGACTCATTTCCTCACAGAGTTTTTGTAAACATAGTAAAGACATTGCCAAGTAGGACAAACAGTGCTGGAATAAAATGTATACACTCTGCGCTGTGACACAAATTAATATGAAAATGGAAAGAACAAGTTTTATACTGGATTGCAAATCAGGGACAAATGCTTTTCCCTTTATGTTAGTTCCAGAAGATAATAGAACTGTGGCTACTGTGTGCCTGCACGTGCGGTTACAATTTGTCAATCTCATCCTCGGTCATCCATAAATAGTGAAAAATAACTGTGAACTTGTAGAAAAAAAAACTTTTAAACTAACCCAATTAAGTAAACTGTGAAAAACATTTTTCAAAATGTGCAAGATACATTTTCTATAGAAGTGCATGTTTTGAAAATCATATTCAAGTATATTTTTGGGACCTGCAATATTGGGCCATTGTTTCAGTCCGGACATTTAGTTTATGGTATTCAATCAATTTGAGGACATGTTGCTGTAGGTCATTACTTTACTTAAATTAATTGTTTATGTCAGAGATCCTGTGTAATAAAGCAGCTCCAAACAAGGGTTCATTATCTATAACTGAGACTGCGATTTAGTTTGGAGCTTTTAATGAAAGTATTTGTCTTCTTTATTTCCCATTAATATTATTCACACTACAATTGCCTTTCATTTTAATGATGAATACTCTCCTCATTAATCACATTAAAGTACATTTCTCTTGTCTGTTGGCTCAGTCTAATTACTCCAAAAAATAATTACACTGACCTCTGGTTACTGGCCACTTCCTGTGCCTTTGAAATGTTCATTCGTTGCTCAGAATTTGTGTTAATTATTTTGCCAAAGCTATTTAGAATTTTGTGATATTCATGGTGGAATATGATTTCCATTTTATATATATATATATATTTTTCAATATAATTATATTTTTAAAATGAAATACAACTGAACCATTTGGAATATAAATGAACAGATATTGTGATTAAATGAGACAAATCACAACAAGTGTCTGGGATTAGTGATTGTACAAAAGAAAAATGTACAGAATAACTAAATGCATATGTGACAGAAGTAAAAAAAGAACATATTTCAGTTCATCGTTATTAGAGGTTTCTCTGAGAGAACAGGAATCAGAATTGTCTGCAAAATGGGAACTTTCATATTCTTTTTAATATAACCAGATTTCGATGTCAATGCAGTCTTCAAATAAAAGGTTTCGTTCAAAGATTCGATTAATTAAATTATTCAAATACAAAGCTAGTGAAAGGATCATGTTATGATCAGTAGAGGATGGTAACAAAGCACTACATGAGGCTACATTCAGCTGTGACATATATATGGTTGCATCAATAAAAAGGCAGTAACCAATATTTGAGAGTAGATTTTTAATACAGTAAATAGAATTTAATCTCTTTAATTGAATGGGTTATTTTTGCCTATAACAATATAGAAATGTACGATTCTAGACCAATCACATCCCAGAACTTCAACCTATCAGATCCAAGAGATCACCATCATTTCAACCATTCAGATCCCAGAACCACATGGGTGATCTTTGACTTCCTTCCAAAATGGGCACAAAGTCAGTGGAGCGGCCGTGCCACCCTCCTAAAGCCAACGGGGGGAGGCCTGAACCAGTAAGCTGTGGGTGCCGTTTGCCAGTTGTGGGAGAGCGGGAAATCGGTCGGCTCCCATGCTGAGCTGGCTGGCAGGTCAGGTCCGGGGTGGGGTGAGGGCAATCCTGGGGCCTCGCATGTGTCAGAGTTTTTTGTGGGCTCCATGAAAATAATAATTGAAAATTTTTGGAGCGGCCTCCAGTGATCTCTTTAAGGACAGCTGGTTACACTACTCAACGACAGGTGCAAATGGCAAAAAAGCCAAAGGGGAGATGAGGAGAACTTTTTTTACGCAGCGAGTTGTTATGATCTGGAATGCACTACCTGAAAATCGAAGCAGATTCAGTAATAACTTTCAAAAGGGAATTGGATATATACATGAAAAGGAGAAATTTGCAGGGCTATGGGGAAAGAGTGGGGGAGTGGGATTAATTGGATAGCTCTTTCAAAGAGCCGTCACAGACATGATGGGCCGAATGTCCTCCTTCTGTGCTGTATGACTCTATGATTCTATAAATGGGTGGTCCTACGCCGGGGTCCTACAACCGGCGTAGGACCACGATTTGCACATTTAAGCAACCTTCCACCGGAAACAGGTGGGCGGGCTCCTCACTCATTTATAAGTTTGCCTGAAAATTGCATCAGGCAAAACTATAAATGAGGCATGAAGGGGTGGCTGAGGTGCCCCCTCGTCGATTTTCAACTGCATACTGTCTGTTTTTCTGGTGAGAATTAGGCATCCAGCAGTTGAAAATTGCCTCCCCCACACACATTTCTGACTGGTTCAGTCATAAAAGTGACCAATCACATTCTACCAAAAAAAATTTCCATAGCATACGGCAACCATGATCGTTCTTAATACCACCACAATTAAAACCTGTCCCCAACCTTGCTCCACTGCTCCAGACTGCCAGCTGCAGCTCTAGGCCCCAACATCTCTTGACTAAACCTTTGTATGGAGCAAAATGAAAAGGGGGAAGACAAGCAGAAAAATGGAGAAAAGGAGACAGAAAGAAAAGAGAGTACAAAACAAACAAAGAGACAGGAAGAAAGAAGCACATTTCAAAGAAAATTATGAGTAATACCATGGGATGTGAAATAGTTGTTAGCAATTATAATGATAGATTATATTTACCATTCACTTGCAGGATATGAGTCTGGTAGAGCTTTTCATAGCCATCTGCATGACAGCTATAGTTTCCCATGTGAGTTGTCATTACCTTGGTTATATACAGTGAGCCATCATCTCCAAAATCCTGTGGGTAAAATCAGAGTTTTCATGGAAATTATTTAATTAAAATGAACATCACATTTTTACCCTTTACAATAGTACATATATTTGTAAAACCAAATAAAACCCTGCAAAATACTAATATAATTTGATGTGACGTTACTTGAAAAATACCACATGAGATTTTATTATTAAGCATGCAAATCACAGTTAAACAACATATCGTGGGCAATTATTTTCATTATAACAATAAAATGGTAACGACACAATCCAAAGAGTTTTGAGAAAGGCTCAACAATGCTATACTTTTACTGCTTTCATAAATGCTGCTATGAGACCAGTAATCATTTCCATTTCAATTTTAAAGGACAAGTAGGAGCAGTAAATATTTAATGGTCAGTATGGTAAAAATATATCACTGGAACAGACATGCAGAAGAGAACAAAAGAGCTGTGAATGCCTGACAGTATTTGATGCAAATCATTCACAGGCATGGAAAAAAATATTTTATTTTATTGTTATTTGATTTTCTTTTTAAAACAGTTTCTAGGTCCAAGGCCGTCAGCAGAAGAAATATATAAATCTATTGTTCAGATCAATAGAAATCGTGAAGAAAAAGTAACTACCCCGCCATTCACTAACAAGGATTTAATTTCATAACAAAATCACTTTTAAAGAATATTTTTTTTTCTCCATTTTCTTTTCCTTTCAGTACATATCTGAAGTATGCCAATAAGGATTGTAGACTTTTATGTAATATTTGGAACATAGAAACATAGGAACATGAGTAGGCCATTCAGCCCCTTGAGCCTGTCCCGCCATCCTATTAAATCATGGTTGATCTATACTTCAACTTCATTTAGCCACCTTTGCTCCATATCCCTTGATACCCTTACCTAATACCCAGCATCCCTGCCTTTTGGGGGGGGAAAAATCAACATATCCACTACCGTTTGTGTGAAAAAGTGCTTCCTAATTTTACTCCTAAATGGCCTAGCTCTAATTTTAAGATTATGTCAGCTTGTTCTGGAAATAGTTTCTCTGTATCTACCCTATCAAATCCCCTAATTATGTTAAGTACCTCGATTAGATTCCCTCTCAACCTTTTAAACTCAAGGGAATACAAGTCATGTTTATGCATCCTGTCCTCATAATTTAACCCTTTAAGCCCTGGTATAATTCTGGCGTATCTGCGCTGTACTTCTTCCAAGGCCAGTATACCGTTCCTGAGGCTCGATGCCCAAAACTGAACGCAGTACTCCAAATGGGGTCTGACCAAGACTCTGTACAACTGAAGCATCATTTCCTCACTTTTGAATTACAATCCCCTTGAGATAAAGGCCAACATTCCATTAATCTTTTTGATTAATTTTTGTACTTGTGCACTAGATTTAAGTGATTTGTGCAGATCTCCTGAATCCCTCTGCTCAACCACATTTCCTAGAAACTCACCATTAAAAAAAAAATCTCATTTTTACTAATAATCTCTTGTGTAGAACCTTACCAAATGCCTTCTGGAAGTCCAGATAGACAACATCCACAGACACTCCCCTAGCTAACATGTTCCTCAAAAAATTCAACTAGGTTAGTCAGGCATAACCTACCCTTCACAAATCTTTGATCAACTGATACCTGTCCAGACTCAACTTTTCCAATGCTCTGCTGGCCGGCCTCCCATATTTCACCATCCGTAAACTTCAGCTCATCCAAAACTCTGCTGCCTGTACCCTGACTCACACTTAGTTCTGCTCACCCATCACCCCTGTGCTCACAGACCTACATTGGCTCCTGGTCCAACAATGACTCATACTTAAAATTCTCATTCTTGTGTTCAAATCCCTCCATGGCCTTGCCCCTCCCTATCTCTGTAACTTCCTTCTGCCCTACAACCCTCCAAGAACTCTGCATTCCTCCAATTCTGGCTTCTTATGCATCCCCAATTTCCTTCGCCCCTACATTGGCGGCCGTGCCTTCAGCTATCTAGGCCCAATGCTCTGGAATTCCCTCCCATAGCCTCTCTGCCTCTCTACCTTTCTCTCCTACCTTTTTGACCAAGCTTTTGGTCACCTGTCCTAATATCTCCTTATGTGGCTCGATGTCAAATTTTTTCTGATAGCACTCCTGTGAAGTGCCTTGGGACGTTTTACTATGTTAAACGTGCTATATAAATACAAGTTGTTGTTGTTGTTGTCCAATGTTCAGCCACTGTCTCTAATGATAGATCCCAGTAATTTCCCCACAATTTATGTTAAACTGACATGTGTGAAGTATGCTGGTTTCTCCCTCCCTTCTTAAATAATGGAGTAACATTTGCAATTTTCCAAGCCAAAGGCAGAATTCTTGAATCTAGAGAGCTTTGGAAAATTATGATTAGTGCACCTGCAATTTCCTCACCTATTTCTTTTAATACCCTGGAGTGGAAACCATCAGGTTCCTGGGGAACTCTTTGTTTGCCTGTTTTTAGCCTCACTTTTACCTGAGTTCATATCTACTAATTGTTTTCACAAGGAGGTTAATGGATGTAATGGACTATTAACCGAAGTTAGAAAATTTCAACTTCTGGGTCTGGATTTTCCTCTTCCCACCAGAAATGTGTCAGAGCTAGATGTCCTCTCGCAGGCTTAACCCAACCAAGACCCCAACCCAATTTCCTGCATCACGTCAATTACATTTGCAAAGTGAGCTTTCAGCAGGATCCCTTCTCTGCAGAGGAGGAAAACAGTTGCAGAGCTGCAGCATAGGAAATGGGTCGGGCCAACATTAAAGGGGACTGAAGCTCCTTAAATAACCTTGAATGAAATATAGAAAAGGCTTTTAACGAGCTCAGTATCTGTGGCAGAGCCATTTGCAGGGTTAGGGAGACAGAGGGGAGGATAATCTCTTAGCCATTTGGCCTCCCACTATCCCAGTTCACTCCCATCGCCTCCTGGTTTTCCACTCCCACCGTCTTCTCATCTTCCGGTGCATCGGTGGTTCAGGGGCAGGAAGGAAAGGAAATTAGCTGAAAGTTCCAAGGTTCCCCCCTCCCATTTTCCTTGGTGCACCACTGTTGGAATTTCCAAGAATGGTTGGATTCCCAGAGGATTATCCAGGCGTAGACCTCCATCTGTCGTTTGAGCTGCTGCAGCAAGTGCCCCGCTGCAGCACCACAACATTATACTCCGGCAGTGACGGGCTGCCTCTGAAAAGTAGAAATAAGACTGTCCTGCATTTGTATTCGGCCCCGATCCAGGAAAAGTGATTGGGGTCACAGTGGGGTTTGGCCGTCAAGTGGAAGTCCCCCCCCCCCGACCCCCCGACTCACAAATGGTGAGAGGACAAAAATCCAAGCCTTAATATCTCTCTTTATTTTCTTATACACATACTGACTTGAAATGGGAACCTAACTTTCTCTTTCAGGTGCTGATCGAGCTGCTGTGGATACTCACTGCATTTTCAGTTTTACTTCATTTTTCCAGCTTTCACACTTTTTTTTAACCTCTACAACTTAAAATTATAAGCTCCTCAGGTATGGAAAAATCTCCAACTTGGTTAGGAGATATTTGATGTTCTAATTTTCGGGTCACCTAAATCAATCAGTTACAGACCATCAATGAGTTACAGGCCAATGAGTAGCTCTATTGGAAACAGCAGTAATCATATTGGTTTGCTTCATGCCAGTTGAGACCAGTCTCAGTTGACATTCAAACCAATCTGACCTTGATAGGGGATTTGGCCTGTTCAAGGCTAACATCCCATCTTGCACATAAATCGACCTCACAGAGGAACAACTGATCGAGAATTAGTATTGACAAGAGTCATGGAAGGGTTTGTAGCTCAGACTACCTGGTCGAGGTGACTGAAGGAGGAAAGTTATAGCAGGGGGCTGTGATGGAAAGTGTTATAGCAGGAGTAGTAGAAAACCTATATATGCAGCTCTTTTAAAATTTGAGACTATTAAAGACTTTGGAAATCTGTTCACTGGATACTTCTGATGGTTTGGAGTGGAAGCAGATGTAAGATTTTCAAGTTCCTCAGGCAGCTAACAGCAGCCACCAAGTGTCTCCATTGTTTTCATTCTGGAGAACGCATTGGTAATTTTTAACTTCGGGCGATAGTGTAAAGTGGCCAATATCGAATTGGTCGGCCATTATTACCCCTGCCCGATTCTCCCTTTACATTGACTTCAATGGAAAGGAAAATCGGCCGCGGTGTCTTCTGGGCAGCTACTTCGATATCGCCCACTTTACACTATCGCCCAGAGTTAAAATTACTCCCGTTGAATCATAATCTCATTGCCATTGAGGATAAAGTAGATTGAAACTCCCCTGTCATTGTCTCCCATGGGTAGTTTAGAAAGATACATGTGTTAACTGCCTTTTCCGCAGGTTTTCTGAGAATATTCCTAACCTAATAAAACTGGCACGAATATATGGCCATGAAATTCAGGTGCGCCCATTTTTGGATGTGCGGGGGCGGAGGGTACAATCGTTGTGTTTGACTGGTCAGGTCCGAGGCACCCCCGATATTGGGCATCGGACCTCATTTCCATGGAGCTGGCGTTCTGCCTAGAGCAGCCGGTGAATCGCCATTGAAGATTGGCTTGTTGCTGGCAATGCAGAAGCCCTCTGGCATGTGAGGAAGGGTGGGTGATTGGGCCTCGGGCCAGATGGGAGCGATCGGTGGCCGGTGGTCGCCGGGAGAGATCGAGCTTCAGGCCGGGGGGAACGATCGGTGGCCAGGGGAGAGTGGTAGCCGGCTCGAGGGGATCGGTCGCCGAGTCGGGGGGGATCGGAAGCCGGGAGTTCAGCACACAGTGAGTGAAGTGCTGGCGCGTTCGAAAATCGAAAAAGGGTCGTGCAAGACACGCAGACCCTAATTTAAATAAATTAAAACTGGCGTTTAAATGTTCCTGACATGTGTTCCTGTCGCCAGCACATTTACCTTATCCATTATGATGAGTGGGACACTTCCAGCCAAAAATGTGGCCATGCTTCCTGCCCACCATATTGCGAGCTTAGTACGCCAGTTCGTGCCCGAAAAGCAGGTGCTGCGAGCCCAAAACTCTAGACCACGATCTTGTTGGTGAAGTGGTCAGAACCCCTGCTCTTATATGATCTAAAAAGGCATGACTGCATATTTGATTAGTTGAGCTTTTGTGTGAAGACTCAGCTCTCTGTCACAGAGCAAAACTGAACTGCAGGAAGTTTTGTAGATGACCTTTGCATTGAAGGAAAGATTTTAATTTCTAGATTCTATTTGGCTCTGGAACACTATCCAAGTAAGCAGTCTACGTCTCTGTCATTTTAAGTGAGGCAATTGCTGGTCTGTTACAAGAGGTGTCAGCTTTTTAAACTGCTTCACTGCAGACTGTCAATTCTTTGTCACATTGAAGATATGTCTTGTTTTTTCAATGTTTACTGTCAAGCCAACCACTACTGTAATTTCAGTGAGCATCAAGAGCTATTCTGGAAGCTGTTTTCAAGAGAACTTATATAACCTGCAAAGTTTATGCCAGTGAAAATTTAACTGGGCATGTCAGGCATTACTGAATAGGAAGGAAAGCTGAAAATCAACTTTTAGTTTGGATTCACATATCACTTACTAAGTGAGCAGCAATACAGAAAAGGAACAAATACACATCTCCATAAAGGGTGCCTATTGTAACTTTCAACTCTGGTGAAGTGCCAATGTACGATGACAGAGCCACTTTAGTTAACTGCCTGCAGCAGTGTTTTCAGAGTTTTAGTAGTGCTTCATGATGGCAACACTATACTTGAACAATTGAGTCAAATGGTTTCTGTCAATAAATGTGACAATAAGTGGCTGCTTTTAGTCTCTTCTTCCATTGGTGATTCTGAAGTGAATGCTTATTTGTCTAAGGCACCTTCTACTAACACAGAAATCGCTCAGGTTTTTACAGACATGGCCAACAATGGGATAGATTTTTGATTTTACTGTGTGGGCGTTAAGCACTGTTGGGGCCGAGTCAGAAAGGAAAATCTGTCGGGGTGGATCGCAATCGAATTCTAATGGAAGGAAAATCCAGTGGGTTCAGTTACGGGCACATGATCCTTGCTGCTGGATTTCCCTTCCTGCGTTTCACCCAGGAGATGCTTATTACCCAGGCGGTGAAGTCGAAAATCCCATAGGCCTTATTCTGTTAACAGAGAATTCTATTAAAGATTCCCCTGCCCGACAATCGACATGTAACTGTTTTCTCCGAAATTTGTTGTCAGGAGAGAGTGCCCCATTTGCTCAGTTGACAAGCACTGCAAAGAGGGAAAGCGAATGGAGACCTTTTATGGGATTTGCAAGGCTTCCTTCTATGGGTGTTACTAGGTCTGTTCCTGCAATAGGTACAGGCCCAGCATCCAGATATTAATGAGGTGGGGGGGGGGGGGTTTATATAGGAACGTAGGAGTGTCCCAGAAAAACTGGCAGTGGGGCTTGTTCTGAAAGGGGCCCGTGGACAATCTAAACAGGAAATTGACAACAGGTGAGATGTTATTCTTGAACTTTTAACAGTATCTTCAGGCCTTGGAGCAGCGGCAGCCTGAAGGCCACGAGGCCTGGGGCCAATTCTGCCCTCGGGTTCTAGCGCAAGGCCCTGCCAGGGCATGGGGCTGCACTTGCAGTGCTGCCGGACCGTGCTAGTGACCGGGAGCAGGACATCCGGGCAATCTGTGATCTTCAAAGATGCAGTGCACCTCCTGGACACTGTACTTGTCTAGCATCCGATGCAGGAGGGAGGAAGAGGAGGAAGAAAATCAACCCTCTTTCATTCAGGAGTTCAAAAACTGCATTCTCTTTGTAATTGTATGAAATTGTAGATAATTTTCCTGCAATATGATGATACCAGTGCTGGTTAAGACATTACTTATGTACTTTGTCAACTAACAGTAAATTTATCAAGGCTTTTTTTTAGGTCTTTGGCTGCCTATCACATTTACCTGCACCCTCCAACCTAGAGTCAACTTCGAATTTGACCAAATTGAATTGAGGTTTTCAACCTGAGCCACCGATGTAAATTACTAACAGTAGGGTCCTGGCACCAATTCTGGGGCACACCGCTCAGTACTGCTCCCCTCCACTCTGCCATCACTTCCTTAAGTACCCCATGCTTCCGTTCTTTTCACCAACCTTTTTCTGTGTTTTGTCAGAAACTCAGCATTACTCCTTTAGATCCTCTAAATCTTAAAATTAACACGATCAATACACAATTATCTCTGAGACTGCAAAGTATGATTCTCCCACTGTAACACAGCTAATTATTCCTTGACATAATCAACAGACTGAGAGAACAAAATGCACTAGTCATTGGAGGTCAGGAACGCTCTTCCCTGCTGTAATGTCACGGCCCTGCGGTACTTGTAAAAACAATACGTTCACCAGCAAATACTTTTAGAAAGCCAGCAGCAGACTGCTCATGGGGGTAGATGTATCCTTTAATTTCAGAAATAGTGATTACCCCCAGGAAATTTTCTGAAGTGGCAGTCTGTGGAAATCCGCAAATCCTTTGTGGATAGCTTCACAGACTGTTTATATGTTAATACATGTACAGCCTGTGGTTTTTGCTGGATAAGAATGTTATTTCGATAACTAGTTGGAAAGGTGCCAACTGAAACATTTTTTTTCCATAAGTGCTAGTGTCAATAACTATCGCTATAAGAATACTGTTTATTCGCACATTTATCCTTATCACACCATTGGATTTGAATTATTATTACCCACCTTTCTTTTCTATTTTCCTCCAGAATGGTGGTAGCCTTGAGACTGGCTCAAAAATTCATCAAAATGATAAGATCACTATAAAATGTGGTCAAAACTCCTTCTGTCAGACACAGTCTGACTGAGTTTGAACCAGAGATCCCGTATATTGAGCGTTTGCATAGTTTATTACAAACATACCTGTGCCAATTAAACGTTCATCGTGTATGATTGGCAGTTGTGATTTGATCTCGTGATCGCAATAGCATTCCAATACACGACCTGAAATTTGCTACATTTGATATAGAGTACTAAATTAATGTAAACTGGAGCTACTCACTGGAGAGATTACATAAAGTAGACTTGCATTCCCTGGAATATAGACGGTTAAGGGTGATTTGATTGAAGTTTTTAGGATTTTGAAAGGAATTGATACAGTTCTGGTCTCCATGTTATAGAAAGGATATAGAGGAATGGGAGAGGGTGCAAAAAAGATTCACAAGGATAATACCAGAACTGAGAGGATATCCTGATCAGGAAAGGCTGAACAGGCTGGGGCTCTTTTCCCAAGAAAAGAGAAGGCCGAGGGGTGACCTGTTAGAGGTCTTTAAGACAATGATAGGGTTTGATAGGGTAGATGTAGAGAAAATGTTTCCACTTGTGGGGGAGTCCAAAATTAGAGGTCAGAAATATAAAAGTCACTAATAAATCCAATAGGGAATTCAGGAGAAACTTTTTTACCCAAAGAGTGGTAAGAATGTGGAACTCGCTACCATAAGGAGAAGTTGAGGCAAATAGCATAGATGCATTTAAGGGGAAGCTAGATAAGCACATGAGGGAGAAAGGAATAGAAGGATATCCTGATAGGATTAGATGAAATAGGGAGGAAGGAGGTTTGAGTGGAGCATAAACGTCGGCAATGAACAGTTCGGCCGAATGGCCTGTTTCTGAGCTGTACTTTCGATGTAACTCGATGATAGGGTAGATAGAGAGAAATCTTTTCAGCTGGTGGGGGTGTCTAGGACAAGGAGTCATAACCTTAAAATCAGAGCCAGGCCATTCAGGAGAGAAGTTAGGAAACACTTCTTCACACAAAGGTTGGTAGTATTGTGGAACTCTCTCCCACAAAAAGCAGTAGATGCTAGCTCAATTAATAATTTTAAATCGGAGATCAATAGATTTTTGCTAGTCAAGGGTATTAGGGATATGGAACCAAGTGCATGGAGTTAGGACCTAGATCAGCCATGATCTCGTTGAATGGTGGAACAGGCGCGAGGTGCTGAATGGCCTACTCTTGTTCCTATGTTCCTATTCTAAACTTCAGCATATTGCTACTCAGTCTCATCTAGTAGTTGTTTCTAATAAACTGGTATGCTCTCTACATTTTATAATTAAATGACAATCAAACATTTTTTTAACCATCGAAGAGCAATTCTTGTTTCACTATCAACAACAAAATAGAGGAGAAGAATTGCTGCGGTCATTCTTTATAGTGAAATCATAATGTATTAGTTTTGAATGCATTTAGGAAGTTGTCACACACAGCAAACAGAGCAATTCTTCCCCCAGGGTTTTCAACATTCAAATGGCCACAAGAGATTATTAGTGAAATGATTGAAACATTAAGAAGGTGAGATAGTGAGTTATCACAATCACAAGACAATTATTACAAATTTAAATGGTTAAATTACAATTTACAACCTAAATGTGTGAGTAGGTTTTTTTTTCTTTTTCCTTCCATAATACATTTTGTAGTCTTGATTGAACTGTGAGATCTAAAGGAAATCTTTCCTGTTAATCAAATGATCAAATACCTCGGGTGTATTTGGGAATGAAAGAGAATACAGATTTGCTTCTGAAAATACTTATCAGATGAACAATGTGTTGGAGGGAATGTAAGGTCGCAAAATCCATTATTATAATTTGCTGTCATTAATCTGGATTTAAGAATAAATTTGACATTCTTAAATGTAACAAAGCAGAATACAAATATAATCTAAATACAAAACTCAAAATTCTTAACTATGTAATAAAAACGTGTTTTACCTAAAATGAATTTTAAAACTGTTTCTGGACCGTCTATTAACAGGTGTAGTGAATGATTTTTCACTGCGGTTCTCAAACTGTAGTGCATGCCCCACAGCTGGGCCATGAGGCTTATCCAGATGGGGACTAGTAGGCTCACTCTAAATTTAATTTGAATAACTACATTGGGGCCACATTGTTGCTACAGTGGTTTCTTCCAATTGGCTGGAGTCCTTGTCAATCACACCAAAACTTCTCACTCACCAGACCATCATACAGATTTGGTTATCTTTGTCTTCTTTTTAAGAGCTCCACTGCAAAATTCTGTTTCTTGTGAAGTTCCAATGGCTGACCTGATCCCGGATGGGTTAGGTTAAAATAACCCACCACAAGTACACTTGTTAGTGACCCTAAAGTGCTCAGTTGGTAAAATCACTTGCGACGATCAAATGGTTTAATGAACTCTTTCTCCTATTTATTTAAAAATAGATGAAAAGGATTCTATGTAATGGGGAAGAAGGGGGTGATGGTTGCTATGGCACAAGCTACATCTCCAATAAGGGCCAATTTTCCTGGCCTCCTCTGCTCTGGCACTTTTACAGGCCCAGGAACGCCAGTATTTCCTGTCCGAGCATAACATGGCCTGATATATTCTGATATTTTAATACAAAATTTTTATCAATATTAAATTCCTTTTGACTTAAATTAACAGGGCTGATGTAGTGGTTCCACTATACCTGTTTATAGGTGATAGATGCATTGTCTAATCTACCCTAACCTGGTGAGATGACATCATGGCTTAGACTAATCCAGAAAAAGCATAAATTTTTAGCCCATCTCATTTCAGCCCATGTACTAACTGAGATAATTTTGTAGATTGAGAATTGAACTCAGTTTATTATCTGAAACCCTAGACTGAGTTAGAGCTTTTATTTCACATTGGTTACACCATTTAGAAATCTTAACCATGTCGACTTACAGGAATGACTAATGGCTGTATGGAATATGTGCGGCACCACTTTATTCCTTGAACTGTTATAAATTTAGGTCTGCTGCAGATACATTCTCGGATTCAGTGGCATCAGTCGCTCTTGTAAGCTAGGTACTCCTTGATCTGTCAAGGAATGCGAAATGCTGCTTCAAGATCCCAATGGTATGCTCTATGATGATCCTGATGGCTTGTTGTATTTGCACTCAGCTTATGGCCATTGCTGGAGTGGTGATTTTAATGAAGAGCAGGAAGGGTACAGTTGGGGGCCGTGGTGGGCGGAAAGCTGTCTGGCCCTGAGCAGAGTGAGGCCCAGGAGATTTTGATTCCCGGACCTCATGATTGGTGTTACTCTCCCACCTGAACCTGATAGGAAGCACTACCTGGCCAGCGGGCGGGAGTGGGATTTCGGGTGGCAGGTGGCCGCCATCGGCGACCCGAAAGAAAGGCCTCCAGCACCAAGATAAGTGGATGTGGGCCAGGCCCCACAAGGAAACAAAGGATAAATAAACTTACTTTCAGGGCCTCTTCTGCTAACTGCCTGCCTGCCTAGTTGCTACTGGGTGGGGGGGGAGGGGTTAAAATTTCCCACATTATGCTTGAAGAGAGTAGCCTTCAGTGGGAGGAGCTACCCTTTCCGTCCACCTATGCCTTCAAATAAGGGCAGCTCAGATGATTGCCTTAGAATGAAAGCATTGTGACTGCTGCCTAGAAAATATGCATTGACCTGCATGATCTGATGTTGATCGTCACTGACTAACTGTACACGATGTGGAGATGCCGGTGATGGACTGGACTATAACTTGGTGTTGTAAAATTGTTTATAACTGTACACTGATCAAGTGGAACCAGTTTCAGTTCATGTAAGCAAAGGAAAGATATCGAGGGCCACTGATGGCCATGTGGCTTTCATTAACAGCCTCTTGCACTTTGGAAAACCTAGCAATGAGATGAAATTGGGCAGCTCTATCATACTATACTTCCTGTTCAGCTAAACAATACATCAATGACCTGTTTGATATATTCATTTACAGCAATAGGCTAATATTGCAGATGTCCCCTGTAGTGCACTGGAAGTTGCCAGATGATAAATATTGAGGGCAGTACTGACTTGATTGACCAACGGCCAATGTAGGTCTGTTTGTAACAGCTCTGTAACTGCCTTCCTGCAAAGGCAGTTCTCCTCCGACACTGTCAGGTTACTATGTGTGGTCCTATAGAGATGAATACTCGGGTTATGGTGGTTGTGGGCAGTGTGACTGGGGTTCAATTTGATTTCCCTGGCATCCCCTCTTTGGACTGCTTCATTATTTTCTATGAAATCTAGTAATAGGGTAGCACTGAATAAAATTAAACCCCCATAACTTTCAATTTCAATTCAACAGTTTGGAGCAGTCCAACTTTAAGAAATATCTTGCATCCAGATAAGAACATAACTGGTTCTTAATTCAATAGGTATGCTCTGGGCATAACTGGTGTGTATCCTAAACTCTGGAATTTTGTACATTTGGTCATAATTTGCATAGTTTTTGAATATCTATTGAGGCTCTCACACATTTGAGCAAGGAACAACCAGGTCTATGATTTCAGATGGTGCTTTATTGGAAGGAACACCCAGCGACTCATTAGGACGCCAAATTTTGGCTGTCATTCACCCACTTCATACTAGCGGAACTATTTCTAAAAGCCAGAATTTTTATCCTTCATATTTTTTAGAGAAATCGTTTGTGACGTTATTTACAATCATAACCTTGTATATAACAAGAAGATGGAAAAGACATGCCAAATCCACATTGTATTTTTCATATTTGTAATGGTCATGGAAAAATGAGCAACTTATCTAAATTGAGGGGAAGATCTTCTCTGTAATTAAATTGCAGACCCATTTATAAAGAACAGATTTACAATTTTGTTTCACATAAATACCGATTTTACATAATTGTACTCCCAGCAGGGGGCCTCACTTGCTGGGAACCTACATTACCAAATCATCCATTAATGGGTGTAAAATTGTGGGGAATGTGCCAGGAACATGCATTTGTAAAATTGGCCCAATAGCGCACAGAGGAAATCTTTTCCTTGGTTAGACAATTGTGATTGAATGGGCAGTACAATTTGCAATGAAAATTCAAAGTTTGACAGACAAAGTACAGAAACATTTACCACAGAAGAAGTTATTACTTACACTGATATCTTCCAGATCCAAATTGTTGAGGATAATGTTGTTACGTTTCCAAATTATTGGGGGCCTCAGGATTCCCTGAATTGAACATGTTAGGACTGCACTCTGTCCCACTGTTGCCGTGGTGATACTCACTTTCTGATCTTCTGCCAGGCTCAGCTGAACCACCTCTGGAACAGTGATATTATTTATGAGATTAATTAACATTCTCTGTCCATACAATTAAAACGTTCCACTGCAATAACACATCAAAAAGACCTTTAAAAAGATTGCAGGAAACTTTTAAATACTTGAAGAAAAGGTCACTTTGGCATTTTCTTCATTTTGATAGACGAATACCATTTGTGAAAACATTTTACTTTTGATACAGATTTACTTTGAGCTGTGAAGGAGTGGTAAAATTACTTGTCACATGTATTTCCAGCACAGTTAAATATTTAGAATTGCAGCAAATTCCAGATATATCCCACTAGCAATGTAACTTAGTTATATTCCCACTCTCAACATAATATATTGCTAAAATAATTTAATTATGTAAAGTAATATATCATTTTGTAAAAAATGTAACTTTGTAATAGTAAAAAAGTATGAAATCAGCAGGTTAATTAATTTTGCTGGTGAGTTGATGCTGCTAATGTAAAAATTCATTTTAATAAGCACATTATATATTCAAATACACTAAGCAAAATATTTTGACATAAGTTACTGTGCATTCATTTGTCCCAAACAAACTTAATGTTTTCAAATTAACTTTTTCACATTCTTGCTTTTAGACAGTTGTAGTAGAAAATAGCATCAGATAATCAAAAATCCATTTATTCACACCTTAATTCTCTGCATTCATTCTTAAAACCAAAAGATCAACCTGTTCTTTTTTATACATTAAAGAAGAAAGAATTACATCTCATAAATATCATAAAGCACTTCACACTACCGATGCAATCCTATGGGTAGACATAGCAGCCATTTTGCATACAGTAAGGTCCCACAAACAGCAATGAGGTGAATATCCAGTTAATCTTTTTATGGCCATATTTGCAGACGGAGGAATGTTACCCAGGAGGAATCCGACTCTTCTTTGAATAGTGCCATAAAATCTTTAACATTCAGCTAAACCACCAGAACAAGGCTTCAGTTTAACATCTCATCCAAAGGGCAGATCTTCCAAAACAATAGCACTTCTTCATCAGCACACTGAAGTGCCAACCTAGATTATGTATTCAAGTTTTAGATTGACACTTGAACCCATAATCTTCTGTCTTAGAGACAAAAATGCGACCAACTGAGCCAAGTCTGAGGAGAGCAGACTGCAGAAGGTGAGTGACTCCTTCAAAGCCCTTATCGATTCAGTCCACTAATCTGTCCAAGGTGGACACCTGTCTCTCCAAGCTGGAGCCCAGAGCCTGAGCTTGGAGAGAGACTGAATCGGACGAAACATTTACTATGCTTAGTTCACCAAATCATTAATCAAAAATATTGAAAATATTAAACGTAAAAACAAAGATAAGGTTATCACAGATATGCTATGGGTACGGTAGCATAGTGGTTATGTTACTGGACTAGTAATCCAGAGGCCTGGACTAAAATGCAGAGTCATGAGTTCAAATCCCGCAACGGCAGCTGGCGAATTTAAATTCAATTAATTAATTAAATTCAATTAATTAAATAAAAATCTGGAATTAAAATACTAGTATCAGTAATGATGGCCATGAAACTACAGGATTGTCATAAAAACCCATCTGGTTCACCAATGTCCTTTAGGGAAGGAAACCTACTGTCCTTACCCAGTCTGGCCTACATGTGACTCCAGACCCACAGCAATGTGGTTGATTCTTAATTGCCCTCTGAAATGGCCCAGCAAGCCACTCAGTTGTAAAATCTCGCTACGAAAAGTCATAATAAGAATAAAGCCGGACGGACCACCTGGCATCGGATCACTAGGCACCGGACACGACAACGCCAAAACACCACGCCCAGTCGACCCTGCAAGGTCCTCCTTACTAACATCTGGGGACTTGTGCCAAAATTGGGAGAGCTGACCCACAGACTAGTCAAGCAACAGCCTGACATAGCCATACTCACAGAATCATACCTTTCAGCTAACGTCCCAGAGTCTTCCATCACCATCCCTGGGTATGTCCTGTCCCACCGGCAGGACAGGCCCACCAGAGGTGGCGGTACAGTGACACACAGTTAGGAGGGAGTGGCCCTGGGAGTCCTCAACATTGACTCTAGACCCCATGAAATCTCATGGCATCAGGTCAAACATGGGCAAGGAAACCTCCTGCTGATCACCACCTACCGCCCTCCCTCAGCTGATGAATCAGTCCTCCTCCATGTTGAGCACCACTTGGAGGAAGCACTGAGGGTAGCAAGGGCACAAAATGTACTCTGGGTGGGGGACTTCAATGTCCATCACCAAGAATAGCTCGGTAGCACCACCACTGACCGAGCTGTCCGAGTCCTGAAGGACATAGCTGCTAGACTGGGCCTGCGGCAGGTGGTGAGCGAACCAACACGAGGGAAAAACTTACTTGACCTCGTCCTCACCAATCTACCTGTCGCAAATGCATCTGTCCATGACAGTATTGGTAGGAGTGACCACCGCACAGTCCTCGTGGAGATGAAGTCCCGTCTTCACCCTGAGGATACCATCCAACGTGTTGTGTGGCACTACCACCGTGCTAAATGGGATAGATTCAGAACAGATCTAGCAGCTCAAAACTGGGCATCCATGAGGCGCTGTGGGCCATCAGCAGCAGCAGAATGGTATTCGAGCACAATCTGTAACCTCATGGCCCGGCATATTCCTCACTCTACCATTACCAACAAGCCAGGGGATCAACCCTGGTTCAATGAGGAGTGTAGAAGAGCATGCCAGGAGCAGCACCAGGCGTACCTAAAAATGAGGTGCCAACCTGGTGAAGCTACAACTCAGGACTACATGCATGCTAAACAGCGGAAGCAACATGCTATAGACAGAGCTAAGCGATTCCACAACCAACGGATCAGATCAAAGCTCTGCAGTCCTGCCACATCCAGTCGTGAATGGTGGTGGACAATTAAACAACTAACGGGAGGAGGAGGCTCTGCAAACATCCCCATTCTCAATGATGGCGGAGTCCAGCACGTGAGTGCAAAAGACAAGGCTGAAGCATTTGCAACCATCTTCAGCCAGAAGTGCCGAGTGGATGATCCATCTCAGCCTCCTCCCGATATCCCCACCATCACGGAAGCCAGTCTTCGGCCAATTCGATTCACTCCATGTGATATCAAGAAACGGCTGAGTGCACTGGATACAGCAAAGGCTATGGGCCCCGACAACATCCCAGCTGTAGTGCTGAAGACGTGTGCACCAGAACTAGCTGCGCCTCGAGCCAAGCTGTTCCAGTACAGCTACAACACTGGCATCTACCCGACAATGTGGAAAATTGCCCAGGTATGTCCTGTCCACAAAAAGCAGGACAAATCCAATCCGACCAATTACCGCCCCATCAGTCTGCTCTCAATCATCAGCAAAGTGATGGAAGGTGTCGTTGACAGTGCTATCAAGCGGCACTTACTCACCAATAACCTGCTCACCGATGCTCAGTTTGGGTTCCGCCAGGACCACTCGGCTCCAGACCTCATTACAGCCCTGGTCCAAACATGGACAAAAGAGCTGAATTCCAGAGGTGAGGTGAGAGTGACTGCCCTTGACATCAAGGCAGCATTTGACCGAGTGTGGCACCAAGGAGCCCTCGTAAAATTGAAGTCAATGGGAATCAGGGGGAAAACTCTCCAGTGGCTGGAGTCATACCTAGCACAAAGGAAGATGGTAGTGGTTGTTGGAGGCCAATCATCTCAGCCCCAGGACACTGCTGCAGGAGTTCCTCAGGGCAGTGTCCTAGGCCCAACCATCTTCAGCTGCTTCATCGATGACCTTCCCTCCATCATAAGGTCAGAAATGGGGATGTTCGCTGATGACTGCACAGTGTTCAGTTCCATTCGCAACCCCTCAAATAATGAAGCAGTCCGAGCCCGCATGCAGCAAGACCTGGACAACATCCAGGCTTGGGCTCATAAGTGGCAAGTAACTTTCGCGCCAGATAAGTGCCAGGCAATGACCATCTCCAACAAGAGAGTCTAACCACCTCCCCTTGACATTCAACGGCATTGCCATCGCCGAATCCCCCACCATCAACATCCTGGGGGTCACCATTGACCAGAAACTTAACTGGACCAGCCATATAAATACTGTCGCTACTAGAGCAGGTCAGAGGCTGGGTATTCTGTGGCGAGTGACTCACCTCCTGACTCCCCAAAGCCTTTCCACCATCTACAAGGCACAAGTCAGGAGTGTGATGGAATACTCTCCACTTGCCTGGATGAGTGCAGCTCCAACAACACTCAAGAAGCTCGACACCATCCAAGATAAAGCAGCCCGCTTGATTGGCACCCCATCCACCACCCTAAACATTCACTCCCTTCACCACCGGCGCACTGTGGCTGCAGTGTGCACCATCCACAGGATGCACTGCAGCAACTCGCCAAGGCTTCTTCGACAGCACCTCCCAAACCCGCGACCTCTACCACCTAGAAGGACTAGAGCAGCAGGTACATGGGAACAACACCACCTGCACGTTCCCCTCCAAGTCACACACCATCCCGACTTGGAAATATATCGTCGTTCCTTCATTGTCGCTGGGTCAAAATCCTGGAACTCCCTTCCTAACAGCACTGTGGGAGAACCGTCACCACACGGACTGCAGCGGTTCAAGAAGGCGGCTCACCACCACCTTCTCAAGGGCAATTAGGGATGGGCAATAAAAGCCGGCCTCGCCAGCGACGCCCACATCCCGTGAACGAATAAAAAAAAAATTGCCTGTTATTCATGGGACACAATGATTAATTTACTTATAAAGATAAGAATCTGGAATTTCTATGGAGGTTCATGACCCCCCAACCCAGGAATATGGATCAAGGTTGCGACTGTGTCGGAAGGGCAGGCGGAAGTCCCGCTCTCCCAGAACACTGCCACGGAGAGGAAAGTCCAGCCTAAGGCGTCATCTAAAATCACACTGCAACTTCCAAAGGCAAAGCAAGTTTAACGTCAACGTTAGACTTTGCAGCTTTGCTGGAAACTTAAGCGCTGTCATGAAGGATCTGGGCTCCAGCTTGGAGAGACAGGTGTCCACCTTGGACAGATTAGTGGACTGAATAGATAAGGGCTTTGAAGGAATCACTCACCTTCTGCAGTCTGCTCTCCTACAGATGTGTGGGAGTGTTGAACACTTGAGAATGACGTGGCCCACTTTGTCTGGGCCATATTGTAGGGAGGACCCAGAGCGATTAAGGCACCTGAACAGTTGCTTCAAAGTGCCAATGGTATGTTTCTGGTGGTCACATGGCTCTCATTATACCAGTGTTGTTCAGATTGCGGAAGGGTGTCATCAGCCATGTGTGCAGGGGGGATTCCTTGTCCCCTAGCAGCTATCCTCTGCCATTCCTCGATTGGTGGAAAAGTGGGGGGGATGGATGAGTGTTGCAGAATGAAGACGTCATGACAGCTGCCAGCAAAATTGGTGCAGACTTGCATTATCCACTGGCAGTGATCGCAAAGCAGTAGAACATTGATGGAGTGGAAGCCCTTCCTATTGACAAAATATGGTGGCTCGTCCTCTGGTGTCCTGATAGCTAAATGAGTGCAGTCTATTATGCCCTGGAGACAAGGGAAGCCAGCCACTGCTATAATCCCAGAGCTCTCTCATTCTGACTTACAGCATTTTCTGTTCATGGTTCAAATTGCCACCTGCAGTATTTTGCTTTTTACTTATAATGGAGATGTTGATTTTAAAATTGTGAAAACTTCCATCATAAATAGTAATATATTTAAGAAGGAGCTAGACAGATTTCTAGACACAAAAGGCATCAAGGGGTATGGGGAGAGAATGGGAATATGGTATTGAGATAAAGGATCAGCCATGATCATATTGAATGGCGGAGCAGACTCGAAGGGCTGAATGGCCTACTCCTGCTCCTATTTTCTATGTTTTCTATTCACTTTGGTAAAAGCTTTCTATCAGTAAATAGAAACCAAAATATGTTTGTATTTTGCTATTATATGAATGTAACAAAGTGGGTGTAGCAGATTAACCTTCAAACTGTTCCTCACTGGGAAGTAAGCAACTGCAAAGTCTGTGTTTTAAAAAGACTTAGGGTAAGTACATTTTCTACATTGCTATTAAATCGTTTAATTTAAAACATTATAGGGTTAATGCCTTTGTTAAAATAGTACACAAGGACTTTTATTATACTAATGCTCTACTAATCTCAATATTGCACAGCACAATTTCAACTTCATGATGATGAAATGGTTGCTGTAAAATTGTGCGAACCATATCACAAGATATGTTCACAACAGGGAAACAATTTGCAAAGCTACAATGTGATGACATGAGCAATAACTATACACCACATAAGCAGTGACTCTCCACAGAAACTTGGATGCAAAAATCCTGCCTCCAATGGAAGTTAATTTTCTTTAAAACATAGGGATGTATTTCCTTTTGGGCAAGCACAAGGCCTTACTCATAGTAGGAATCAGTCATGGTCTTTACCTGCAGTATTTCTCCCTGGCTGATGGGAACTATTTTTAAAATATTTATTTTAAGGGCAGATTTTTCTGGCCCCTGACCTGGGGAACGCTCAGTTTCCCAAGCGCAAGGGACAGGAAAAAAGGGCAGAAGCTCGGATCACCGAGTATTTGCCCCTTTGACGCTGCCCCCAGGATTTACGGGGTTTCCTGGAGTGTGGCACTTGAGGTAGGTGCAATTGTAATGAGGTGGAGGGACGTTCCTGACCTTCCGCCTCATTTTCTGTCCTTTTATATTTGCTGGGTGCCACAACCCACAAAGGATGACGCTGTGGCCTGCCCCTGAACCCCTGTTGATGGGAAGATTCATAGGCTCCCGGGGACATTTTTAGGTCCCTTCCTCAAAACTTTAAACTTCAATTGGGATCTCCATTTGGCAGGGGTGTGAAGAGTGTGCAAGAGGAAACTCTGTGACTAAAAGCTTGGAAGTAACTAAAGATCAGGTTCTAGTATTCTATCCTTCACCACATGGTTATCCAATTTTAACATTGGACATGGAGCACAGGCTTGGGGGGGGATGGGATTGGGGGGGAGGGGGAGCAGGAGAATTGGCTCTTTAAATTCACTGCCTCCAAAAATCAGAGAGCATACCTCCCACCAGCAGGTAAGGTGGGTGCTATCACATGGCCAAGGCAGTAGGTTCGAGCTGGATATATTATTTTTTTAAAAAAGAGAAGTCCGGATTTCAAAAAAAACATGTCGCTAGAGTCCTGCTGTTTACAGGACTAGACTCCAACTGTTTATTTCTGCTTATTTATTATAAATTGCAAAATTAAATGCTGAGAGTACTGTTATGGGCTGCTCACAGTTGGCCATATTCCTACAACAAGAAATTAAGAGCAGGTGGTAAATAATGCCAACTTACCCTGATTTACAAAACATGCCCTTTGGCCTCTGTGTAATAACTGCTATGTTTACCATATACCATTGTTGAGGCAGGAAGCTCACCACCCATACAAGATTTAACATCCCTCCCACCACCCTTCCCCCCTTCCAGAATAAACAAAGGAAGACTCATTGCTGATTACCAGTTGCATTTTTGCAGCCAAAGGAAGGAATGCTCACTTCAGCTTGTCCCAATGTCAAATCAGCTTTGCTGAGCTGATTGAAGTAGGCCAGAGCAGCTAACCTTCCTGGGCTATCCAACCTCATTGACCAAATTCACCAAAGAACTTGGAACTGACCCAGCATTATGGCTCAGCCTTCACAAGCAGAATTTTAGCTTTCATCAATGGAAACTGCTCGGTTGGCAAAAAAGCTATTCAGTGAATTACCATCATGGTTTGGACTGGAGAAAAAAGAAAGTTGCAGGTGTTTGGGGATTCCAATAAAAACCCAATCATTTCATCAAGATGTTACAGGAATAATGAAAAGTATGAATGACTGGAGGACTGGCTGTGCCACCTTGACCAAAGCATGGCACTGCAAGACAGAAAAGTAGGACAACGATGGTTGCGTTATAGAATCATAGAAGTTTACAACATGGAAACAGGCCCTTCGGCCCAACATGTCCATGTCGCCCAGTTTATACCACTAACCTAGTCCCAATTGCCTGCACTTATAGAATCATAGAAGTAGGTCAGTTTGGTACTCAAGGGTCATCGAGGTAAAACAGTAAATGAGCAATGGGAGGCCTTTAAAGTGGCGACAGTTCAGGTACAGACTAGACACATTCCCATGAGGGGGATAGGAAGGGAATCCAAAGCTAAAGCTCCCTGGATGATTAAAGGGAAGAGATTAAACTGAAACAGAAAAAAGAGGCTTATGATAAATGTCAGGTTCATAATACAGAAGAGAACCAAGTTGAATACAGAAAGTACAGAGGAGATCTGAAAAAGGAAATAAAAAGGGCAAAGAGAGTTTATGAGAATTGACTAAAGAAGAGGATGCTGCAAATATCACAGTAAAGGAGGTAGTAGAGAAATTGGATAGGATAAAAATAGATAAAGAGGAGGTACTTCAAAGGTTGGGAGTTCTCAAAGTATAAAAGTCGCCTGATCCGGATGGGATGCATCCTAGGTTGCTAAGAGCAGGAGTAGGCCATTGGACCCCTTGAGCCTGCTCTGCCATTTGATAAGATCATGGCTGATCTGATTGTGACCTCAACCCTACTTTCCCATCTACCTACTATAACCTTTGACTCCCTTGTTAATCAGGAATCTATCTAACTCAGCCTTAAAAATATTCAATGTCTCTGCCTCCACCGTTCACGACCCTCAGAGAGAAAAAAGTTCTCCTCGTCTCCGTCTTAAATGGGAGACCCCTTATTTTTAAATTGTGGCCCCAAGTTCTAGTCTCTCCCGCAAGGGAAAACATCCTCTCAGCATCTACCCCTTCTAGTCCCCTCAGGATCTTATATGTTTTAATAAGATCCCCTCTCAGTCTTCTAAACTCCAATGTATACAGGCACAACTTGTCCAACCTTTCCTCATAAGATAACCCCCTCATCCCAGGAATCAGTCGAGTGAACCTTCTCTGAACCACCTCTAAAATAATTATGTCCTTTCTTAAATAAAACCAAAACTGCACACAGTATTCCAGATGTGGTCTCACCAATGCCCTATAGCAAAACATTTCTACTTTTATATTCCATTCGCCTTGCAATAAATGACAACATTCCACTTGCCTTCCTAATCACTTGCTGTAACTGCATAATAACCTTTTGTGATTCATGTACTAGGACACCCAAATCCCTCTGTACCTCAGAGTTCTGCAATCTCTCTCCATTCCTCTGTATTCCTCCTGCCAGTGAACAAGTTCACATTTTCCCACATTATACCCCATATGACAAATTTTTGCCCACTCACTTAACCTATCTATATCCCTTTGCAGACTCCCTGGGCTCAGTCTTGCAATGGTGGCGGGTTGGCAGCACGGGGTGAATATGCGCATGGCAAACCCGCAAAAATAAGACTTACCGTTTCCGACGTGATCGCATCGTAATTGATGGTGATTAACGTGCTCTCTGGGTTTTGCGCCCGGCTGCCAGCCTGATTAAAAGGCTGGCTGCTGTCAGGAGCTGCAACACGAGGGGGCGGGGGTGGGGGGAGAAAGAGAGAGCGCGAGACGTCATCCGGTGCTGGAATGGAAGATCGGGGGTGGGGGGGGGGGGCGGGGGAGAGTGGAAGATCGGGACGGGTGAAGAGGAGGAGATCGGGGGGGACATCGAGGGGATGAAGAGGGGGAGATTGGGGGATCATTGGGGGGGCGGTGAAGAGGGGGAGATCGGAGAAGAAGACATCGGAGCAGGGCGGAAAGGTAGGTTGATTTTGTGTTTTAACTTTGTGCAATGATTTTTTATTTAATTCATTTTGTTTCTTTTTGCCTGATCCGGCCCTTCATACCTGGTGAATCAGAAGCCATGGGAAAGCCATCCAGGTAAGTTCAAAATCGTTCCAACTACCTAATCTGTCACAAGGAAAGTGCCTTTAGTACCTCAATGAGGTACATTTGACTCTTTAACTATCATCCCGCTGGCTTTAATTGCCGGCGGGACTCCGGATTCGGGACGCCCGCGCGCACACAGGTGCGTCCGTGGGGAACTCGGAAGTCGGCGGGTTGGAGCCGGCTTCCGAACCTGAACGGGATTTCCCCGATTTTCGGAGCCCCCCCCCCCCCCCCGCCCCCATCACACCCGCAATTTCGCGGGAAAATCGAGCCCCTTATGTTCTCTCCACAACTTACTTTCCTACCTACCTTTGCATCATCAGCAAATTTAGCAACCATACATTCGGTCCCTTCATCCAAGTCATTGATATAGATTGTAAATAGTTGAGGCTCAAGCACTAATCCCTGCGGCACTCCACTCATTACATCTTGACAACCTGAAAATGACCCATTTATGCCTACTATATTTTTCCTGTCAGCTAACCAATTCTTTAACCGTGCTATTATGTTTCACCCGACACCATGAGCTCTTATTTTGTGTAGTAGCCTTTGATGTGGCACCTTGTCAAATGCCTTACGTAAATCCAAATACATCACATTCAGAGGATCCCCTTTATTCACGTTGCTTGTTACTTCCTCAAAGAACTCGAATAAATTAGTCAATTTATTAATCACTGGATAGGCCATAGCTGGATTATTGTGTCCATATCTGGGCACCACACTTTAGGAAGGATGTCAAGGCCTTAGAGAGGGTGCAGAAGAAGTTTACGAGAGTGGTACCAGGGACGAGGGACTTCAGTTATGTGGAGAGACTGGAGAAGCTTGAGCTGTTCTCTTTACAGCAGAGGAGGTTAAGAAGAGATTTGATAGAAGTTTTCAAAATCATGAAGGATTTTGATATGGTAAATAAGGAGAAACTGTTTCCAGTGGCAGAAGGATCGGTAACCGGAAGACACAGATTTAAGGTAATTGGCAAAAGAACCAAAGGCGAGATGAGGAGAAAGTTTTTTACGTAGCAAGTCGTTACGATTTGGATTGCACTGCCTGAAATGTGGTGGAAACAAATTCAGTAATAACTTTCAAAATGGAATTGGATAAATACTTAAAGAGGAAAAATTTGCAGGGCTATGGGGAAAGGGCAGGGGAATGGGACTAATCGGATAGCTCTTTCAAAGACCTAGCTCAGGCACGATGGGTTTGTGCTGTATCATTCTATGAGGTGTGAACCATAGCTCAAAAGCTGGGTGAACAGCCAGAGGAATCATGGCCGGTGACCTATAACCTAGACATGCGAATGGCACCCTTAATGAAGGATCCAGTTTTAAGTAGGCCAGTAGTTATGGACTGTAGTTAAGTTAGTACTTGAGGGCCACTCAGGTGCTAACTATAGCTCGAAAGGTGAGCCAACAGTTGGAGCAAACTTGACGGTTTCTAAATTGTGAGGAAAGAATTATGAAACTGAATTTGTTTTTGTTGAAGAAAAAAAGATTTGGATATGACATGATCCACGTTTCTAAGACATCAAGAGATGTCTTAAAAGGATTACACAAGGATTACTCCCGGTGCCACGCGTTAGTGAGTATAGAAATGGGAGGATAGAGCAGATGAATGCGTGGGTGGAGAGATGGTGCAGGAGGGAGGGCTTTAGATACCTGGGGCATTGGAACCGGTTCTAGGGGAGGTGGAACCTGTACAAGCCGGATGGGTTGCACCTCAACAGGGCCGGGACCAATATCCTTGTGGGAAGGTTTGCTAGTGCCGCTGGGGAGGGTTAAACTAGCTTGGCAGGGGGATGGGAACCTGTGTAGATTCAGATGGGACAGAATCAGAACTGGAGATAGAAGGCAGAAAATTAGTAAGTGACTTAGGAAGCAGAGAAAACAAAGGTTAGAAAATAAACAGCAAGGGAGTTTGGCAGTGCTTAAAGGTATATACCTCAATGCAAGGAGTATAGTGAATAAGGCAGATGAACTGAGGGCACAGATAGACATGTGGCAGTACGATATCTTAGCTATTACAGAAACATGGCTTAAAAAGGGGCAGGAACGGCAATTTAATGTTCCTGGTTACAGGGATTTCAGACGAGATAGAAAACGGGATAAAAAAGGAGGGAGGGTGGCAATTTTGGTTAAAGAAACAATTACAGTTGTGAGGAGGGATGATATGTTAGAAGGATCATCAAATAAGGCCATATGGGTTGAGCTAAGGAACAAAAAAAGGAGCAGTCACACTACTGGGAATGTACTATGGACCCCCAAACAGTCAGAGGGAGATAGAAGAGCAAATATGTAGGCACATTTCTGAGAAGTGCAAAAACAGTAGGGCAGTAATAGAAGGGGATTTCAACTACCCTACTATTAACTGTTAGTTAATAATAAAAAAAGTGTGAAGGGTATAGAGGGCGCAAATTTCTTACACTGCATTCAGGATAACTTTTTTAGCCAGTACGTAAAAGAAAGGGAGCAGTTTTGGATTTAGTTTTCGGAAATGAGGCTGGGCAGGTGGAAGGAGTATCAGTGGGAGATCATTTTGGTGGTAGTGATCATAATTCAGTTAGTTTTAGCATAGTTATGGAAAAGGACAAAGACAGAACAAGAGTAAAAGTTCTAAACTGGGGAAAGGCCAGTTTTACTGAGCCAAGGAGTGATTTAGCAAAAGTGGACTGGAAACAGTGAGTTGAAGGCAAATCAATGTCAAAGCAGTGGGAGGCATTCAAGGGGAAGATTCAAGAGGTTCAGAGTAAACATGTTCCCACAAAGGAAAAGGGTGGGACTCTCAAATCTAGAGCCCCCTGGATGTCAAGGAGCATACAGGCTAAGATAAGGCAGAAAAAGGGAAGCTTATGTCAGACACCGAGAGCTCAATACTACAGAAAGCCTAGAGGAGTATAAAGTGCAGGGGTGAAATTAAAAAGGAAATTAGGAAAGCAAAGAGTGGGCATGAAAAATATTGGCAAGTAAAATCCGGAAAACCCAAAGATGTTTTATAAATACATTAAGAGCAAGAGGATAACTAAGGCAAGAGTAGGGCCTATTAGAGACCAAAAAGGTAACTGTGTGGAGGCGGAAGACGTGGGTATGGTTCTTAATGAATACTTTGAGCCTGTCTTCACAAAAGAGGGGGACGATGCAGACATTGTAGTTAAGGAGGAGAAGTATGAAATATTGGTTGGGATAAACTTAGTGACAGAGGAAGTATTAAGGGGATTAGCATCTTTGAAAGTAGATAAATCGCCAGGCCCGGATGAAATGTATCCTAGGCTGTTAAAAGAAGCAAGGGAGGAAATAGCGGAGGATCTGACCATCATTTTCCAATCCTCCCTGGCTACAGGCATGGTGCTGGAGGATCGGAGGATGCTAATGTTGTACCATTGCTTAAAAAGGGAGAAAGAGATAGACCGATTAATTACAGGCCAGTCAGCCTAACCTCGATGGTGGGCAAATTATTGGAATCAATTCTGAGGGACAGGTTAAACAATCATTTAGAAAGGCATGGATTAATCAAGTTCAGTCAGCATGGATTTGTTAAGGGAAGGTCGTATCTGACTAACTTCACTGAATTTTTTGAGGAGGTAACAAGGAGAGTCGATGAGGGTAGCGCATTTGATGTAGTCGACATGGATTTTAGCAAGCCTTTTGACAAGGTCCCACATGGGTCAAAAAAGTACAAGCCCATGGGATCCAAGGGAGAGTGACAAGTTGGATCCAAAATTGGCTCAGTGGCAGGAAGCAAAGGGAATGGTCGATGGGTGCTTTTGAGACTGGAAGGCTGTTTCCAGTGGGGTTCCGCAGGGCTCAGTACTTGATCCCTTGCTTTTTGTGAAATATAGTAATGATTTGGACTTAACTGTAGGGGGCATGATTAAGAAGTTTGCAGATGATACAAAAATTGGCCGAGTGGTTGATAGCGAGGAGGAAAGCTGTAGACTGCAGGAAGATATCAATGGACTGGTCAGGTGGGCAGAAAAGTGGCAAATGGAATTCAATCCAGGGAAGTGTGAGATAATGCATTTGGGGAGGGCAAACAAGGCAAGGGAGTACACAATAAATGAGAGGATACTGAAAAGTGTAGAGGAAGTGAGGAACCTTGGAGTGCATGTCCACAGATCCCTGAAGGTAGCAGGACAGGTAGGTAAGGCGGCTAAGAAGGCATATGGAATACTTTCCTTTATTAGACGAGGCATAGAATATAAGAGCAGGGAACAGTTCCATTCACAACCCCTCAGATAATGAAGCAGTCCGTGCCCGCATGCAGCAAGACCTGGACAACATCCAGGCTTGGGCTGACGAGTGGCAAGTAATATTCGCGCTAGACAAGTGTCAGGCAATGACCATCTCCAACACGAGAGAGTCTAACCACCTCCCCTTGACATTCAACGGCATTACCATCGCCGAATCCCCCACCATCAACATCCTGGGGGTCACCATTGACCAGAAACTTAACTGGACCAGCCATATAAATACTGTGGCTACGAGAGCAGGTCAGAGGCTGGGTATTCTGTGGCGAGTGACTCACCTCCTGACTCCCCAAAGCTTTTCCACCATCTACAATGCACAAGTCAAGAGTGTGATGGAATTCTCCACTTGCCTGGATGAGTGCAGCTCCAACAACACTCAAGAAGCTCGACACCATCCAGGACAAAGCAGCCCGCTTGATTGGCACCCCATTCACCACCGTAAACATTCACTCCCTTCACCACCGGCGCACTGTGTTGCAGTGTATACCATCCACAGGATGCACTGCAGTAACTCGCCAGGGCTTCTTCGACAGCACCTCCCGAACCCGCGACCTCTACCACCTAGAAGGACAAGGGCAGCAGGCACATGGGAACACCACCACCTGCAACTTCCCCTCCAAGTTACACACCATCCCAACTTGGAAATATATCGCCATTCCTTCATCGTCGCTGGGTCAAAATCCTGGAACTCCCTACCTGACAGCACTGTGGGAGAACCTTCACCACACGGACTGCAGCGGTTCAAAATGTGGCTCACCACCACTTTCTCAAGGGCAATTATTGATGGGCAATAAATGCTGGCCTTGCCAGCGACGCCCTCATCCCATGAACAAATAAAAAAAGGGAGGTTTTGCTGGAACTGTATAAAACACTGGTTAGGCCACAGCTTGAGTACTCTGTACAGTTCTGGTCACCACATTACAGAAAGGATGTAATTGCACTGGAGAGGGTACAAAGGAGATTTACGAGGATGTTGCCAGGACTGGAGAATTTTAGTTATGAGTAAAGATTTGATAGGCTGGGGTTGTTCTCTTTGGAACAGAGGAGGCTGAGGGGTGATTTGATTGAGGTGTACAAAATTATTAGGGGCCTAGATAGAGTGGATAGGAAGGACTTATTTCCCTTAGCAGAGGGGTCAATAACTAGGGGGCAGAAAATTTAAAGTGATTGGTAGAAGGATTAGAGGGGAGCTGAGAAAAAAAAATCACCCACAGGGTGTTGGGGGTCTGGAACTCACTGCCTGAAAGGGTGGTAGAGGCAGAAACCCTCAACTCATTTAAGAAGTACCTAGATATGCACCTGAAGTGCCGTGACCTACAAGGCTACGGACCAAGTGCTGGAAAGTGGGATTAGGCTGGGTGGCTCATTTTCGGCCAGCGCGGACACAATGGGCCGAATGGCCTCCTCCTGTGCTGTAAATTTTCTATGATTCTATGATTCCAAGAAGAATAGATAATGTGAATACAAATGGATCAATTAACTGAAGTTGTTGAGTATAAATTGACAAGCCTCAAATGGGACTTCAGATTAGACCTTTTGCCCCCAGAGTGCAGTGGATATGTGGAACAGATTCTGACTATTTGGGGGTGAAATTGGTCTTGGGTGGTAGCGCAAAATGATGAAGTCAATGGAAAAGAAAATCGGGCGGCGGGGTGTAAAACGGGCTGCCGATTCGCTAATGCCCATTTTGCGCTATAGCTGTATGTTTTTCTCCCCCTTTCTCTCTTCCTGCAAAAAAAGTAATTAATGCTACAGTGAAGAACTCCTCTGGCAAAGAGTTGGATAAATACTGATGATTTTAAGGACAAATAGATAAAAATAATCAATCACCTTATGGAACGTGATGCTACCATGCTATGGAACTGTTGGAAATGTCATCTTGAGAAAGAAATTGGCCAGGGATGAATAATGGATGTTGTAAGGTTAGATAGTTATTCAGGAGTTTTGTTCAATTATCTTTAGGGGTTAGGGAGTTTTTCATTGAACATTGTCTTGGGGGATTAAATGAACTGCAAAGCTATGATAGGGCAGATAGTACATGGTGTGTGGAAATAACAAGGCACATTGTCCATAGTGTGTGGAAGGAAGGCCTTCCCACTCCATGCATTTTTATGTTGTTATGTATGTAGGTCAAACTAGTGAGATGTTAGATTTTCCTAACCTCCAGCGAGAATTCTTTTGCTTCATTGTGTTTTGTAATTTGACATTCCCATGCACTTTATCCATTTCCCTGCTTGAAGTAAGATTTTCATAATAATAACAATTGCCCCCATATTTCTTAGCTTATATAAATGTGGGATGAAACTCAATATCTCACAACCTGTCCTCTTAGGAGTACTTCAAGTTGGAAAACAACCTGCTTAACCTAATTACTAAAATTTCCTCTTGATTTACTTATGCTACACTTCACTTCAGAAGTTATCTGTTTTAAATATATATATTAAAATAATACTTCACAATGTTCAGATCCTTCCATTTTGTACATTTACTATATTTTGAATGATGCAGATGGCAGCATGTTTATGCCAATAGTATACCGGCTTTCATTCACTAAATTGATTAAAAGGCAACCTTAAAGTCTTCAAACCACCTGAAGACAAGTGAAAGGCAACTAAGATAAATATTTAAAACTTGTTCTCTGTAACAAAAGACCAAAAGCTGCTTGGTTCTAGGATACTCACTCAACTTAAGTTTGGAAGTGCTTTTCACCGTTGAGATGATGAGTGAGGAAAATGATTGAAGTCTCAAAAGTTAAGTTGTTTTAACAAAGACGATGAAAGTTTTCAATTGCTGAGTTTTATACATTCCATTTGTCACATTATGGTAAAATAATGAATTTTCAGTAAGGCAAGCTACCTATGTAGAAAAGTAAAACTGCCAATAAACACAACATACAACAACAATTTACATCTATATAATGCTCAGCAATAGCATCACAATTCTAAATTATTCATGTATTAATGGTACAGAGTGCACTGGTATTTGATATTTGCAGCTGGTTAAAAAACAGGCCCAAACAGAGTAATGGCACCCCACACTCCAAAGTATACATAACTATAAAATTAGCACCTACATAGCAACGATTTGAAGCCTGATCTCATCTCAGATTACTGTTATAAACTCCTTGAGCTTCAATCTCACAATTAGTGATGATATCTGAACCCTTTAAAGAGATAAAGGATTGGTTAGCTAACAGGAAACAGAGAGTAGGCATACATGGGTCATTTTCAGATTGGCAAGATGTAACAAGTGGAGTGCCACAGGGATCAGTGCTTGGGCCTCAACTATTTACAATCTATATCAATGACTTGGATGAAGGGACCGAATGTATGGTTGCTAAATTTGCTTATGAAACAAAGGTGCAGGTGACCTCCTCTGCCACCTCGAGCCAGGCCTTCTTGGTGGCAGAGGCAGGCCACTTCCTCCTGCCCGCCGGGGGGAAGATCTCTATCCTCCCCTCCTCCTCACCCCATCCAATAAGAGCTGGAGTGAGGCATCATTAACCTGGGAGCAGCCTTTACACTGGGCTGCTCCATGCTGTAATCTTTCCTATTTCTTGCAGCATTTGTCAGTGGAGGACTGTCCCTTTAAATAGGGCTCCTCCAGCTGACAGACCTTAATGCGCATGCGCAGTCCGCCCGACGTGCAGCTCAGCAGTGGGGAACCCGGAAGAACAGGTAAGTGGATCCAATCAGACTGTAATTGCGCGCGAAGCAGACTGATTTCACCCAGTGCATTACCCACGCGCCCAATCTACCCCCCGCCGCGAACCCGCCGTCTTAGGAAAGTAAGTTGTGAAGAGGACATAAGAAGTCTGCAAAGGGATATAGATAGGTTAAGTGAGTGGGCAAAAATTTGGCAGATGGAGTATAATGTGGGAAAATGTGAACTTGTCCACTTTGGCAGGAGGAATAGAAAAGCAGTATATTATTTAAATGGAGAGAGATTGCAGAACTCTGAGGTACAGAGGGATCTGGGTGTCCAAGTACATGAATCACAAAAAGTTAGTATGCAGGTACAGCAAGTGATTAGGAAGGCAAATGGAATGTTGTCATTTATTGCAAGGTGAATGGAATATAAAAGTAGAGATGTTTTGCTACAGTTGTACAGGACATCGGTGAGACCACTTCTAGAATACTGTGTGTAGTTTTGGTCTCCTCATTTAAGAAAGGACATAATTGCTTGTGGGGAACTAGGGGCCACAGTTTAAAAATAAGGGTCTCCCATTTAAGACGGAGATGAGGAGAAATTTTTTCTCTCAGAGGGTCGTGAGTCTGTGGAACTCCCTTCCCCAGAGAGCGGTGGAGGCAGGGTCATTAAATATTTTTAACGCTGAGTTCGATTAACAAAGGAGTCAAAGGTTATACTAGGTAGATGGGAAAGAAGGGTTGAGGTCACAATCAGATCAGCCATGATTTTATCAAATGGCACAGCAGGCTCAAGGGGCCGAATGGCCTACTCCAGCTCTTAATTCGTATGTTCGTATCAGTACTTGGAATAACTTTCTATTCTGTATTTGCTAAACATAACTAAAAGAACTCCTGTGATATTGCTCATGGGTAGTCTGCACCCTGCTGTGCAGTTTCTGATGTTTACTATGGTCTTGCTGCAGGTAAAGGCAACAGCGATTCACTCATTGCTGCGATACAGTCAATTTACTGAATGATATGCCACTCAAATGACTTGAGGTAAAAATTTTACACACCTTGCTTACTGACAGAGCACCCAAATATACACAGGATGGTATCCCAGCAGTTACCTGGGCTGCACCCACTGGCGTCCTCCAGCGTTGATCCTGCCAGATTATGTGGGGTCAGTGGGAGGGCACTTGATTTTCATGGGGCCGGTCGGAGACCGCACCACTATGGATGTATCTTGGGTGCCTGCTGGCCTTACACTGTTGACATCTACCTGCTATCTTGAGGAGAGGTGTTGCCCCGCCCCTCGCCCTACCCCCAGAGAGGCTGACACTAGAATTTATTTTCTAATTTTTTTTCCATTATCAATGTTTCCTGGTCTGGACCTACCCAGTGAGACTTACTTGTGCTCTTCTCGAAGCCTGTACACTTCATCTCACTGGGGATCCCAGCCTCCAGACACACACCAGGGGCCTGATATTACCATGGCGGCGGGTTCGCGGCGGGGGGGTAGATTGGGCGCGTGGGTAATGCACCGGGTGAAATCAGTCTGATCCGCACGCAATTGCAGGCTGATTGGATCCACTTACTTGTTCTTCCGGGTTCCCCGCTGCTAAGCTGCGCATCGGGCGGACTGCGCATGCGCATTAAGGTCTGTCAGCTGGAGGAGCCCTATTTAAAGGGACAGTCCTCCACTGACTAATGCTGCAAGAAATAGGAAAGATTACAGCATGGAGCAGCCCAGGGTGAAGGCTGCTCCCAGGTTAATGATGCCTCACTCCAGCTCTTATTGGATGGGGTGAGGAGGAGGGGAGGATAGAGATCTTCCCCCCGGCGGGCAGGAGGAAGTGGCCTGCCTCTGCCACCAAGAAGGCCTGGCTCGAGGTGGCAGAGGAGGTCACCTGCACCACCAACATATCATGCACCTGCATACAGTGCAGGAGGCGCTCCAATGACCTAAGTTGGTCAGCCAAAGTGAGTACACTTACTCATTCCCCTACACTCCGTCTGCCACATCACCGCCCCCACCCCACATCTCCTTCTGCACAGCCAACACTACTCTGTCACATCACCCCTCACACCCACTCAAACCTCATCCTCATCTTACCTGCACTTACTCACCTTGCCAGTACTCATCCCACCACTACCACTCAACCCAATCCTCATACAATCTCATGCCTCTATCTCATACTCACCCTCTCATGCATCTCTTTCACGGTCAGCCTCACTCAACCTGCCACTACCTGTGCTGCAGCCACAGGGCATGCATCACATATGTGCAGTAGGAAGCGTAAGGCAAACGTGTCGTGAGCATGAAGGGGATGCACAAGGGTGTTTGAGGGTTTGTCATGGTTTTTACTTCTATTTAATTTCTGATCAACTCACATTATATTGGCACCACTACTGCCACGTCTTTGTGAATCTTGTCTGGTTTGTGCAATAATGCCCTTTCCTGAGGATCATAATGAAGACCCACAACTGACATTGTGTCACTGCAGAGTGGGTGTAGGTGTATTTGCAGGGCTCTTTTGTGTAGACGACTGAGAGACGTCGGCGATGTACCCGGTGACACCCTGGAAGGATGCGGAGGAGAAGTTGTTGAGGGCAGTGGTGATGGTGCTCGGGCCAGCCGGGAGCAGCTTGGCATGAAGGAGGCTGCAGATGTCCACGACTACATGACGAGTGACTCTGAGCCTCTGTGTGCACTGCTGTTCAGAGAGGTCCAGGAAGCTGAGCCTCGGTCTGTGGACCCTGTGGCGAGGGTAGTGCCCTCTGCGATGCATCTCTCTCTGAGGTAGCCCTTCCTCCTGCTTTGCAGGTGGATGTGTCACAGCACGGTGTTGTGGAGCTCCACGTGTCAGAGGTGGACGGCGTGGCCGGCGAGACTGGTGATGCTGTTTGTCCTCCGAGGAGGTCATGACTGCAGCTACGGCAGCCCCCATCCGGAAGATGTACATCTGAGGGGGTCCGCAAGGTAGGTAAATGTGTCTGGACCCCGGGGTAAGTGTGCAAGTTGGTGAATTTTGTTGTTAGGAGGAGGGTGGTGGAGGCCAAACTTTGTCCAAAATGACAGAGTGGCCTCCTGCAATGAGTGAGGGTCTCCCCCCACCCAACCTGTCAAATGGACCTTTGCAGCTGCCACAGGCTGGTGGCTGCAACACATCCATTTGAACTGGGAGTGTTTCCCCTAGTAAAGGAAACAGTCTCAGTCAGTTGCAAAATCCCATCCCTGCTAAAATAACAGGTCAATCAGGTCTGTAAACACCCTGTCGTACCTGTTTAAGTACTTTAAGAGGCACCCCGCCGGCTTTAATTGCCAGTGGGAATCCCACACGTGGGGGCTGCGCGCGCATGTGAGCGTGTCAGTGGGGAACCCGGAAATGGGGCTGGTTGGATCCGGGCTCCCGACCCGCCCCGGGAATCCCCGATTTTCGCAGCCCCCCCGCCACGAACGCACCCGATCGGGGGTGCGAAAATCGAGCCCCAGGTCTCATGTGCGCCGGAGTAGCGGAAACCTGTAAGTATGGAGTCCACACCCCGTCACAGTCTGTGTTAGGGGCGGGGCAGGCAGAGACGAAGCAGGAGATGCTAGTTTGTATCGGAATCTGGTGTATCCCAGTTCTGACCCACTTCCAAGCTGTTCCACCGGAATCCTGGTGGAGTTATGGAGGGGTCTGCTGGAACAGCCAGGGAAATTCGACCCCAGTGATTTACAAATATGATATTTTGTGGAGTAGATTTTCAACTTGCTGCCTGGGCGTGAACCTGCCACCCGTTTTATAAACTGCCAGATTTGCAGGTGGCAAGTTGAAAATCTACCCCACAGTTTACTTATAATTTCACAAAACGTGCTGAAGGTTGAAGTAGCTTTGCTCTTCCCTCCTGAAAACCTCTTTATCTTAGTTATTTACATTCTAATTTTTTTTGCTCCATATTCCACAATGACTATGCTCACGATGTAAGTAATGTATTTATTTGTTTGCCTGCCTTTCTCCCTGCCCAAAACCTTTCCTTGTCTCAGTTATTTATAAGATTCTAAAAGATTTTTTTTACTCCCTTTACTTTCTACAGTGGTCTCCCCCTTACTTTCCACAGTGTCGTGCTTGCTGTAGCGTCAATAGTATAGTGCAAAACCAAGTGGTTTTTCCCATGATCAATTGTCCATTGATCAGCCCCAAGCTAATATTCATCCCTCAATCAAACCATCAAAACAGATTACCTGGTCATTTATCTCATTTCCTGATAGTGGGTCCTTGCTGTATGCAAATTAGCTCCTGTGTTTGTTCATTGTATGATTTCATTCAATGAGTGTTAATTGTATTCAGGTGGTAGGTATCAAGTGGAGACTCATGTATCCTTTTTCTATGAGAGCTTATCTTGGGTGTGGGGTGTGTGTAAGGGGAATCTCTGTGAACAAAGGCTTGGAAACAACTAAAGACCAGACTTTAGTGTTCTATCTTTCACCACATGGCTATCCAATTGTAACAGTGTTTGGGGTGTCCTGAGGATGTGATAAGATGCCATATAAGTACAAGTTCCTTCCTTCTTTTTCCATCGCAAGCATGACATAAATTATATGTGTATATCTATATAAAAAACTAAATATATACATAAAGATATCTACACACGCACACATATATTGGGTGAGAATTTCCGCAGAGGTTCTCCCGATTTTCTATCGTTTACACTGTTTCTCTGGGGTTTCCATCAATCATCTACTAAAGTTACAGCAGGAGATTGGGAAAACCCCATGGAAATTACTGGTGTATATTATGAATTTTATTTATATTTTTAACTATGGAGGTGAGACTTCACTGATGACTCAACTGGGAAATGTACTGGCCAGTGTGGAACTGAGCCATATAGACCCAGCTTGACTGCTGGTCTCAGTCATTTCAACTGTGGCCTCAGTGTCCTTTGGCTAAGGAGGGGGGGACCTCTGACTCTTGAACACTATCACCACTATTCAGTGACTCCTGCTAGAAAGTTCGTGGGGTTGAGTTTCCATTTGTTTCCGTTAGTTAAATCAGTGCAATCCGGGTGGAATCTGCCAAACCAGCGCAAAAGATTGGGGAATTTTAAGCATAAGTGAGCTACACCCAAAACTACTCACATTCATGTTTTCTGTGATCTTTTATGTTGGTTCATGATTCAATTTGCCTGGATCAGGGCCTGACCATAAAACTGGCCACAGCCCCAGGTCAAAATTGCGAGATTCCACCAATTGCACTGGTTCAGGAAGGCTCTTCAAATTGTGCTCATTTTTGTAGGTGCATAGGCACTAGTAGGTATGTTTTAAAAGTTTTTTCATATCAAAAACTTTTTAATTTACTAAGAAACTGACTAGTTTACACCAATGAAACTATTAAAAGGTTCAGTATAGTTTTTTTAAGTCATTTTGAGCGATTTTAAATCAGGTTAGTCACAGGTGGAGGACTGGACACCCTTATTAAAAAGGGTTCTTATTTTTGTTGATAAACTGATTTTCAGCTGTATTAATAAAACTGCATCAGGTTACCACTCTTAAATAGATCAAGGAATATGTTTAAAAAAAGAAACGATTACGTTCTATTACGCTGCCCTGGAAGATTTTACACTTGTGATTATGCAAATAAACTTGAGCGGAAACTTGAAATGTAATCTAACCAATTTCTTGATTGCACCCAAAGCGAAAACTCTACTTCCGTGTGTGGGGAGCAGGTGAGGGCAGGATCAGACTTGGTTTTAAGTTCAATGGTCCAATCGCCTGCCAACTGTCACTGTCAAAGCTCACACAGAAAGAGCGGCATTGGGCCCCTCCCCATCCCAGAAACTATTTCATAACTGCTCCGTCATGCTATCCTTTCTAAGGGGGCCAATTAAAAAATTCAGAGGAAAAATAATAGACCCCAAATCTTCACCAGAACACAACCTTCACTGACCACACGCTGGGTCCCACAAAGACCCAGCGTGTGGCTCAGGAACTTCTGATGTAGGGAGTCCCTGATCTCAACCCCACACCCTCCCTTATGCCAATGGCCATGTTTGGGATAGACAGAGGATCTGCCCCCAAAAAAGCCTTCACAGAATCTTCTGCACAAACCTGTGCCCAGTTCCAGCTGTGCCTAGGCATTTCCAGGTCATTGCCTAGTTCCTGACTGTTCCGACAGACTTCCGCTGGAACAGCCGCACATTTCCCGCCCTTCAATAAATTAATGTGATCAGTGATATTATAGGGCTATACCACAACCTAGTATCCTCTCGATTAGTTTCCAAACCGCTGATTTTAAAGTATCATTCTTTACTGTTCCAATCGGGTAAAAACTTCAACTACAAATTATGAAAACTTTTGAATTTACCGAGGCTGCACAGGAATGTCTCCTATCCCCAGAGATAAATAAATAATGTTCACGTGAGACACTGAATAACAAAAATTTAACTCACAGACTGGACTACCAACAGGAGATGGATGATAAAGCATAACAGAATATGGTTTATATCCTGCGGATCTTCATAATTAATTCTACTTGTACTATATCACACCAAGGATAAATATCAGCTGTTACAGAGATTGCAAATTGATTCTTGTGATATTATTGTTTTATCCAGCATGCCATCTCTTCTCAAATATGATGTAATTTCAGGATATAAAAAGTATTTCATAGAATTGATGCAATAACACATCATTAACTACTGCATATCTTCATTCTTCCACATTTCTCCTGAAGGTGTTGATCTCATTGGGCCGGAATTTGCTGAAGCAGGGAATCTACCAGCGTGTGTTATTAATTAGACTTTTTCCTGCACCCTTCAGCTCAAAAATGTTTGCGCCGTAACTTGTTGGAAGTACAAGCTGATAATGGCATGGCGAGGGCAATGGGGCATCTGGGACCAACAATGTATCTCCTTAACTAATGAGATTCAAGGATTGAGAAAGAAATAGAAGAATGACGGAATAGGAAATAAGGTGAATTAGAGTCAAATCAGGTACAGAAAGAGAAATAAAGAGAAAATAAAGAAAAATTGGACTAAGAGAGAGAGAAAAAAGAGACAGAAAGGAAATGTAAGAAAAAAAATGTAGAAATTTAAAATTTGACATTTTTAAAATCACTAACAACAATTGACTACATGCAGCAATGAGATTGTACACTTTAAATCAATCCCATTCTGGGCCAGAGAGGTTGCTTGGCACTGCATTATCAATTAACACTTCGTTAAAAGGGTACTTACGCTCTTAATTACCAGACTTACCATTCTGTGGCAAGTTTAATATGCAAATCCAACAAGTTCTTAAAAATAACGGGGAGGCCAAGGGTGAAGCAAACGGCAGAATAGCATAAATCGACCAGCAATTTCTGGAAATTCTCAACTCATGGTGTATCTCTTAATCCCCTGAACTTGCTGACTGATTTGCACATTAATAATGGCGTGTGTCGTTAACAGGCAGTTAATTTTCCAGCAAGATCTAGCCTATTGGTCGGGTAATGTCGCACAGATGCCAGTTGCACTCCTGTACCTCTCCTAAATTACCTTTATTCATTTGTGAAACTTGATAGTGAGTGTTGACAGGCTATTCGACAAGACGGTGCATCAAAGCCAAGCCTGACTGACCTCAACTAATAGCCATATATGCACACCAGGTTCCAAATTGAGATTAGCTAATTTAGCACAGACTGGGGATTAAACCCATGACTTTACTGCTCTGTTTGAGTTAGCCACTCACTAAATAAACTCACAGGAGAATGGAGGTTATCACTCTTCATTCATGCTTCCCTGCAGGAGTTTGAATACTTTAGAAATCTGGTTTTCCAGCACTGAGCTGGTGAACTGACTTTATATTGTTTAAGAAGTGCTTAGCGTGCCGATAAGAACAGAAACTGCCATGTTCTGCTGCCAGCACAATGCTTCACTAGATACTAAAAAGAAAGAATTTTTATTTATATAGCGTCTTTCACGATCTCAGGACATCCCAAAGCACTTTACAGCTAATGATACACTTTGTAAAGTGTAGTCACTGTTGCCAATTGGTGCATATCAAGGTCCACAAACAGGATTGTGATAATGACCAGATAATCTGTTTTAGTGATGTTGGTTGAGGGATAAATATTTTTCAGAACACCAGGGAGAACTCCTCTGCTCTTCTTCGAAATGGTGCCATGGGATCTTTACATCCACTTAAGAGGGTAGATGGGGCATCGGTTTATCATATAATCCAAAAAGACAGCATCTCCAACTGTGCAGCACTCCCTCAGTACGGCACAGAAGTGTCAGCCTAGATTTGGCACTCAAGTTTCTGGAGTGGGACTTGAACCAACAACCTTCTGACTCAGAGGAATCAGTTCTTGCACTGAGCCAAGGCTGACACTTAAGGTGTCCCTGTTGGCTCTGCTCCATGGTGGAGCTGGTGGATTATCTGATTGGTGAGCTGCCTGTCAGCGCTCGTTTAGTATTAGCAACTTGCTGATTTCATAATAATGGAGGCCGATCGCCAAAATCGATCAGGCGTCCCACCGGCGACATTGGGCGTGCAATGCGATTTTAAAAAATTTGTTCATGGGATGTGGGCGTCGCTGGCAAGGCCAGCATTTATTGCCCATCTCTAATTGCCCTTGAGAAGGTGGTGGTGAGCCGCCTTCTTGAACCGCTGCAATCTGTGTGGTGAAGGTTCTTCCACAGTGCTGTTAGGGAGGGAGTACCAGGATTTTGACCCACCGACGATGAAGGAACGGCGATATATTTCCAAGACAGGATGGTGTGTGACTTGGAGGGGAACGTGCAGGTGGTGTTGTTCCCATGTGCCTGCTGCTCTTGTCCTTCTAGGTGGTAGAGGTTGTGGGTTTGGAGGTGCTGTCGAAGAAGCCTTGGCGAGTTGTTGCAGTGCATCCTGTAGATGGTACACACTGCAGCCACGATGCGCCGGTGGTGAAGGGAGTGAATGTTTAGGATGGGGTGCCAATCAAGCGGGCTGCTTTGTCCTGGATGGTGTTGAGCTTCTTGAGTGTTGTTGGAGCTGCACTCATCCAGGCAAGCGGAGAGTATTCCATCACACTCCTGACTTGTGCCTTGTAGATGGTGGAAAGGCTTTAGGGAGTCAGGAGGTGAGTCCCTCACCACACAACACCCAGCTCTTGTAGCCACAGTATTTATGTGGCTGGTCCAGTTAAGTTTCTGGACAATGGTGAACCCCAGGATGTTGATGGTGGGGGATTCGGCAATGGTAATGCCGTTGAATGTCAAGGGGAGATAGTTAGATGCTCTCTTGTTGTAGATGGTCAATGCCTGGCACTTGTCTGGCGCAAATGTTACTTGCCACATCAGCCCAAGCCTGGATGTTGTCCAGGTCTTGCTGCATGCGGGCTCGGACTGCTTCATTATCTGAGAGGTTGTGAATGAAACTGAACCCTGTGCAATCATCAGCAATTATCCCCATTTCTGACCTTATGATGGAGGGAAGGTCATTGATGAAGCAGCTGAAAATGGTAACCCGAATCAAAAGTTGCTCCCAGGTTTCCAATATTAAGGAGATTTTAAATTTCATTTGATATACCGGAACAGAAGATGTATTTATAATGCTAGCTGAGGCATTGCTTTATTACATTAGTCCCCTGTTTAGTGTAGGATCAACAATTCTTGTGTTGCTAATAAGATGTATTTTGTTAGGGTATATATATAAATCAATCCAAGAGGCTTACTATTAATCCCTGAATTATTTCAATCCATTCTTTACCTGTTGTGAATGCATTGCAGCTTCAAAAAGAGCCTTTGGCCATAATTAATTGTGCTAAGAGAGCCAGTGTGTTCATGAAACAAAACAGATTAGACCCTGGTTCCTTTGGATTGTTAAACCATATCCTTTAACATAAGAACATAAGAAATAGGAGCAGGAGTAGGCCAATCGGCCCCTCGAGCCTGCTCCGCCATTCAATAAGATCATGGCTGATCTGATCCCAACCACAAATCTAAATTCATGTTCAATTTCCTGCCCGCTCCCCGTAACCCCTAATTCCCTTTACTTCTTGGAAACTGTCTATTTCTGTTTTAAATTTATTTAATGATGTAGCTTCCACAGCTTCCTGGGGCAGCAAATTCCACAGACCTACTACCCTCTGAGTGAAGAAGTTTCTCCTCATCTCAGTTTTGAAAGAGCAGCCCCTTATTCTAAGATTATGCCCCCTAGTTCTAGTTTCACCCATCCTTGGGAACATCCTTACCGCATCCACCCGATCAAGCCCCTTCACAATCTTATATGTTTCAATAAGATCGCCTCTCATTCTTCTGAACTCCAATGAGTAGAGTCCCAATCTACTCAACCTCTCCTCATATGTCCGCCCCCTCATCCCCGGGATTAACCGAGTGAACCTTCTTTGTACTGCCTCGAGAGCAAGTATGTCTTTTCTTAAGTATGGACACCAAAACTGTATGCAGTATTCCAGGTGCGGTCTCACCAATACAACTTTATCTCTGCATTCGGGCCAGACATTTTTCAGATTAAAATTAAATAAAATTACTAACACAGCTGCAATTGCGATACACCTGTCAATGGAACATCAAGGTTACCAGGTGAATAATGATTACTGGGTCACTTTTGGGGAAGTGTGAGTGTCCTGGTGAAACATGGGCCCCAATTTAAAGGGGGGGGTGGTGCTGGTACGGTGTATGTGAGCTCTCGTCAGACAAGTTTAATACCTGAAATCTGTGGTAAATTTCAGAGTGGTGGGGGGGCAATGCTCCCTCTAATTTTTTTCAGCCATGTACGGAATGAAGTTGGGTTTGTGCACCGATGTTTATATCGGCTGATAAATTTATATAATTTATGAAATGGGTTTGTTAAGTTGCACTCGGATTGAGCAGACCAGTTTCGTTATATTTCATTAAAAATTATCTGATGGGAACGATTCCAATCAGCTTTTTGTTGAATCAGCTTAATGACTCTGATTCAAACAGAAATAAATCGTGTGCAATCAGAATTTTTAAATTGAGTCAGAAATACAAAACAGCTGTCAAATCAGTCAGTGCGAATTTGGGGATAGGGAAAAGTTTAATTAAAGCTCCCCTCCCCCATTGAATCCTCAGCAGGGTTTAAAAAATTATTGCATTACAACTGTACATCGTGCAGGTCTCATTAGTTTTGGCTGCCTCTATGTAAGGCAGGGAGCAGTTTGGTCATGAAGAACCTGAACTGAGGGAGGCAATGGACAAAGATAAAAAGAGACAATCCTAGAGGCAACTGAGGGCTTTTTGATAGAAGTTGTATAAAACAATTTAAATCAACTTCACTGTTTTGATTACAATGTACCAATGGGATTGGAAAGTTTATTTTAGCACAATTGTAGAAGGATCTTTAATTACAGTATTACACATGATCTGTGTCAGAATTACTTAATTTGTAAATATGAAATATGAAAACTGATAATGACTATTACAATATGCCAGGTAATTTGGGTTCATTTGTAGTTTACTTCAGAAGCTAACGTCGAATAGGATGGTGATACAAACTGTTAATTGCACTAACCGTAGACTCCCTCCAATGTTATTTGCTACCAATGCTTCAAATATGTTTGTCTTTAGACAAAAGTAACAGTTCTCCACAATTCGCACTAGAGGTGAAAAGCTTTCATTTAATTGAATGCATCTCCTCACTGAATCTTTACTGAATCCTCGTGAGCTGAAGTTTTCTGATTGGAAACTCAAATCAATTATATCATGAAGGGATGGAAATGTATATGTATATGTATATATATATATATATATAAACTTTTACACTATTTCTTCTATATATAAACTGTTACACTATTTCTTTAATATATATATGTAGACATTTACACTATTTGTCCAATGAATATATATATATATATATCCATCCATCGGATAGTATACTATTTGTGGAGGCCAGACTCTGAGCAGCTGTACTACTGACGCGCACTAGACGCCGACATCTGCAGTACAACGTTCCCATCCAACTATTACACTATTTTCCCAAAGCCCCCGGCAAACTATTACACCATTACACTATTTTCTCAATTAATATATATATATATATAAAAACTGTTACACTATCTATTTGTGGACACCGATGTCTGAGCAGCTGTATCACTCGACGCCGACATCCGCAGTACAATGTTCCCGTCCAACCTAACTTTAACTCCCGCCCTTGCTGCAAAGTAGCTGACATCACCTCAGCAACATCTCCACCAGAGAGCACTGGTGTGGTGCGCGGATGGAATATGACGTGCATGGCACATAACATGCACGCAGCATAGAGGGGACAATGGTGGTGGTGGGGGATGGGTGGTCTGGAGGTGATCAGGGAGAGGGGCGAGCCAGGGACAAGGAGGTCCAGAGGAGCACTTGTGCTCCACTTGGCCCACAAGGAAACTTAAAATTAAATTTTTTTGAATTTTCCTGCTGAGCCTCTTCTGGCCCAGGACCCAACTCCCGGCAGGTTAGGCCTGATGGGGAAGCCATCAATCTTTCTCCGCTGAAGCCTCCAACTAAAATTGCTGATCGGGTCCCGATGGCATCACGGCGAATTATGACATGATGTAAGTAATACATTATTTCCTGGGACTTTTGAGCTGCTCTGCCATTTCCCTTGCCAAAACAGTGAAGAGTTAATTAACATAGCTCTGCCTCCCATTAAAATCAATGATATTCAATTGCTTAAAGTCACATTAAGAGCTAAATGGAAGTTAAAAAGTGAATAATTGTCATTAATGAAAAATTAATTTTCATCATTGCTTCAAAAGATGAAACACTTCCAATTCAAGTCATCTTTTTAAGTTTAAAAAATAGAAAAACTGGGTGATCTAAATGTGCCAGAAACATGCTGCCGTAATAAAAATGCCAAAATAATGGAAAGAGTGTATAGACTGGATCAGGAACTTTCGTGAATTAGTGATGTTCCAACAATATTCTAGATAAACAGTGGATGGATATACAAATGCATTAAGACTTCACTTGAAGGCCCTGATATTAGCGGGGAGGCGGGATAGCAGCGGGGGGGGGGGGGCGGGGGAGATTGGACACATCGCAAACCCACATGAACCAAACTTACCATTTCCTCTGCGATCGCATGTTGATTGATTGTGGTTAATGTCCTCTCCGGGTTTCACACCCGGCAGCTAGCCTGATTGACAGGCTGGTTGCCATCAGGAGCTGCAACGCGAGGCAGGGGAGGGGGGCGAGAAAGAGAGAAAGCCAGACGTCATCCAGCGCTGGAATGGAAGACCGTGGTGGGGGTGGAGGGGAGAGGGGAAGATCGGGGGGGGGGGGGGGAAGATCGGAGGGGAGAGGGGAAGATCGGGGTGGGAGTGGGGAAGATCGGGGGGGAGTGGGGAAGATCGGGGGGAGGGGGATGATTGGGGAGAGGGGAAGATCAGGAGAGAGGGGAAGATCGGGGGGGTAGGGGGTGATCGGGGGGAGAGGGGAAGATCGGGGGAGAGAGGCGATGATCGAGGGGAAGAAGGGAAGATCGGAGGGGGAGAGCGGAAGATCAGGGGGAGGGGGATGATCGGGGGTGGAGAGGGGAAGATTGGGGGGGGGAGAGGAAGATCGGGGGGGGGAGAGGCAATGATCGGGGCGGAGAGGGGAAGATCAGGGGGGAGAGGGGAAGATCGGGTGGGGGGAGAGGAGAAGATCGGGGGGAGAGGGGGTGATCGGGGGGGAGAGGGGAAGATCGGGGGGACATTGGGGAAGATTGGGGGGACATCGGGAGGGTGAAGAGGGGGACATCGGGAGAAGATTGGGAGGGTGAAGAGGGGGACGTCGGGGGTACATCGGGAGGGTGAAGAGGGGGACATCGGAGCGGGAGACATCGGACATCGGAGCAGGTTTCAAAGGTAGATGCTTTTGGTGTTTTCACTTCCTTGCATGGTTTCTTATTTATTTTATTTAGTTTCTTTTTCCCTGATCCGGCCCTTCATGGCTGGCTTCACCAGGCGTGAATCAGAAGCGGTGGACAAGCCGCCCAGGTAAGTTAAAAACGCCCCTGTGAAGTGCCTTGGGATGTTTTACTATGTTGAAGGCGCTATATAAATGCAAGTTGTTGTTTTTATGAATGGCAAACACTCTCATCCTTACTTTAATCTGCTACTTTCTGATTCTTACCTAGAATTTTAAAGCTGACTGGTTAATATCCTTGTCCTGAAGTACACTAAACTGTATTTAATGGCAACAATGCTTTCAAAAACTGTTCATGGAAGTTTCTGAATGCATGATAGTGCTGTATTTATTTGGATTATTTGAAAACATACTTGCAGGCAACACAAAATTTCTAGCACTTTTGGAAAATAGCTACAGATACCTTTTTAAAAAATCTGCTTGTATTTTGTTCCCCATGATCCTTATACAGTGTTTAGTGACGTTTAACCAGCAGTGTCAGAACTTCTTATTAGTGGTCATACTTTTGATGAAAGACAATAATTCCCTGTGATATTACTCCATTATGTTATTTTAAGAAGGCAGTGGCTAGTTGAACTAGTATTGGTAGCATAATTATACTGTATTGTTAAAATAAAGACGGTTGATATCGAAGCACTCTTACCCTTCCATTTAACATGGTTGCATATAATTCAAGGAGAATATTCTAGCACTATTGCTGGAAAATAAATCACTTATTTTGTACTTTGTGTTATAATAACTCACTTACATATTGGAATGGGTAAAAGTATACAAATTTTCATAAGAGGACAACAGCCTTAGCTGTAGAACTTGTAAAGAGGTTTATATTATACTCTTTGTTCGATTCCTATCTTACCATTTATTTAGATAACTGTCTGACGGTAGGATCACATTATTGCGAGCTGATACTCTGGTTCAGAACTGTGGCAGAGAGTTTCATCTAACAAATACTAAATAACAATAAGTTTTTAAATTGAGCATTGGCTGCGTCACTTCTGATTCGCCGCTATGCTCGCTGCTACATTTTCTAATTACTTTCTCAGGAAATTTTGGATTAAGTTAGCAATGGCAAGATCGGCAAGCAAAACAAAAAAATTGACAGTGTACATTGCCAATCTCACCGTTGCAGGAAATTCTGGGCCATGAATTTTATCGTTTTACCTGAGAAAATTAAAGAACATTCCTCGTCTTGTCTAAAACTGTTAGACTGCCAAGGTTACATTTGTTTTCTTCAGTCATTGTGAAGATGTTCTGTCTTACAATGAATTATTCAAGTTATGACAAATTGAGCAGACTCAATCCCATCAAAATAGTTTGAGGAGAGGTGTTAAACATTTGCTTATTTGTACTTAAATAACAATACTTCCTTATATACAGTTAGACGAGTTTAATACCTGAAATCTCTGGTAAATTAATTGGGGAGTGGGCTAGCAGACAGAATTGTCTTGCAAAAAGATATCTTACCACAATACTCCAAACCATAACACCAAAAAACAACATGTTACTTATGCCCCATCAGATGGATTGAAAATAAATTTCACTTGATGTAGAGTCAAAGAGATTAGAGCCAATTTTAACTCGCTCCGCCCAAAAATGACTTTGGATCACTGCCCTGTTTACGCTGGTGTTCTGGCCACTGCCATCTTGAGTAGGTTCTGAAATGGGGAGCTGGAGTATCTGCCTGTTTCAGGTGGGAAGCCATTTGTAATATGCAAATTGGGGTCCTACAATGATGTCGATTTCAATTTTGAGGTACAATGGATTGCACATGCTCCACCTATTTGTACCAGGCAGTGAGCGGCCTAATCAGTGGTCCTTAAAGGGACTGCTGGAGGCAACTCAGAAAACAGCCCAGGAAATATTGAATTCATTTTTTAGTAGGGCCAAGAGGTGCAGGAATGCTTCTCTTGGACCCACAGAAAAATTCCAGCCCACTGCCAGCCCATCCAAGGCACTCCTGGGATCACCTCTCCCCTTCCTCCCACAACCAGCGAGCAGTACTGGGGTGCCCACCTGTGTCACCTCCACCCACCACCTGCCCATTATCCACTTGAAGTTAAAATCAACACTATTAAGTCATCTTGCCTGGACCAAAAATAGGAACATTTCCCTAACCCTGTTTTTTTAAAAATTAAGGTCTAGTTTCTTCAAAGTAGGAACACACAAAATACAAGAATCATGTCTGGCCAGATTTGATTATTACTGATACAAGATGGGTTAAAGACCTTGAATGTACACAATAGCACCACCGTGAATGCTGATCATCAGTCCTTCTACCTGAGCTGCTTGAAGGACTATGGAATTGATGGCATTAGATTGAAATAAACAACCATAAAAGGAAGAGAAGAAAAAGACACAGCTTAAATATTAAAAGAATGAATATAAAGAACGAATACTGAAAAGAACTCTGGCAAGCTATGGTAAATAATAAGAACATAGGAAGGTACAGGATCAGAAGAGACTATGCAAGTTATCTGCCTGGTCTCAAAAACTGATACCCTTCAAGTGCCCACTCTCATAGGTAGCTAACTAATTCTTCCTTAAATAAAGTGGGCCTGAAAATCTGCAGGCCAAGCATCCTGTCGTAAGTACCGAAATGCACCCGGCACTGACCCTACCAAATTTGCAGGATCGGAGGAGGCCTCTTATTTTAAATATGAGGGTGGGCATCCATGCTATTAGCAGTGCATCCACACTGCCCACCCGCTGAAGATGGCTGCATACTGTGGATTAGTTCATCAGTTATTGGGGGGGAAGATGGGGAAGGGAGCCAGAAAGAAAGAAAACTGCCCCTTCGGCCCTCTTTGTCATGGCAGGGGTGCACTGGAAAAGCTGCAGACTTTTGGCCCCTGCAGAATAATAACTTGAAGGCTCCCCAATGGCTTAGCACACTTAGCCAATAAGAAGATTAGGTCTACAGAGTAGTTAGGTCACAGGTTCACACTGTTCTGCACTGTTTGTTGATCTTACTTGGGGCAGCAATAGGGGTGCTCCAATTTGCTTTAGCGTAACTCTAGTAGGGAAGGGAAAATAGGCCTGCTGGTTCCCATTGGCGTCCAGTGACTCCTTTTGGAAGTACACGTGTGTCGATACTTGGTGAGGACAGGGTCTGACTATTATGTCCCCGCAGTCAAACAGCCTGCTGACGCTAACTATCAAAGACTAGGGCATCAAGTTGCACCGTCTCCGCCAGTGGGAACAGGGCGGTAGTGCTACAAAAAACATGGTGTTGATCTTATCACCACATTCCTGTACCCAACTGGTCCTAAGAGCATAAGAAATAGGAGCATGAGTAGGCCATACGGCCCCTCGAGGCTGCTCCACTATTCAATCAGGTTATGGCTGATCTTCGATCTCAGCTCCACTTTCCCGCCCGATCACCATATCCCTTGATTCCCCTCGAGTCCAAAAATCTATCGATCTCAGTCTTGAATATACACAACAACTGGGTTCCACAGCCCTCTGGGGTAGAGAATTCCAAAGATTCACAACCCTCTGAGTGAAGAAATTCCTCCTCATCTCAGTCTTAAATGGACAACCCTTATCCTGAGACTATGCCCCCCTAGTTCTAGACTCTCCAGCCAGGGGAAACAACCTCTCAGCATCTACCCTGTCAAGCCCCCTGATTGGAAATTGAACTTAGGCCATGGCGGTGAAAGTGCCAAATCTCAACCTCTAGACCACTAGGGAATCTGCTGGAAATGGGAGACCAGTATGTCCACCTGTTTTAATCGGGTGCCTCATTAAGGCATGCAAATCATGATCCTATGACCTGCATAAGATCCCAGTGAAATTTTCAGGTACACAAGATAAGTGTGTTTTTCTTCCCCGGACAGAAATTGGGACTGGAAGCCTTCTGGCTGCTGTTTTTGGAGAGCAGTCAGAAAGCCTCTACAACAGCGGCCATTACTGCTGCAGTAGGATTGTGAGATCTGCTGCAGTGGTTGCATTTCTGCCCCCTCTACCAAGCAAAAGTCCCTGCCAAGAGGTGCACCTGCACCTTAGTTATGTTGGGCTTAGGCTAATGACTTGAAACCACAAATATAGACAGGCTCAGGTTAGCTCAGATGGAATGCACTTCAGGTGTGCTACACTGAACTAGTGTCCAGGTGAAGGAGGCCGCGGTGAGGTGGGGGGGGGAGGTCGATGACAGGAAAATCAGTCCTATTTATGTTTTCTTATTTAAAGGCAGATGTTTCTGACTGGTCTAAATAATGTCTGCTGTAAAAATAAAAAATTATTATTTTGAAATTGAACCATGCACTCCTTTGTATTTTTCTACGATTTGGGGGAATTTGTTGTACTTACATAGCTGTTTTATTGCAGTCTGTGTATGTGTACAAGGGACTATGAGGTTAAAGTTCTTATGTGCTTTTAAATGAAGTATCAGTTTAACTGCTACTAGTGCATCTAAAAAAGAGTGCAATGGATGTTGGCAATAGGAGTCTAGGTGGGGAAACTATATCTGGCAAAAAGGCGGCAAATAATAGAGATAAAAATGGAGACTAGCATTAACATAGATGATACTCAACAGCACTTCTTGTTTACTGAAAAATAAATGAAATATACAGGGCCAGCAGCAGATACCAATATGTATCCTAAATAATTTTCTCTATCCTCTGCTTCTCTGTTTCTTTTCTTTCTGATTGTCTCTCTCCTGAGACCAGTGACAAACATAGAGACTGGAAAAAGAGCTCAACAGTGGAGAAGGAATGACAAAGACAGAAGAGACATAAGAGCAAGACTGTGTGAGAAAGTCGTGCAGGAACATTGCTCAGAATAGAATAAAATGCAATTGGTGGCACAAAATTGATTGAAAATTATGCTTGCAGAAGAATGAACTACTACAAATATTTGTGCTCTAAAAGGAAACTAAGCAAAAGGCAATTGCATAAACTACTTAAAGTGACAGGAAAGTCTGGGGGAGCACTTTTTGTTCAAAGTACTCCTTCGTTTTTACAGAAGGAAATAAAAGATTCACTATGAATTTTTATGTTTCGTGCTAGTTTACTTTCATAAAACCACGTTGAACAATGGTCTCCAACAAGTGAGAGTCTAACCACATCCCCATGACATTCAACAACATTACCACTCCCAATCCCCCACCAACAACATTCTGGGGGTCACCATTGACCAGAAACTTAACTGGACCACCCACATAAATACTGTGGCTACAAGAGCAGGTCAGGGGTTGGGTATTCTGCGGTGAGTGACTCACCTCCTGACTCCCCAAAGCCTTTCCTCCATCTACAAGGCACAAATCAGGAGTGTGATGGAATACTCTCCACTTGCCTGAATGAGTGCAGCATCGACAGCACCTCCCAAACCTATGACCTCTACCACCTAGAAGGACAAGGACAGCAGGCACATGGGAACACCACCACCTGCACATTCCCCTCCAAGTCACACACCATCCTGATTTGGAAATATATCGCCGTTTCTTCATCATCGCTGGGTCAAAATCCTGGAATTCCCTACCTAACAGCACTGTGGGAGAACCTTCACCACACGGACTACGGCGGTTCAAGAAGGTGACTCACCACCACCTTCTCAAGGGCAATTAGGGATGGGCAATAAATGCCGGCTTTGCCAGTGACGCCCACATCCCATGAATGAATAAGTAATTTTTAAAAAAATATATGGAACAGTGAAAGAAAAGCAGAGAGAAAAAAACAACTACAGGGGAGAAATGGGCTCTGTCATAAACTTTACCCAACCCATTTCAGCTCCTGAATAAGGATCTTCATAGTTTCTGTCCCCTCTTCAACAGTGAGTTGAACAAAATTCCAGAATTTCTATTCAACCTTACATCCCACATATATGTCCTAAATCATTTGCCTTCATTGGCATGTTATTTCCACTGGGTCCAGAAGCTCAGAAGCCATCATGTTCCTTTGACATCTTTATCTGTACTTATCCTTATAATCCTCATCCCATTCCTAACTGGATAGTCATTCAGTTCTTTCCTTTTAATTCCATTAATCAATAGAACATTACTTGTTTTATCTAGGAATCTATTCCAATTTTCCACAACTCAGTGGGGAAAAAGAAATTCTTCTAAACTCAAATCTTGCTTCAGGCATGTTAGTTTTATACCATGTCCTCTAATTCCATGCCCACCATCCGAATTAAATAAATTGCTTGCATCCACATTATCCACTCCGCTCAGTATTTTAAACAGCTCCACTGCTAAAGAGCAGACTGCACTTGTACTATTTGATGCTGCTCAAACAACTTACAGCATAACTCATACCTCCCAAATGATTCCTATTAAACACTTGGGAATAATTCTAACAAATTACTGCCTTAATGTGAAAGTGCACCTTAATAAAGTTAAAGCACTTAAATGTGTCAGAGATAAGGAAAAGCAATTAAACTGTTGCTTTGTGGGTGAAAGAAAATAAATAATAGAAAAAACCATTCCACTTAGGGTTAAACTTATTCAATTGTCATAACATTTTATAAGCAAAGTAAAGAAAAAGTTTATAAATGACCATAATCTCAGTCTAAAATCAGAACGGGCATTCTGGCAATGTATGAAATTTCACATTCCAAAGTCAATTTTCTGTCACTATAAAAAATGGCAATTCCAAGACATTTTCAGAATTGCGTGAAGCAGAGAGCTGTATAAAAAAGAGTATTGTGGGTGAGATTGGTCTTGGGCCAAATGGGCACAAAATGGGCGACGGCGAATCAGCAGCCTGTTTTACACTCCGCCTGATTTTCTTATCCATTGAAGTCAGTATCGGATGGGGCGTAAAATGGGTGGCTGATTCGCTATCACCTGTTTTGCACAACCACCCGAGACCAATTTCACCCCCTAATGTTTTAAATTTGTCATTTTCTTCTTGCATCTCTTTTGTTTGTCTCTCATTACAGGGTGCTTGCACCCAGGATTCTCCTCAAGGCAGTCCAGTGAGATAATCAGGACCGTCAATTTCTTCAATGTTACTTCATTATTTGCTGGTGAGGAGAGAAATTGGAAAATCAGAGATGTTCGTGGCTGAGCCAAGGATCTGCTTTGTCCTCAGAATCAAAGTTAAGCCAAGCTAATCACAATAAAAGGACTGCCTCCTCATGCAAAAATGAGCAATACTAGCCGATCTCCCGTGGCACTGATCATGATAAGTTGGATGATAAGGATGGGGGGGGGCCCTGAAAATCACAGGCTGAGATCCCGGCATTTACTTGCAGATTGCACCCATCGCTGCCCTCCAGTGCTGACCCCATCTGAGTTTGTGAGGTTGGCAAGAAGACATCTCATTTGCATGGAGTCAGTGAGCACCCACGCCACTACAGACACTCCCAGGCACTCACCTGTCCCGTGCTGCCGGAAACAATGGCACCTGCCAGCTATCTGGGCACAAGAACTCAGCCGGAGATCCCATCTATTTCCCTCTTTGGTCCCATAGGAAAGGTGTCTGTTACAAGAACCTTTTAATAAAAAAAGAATTGGCCATCTTTTGGAGATACAGGCTGCTTCCTTAGGTTGGACACCGCCTGCCGCTTAGCGGGACTCACTTTATACAATCTGATCTACGCAATTCCCCTTATTGTATGCCCCTTCCAATAATGATGTAGCAACTCATCTTTTCCCGTTGCATGCTGCTCCTCAGTTTCTTTTGGCAATTCTATTCACCTATCCATCTGTCTCTCTTGGAGTGGTGTGGGAAGGAGGAGTTCGATGTCATGGGACACTGGCACACGTACTGGGACAGGAGGGAGCTATATTGTTGGGACAGGCTGCACCCGAACAGGGCTGGGACCGAGGTCCTAGCGGAAAGGATAAATAGGGTGGTAAAAAGGACTTTAAACTAATGAATGCAGGGGAGAGCTCTGTCAGAAACAATAGTAAAAATGATAGTTTAAAGATTTTAAAAAAGGGATAAGGGCAGAGTCCAGGTCACAAACAGTGACATAGATACTCCAGGTGAAGGGAATACTAAAATAACTAAAGTAATTACAACACGAGTGATAAATAAGAAACGTATTAAGTTAAATGGTGTGAGAAAGACAGCATCAGGGCAGAAGGACAGGTTAGGGTCTCTTGCCCAAATAAGAGTTTTATATACTAACGCATGGAGAATAAGAAATAAATTGAGCGAATTATAGGTTCAAATAGAGCTTAGAGGGTATGACATGTGGTCATTGCTGAGGCATGGCTACAAGCTGATCATGATTGGGAGTTAAATATTCCAGGTTATAAGGTTTTTAGAAAGGATAAGGAAACTGGAAGAGGAGAAGGAGGGATAGCCTTATTAGTTAGAGATACTATTACAACATTAACAAGAGAGGATATAGGTAAGGGAAAGCAATCAGCAGAGACTCTATGGTTAGAATTGAGGGATAAGAGAGGACTTAAAACTGTAATGGGAGTTGTTCACAGGCCTCCTGATAACAGCAATGAAGTGACAGAATGTATTAATTCAGAGATTAGAGAGGCTTGAAGCAAAAGCAGAGTTGTTTTAATGGAAGACTTTAATTTTCATATAGATTGGGAAGAGCAGAGTAGCTCAAGTCAGAAAGGTGGATGGATTTCAACACAGGTCGTCCATTTTGGACCATAAAAGGATAGATCCGCGTATTTTTTATATGGTGAAAAACTAGGAACTGTGGAGATCCAAAGAGATTTAGGGGTCCATGTAAGTCATCACTAAAATGTAGTGGTGAGGTACAAAAAATAATCAAAAAGGCTTAAGGAATGTTAGCCTTTCTATCAAGGGGGCTAGAATAGAAAGGGGAGGAAGTTTTGCTATAGCTATACAAAGCCCTGGTTAGACTACATCTGAAGTATGGTATTTCTGAGAATGCACATGGTATTTCACTGGAGTATACCTAAATCCTGATGCAGGGCTTGAACCCACAACCTTCTAATTCAGAGGCAAGAATGGCACCAACTAGACCAGGCTAACACCTAGCCAAAGCTGGCATAAAATTGGCAAAATATCTCCCAAGATATTTTAGTGTAGCATAGAGACACACATACAGCAGGAGTTACTGTACTGTCAAATTACCATTTGATTTTAATACATCCCCACCATTGGTTGCTGATGAAGAGTGGCCAAGAGTAAGACTCTGGAAGCCCCAGTAATACATTTTGTTGGTATACCAACCGTTGCACTGTGGGGTGGTAGATTCAAATCTCTGCTCACATGGGGAAGGGGAGTGTATAGAGTTAGTTTGGTCAAAATGTGTAGGAAAGCTATAAACACGTTCTTTTTGAATTCATTGATAATATTGGGACACATAGTGACCAGGGTAATTCTTCCCTCGTGGTGAGTTCCCTGATTTCCAGTTGAGTATTGGAGGAACTTTCTCTACAAGGCCAGATAGGATATCAGTGGTGGTGACAACTTAGCCCTCTCTCACATACCTTCTGACCACTGATTGAAGAGTGAGAAAGGCAATGGCCTCAGAGCAAATTGAATGTCTGCTCTTACAATCAATGTATGATGCGTGATGTAGGAAAAACATAATAGGACCCCAATCAGCGTATTTAAATAGGCTCTCACCTGAATCGGGTAGGCACCTGGGCTGCCCATTCAGAGGCCCTAACTAAAATGGTGGGAACTGAAAAGGAATGGAGCAGTAAGTGAATTAACCCCAAGATCTCTTTTATTTTATTCATTCTCAGAATGTGGGCATCGCTGGCAATGCCAGCATTTATTGTCCATCCCTAGCTGCCCTGAAAAGCTGATGGTGGGCCTTCTCCTTGAACCGCTGCAGTCCGTGTGGTGACGGTTCTCCCACAGTGCAGTTAGGTAGGGAGTTCCAGGATTTTGACCCAGCGGCGATGAAGGAACAGCGATATATGCCCAAGTTAGGATGGTGTGTGACTTGGAGGGGAACGTGCAGGTGGTGTTGTTCCCATGTGCCTGCTGCCCTTGTCCTTCTAGGTGGTAGAGATCGCGGGTTTGGGAGGTGCTGTCGAAGAAGCCTTGGCGAGTTGCTGCAGTGCATCCTATAGATAGTACACACTGCAGTCACAGTGTGCCGGTGCAACTCAAATGGCAAAATTTATCTTACAGCCTGGAAACAGTCATATTGTTTTTTTATTATTGCTATGACCTTAAATTTAAAAAAATACTGTGGAGAAGAAGATGGTTGATAAGTTCCCACCAGGCAGATAGAGTTAAAATCACCACCTCAAGTGTTTACTTGCGCAATCTCAGTTATTTCTGAAACTTCAAAGCCAACAGTTTACCACATAGTCTTCAACTGCAATCAACATTTATAAAATATACTTTATGTATTACAACTGGAGATTTCTTTCAACTTTTTGTTCAATTGAGAAACCACACTAACAGCTTAGGTTGCAAAGTCACTACTTTCCTAATGTTCTGATGGGTGCTTGGGTGCATGATTCTCAAAGATAATGCAGAAGATATTTGAGGCTTTTAATGGCACCGAAATGTAACTTTTTGCTTTACCTGTGCAATAAGATACAGGAATAGTGGTAGTGGTGGGGGCAGATAAGAAGTGGTGCCAGTGGTGTAAACTTTTTCACATTCACATTAATAATTCAAAAGTCAGGACTAATACCTTTATGAAATATAGAGAGCTCAATGTTAACTTTGCTGAGCACGTGCCATTGGAACAAGAGCTCAACAAATTTACATACCCAAGTTCCTGGCAGAATTCTTTAATTAATACCTCTCAATGCAATACCATCTAGGATCATTATGCAAGTACCCTCTGGCTGGCACAATAACATAAGTCAGCATCTGTGCTGTGGGTTCTTACTCATTGGGTAAAAAATGGATAATGAACGGTATTGACTGATTGGGGGTAAAATTCAACTTTGGTGGGTGGATGAAGTCATTGGAAAGGAAAACTGGGCAGGATATATAACAGGTGGCCGATCTACTACCGCCCGTTTGTCCCCCTGTTGCAGTTAAGTTTTATCCTCGTTAGTTTCTCCTCCTCCGTCTCCAACGCTGATCCTCTCACATCTTTTTGGTCAATTCCCTCTCCCTCTCCTTCAATTACTCTATGCTCTGATGCCTTTGTTAACCTTATACTTTGTTAACTGCTCCTTTATACTTCTGATACCTTCCCTTTGCCTTTGATGTTTCTCATATCTGAGTCCTTCCTTCTGCCAGATCCATGTCCCCTCCACCATGTGTTGTGTCTCTGAGCCCAATCTTCCATCTGTAAAATGTGGGTCAAGCGTGTTTTTCTTGGATGACTAATCTGTTAAATGGCACTGCTCCCTCCTGCTCTTGCTCACATTCTGAAACAAGTCTTTTGGTTATAGTGATTTTAGGTAATGTCCTGTTAATCAAGCACGTTCCTTTACACGGGGAATACTCACCTCAGTGCACAGGTCATGTGGATACCTGATAATGTCGTGTCATGATTCACTGCATTAAAAGTGCAGGTTTGGCATGTTAAATAAACGTCGCGAATTAGAATTCATTTTCATACATGATATAATAACAAATTACCACACACTATGGGGCTGAAAATCTGTAGCCCTTCCCATCTTAACTCTGGTGGAACTGAGCTAGAAGTGCCACGAATTAGGCTGAGAACCAGATTCACCAGGTCCTTGACTTCCCAGGAGCTTCTGTGAGGCATAACTAGGGGGTGAGCCTCCGTCAGCTGCGTATGAGAGTGAATGGCGAGGGCCAGAGATACCCAGGTTGGGAGTTCCTGCATCCCTAACCTGTTGGAAGAGAGCAAGCCGTTACGCTGAGTGGGACCAGGCATACCAGTACAATCAACTGTAGACATAGCCCGCCTTGGGGTTTAGGCCTGGGACATGGTCTGGACCTCGGAAGATGTCAGCAACTTTTGACTTTTTCTTAGTCCCCTTAGAAAGTTTGCAGCCTCCCAGGGAAGCTGTTGCCCAAGATGTGCTCCTCGTGATGCAAATGCCTGCCTGCTTTATTCAAATTAAGTGCCATCCCTTGACCCCAGGAGCTTTTGTGAGGTCAGTGCTGGAGATTATGAGCGGTCGCATCCTAGCACTCATACCACGATATCAGCCCTTTGGGCCCTTTATGCTGAGCCCTTTTATTTCAATCTATTTTTCTAGGCTGTGTTTCTTGGTCATTATTCTGAATAATTAGTGTTGCAGTAGGGTGTAGTAACTTTTCCCTTTCATGTAACACTAATCACTATATCATGCATGAAATAAAAAATGTGCTTTTTTTATTATTCGTATTGCTTAGTCCCAAATATTAGTTGGAATGAAGCAGTTAAAAAAATAAAATAGAAAACTGTCAGCTCCAATTATGCGTGTGCTACTGCCTGTCATTATTTTTTCCAATTCTGTCTGAATTTGATTGCGGGAATGAGATTTTAAGTTGTGATACAGATGAATGTATTTAATGGATTACCTTCTTCTCACTATTAAGAACTTCTAAAATGAAGGAAGGAGCTTCCAATATCAGAAGCCAAGTATTGCTTCATTAAAATGTTGAAAGTCTTTCATTCACTTTGGTAACATTCAACTCAGGAAGACCTGTGGTGAACAACAATTAACAGCTAAGATTAGATATAGAACGGAGTACAGGAAGCAACCAGAGAAACAGTGTAGAATAACTGGTTATGTTCTAGATGGATTTGTGTATTACAGGTTTACAATCACCTGGTAAACTTCAAAAATTATAATCTTTTTATGAAAATTATCTTTGAAGTTGTGGACAGCATACCAGTGATGAAGTGTATTTGTAACTTCTTGCTGGTTGTTTATTTTGCAGCAATTACAAATACTATTCTGCTCTTTCCAGCATGTGGATATTCAGAGCAATTCCAAGTTATCTCCTATATTTGCAAAGTATCACGTTCTCTAATGAAGTCATGTTTCCCAGTTTACATACAAAGAAAGGAAATTCCCTACAAATTGCAAAATACAAATTTACTCTTGGAGTAAACTAATAGTGAGCAAATCCTACATTAAGTACCTTCAAGTTAAACTAACAGCACAATATGGATTGACTGTTAGCCCAAATAGCCAACAGAATTATTAACTACACATTGATTAAGATGGTGTTTTAAGATTTGACTGATTTCACATTGTTTCCATAGACAAATGAATACCATTACAAAGCTTTATACTAACAGCTATTTTTGAGCAGTATTATAGCATTTGATCTCCAGAATACCACTCACCTAATGATTTTTCTTATACATTGGGGGAGAATTTGTTCCTCGTTATTCCTGTTTTTTGGGCAAAAATCGGGGGCAAATGGACCAATTTCGTGGAGAAATGCCAATACAATTGACCCCATAATGGGCTGGGTGATATTCAGGCATCCCCGGAGCTCCTTGAATTTGTTAATGAGAAGCTTAATGCCTGTTTAGGAACCTTTCCATAAAATTCGTCGTCACGGAGCAAAGTAGGCGCTCCCCTCAATGTTTTGGATCGTAATACGGCTTAACCAGCGGTCCTTAAAGGGACTGCTGGAGGCTGCCACTAAAAAGGTAAGTACATTTCTTTTAAACTTACCTTTATGTGGAGCCAGAGGGAGCAGGCATGCCCCTCTCAATTTCACAGCATTGCTGAGGGCCGCGGCCAGCCTGCAATCACCACTTCCCAATCTTCTCCCCTCCCCACAACCTCCCTCATTGACGGACCAAACCCGATTGGCATCTGCAGCTCAGTGGCAATATGCTGATGAGACCCAAGGGCAAATTTCAGGTGAACCTCAGGACTCTGGGGCTCCCAGCCTATTTCAGGCCCGAAAACGGGTCTAGATCAATTTCTGCCCCATTGTGTCTCCATTCAGCATTGCTATACAAGGCTAGGAAATAACTCAATAGCAGGTTATTGTTTAGATTAAATCTATAAGGAGCCAAAAACTGTTTCTGATTAGAGATTATAACTCAAAGGTTTGAATGTGAGTATTTGCACATGATCATCATCAAAAGTTTGGTCTTCAACTGAAACAGGTCATAAGGAACAAACTGCCTCTGTAGTTAAAGCTTTGCTTGTGCTGTAAGTGATATTAATTCATCTTTACCTTTCTGCTTCTAAACATCACAGCAAAAGTTCAAAATATAAATACTGCAGTAACAAGCTGTGCATTAATAATAACCCTTCTTTCCTATGGAAGATTATTAATCTTCAAGATGCTATTGTGATAAAACCAGTATCCATTGGGGTGATCAATCAGGTTTTATCCTAATTCTCATTCAAACCCATTTCACCTGATAGCTGATGTAAACTATGATTATCCTTATTTTTTTCAGAAAGTACAGCAGCAAAGTAACAATTCAGCTTCATGTTCTGGGCTGTTAAAACAAACTTCTGTCACTTAATGAAATTTCAGGCAGAACTTTACTCGGCCTTGGCTGAGAGGTAGCACTCTCGCTTATTGTGGGTTCAAGTCTCACTCCAGAGACTTGAGCACATAATTAAGGTTGACACTCTAGTGCAGTAATGAGGGAATGTTGCACTGTCGGAGGTGCTATCTGTCAGATGAGACAAAAAAATGAGGTCCTGTCTGCCCTCTCAGATGAATGTAAAAGATTCCATGCCATTACTGGAAGAAAAGCAGGGTAGCTCTGGGGGGCACCACTATATACTTCCCTCCAATCTGAAAAACAACCTTTCACCAGTACCTTCTGTCTCTTAGCCAATTTTGCATCCATACTGCCACTGCCCCTTTAATCCCATAGGCTTCAATTTTTCTAACAAGTGGTAGGTTATCAAACGTCTTTTGAAAGTCCATATACACAACAACCGCACTACCTTCAGGAACTCTCTTAATTACTTCATCAAAGAACTCAATCAAGTTAGTCAAACATGATTGCCTTTAACAAATCCATACTGGCTGTCGTTTATTAACCCATAATTTTCCAAGTGACAATTGATTTTGTCTCAGATTATAGTCTAAAAGTATCTTTAGTATCGATACTAGGTTGACTGGCCTGTAGCTGCCAGGTTCATCTCTCTCCCTTTTTTGAAAGGGGTGCAACATTTGCAATCCTCCAGTTCACTGGCACCACTCCCATATCTAAGGAGGATTAGAAAATTGTGGCCAGAGCCTCCATTATTTCCACCTTTACTTCCCTCAGCAACCTAGGATGCATCCCATCTGGACTGGGTGACTTTTCTACTTTGAGTGCTGCCAACCTTTTAAGTACCACCTCTTTAATTTTTATCCTCTCCAATTTATCTACTACCTCCTCCTTTACTGTGACATTGGCAGTATCCTCTTCTTTAGTGAAGACAGATGCAAAGTACTCATTTTGTACACCAGTCATGGCCTCTGCCTCCAAAAGAAGATTACCTTATTTGGTCCCTAATCGGCCCCACCCTTCCGTTGACTACCGTTTTACTGTTTATATGTTTATGAAAGACTTTTGCATTCCCTTTTATGTTACCTGCTAATCTATTCTCATACACTCTCCTTGCCCCTCTTATTTCCTTTTTCAGTTCTCCTCTGTATTTTTGTATTCAGTTTGGTTCTCCACTGTATTATTTATCATTTATCATAAGCCCCCTTTTTCTGTTTCATTTTAATCTCTATATCTTTAGTCATCCAGGGAGCTCTAGCTTTGGATGCCCTTCCTTTCCCTCTCATGGGAATGTGTCTAGTCTATACCTGAACTATCTTCTCTTTGAAGGCCTCCCATTGCTTATTTACTGTTTTACCTGCCAATCTTTGATTCCAATCCACCTGGGCCAGATCCCCTTTCAACTCACTGAAATTAGCCCTCCTCCAGTTGAGTATTTTCACCTTTGACTGTTCCTTGTCTTTTTCCATAACTACTCTAAACCTAATGACATTGTGATCACTGTTTCCCAAATGCTTCCCCACTGAAACATGCTCCACCTGCCCCACTTCATTCCCCAGAACCAGATCTAGCACTGCTTCCTTCCTCATTGGGCTGGAAACATACTGATCAAGAAAGTTCTCTTGTACACATTACAGGAATTCCTCCCTCTCTTTGCTCTTTACACTGTTATTTTCCCAGTCTATATTAGGATAATTGAAATCCCCCATTATCACCACTCCACAATTCATGCATCTTTCTGAAATTTACCTGCAAATTTGCTCCTCTATCTCCTTCCAACTATTTGGTGGCTTATAGTAAACACCCAGCAGCATAATTCAGGTCTGAAATTATAGCGCAATGTAACCAGAAACAACAGGCAAAAATATTTTGGTAGGGAACCAGTGGTGGTTTTTATGAAGCTCATCTACGAGTGCAGTAGAAAGTGAAAACAAACAAATGTGCATCCACATTTGCATGAGTTGACATTTTAATGCACATGCCTTAAAGCATATAGGAAATGGCATGCAGATAATCTGAGGCCCCTATTTGTGGTGACTGTAACGTATGTCCTTTCACCAGAGTACACTTTAATATGCCTCCCAATACATTTAAAGTAAGATTACCTGCAGTCATGTTATTCAACTAGCAAACATTTTTAATTATTATAGAATAAACATGTCACAGTACCAACTTTTGGCTCATGGAAAATATTAAAGATGCAGGGGGAAAAAAATTGGATAGGTTCTATTATTGGGCGGGAGTTGCGTGATCCGATATTACCCCGCACCCAATGGCCCCTGTGCAGGCAGGACGAGACTTTCGTCAGGCCTGAAGACTTACATGCAAGCATTGTTCCAAATCAGCATTGAATGAGGATTCAATGCAATTTGCACTTTCCACCAGCAGGGGGAGCCCCAATCTCTTAAAGGCAGGCTGACTCTTAAAAATCTCTTAAAGGCAGGTGGTACCTGTTATTTGCTGAAAATAATAGTCTGCTGTCTGCACGAAGTCTAAACTGAGATCAGAAATGCACACATAAGACAAAGATGCAGCTCCTGTCCCTATGTTTACAAGCTGATGAGTTATGTTAAAACATTGAATAAAGGTTGCGCAGTACTAAAACCCACATCCTCCGATCTGCATGCAAGACCTCACCAATCTGGCGATCTGAGTTTGTACCAGGCCTGCGAGAATGCGTGCACCAAGGTTCTCTGCTAATGCACTAGAGGCCCTGGTGCAAGGGTTGGACAGAAGGAGGGACATCCTATATCCGCAGGGGGGGGTGGGGAAGAGGCCCCCCAGACATATACCCAAAAGGCAGTGGGAGGCAGCGGGGGATGAAGTCAATGCCAGGCGCACAGCATCATGAACATGGATGCAGTGCAGAAAGAAGTTCAATGCTTTGACTTGAGTGGGGTCAACTGTCAAGTGGCATCTCCTATCAACTACACCACTAGCCGCATCCACTGCTCCACGCACTACACCCCCATCACCCACATACCAACAAACTCTTTCCATTAGTACTCAACTCTTCCAATCAGATGCTTCTTCTCACCCTTACACATTACTACTGTTGCAAGCCGCACACCCACAACTCACAGGCCACACACATTGGCAGCTATTTAACCATGATTGGCACATCACTGAGACACATGTCCCGCTTTCTTGCAGGAGAAGGTGGCACATATCAGGAGGCAGCAGGTGACAGTGGCATTTAGCCTCTCGAGCCTGTTCCGCCATTCACTGAGTTCATGGTGGACCTGTGACCTAACTCCATATACCCGCCTTAGCCCCATAACCCTTAATACCCTTGGTTCACAAAAATCTATCACTCAGATTTAGAATTCACAATTGAGCTAACATCAACTGCTGTTTGCAGAACAGCGTTCCAAACTTCTCCCACCCTTTGCATGTACAAGCATTACCTAACTTCACTCCTGCACGTCCTGGCTTCAAATGTTAGGCTATGTCCCCGCGTCCTAGTATTGAAGTATAAGAGACCTCCAAAAACAGTTACAAATGTCTCGACAGCCAGAAGCAATAATCCAGCCACTAACCTGTAAATCTTGCATGGTCCCTTTAAATAGTGCTGTGGGGGGTCCTCCAGGCACTTGAAATCACCTTCAGATGGTCGGGATTAAGACTGTGCGTTGAGTTGAGCGTTAAGTGCCAAAATGGTGTCTATCACTTTAAATCAGTGTTGCACACTGATTGTATCCATTTTCTCCCTACTTTACATGATTGCAGCATTTGGTATTTGCGTCTGCGCTAATTCCTATATCAAGATGGCATCCGGTGCACGTCACACTGGAAACGTGCGTGTGACGCCAAAGCGCAATCTTGGATGTTGGAGAGGCCGTGTAGTATTGAAACAACGGGCACTACATGGCCTCATTTAGCACCGACATATTCTAAAGCAAATCTGCCTCCGTTTGGTTCAACTCAAAATAACCCTGTACCAAATCACATCTCAATGATTAAGATTGCTATCGGGGGAAAATTTACTCAGTCTTAAGAATATTGTTGGTCTGAATTTTTCCCTGGAGAAATGCAAATGTAACCTTACCACACTGTACCATTCAGCTTCATATTAACTCTGAATTCTGGCTCGAATTTTGGCTCTTACCAGTATATCCTCATGAGTACCATAGGAAAATAATGTTTGACAGTGTAGTAATTGGGTAGCTTGCTGTGTTTAAGTGGTTTGGCACATACATCACACTAGGATGATTTGTCCCCAAAGGGGTTATGATAGCTGTGCACTGTGAACTTTTTGTATTCCCTTAAACCATGTTTTGTTTTGGCATCAACCTTGTGTTCTACACTGAAGCATTGTCAAAACAGGTGTAATAAATAGATAAATGCATAGAGTCGTATTTACAGAGATAGAAAATGTACATCAGGCATATTTTTAGATTACCTACTACATCCAATGTACAACACTAATCTGCTTCTCTCTCATACCCTGCTTATTTCTACAATGAGTCGATAAGATTATTTCACACTATTTAAGTCTCATCACTGATTTCCTATCCTACTATTGTGGTTATTTCTTCCCCCTAGCACTTAGAAAAATGCCATTCAATACCTGAAGTAGAAATCATGCTTCAAGCACTACATTACAGCTGTACTAATTTAGGTTCGACAAATTTATCAGTATTTTTAGCTGACAACTCAAGGTCTCCAGCTGGTAGAAGAACGAGCTTATGTTTATTTAGTGCCTTTCACGTCATCAGGACATCCCATCCAATTAATTACTTTTGAAGTGTAATCACTGTTGTTATTTAGGCAAATGCAGCAGCCAAATTGCTCACAAGCAAGGTCCCACAAGCAGCAATGAGACAAATGACCAGATAATCTGTTTTAGTGCCGTTGGTTGAGGGATAAATGTTGGCCAGGACACGATGAGAACACCCCCCTATTTGTCTTCAAGTAGTGTCATGGGGGCTTTTATGTTCACCTGTGAGGACAGGAAGGGCCTCTGCTTAACATCTCAACTGAAAGATGGCACCTTCGACAATGCAGCACTCCTTCAGTACTGCATTGAAGTGTCAGCCTAGATTATGTGCTCAAGTCCCAGAGTGAGGCTTGAACCCATGACATTCTGACTTAGGGACGAGACTGTTAACACTGAGCCAAGCATGACACTTATATAACATAAGCTTCACAGTTGTCTGGTTTTAGATATTTCAGGACTCTACATTAGGAGAGATAATTTGCTCATAGTAACCTGTTTATGTTTCTGGGCAGATACAGGGCACGCTAATCTTATCAGGCAACTTAAGAGAGGAGAAAAGGAATGTTGTAATATAAGTAGAGAACTAAGGTGCACCAGAACCCCTCGTGACTTATGAGAGCTCCCGCTGAGCCTTGTTTGAAGCCTTAGCCTCACCATAATTTTAAAAAATTGTTTTGTTCCCTTTCTTCAAGTTTTCCAAGTCAGTGCACTTTCTGTAAGGTGTAATTCTTTGATCTCTTCTCAGTGGCTGGGAACAACCTATGAAGACCCCCTTATCAAATAAAGGAAAGAAAGAGTTTCTAATGCAACGGAGATATCTATTGAAACCTGAATGTCCAGAGTGGTGATCCCAAATGCCCACAAAAGGGAGACGCTGCATACCTTGTGATTTGAGGCTTGTGGATTTCTCAATACCTCCATCCTATGAGGATAAGTTTTTTAAGTAGCTTTAATAGTAGTGCATATGCCATTGATTAGAATTCCTGGACAAGGGCAACTGTAAGGCAATGCAAGCCATTCCTACTTAAAATCTAACTCCAAGACAACACGCCAGTTATAGAAGCATTTGGAATCTGGAGTCCCTTTTTGTAAGATTTAAGCACTCCAAATGTGGTAATATCTTCAATTTGTATCTCTCCTTTAGCCACACAATCACTTTTTGGCCATTTTCTCTTTCCTCTTGTGAAAGCACTGGTTCTTGCTGGGGTATGGACACTGGTTGCCCTCTGGTACACTGCCCACCTAGTCATTCTTCACTGATGAGTGTACACAACGGGTGTTAATGGACTGTCGGATTGTGGCGATCATCCCATTTAAGGCCAGTTCTCTTCTTACCTGTCTATTACAAGCACACTTTCCAATAGGCATCACTGGCTAACGATTGGAAGCAGGAAGCCTGGCTGATTTTTCCATTCCCTATTCCAGGGGTACAAAGTCCAAAATGCATTTTATGCAAGTTATATATTGAAATTTTTCAACAAAGATAAAGCACCCCGTGTGCATTGCCAATCTTCATGCTTGTACCTCTCTTTCCTTTCTCCACACCTCAATCCCTCTTTGCCTCTGTTTTCTTCCTGGTCCTACCCAATTGCCTAGTCTTGGAGCAGCTCAGATTTTATAATTGTGGAATTCCTTATTTTCCCAAAGATTCCATAATGTATCACCAGCTTCCCGGCAGCAGGCAGAGGAAATGATTGTCCAAAGTCTGACAGATTAACAGGATTTGCTACTTTCCTGTTCCTAGGACCTGATTTTCATATTGACTACAAGAACTCCCATAGCTATAGTAACACTGAAATCGTGTTTATGTTTTCAAAATGAGTCCTATTACTTAATGGTATGCACTGATGTTACATGATTAACTCCAAGGGCGTAATTTTGACTTTGTGCGATAATGTAAAACGGGTGATAGCGAATCGCCAGCTCGTTTTACATCTCTCCCAATTTTTATTTCAGCTGAAGTCAATGCAAATAAAAATCAGGAGAGAGGTAAAACGAGCTGCTGATTCACTGTTATCCATTTTACACTATCACACAAAGTCAAAATGACCCCCCCATATATCTTAAGCATCATTTACCCTTCAATCAAAATTGTTTTTAAATATGTTTTCTACTCTCTGTACAATACATGTTGGGGTAGATTTTCGTCTTCATAGCCTGAGCAGTAATCTGGCAGAGCGGATTGCCTGCCTGTTCATAGAACCCGTCCAATTTTCATTTCATTGATTTCAGTGCAAAGAAACTTGGATGTGTAGTACAATGGGCAGGCGATGCGCTCCACCAGATTACCGCCCAAGTGATGAAGATGTGCTCCCCCAGTTCTACTCCCTGAGAAGGTTGTTTACTCCTGCATGAGGTGTAATGCAGACCTGCTTCCCAAACAGCTGTGTTCCTCTGTGTGACTCAAAACTCTCCCAGGACAAGTTCAGTCTGTAAGGTGAGGCCTGAGCTTCTTGTCTGTCTTTCCCTGAGCCCTTGGGTACATTTGACCAGCTGCACTTCCTCCACCCCACTCACACGTACTGTACAAGCCTCCCTTGACTGTAGAACCCGGAGAATCATTTGGATTTTGCATCCTCCAGCATTTCTGACTTTCCAAACCTTTGCACAGCTCTGTTTAAAAAGCTGGCTGCCCTTGCAGCCTTCCTGTTCCAAGAAACTTCTCTGCTTGTTCTCTCTTTTTATTGCTCTCTTCACAGACAGAGACCAAAGATTTTCAAACGCAATTGGGGTAATTTTGACTTTGGATGATAGTGTAAAATGGGCTAAATCACACCCCCCCCCCCACCCCCGTGGGTGTGATGTTCTTTGATTACAAGACAAGCTAATTAATTGCTTTATAATTTAGTCTCTGGGGTAAACAACTTCCATTTGACATATTAACCACCTTTCATCTAAAGACCTTTTTTGAAACTTCTAAGATAACATTTTGCTTATACGTGGCAACATTAAGAGTAACTCTTAATTTCAAATCCTTCCTGCGGAAAAACAGTAAAAAATATCCTGAGATATGACAGAGACATAAAATCAGGTTGCAAATTAAACTGTTAACATTAATTAACAGGATGTTTTACGATCGCTCAGTTTTAATGGTACATGTATATTTCAAGTAATTTATGTAATAAACAGCTAACCACTGATTGGTTGATAATCCAATACACAACCAAACATAATATTTTATTAAATGTTGTTGATTTTTTTTTTATGGAAGCAATTTATATTTAAACCATATTTAATTACAATGTGATTAAATATTTGATGATACTACCACATGCTGTAATTTTATTTAATAAAGCTGCTATATCATTGGTTACTTTAATGATCACAGATGCACAAATTTCTTTCTTCCTTAAGTAAAATATCTCAAGAGATTCATTAGATTCTATTATTACACCAGCAAATCGCGCCACAGCAGCCATTAGTTATCGGTATCTTGTCAATAATTTATGCTGCTGATCATTATTTTAACTCTAATAACAGGATTACTTTACATTCCGTGCATGTTATCTGATTGTATTTAAGCTGTTGGCTTAAAAACTACTTCTGTCTTGAACACAAATAAGCTTGACTGCACTACTTTTTGAGGACAATAGGGCATTTCTGAATAACAGTTAAAGGTGCATTCATGTTACACTGACAGTGGGAAAGGCAGCAGTTCTGTTAACAACTCTGAACAGCGTAAACTGTAACCAATAGCAACAGTGTCCACTGACACTTGGCAAACTGAGATTCTGCCCATAAACTTTTCAATAGTGCTGTGTTTGAAACCTTAAAATGTGAAATGTGCAACAGAAGCTTTCATTTAGAAGCTGCACTATTCGAACTCCTAAAATCCAGCACTATTGCGAAGACTGTAGAGGACTTCCGTCTGCTGTCACCTCTGATACAGAAGTTAATGCATTTTGCTTACAATCAGGAGCATCTATTTTCCCAAACAGAAATTCCTGACAACAATCCACAGAATAGATATTATATATTATAGGATATAAATTGCCCATGTTCCTTGATTGTTGTGCTGCTGAGGAATTGTAAAATAGGGATTGGAAAACTGGGCAAGTAGGCCTCAGGTCTGTTTCTCAACCAAATCCCTCTTCCTGTGACATTCCAGCTGCCTGCATTTATGCTTCAGATTGCTTCCACAAATTATGCCTCATTAAGTGCCCTAATTTACATAAAAGCATTTAAATTACACCTGCCACAATTTCCAGGATTTTTCCCAGTTCTTTTGTGATCAAAATCCGTTTTGAATTAATTTAACGGAAGCGTTGTGATATAGCACTTAAAGGAGCACAGCCATTGTATTTTTCCCCCAAAATTTTACAACACATTATTTTTCTTACAGATTTTTAAAAATATTTTTGATTTTTTAAATTATATTTTTGGTTAATTTTTTTCATGGACAATTTTTAATAACTCACAAGATTACTTGTTTTTAGAAATCCCTAAAAAGTAGCCCATTATTGTTCAGTAAGCCACTGAAAAGCCAACTGTAACTGAAGTACTTACAGAAACAGCAGAACAGGAACAAAGGAGAAAAAGCAGGAACGTGAAAAAGACGCTCTTCCAGTACAAACTTTTGAGAGTTCAAGGAGCCACAAGATATCTAAGTGCAAGCTACAGAGGATTCGGCAGTCAGCCAGTTGGTGTAAGATTAAGGAAGGGGGTTGGGTGTCACCCAAATACACTGTTTCATGGTTGAAAGTAAAGAAAGAAAGACTTGCATTCATATAGCACCTTTCACAACCTCAGGCCACCCAAAGCGCTATACAGCACAGGTAGATATTAACGGTAATGATAGCGTTGCGATTGCGGAGACATGGCTGCAGGGTGACCAAGGATAGGAACTGAACATCCGGGGTATTCAATATTTAGGAAGGACAAGCAAAAAGGGAAAGGAGGCTGGGTAGTGTTGTTACTAAAGGAGGAAATCAATGCAATAGCGAGGAAGGATATTGGCTCGGAAAATCACGATGTGAAATCTGTATGGGTGGAGCTAAGAAACACCAAGGGGCAGAAAATGTTGGTGGGGGTTGTCTATAGGCCCCCAAACAGTAGTGGAGATGTAGGGGAGGGCATTAAACAGGAAATTAGAGACGCATGCAAGAAGGGTACAACTATAATCATGGATGACTTTAATATACATATAGATTGGTCAAACCAAATTAGCAATAATACTGTAGGGGAGGAATTCCTGGAGTGTGTACGTGATGGTTTTCTAGACCAATACATTGAGGAACCAACTAGAGAACAGGCAATCTTAGACTGGGTATTGTGTAATGAGAAAGGATTAATTAACAATCTTGTTGTGCGGGGTCCCTTAGGGAAGAGCGATCACAACATGATAGAATTCCTTATTAAGATGGAGAGTGAAGTAGTTGAATCCGAAACTAGGGTCCTGAATCTAAATAAAGGAAATTACGAAAGTATGAGGTGCGATTAGGCTATGATAGATTGGGGAACTTTACTAAAAGGGATGACGGTGGATAGGCAATGGCGAATATTTAAAGAACGTGTGCAGGAATCACAACAATTATTCATTCCTGTCTGGCGCAAAAATAAAATTGGAAAGGTGGCTCAACCGTGGCTTACAAAAGAAATCAGGGATGGTATTAGATCCAAAGAGGAGACATATAAAATTGTCAGAAAAAGCGGCAAGCCTGAGGATTAGGAGCAGTTCAGAATTCAGCAAAGGAGGACAAAAAGATTGATTAAGAGGGGAAAAATAGAGTACGAGAGTAAACTAGCAGGGAACATAAAAACTGACTGTAAAAGCTTCTATAAATATGTCAAGAGAAAAAGATTACTGAAGACAAATATAGGTCACTTACAGTCAGAAATGGGGGAAATTATAATGGGGAACAAAGAAGTGGCAGAACAATTAAACAAATACTTTGGTTCTGACTTCACAAAGGAGGACACAAATAACCTGCCAGAAATGTTAGGGAACCAAGGGTCTAGTGAGAGGGAGGAACTGAAGGAAACCAGTATTAGTAAAAAAAAAGTGCTAGGGAAATTAATGGGGCTAAAGGCTGACAAATCCCCAGGGCCTGATCTACATCCCAGAGTACTAAAGGAAGTAGCCCTGGAAACAGTGGATGCATTGGTGGGGGTTGTCTATAGGCCCCCAAACAGTAGTGGAGATGTAGGGGAGGGCATTAAACAGGAAATTAGAGATGGATGCAAGAAGGGTACAACTATAATCATGGATGACTTTAATATACATATAGATTGGTCAAACCAAATTAGCAATAATACTGTGGGGGAGGAATTCCTGGAGTGTGTACGTGATGGTTTTCTAGACCAATACATTGAGGAACCAACTAGAGAACAGGCAATCTTAGACTGGGTATTATGTAATGAGAACGGGTTAATTAACAATCTTGTTGTGCGGGGTCCCTTAGGGAAGAGCGATCACAACATGATAGAATTCCTTATTAAGATGGAGAGTGAAGTAGTTGAATCCGAAACTAGGGTCCTGAATCTAAATAAAGGAAATTACGAAAGTATGAGGTGCGATTAGGCTATGATAGATTGGGGAACTTTACTAAAAGGGATGACGGTGGATAGGCAATGGCGAATATTTAAAGAACGTGTGCAGGAATTCCACCTTCCAAAATTCTATAGACTCTGGAACAGTTTCTACAGATTGGATGGTGGCAAATGTAACCCCACTATTTAAAAAAGGAGGGAGAGAAAAACAACAGGGAATTACAGACCAGTTAGCCTAACATCAGTAGTGGGGAAAATGCTAGAGTCTATTATAAAAGATGTGATAACAGAACACTTGGAAGGTATTAACAGGATTGGACAAAGACAGCATAGGTTTATGAAAGGAAAATCATGCTTAACAAATCTACTGGAGTTTTTTGAGACTGTAACTAGTAGAATAGATAGGGGAGAACCAGTGGATGTGGTGTATTTGGATTTTCAAAAGGCTTTTCATAAAGTCCCACACAAGAGGTTAGTGTGCAAAATTACAATACATAGATTGGGGGGAATATACTGGCATGGATTGAGAATTGGTTGATAGACAGGAAAGAGAGAGTAGGAATAAACGGGTCTTTTTCCAGGTGGCAGGCAGTGACTTGTGGGATCAGTGCTTAGGCCCCAGCTACTCACAATATATGTAAATGATTTGGATGAGGGAACTAAATGTAACATTTCCAAGTTTGCAGATGACACAAAGCTGGGGTGGAATGTGAGCTGTGAGGAGGATGCAAAGAGACTCCAATGTGATTTAGTCAAGTTGGGTGAGTGGGCAAGAACATGGCAGATGCAGTATAACGTGGATAAATGTGAGGTTATCCACTTTGGTTGTAAAAACAGAAAGGCAGATTATTATCTGAATGGTGATAGATTGGGAAAAGGGGAGGTGCAATGAGACCTGGGTGTCCTTGCACACCAGTCGCTGAAAGCGAGCATTCAGGTGCAGCAAGCAGTTAGGAAGGCGAATGGTATGTTGGCCTTCATTGCAAGAGGATTTGAGTACTGGAGCAGGGATGTCATACTGCAGTTATACAGGGCCTTGGTGAGACCACATCTGGAGTATTGTGTGCAGTTTTGGTCTCCTTATCTGAGGAAGTATGTCCTTGCCATGGAGGGAGTGCAACAAAGGTTTACCAGACTGATTCCTGGGATGGCAGGACTTTCGTATGAGGAGAGATTGGGTCGACGAGGCCTATATTCACTTGGGTTTAGAAGAATGAGAGGTGATCTCATCAAAACCTATAAAATTCTAACAGGACTAGACAGACTAGATGCAGGGAGGATGTTCCCGATGGCTGGGGAGTCCAGAACCAGGGGTCACAGTCTCAGGATACGGGGTATGCCATTAAGAACCAAGATGAGAAGAAATTTCTTCACTCAGAGGGTGGTGAACCAATGGAATTCTCTACCACAGAAGACAGTGTAGGCCAAGTCATTAGATGTATTCAAGAAGGAGATAAATATATTTCTTAATGCTAAAGGGATCAAGGGATATGGGGAAAAAGCGGGAACAGAGTACTGAGTACTGAGCCATGATCATTTTGAATGGCGGAGCAGGGCCGAAGGGCCGAATGGCCTACTCTTGCTCCTATTTTCTATATCTATGTTTTAAGTACTTTTGAAGTGTAGTCACTGTTGTAATGTAGGAAATGCAGCAGCCAATTTGTGCACAGCAAGCTTCCATAAACAGCAATGTGATAATGACTTGATAATCTATTTTAAAGATGTTGGTTGAGGGGTAAATATTGGCCAGGACACTGGGGACAACTCCCCTGCTCTTCTTCCAAATAGTGCCTTGGGATGTTTTATGTCCACCTGAGAGGGAAGATGGGACCACGGTTTAATGTCTCATCCGAAAGACAGCACTCTGACAGCGCAGCACTCCCTCAGTAATGGAATGCCAGCCTAGACTTTTGTGTTCAAATCTCTGGAGTGAGGACTTAAACTCTCAACCTTCTGACTCTGAGGAGAGAGTGCTACCAACTGAGCCATGGCTGACTCCTAATCATCTGTGCTGGGACTGAAAATCAAACCTTATTTTCATAAATTGTTACTAAAAATATTTGTTTTGTTTTACAACTTTCTCTCATTCCTTTCTACATAAAATACTTGATTAAATTCTGGATGTTGCTCACAGGCAAAAAGAATTATGCTTCCCTCATCCTGTAACTGCTTATCAACTCACTCGTGCTCTCTAATTCTTTCTCTCTCTTTCTGTTTATTTTTCATTCTTTCTATCACACTCCCTCTCTCTTTGTATGTTTGGCTCTCATACATTGGGGGAGATTTTCCAGCTGCACACCGGGTGGAAATGGGACAGTAGCACCCCAAAAACGGTGGGGTACAATTTACCGCCCCGTGCCCACCGACGATGTGGCTAACGCTATCTTCCGAAGAGCCTACCGCTGGACGGCCGGACTGCCCACCTGAGGCAGGTGGTAGGCCATTTTAATAAGCAAATCTGGATACTATGATCTATATAGGACCCTGACTGCTATTTTAAGTCTCAACTGAGCAGAGCTAGTGGTCTAGCCGAAGAGGAGCCCAGCTTTAATTTATTCTTGTGAGTCTGGGGGGAGCAGGAGTGCTCCTCTGAGTGTCATAAAAAAAAACCAAGGCCACTGCTGAACTGGGTCCTCGCCTCCCAAGAACGAACCTGCTCCAGGCCCACCTTTTTCTGAGTGCAGAAGCTGGCCAGATTGCCCAATATTCTGGTGGCTAGGAATTGGCCCCCTACCACCAGGTCACTCATTTTCTATCCATAATCCACTGGCTCTATGTTAATGAAACTCGGCCCTCAAAAAAGAAAGGGCCTACCGTTGTACTACTGGGCGGCCGATTGGTGTACTCCACTGGCCAGCCGACCATAAACCACACAGAGGAAACATCGGCCCCGCTTTCTCTGCTTGTGACTCTTTTTCTCATTCCTTTTGTCTCTTTTTGTAAACTTTTCCTTTCCTTTGCCACCTCTCTCCTGTATGTTCCCTGCTATCTCTTAGCATGCATCTTACACAGTTTCTGTTCCCATCTCTCTGTAAGTCTCTCTCTTTCTCTCTGTACATACATGTACGTGTTTCTCTCCTTTTCTGCTCACCTACCACAGGGATCTGAGACGAGGGCCCCAATATTAGCGGGGAGGCGGGGGGCGATTGGGCGCAATGGTAACCAACCCAATAAAATCTGACCGTTGCCCTCCCGATCGCGGGTCAATTGGAACCACTAAACGTGGCTTCTGGATTTGCCGTCCGAAAGCTGCGCAGCGGGCGGACTGCACACCCGCATCATAGGCTGTCAACTGGAGGAGCTCTATTTAAAGGGGCAGTCCTCCAATGGCTGCTCCTGGAGCAAACACCCATACAGCACAATGGAGCAACAGAGGGCAACAGAGGGGAAAGGCTGCTCCTAGATATAGCGATGCCTCACTCCAGGTGCTACTGGATGGGGTAAGGAGGAGGAGGGACGTCTTCTACCCAGCGGACAGGAGGAAGTGGCCTGCCTCTGCCACCAAGAAGGCCTGGCTCGAGGTTGCAGACAGAGTCACCAGCAGCAGCAACATCTCCCGCACCTGGATCCAGTGCAGGAAGCGCTTCAATTACCTAACTAGGTCAGCCAAAGTGAGTACACTTACTCATTCTCCTACATTCCGTCTTCCACATCACTGCCCCCACCCTCCAACTCATTCTGCACTGCCAACACTACTCTATCACATCACTCCTCACACCCATTTAAGGCTCATCCTCAACTTACCTGCACTTCCTCAGCATTTCCTCACCTCCCCATTAGTCACCCGACCACTACCACTCAACCCAATCCTCATACAATGTCATGGCTCTGTCTCGTACTCACTCTCTGATGCATCTCTTTCATGGTCAGCCGCACCCAAACCAATGCATTCATTGGTTGGCCATGTCACCATCACTCACTCACGCGTCTGTACTTTCTCCCCTTATAGGAGAAGAGAGCCCAGAATGCACGGGAGAAGGCGAGGACCGGAGGGGGACCGCAACAGATCGTCGTCCTCACAGACACGGAGCAGGAGGTGCTGGAGCTGAGCTGCACCCTCGAGGTCCCGTCCGTCGGGGACGCTGAGACTGGCACCCGACAAACGGCGAGTGACAGAACTTTAACATTCAGCGCACACAATATGAATTGATGTTAACATGCCTCGCCATCTTCAGCACCTCAATATGCTCATCGCAATACGACACATCTGTGATGACGCTTAATATTGCCTTCTGTTCTCTTACAGGGCCTTCAGCAACCGCTGAGAGTGCAGAGGGCAATTCCTCAGAGGACCTACCAGTCTCTGAGCGTGCACCGTCACATCTGAGCGAGCCATCCACCAGCGCAGATACACACACCTTGGTGAGTCCCTGTCCGCAGTTAGTTGGGGTCGCACATGGTGGCAGGGGCAGCTGTGGAGAGTCCGTGTCGGTGGGAGCACACCTCTCCAGGCTCTGCTCAGCTGGATACAGATGCTGAACCCTGGTGGTCAGCCTTTAAAAGGAGGGGCAGCATCGCATTTGCAAGGTGCTGGAACAGGTGCCACGTGCACTCTCCACAGTAGTGCAGAGGATGGAGGAGTCCAACTCCTGCATGAGTGAAATGGTGGCACAGGTACAGGGGGGAATCTCTGAGATAGTGTCACAGGGACGTGACGGCAACTCTGACAAACTGTCGCAGGCAAATGTGGGAATGTCTGTGATGGAGGGAAGGCTAGCCTTCATTAAGCTTCAAGCACGGCTCACAAATTAGTCCATTCAGGCCCTGACAACGGTCGTTCGGACTCAGGGTGAACAACATTGTGCCGCCTTAAACAGGCAGGCAGATACACTAACACTGGCCTTATAAGGCTTCACACATGTCCTCTAAACTGTCGTCCAGCAGAGTGGTAGGAGTGGTGTGGGCCTGGCCCAGGGGAGAGATGATGACGACAAGGGACATGGAAGTGGGGACGCCACTCATAAGAACATAAGAAATTGGAGCAGGAGTAGGCCAATCGGCCCCTCGAGCCTGCTCCGCCATTCAATAAGATCCTGGCTGATCTGATCCCAACCACAAATCTAAAGAACACAAGAAGTAGGAGCAGGACCCGGCCACACAGCCCCTGGGCCCTCTCCGCCACCCACAGGGCATTGACCGATCCGAACTCAGCTTCATGTCCAATTTCCTGCCCGCTCCCCGTAATCCCTAATTCCCTTTACTTCTAGAAAACTGTCTATTTCTGTTTTAAATTTATCTAATGATGTAGCTTCCACAGCTTCCTGGGGCAGCAAATTCCACAGACCTACCACCCTCTGAGTGAAGAAGTTTCTCCTCATCTCAGTTTTGAAAGAGCAGCCCCTTATTCTAAGATTATGCCCCCTAGTTCTAGTTTCACCCATCTTTGGGAACATCCTTACTGCATCCACCCGATCAAGCCCCTTCACAATCTTATATGTTTCAATAAGATCGCCCCTCATTCTTCTGAACTCCAATGAGTAGAGTCCCAATCGACTCAACCTCTCCTCATATGTCCGCCCCCTCATCCCCGGGATTAACCGAGTGAACCTTCTTTGTACTGCCTCGAGAGCAAGTATGTCTTTTCTTAAGTATGGAGACCAAAACTGTATGCAGTATTCCAGGTGCGGTCTCACCAATACCCTATATAACTGCAGCAATACCTCCCTGTTTTTATATTCTATCCCCCTAGCAATAAAAGCCTACATTCTGTTGGCTTTCTTGATCACCTGCTGCACCTGCATACCAACTTTTTGATTTTCTTGCACTAGGACCCCCAGATCCCTTTGTACTGCAGTACTTTCCAGTCTCTCGCCATTAAGAAAATAACTTGCTCTCTGATTTTTCCTGCCAAAGTGCATAACCTCACATTTTCCAATATTATATTGCATCTGCCAAATCTCCGCCCACTCACCCAGCTTGTCTATATTCCCCTGCAGGTTTTTTATGTCCTCCTCACTCTCTACTTTCCCTCCCATCTTTGTATCATCTGCAAATTTTGATATGTTGCACTCGGTCCCCTCCTCCAAATCGTTAATATAGATTGTAAAGAGTTGGGGACCCAGCACCGACCCCTGTGGAACACCACTGGTTATTGGTTGCCAGTCCGAAAATGAACCATTTATCCCAACTCTCTGCTTCCTGTTCGATAACCAATCCTCCACCCATGCCAGAATGTTACCCCCAATCCCGTGATTTTTTATCTTGAGCAATAATCTTTTATGTGGCACCTTGTCGAATGCCTTCTGGAAGTCTAAATATACTATGTCCACTGGTTCCCCTTTATCCACCCTATACGTTATATCCTCGAAGAACTCAAGCAAATTTGTCAGACATGACTTCCCCTTCATAAAGCCATGCTGACTTTGTCCTATTAAATTATGCTTATCTAAATGTTCCGTTACTGTCTCCTTCATAATAGACTCCAAAATTTTACCCACCACAGATGTTAAGCTAACTGGCCTATAATTTCCAGCCTTCTGCCTACTACCCTTTTTAAATAACGGTGTTACATTAGCAGTTTTCCAATCTGCCGGGACCTCTCCTGAGTCCAGGGAATTTTGGAAAACTATCACCAAAGCATCCACAATCCCTACTGCCACTTCCCTCAAGACCCTAGGATGGAAGCCATCAGGTCCAGGGGATTTATCCGCTTTGAGTCCCATTATTTTACTGAGTACCATCTCCTGAGTGATTTTAATCGTATTTAGCTCCTCCCCCCGTAGAGTCCCCTGTTTGTCCAGTGTTGGGATATTCTTAGTGTCCTCTACTGTAAAGACTGAAACAAAATATTTGTTCAGCATTTTTGCCATCTCCATGTTTCCCACCATTAATTTCCCGGTCTCATCCTCTAAGGGACCTACGTTTGCCTTAGCCACCCTTTTTCTTTTTATATAACTATAGAAACTCTTGCTATCTGTTTTTATATTTTTTGCTAATTTCTTTTCATAATCTAACTTCCCTTTCTTAATCAATCCTTTAGTTACTTTTTGCTGTCTTTTGAAGAATTCCCAATCTTCTATCCTCCCACTAAGTTTGGCTACCTTATATGTCCTTGTTTTTAGTCGGATACTATCCTTGATTTCTTTACTTAGCCACGGATGGCTGTCATTTCTTTTACACCCTTTTTTCCTCAGTGGAATATATTTATTTTGAAAGTTGTAAAATAACTCCCTAAATGAACACCACTGCTCATGTACCGTCTTACCCTTTAATCTATTTTCCCAGTCCACTTTAATCAATTCCGCTCTCATACCATCATAGTCTCCTTTATTCAAGCTCAGTACGCTTGTTTGAGAATCAACCTTCTCACCCTCTAATTGGATATGGAATTCAACCATGTTGTGGTCGCTCGTTCCAAGGGGATCCTTAACTAGGACATTATTAATTAATCCTGACTCATTACACAGGACCAGGTCCAAGGTTGCCTGCCCCCTTGTAGGATCAGTTACATACTGCTCAAGAAATCCATCCCTGATGCACTCAATGAACTCATCCTCAAGGCAGCTCTGCCCAATTTGATTTGTCCAGTTAATATGATAATTAAAGTCCCCCATAATTATAGCTGTTCCCTTATTACATGCCCCGACTATTTCCTGATTAATACTTCTTCCAGCAGAGTTGCAACTATTAGGAGGCCTATATACTACGCCCACTAATGTTTTTTTCCCCTTATTATTCCTTATCTCCACCCAAACTGTTTCATTATCTTGATGCTTTGTCCCAATATCATTTATCTGTATTACAGTGATTCCTTCCTTTATTAACATAGCCACCCCACCTCCCCTTCCTTCCTGCCTGTCCTTCCTGATTGTTAAATACCCTGGCATATTTAATTCCCAGTCGTTGTCACCCTGCAGCCATGTTTCTGTAATGGCCACAAGATCATACCCATACGTAGTTATTTGTGCCGTTAACTCGTCCATTTTGTTACGAATGCTACGTGCATTCAGATAAAGAACTTTCAAATCTGTTTTGTGATGCTTAGTTCCTGCTTTTTCCTTTTTTAACACTTTACCTATTACTCCATACCTTCTGTCCCTTCCTGTTATGCTTTCCTCTCTCTCCCTGCTCAAAGTCCTCCCATCCTCTCACCCGTTGCCCCCCTCTCAACCAGTACCTGCAATGCCTTCTCTCCAGGTAGCCCAGTCTGCCCCTGCACAGGTGCAGGTGGAGCAGTCTTTGGAGGGGACCTCACGGTGCCAAAACCCAGAGGGCGTAGGCACAAAGCATCTAATCGGCCAGGGCATGAAGAAGAGCAACCTGCCACTACCTCTGCTGCAGCCACAGGGAAGTAGTCGGAAGAGAAAGGCAAAGGTTTTGTAAGCACGAAGGGGATGCACAAGGGTGTTTGACGGTTGGTCATGTTTTTTATTTATATTTGATTTTTGTTAAACTTACATTAAATATTATTATTGTCATGACTACTGCCACGTCTTGGCCTGTCTTGACTGGCTTCTGTAATAAGGCCCTTTCATGAGGTTCACCATGAACGCCCACACTTGATGCCACCTATTGGATCACTCTACAGTGGGTGTATGTGTAGTTGCAGGACTGTTTTGTGCAGGGGGAGGGGGGGGGGCTGGTGTGGGCGCTGCTCTATCCAGATGGTGAGGACTGGAGTCTTCACACTGTCTGATGTTAGGAGAACCCTTCACATATCAGTGACTCCCTGGCCTCACGAGCAGCCAGATGAGCCGCTGTTCTGCCTATGGTTTGCTCCTCCTCCTCCTCCTCTGCCTCCTCCTCCTCAATGTGGATGGCACATGTGGATGGGGCCTCCTCAAGTGGCACCCCTCTCTGTTGTGCCATGCTGTGTAGGGCACAACACACGACTATAATGCGTCCCAATCTGTCTGGTGTGTATTGAAGCACTCCCCCAGAATGACCAAGGCACCTGAGCGCATCTTGAGCAGCCCTATAGCATGCTCAATTGTAGACCGGGTAGCGATCTGGCTGTCGTTCTATTGACGCTGTTGCTCAGTGGTGGGGTTCCTCAGAGGTGTCATGAGCCACGTGTACCGGGGGGGTATCCCTTGTCCCCGAGGAGCCAGCCCTTGCGGGTGTTGGGTGTGTGGAAGAGGGACGGGATGTTGGACTCCCGGAGGATGAAGGAATCGTGGCAGCTGCCAGGGTATCTGGCGCACATGTGAAGGAATCTCTTGCGGTGGTCACAAACGAGTTGAGTGTTGATGGAGTGATAGCCCTTCCTGTTGATGAACAGTCCTGGCTCGTGTGGAGGTGCTCGTATTGCTATATGGGTGCAATCAATTACACCCGGCACCTGTGGGAAGCCAGCCACAGCGTGGAATCCCACTGCCCTCTCCGTCTGGCTGAGGTTGTCCATGGGGATGTTGATGTGTGAGGCCCTGCAAAACAAGCTGTCGGTGACCTGCCTTATGCACTTGTGTGCAGATGACTGAGAGACCCCGTGATGTCCCCAGTGACACTCTGGAATGATCTGGAGGCAAAGAAGTTGAGGACAGTAGTGACTTTGACAGCGACAGGTAAGGAGATGCTGCTCGGCCCAGCCGGGAGCAGCTCGGCATGAAGGAGGCTGCAGATGTCTACGTCTACCTGGCGACTGACTCTGAGCCTCCGTATGCACTGCTCCTCAGAGAGGTCCAGGAAGCTGAGCCTCGGTCTGTGGACCCTGTTGTGAAGGTAGTGCCTTTTGCGACGTTGTTCTCTCTGTTGTTGCCATCTGTGCTTTTGTGCAGGTTCCTGTGGCGCAGCACTGTGTTGTGGAGCTTCACGTGGCGGAGATGGACACCGTGCCTGGTGGGGCTGGTGATTATGCTCGTCCTCGGATGAAGTGATGAATGCAGCCATGGCGCCCCCCATCCTGACGGTGTGAGTTTGAGGGGGTCCACAAAGTAGTTAAATATGTTCGAAAAGCAGAATTTTGGGTGGAAAGTAAGAATTTTGAGTGAAAACACAAAGGTCCTGCAGCCAAGACTTTGTCTGAAGTGACAGAGTGCCCTGCTGCAATAAATGACATTTTCTCCCCACCTGTCAAATAATCCTTTGTATCTCCCACCGGCTGCTGGCTGAAACACGTCTGTTGCAACAGGGAGTGTTTCCCACAGCACGGGAAACACACTGAGGATGCTTCGAAATTGCACCCCTGCCAAAATGTCGAGTCAATCAAGTAGTTTAAGTACTTCAACTAGCTGACAAACTATGTAAATTATCATCCGGCCGGCTTTAATTGCCTATGTGACTTCCGCATTCGGGAGGCGCGCACGCGCCTGGACGCGTAACTGGGGCACCCGGAAGTCGACGGGTTGGAGCTGGGCTCCGAACCCGCTTGGAATGTCAGCGATTTTCGGAGCCCCCCACCCACAACGCACCTGCTCCTTCACCCGAAAATCGAGCCCTAGATCGGCATCCCCGTTATATTGCAGGAATGATCTAATTTCTCTGTGCGAAGGAAGTCGGGGCCCAGAGACTGGGTCTGGGTTGGAAGAGAATGTAAGACAGGAGGAAACAGAAGGTCGGAACACTCACACGCACAGAAACACATTCACACATACACTCACAAACCAACGTTCACACAAACATGTTCAATCAAATAAATTGACACTCACAAACACGTTCAGATTCACAAGTTTTTTTCGCAATTTCTTTTCTGCATGGAATATTGGATCTTTGGTAATTTAAAAGTGACAAGCCCTCTCCTTTTGCATTTCACATTTTCCATGCATTTCTCCATATGCAAGAGCACAGAAATCGAATTGTCAAGTCAATGAAGACCCACTGCAAAATCTCACACACTGCTTGACCTCGCGATCGCAGTATTGGGAAGAGTGTGAACATGCAATGAGAGAAGTAAAGTTGGGTTGGAAGCTTTGTACTGGGAAGCTATATCATGGAGCCATTCAGGTCAGGTGGCCAGGATGGTGGCAAATTGCACTGGTATCTGACTGGGCAGAGAAGCCCAGTTCAAAGTCAAGCCAGGAATAAAGGCAGAATGAGCTGGGACCAGAGTGCAGAAGACTTTATTTTAAATGGGGAAATTCGCTAAAAGTGATGGAATGCTAAAAATAAAAGTACAATATTAAAAAATGATTGCCTTATATATTCTTGAAGGCATCTATGGGAACCATGGTATCATGCGGTATGATAAATACTATATAAATGCAAGCCTTTCTTTTTATGGACTAATCAGCAACACTCGCGGTTCTCTACGATATGACGACACTAAACTTTTACTGATTTAACACTCAATATTATAGTTTTTACAGAGTGTCATGCTGCAATCTTGGAAAAAGTATTGATGTGCTTCACAGATGAAAGGAAATTCAGTATCTAAAGGGTAAACCTCTGAACTCTGCGTTCACATATTGGCCTGATATATTGCTGTTATTCTGAAGAACTCTTAAAAGCAGTCAGGATTACTAGGTCCTGAAATTTGTGAAACATTTTGTTCTGTGTATATACTGGCTTACCTCCCATGACACTTTTGGCTTAGGAAAGATTGCATTTTATGGTTGCACTGTTGTTAACTTCCCTATTATAAACTTGAGAGATCCAAGTCCTTGAATTTATACTGAGGAAGTATTAGTATGGTGAACACTTAGCTTTAAATGGGTTCGTGCCACTCTTAAAAAAGCTTCTTTTTCATGTAAATTTCACGTAAACACAATAAATGTTCATGTGCTAACATCCACATAATACAATTTCAAGGGCTAAATCTTTTTTATTTGCTATTCATTTTAAAGGTATGTTTGATTCTGTCTTCATTTAGTTCATCATAAGTTTATTTCCACATCTTAAAATAACATGTAATAATGTATTATTTTAGCTGCTTAGGTGAAACTGTTTGCTTTTACAAACTTTGCTACAAAGTTTAATTGCTGTTAAGTAAACACTGGATGAGGTCAGAGTTCAATTATACTTCTGGCTACAGTTCGGAACATTGGCGTTCATTTCTAAGTGTAATTGGTGAGGTCATTGAAGGGTCACAGACATTTTAACTATTGTGTCAATTCAGGTAATTTCAATTTTTGGGTCACTTTGTATATTTTAAATGTTTGCCTTTGTTTCTTTATTTGTTTTTGAAACGTTATGCTTGAAGTGTGATGGACAAGAAATGTACACTAAATGTATCATTTTTATTACGTTGTTAGTAGATATTCCGTGACATTGCTTATGTTGGTCGGATGATACACTGTTTGATAAGGAATATATTGTACTACGTAATGTAGAATATATTATTCTGTTGCTAAAATAAAGCTCTGCTCCTTCAACAACACCGAGTGTAATTAATTTTAGATGCAGGGGAGTTCGCCTGGTGACCTGGCCAAAACTGCGCAACCATGAGGTGCTGTAGGCCATCAGCAGCAGCAGAATTGTATTGCAGTACAATCTGTAACCTCAGATAACCTGTAACCTGGCCTATTCCTCACTCTACCATTACCAACAAGCCAGGGAATCAACCCTGGTTCATTGAGGAGTGTGGAAGAGCATGCCAGGAGCAGCTCCAGGCATACCTAAAAATGAGGTGCCAACCTGGTGAAGCTACAACACAGGTCTACATGCATGCTAAACAGCGGAAGCAACATGCTATAGATAGAGGTAAGCGATTCCACAACCAATGGATCAGATCAAAGCTCTTCTGTCCTGCCACATCCAGTTGTGAATGGTGGTGGACAATTAAACAAATTATGGGAGGAGGAGGCTCCGAGAACATCTCTATCCTCAATGATGGCAGAGCCCAGCAAGTGAGTGCAAAAGACAAGGCTGAAGAGTTTGCAACCATCTTCAGCCAGAAGTGCTCTCGATATCGCGACCATCACAGCAGTCAGTCTTCAGCCAATTCGATTCACTCCATGTGATATCAAGAAACGGCTAAGTGCACTGGATACAACAAAGGCTATGGGCCCCGACAACATCCCGGCTGTAGTCCTGAAGGCTTGTGCTCCAGAACTAGCTGCACCTCTAGCCAAACTGTTCCAGTACAGCTACAACAATGGCATCTACCCGACAATGTGAAAAATTGCCCAGGTATGTCCTGTCCACAAAAAGCAAGACAAATCTAATCCGGCCAATTACCGCCCATCAGTCTACTCTCAATCATCAGCAAAGTGATGGAAGGTGTCGTCGACAGTGCTATCAAGCGGCACTTACTCACCAATAACCTGCTCACTGATGTTCAGTTTGGATTTCGCCAGGATCACTCAGCTCCAGACCTCATTACAGCCTTGGTCCAAACATGGACAAAAAAGCTGAATTCCAGAGGTGAGGTGAGAGTGACTGCCTTTGACATCAAGGCAACATTTGACCGAGTGTGGCACCAAGGAGCTCTTGTAAACTTGAAGTCAATGGGAATCAGGGGGAAAACTCTCCAGTGGCTGGAGTCATACCTAGCACAAAGGAAGATGGTAGTGGTTGTTGGAGGCCAATCATCTCAGCCCCAGGACATTGCTGCAGGAGTTCCTCAAGGCAGTGTCCTAGGCAAAATCATCTTCTACTTCATCAATAACCTTCCCTCCATCATAAGGTCAGAAATGGGGATGTTCGCTGATGATTGCACAGTGTTCAGTTCCATTCGCAGCCACGCAGATAATGAAGCAGTCCGAGCCCGCATGCAGCAAGACCTGGACAACATCCAGGCTGGGACTGATAAGTGGCAAGTAACATTCGCGCCAGACAAGTGCCAGGCAATGACCATCTCCAACAAGAGAGCGGCTAACCACCTCCTCTTGACATTCAACGGCATTACCATCGCCAAATCCCCCACCATCAACATCCTGGGGATCACCATTGACTGGAAACTTAACTGGACCATCCACACACGTGCTGCGGCTACAAGAGCAGGTCAGAGGCTGGGTATTCTACGGCGAGTGCCTCACCTCCTGACTCCCCAAAGACTTTCCACCATCTACAAGGCACAAGTCAGGAGTGTGATGGAATACTCTCCACTTGCCTGGATGAGTGCAGCTCCAACAATACTCAAGAAGCTCGACATCACCCAGGACAAAGCAGCCCGCTTGATTAGCACCCCATCCACCACCCTAAACATTCACTCCCTTCACCACCGGTGCACTGTGGCTGCAGTGTGTACCATCCACAGGATGCACTGCAGCAACTCGCCAAGGCTTCTTCGACAGCACCTCCCAAACCCGCGACCTCTACCACCTAGAAGGACAAGGGCAGCAGGCGCATGGGAACAACACCACCTGCACGTTACCCTCCAAGTCACACACCATCCCAACTTGGAAATATATTACCATTCCTTCATCGTCACGGCGTCAAATCCTGTAACTGCCTATCTAACATCACTGTGGGAGAACCTTCACCTACACGGACTGCAGCGGTTTAAGAAGGCGGCTCACCACCACCTTCTCAAGGGCAATTAGGGATGGGCAATAAATCCTGGCCTTGCCAGCGACACCCACATCCCATGAACAAATCAAAAAAAATTTTGACTGCTCAACCAACACCACTAAAAATACATTAACTGCTCATTTATCTCATTGATATTTATGGGACTTTACTGTATGCAAATTATCTGATGTATTTGTCTACATAACAACAGTGACTGCACTTCAAAACATTATTAATTGGCTGTAATGTGCTTTGGGACTTCCTGAGGATTTGAAAGTTGATATCTAAATGCAAGTTTGTTGTTTCTTTCTTTCTCTCTCTCTTTCTTTCTTCTTTCTTGTGTTGCATTTTATAGTTTCTGCATTTTCACAAATCTACACTGTTCTAAACAACATCAAAATCCCTCCAAAGCTGTTCCTATCAGCAATAATGACTGAATTCTGACCTGCTGGTGATCTCCCAAAATGTCTGACAGCAGAGTCCTCGATAATTACTGGAGGTTTCAGTTACAGTGTCACTTTGACTGTCTGATGGAGGATTTTTCCCTCACTTTTGGCATAAATCTATGACACCATTACTCCTATCAAAATTAAGTCAAGTTACCCTCATTGGCTCTGAAATTCCATAGAGGCTCTCCCAGTTTCGCATTGTAACTTATGTGGGAAACCGGCAGAACCCCTAAAGTAATGGCATAAATGGCTATTATCAGCTGTTTACACCATTCTCTGGTCTCCCACCAAAGTTATGGCAGGAGACCAGGAAAACCCCTGCAAAATTCCAGGGCCATTATCTACAAGTAACAACAACAACAACTTGTATTAATGTAGTACTTTTAATATAGAAAAACATCCCAAAGCGCTTCACAGATGCATGATTAAAAACAGAAAGATTAGAAGGGATCAGCAAGAGCTCAGTCAAAGGAGTGGGTTTTAAGGAGGTCTTAAAGGAGGGAGGTGGTAAGGCAGAGAAGATGAGGATAGAAATTCCATGGCGTGCTGAAGGCATAGCCACCGATGGTGGACCGAAGGGAGGTAAGTAATCCATTCACACAGGAGCTAAAAGCAATATAAGAGAGGCAATTCTGTGCTAATACACTGGCAACAAAGTTATTTTTTTGCAGTTTCTGTTAAAACAGATCAAATCAATTTATTGTCTCTTTGCAGTAGTGTGAGGGGATGAAAATCCTCAGCCCTTCTGTCACACTTCCCCTGCAATCCCAACAGGAGTGTGACAGAAGGGCTGGGAAAAAAGCCAGGACCCAGAAATATCAAGTCCCCGGTGTGATGTCAGGGATTCTGCAGGGCCTTGCAAGAGGTGAAGCCTCCTCCTGCCCCTTGAACTCCAGTGGCATAGGAGGGGGCAAGGGTGAGGGCAGGGACTCGCTATGCTGGGAGTTCCCACATTTCCAGCCGAGGAGCAGATTGGTTAGGAATAGCAGCTGATGCACAGTGAGAAGAAGAATATCGGCCTGCCAAAATGCACATGTAGGCTCCACCTAGGAGGTCCAGGCAGGAACATGGCCTGGATCCCCAAAGGAAAAGTGAATGGATTTATTTTTTTTAAAAAACTAAATGCAGTCCCCTGGCAAAGGAGGCTGCTGGGAGCATTTCTATATTTCTGGGCACAAGAGCAATCATTGTTTCTTCCGGCCTGTTGGAAGTGGCGAGAGCCCCAGATGCTCCTCTTGGTGTGGGGACGTACCCAAAATATAGGATTTAGGAAGATACAAACAGGAGTAGGCCATTCAGCCCCTCGAGCCTGTTCTGCCAGTAAATGTGGTGACTCCCCCCCCAATGCTGGAAATGGCGGCAGGGTCAATGCTGGAGACCACCAGTGGCAGCATCCCATCACTTATGGTGGGCGTACTCCCTCAAAGGTTTTTGACCCCTACATGTTTATCTATCCTGGATGAGAAGGGCCACTAGTCCCATACCTGCCTGGTTTCATCCTACAGTTGATTTCATCTCCGTGTACCAAATCTCCCTTTCCCTTCCACAGGGACTGTATCTAATTCAATATATTCTGAGATGACAAATTTTGTATCTTTAGATTGTATATATCAACTACTACAGTGCAATATTGTATTTGAAGACTAAACTAAACTATGGCCAAAGAAACAGTATAAACAAAGCACAGGTATTCATAAATCCCAATTCAAATGTCAGTCTGCATATCTAACCACATCAGGGGAAAGAGAAAAAGTTATCATGTTGGGTCAAGACAATAAAAAGGTTAAAGAGCTGTTAAATATAAAAACATAGTTTTCTCCTTTGTCCACTAAATAATATCAGTGTTGAGGATATTTGCTAGGTTATAGTCTTTTTTTTATTACAAAAGGATATCACCCACCAATATTATAATTCACACTCCATGGTCTTAACAAACATTCACCAAAATGAAAAGAAAAATCATAATACAAATATTGGGAGTAATTTTGAGGTTATATGAAATTTATTGCACAGTGGGCTAAAAAATATAAGTTTGGGGGTAGTTTTAACCCGTGTTTTACATCCCGCCCGATTTTACTTTCCATTGACAAAATTGCAAAATGTTGCAGGACTCAGTGCAAATCTGCTTATTTGACTTACATTTGAATTGCTTTCATTGATTTTTGTAAGTCTTTCATGTGGTCCCTATGATGAAGCTGGAAGTATATGGCCAAATATGTGTGTACACTGCTTCAAAATCTGAGGACAAATCAAATTGATACTCATTCACCCTATCGCTCTCAAAATAGGAGTGAGGCAAGGCTGTTCATTGTCATGGATCTGATTCAATGTCTTCATCAATCACATGCTGGATGGGTTTATAAGGGCCAGTTTTGGAGTGTTTGTTCTCGGCATTTCTGAAAGAATTCTAGCACTTCTTTTCACAATTGATTCTGTTATTGGCATACTCGTCTAAAGCACTACTAACATCTCGCACCATGGACTAATTTGTGGGATATCTTGGCGGATGCTACAATGAGTCTTCATGGCTCAAAAGGGAATCTTGAAGATACGAGTGGCATCTGTCCCAATTTTTGATTCATATCAGTTCCTGGGTGTTCTGGTGGATGCTTGATGTCACAATTTGTGAAACTGGTGCTGGATCATTTTTAATATATACATAAAAATATAATTCTTTCCAAACAAGAGATAAACAAGCTGACTGTTCTTTCTCTACTGAAAAAAGAGCTAATAAAATTAAAGTGCTAAGTGTACATATTAGGTCCTATGCTGTTCATGTGTTAAGGGTATACCTTTGTATACATTTAAAAATGTTCATATCAGTCAAACATTGGGGAAATGAAAATCAGGTGGTTTCTATAACGAGTGGTCTCTCCAGTTTTACACCCAGGTGACAAGTTGAAAATCTACTCCCATTTTTTTTTCTTACTCATGCAGATGGTCTCTTTTTTAAAAAAAAACACTCATTATAAATTTTATCTCGATGTGGAGATGCCAGTGATGGACTGGGGTGGACAAATGTAAGGAATCTTACAACACCAGGTTATAGTCAGGTTATAACCTGGTGTTGTAAGATTGCTTAAATTTTATCTCAGTATATCTTTTGAAATTTGCCTTCTTTATTTTCAAAATTATTGGAAGAAAAGCTAATGGCAGAAAGTGCTAGGAGCTAAAGAAAAACACCCCAGCAGTACAGCTGATTGAACAGTACTAATGCATCCTGGGAAATTAGATGCACTGAACATGCCATAATGAGTTCTCAATGAAACGTGAACCTCACATACTGAATTTAATATTAAATAGATAGATAATAATGTAACACAGTAATTTTTTTCAGCGTATTTGTTTTTGATTATTTTGATGTTTTGGGTAATATATGCAAAAAGAAAATCAGCAATAACTTAAGGTGTCCATGTTTTTAGATTTACATTTCATTGCATAGGGTGATATATTTTGTCAATTAACCTTTAATCTCTAAACAGAGCCAATGGGTTCTGTTTGAAGCAGAAATTGTCATTGTCTTGGTAAATCTCCAAATCTCTTATTTCCATCCATCAAACCACAGGAGACCATGGGGCGCTGACTACAAGAACAATAAGCCTGACTATTTTCATGGGTAAATGATCTGTCACAGGTTATCACGACTCAAATCAATAGCCCACAGGGAAGGACAGGGGCCAAAAAAAAACTCTGACATTTACAGCAACTGCGTATTCAGGTTTTGTGTCTCCATAAAATTATAACATCCATCAACAGAAGCACAGCACAATACTGACAGATATTGAAAAGTGTAAACAGGTTTTCGATTGGTATGTTGCTAATCATCTGTCATTCTCACTTGTACCAAGTTTCAAGGGGAAATCACAGCTGTTGAAAAGTTCCTAGCACAGTTTACCAACAGAGAACTAACACAATGGTGTAATTCACAATGAGATGAAGTAATTTGTGTGTGAAAACATTAGTGTGTTATGAAAAGATCAATGCATTTTGAAAACATAAATGCATTGTGAAATCCTCACTTGCCTGCAATGTCATTTCATTAAAATGTGTGCCTCATTGTTCCCTCTCTGAAATGACAACACACTTTAATGAATGTGGCTTACAACAGCCAATGGTCTTGTAGAAGGAAAAAAAAGTGATTGTTTCTCTCTCTTAAAGGTCAATCAATATCACTCAGCTAAACCTACCAAATGAATGGAAAAGCTATAATACAGTATGTTGAAGAAAAGTTGCTACAGCCAATTTTCATTTGCAGCACTGACAAAATGTCACACACTTATCAGTTGCAAATTAACTTAAGCTATTTAAAAGAATTCAATGTATTTGACTAGAAACGTGACTTTAAATTACAGAGCTTCTTCTCAATTTACTTCACAATTAGTTGTATCACAGACGTACCATTTTGTGAGGACTCTGGAGACTCTAACAGAGGAAGAAACTTAATGTATAAAGATCGTGTCATTCACAACAGGCTAATCTGGGAAGAAAGTATACTATCTTAGTCAACAGATTTAATGTAAAAAATACAGGTTCAATGGGCTCGATTTTAGCGTCGGGTTTCCTGCGGGTTTCCAGCAGGGGGGGCCCCGAAAATCCCGACATCCAGTCACGTGACCGGATCGCGCCGAGATCCCGGCCACTTCCGGGAGCCGCGCTGACGTGCGGGGCTGTGTGCGCAGGCCCCGCTGGTGGGAATCCCGCAGGCAATTAAAGCCAGCGGGGTTCCACTTGACTGTACTTACCTTGCTTGTTGAGGTCATTAAATGAGCTGAAGCAGCTGTCAAAACAGGAAGTGTGGGATTTTAGCTTCAAGGCAGTGAGTTTCACACACTGAGGGAAACAGTCTCCCTTCAACCGGTCGTGTTCCAGCCAGCAGCCTGTGGCAGCTGCCAAGGTGCACTCCAGAGCGGGTGGGAGAGCCCTCAACCACGCAGGAGGCCACCGCGTCACGTAGGGCAACCCCTGCCCTCCACCACCCCCCGCCAAGCCAGAGGACAGACCGACGTGAAACCGCAGCCCCAGTGCGAGGAACCACCTACCTACCCTGCACAACCCCTCAGACCAACACCTGCCAGATGGGTGGTGTGTTGACATCCTCGGAGGACGAACAGCATGACCAGCCCCAGCAGCCTCGCAGTCCACGCCGTCCACCTCTGACACGTGGAGCTCCACAACAGAGTGCTGTGACACATCCACCTGTACAGCAGGAGGGAGGGCTACCGCAGAGAGAGACGCGTCGCAGAGGGCACTACCCTCCGCACAGGGTCCACAGACCGAGGCGCAGCTCCCCGGACCTCTCTGAGCAGCAGTGCACATGGAGGCGCAGATTCACTCGACATGTAGTCGTGGAGATCTGCAGGCTCTTTCATGCCGAGCTGCTCCTGGATGGCCCCAGCACCATCAGCTTACCTGTCGCTGCCAAAGTCACCACTGCCCTCCACAACTTCTCCTCCGCATCCTTCCAGGGTGCAGCCGGGTACACCGCCGATGTCTCTCAGTCGTCTGCGCGGAAGAGCCCTGCAAATACACCTGCACCTACTCTGCAGTAACACAATGGGTGGCATCAGTGGTGGGTCCTCATAGTGATACCCAGGAGCGGGCATTATTGGACACAACAGACAGGATTCGCGGAGACATGGCAGTGGTGGTGCCAATATAATGTGTGATGTTTGTTGCTCTGAAATTCAATATAGGTAACACCCATGGCAAACCCTCAAACACCCTTGTGCATCCCCTTCATGCTCACGACACGTTTACCGTACGCTGCCTACTGCACATGTGCGATGCATGCCCTGTGGCTGCAGCACAGGTGGTGGCAGGTTGAGTGAGGCTGGCCGTGAGAGAGATGCACGAGAGGGTGAGTATGGGATAGAGCCATGAGATTGTATGAGGATTGGGTTGCGTGTTAGTGGCGGGTGAGTACTGGCGAGGTGAGTAGGTGCAGGTAAGATGAGGATGGGGTTTGAGTGGGTATGAGGGGTGATGTGACAGAGTAGTGTTGGCGGTGCCGAAGGAGATGTGGGGTGGGGGCAGTGTTGTGGCAGACGGAGTATAGGGGAAAGACTACGTGTTCTCATTGTGGCTGACCTACTGAGGTCATTGGAGCGCCTCCTGCACTGTATGCAGGTGGGCGATATGTTGGTGGTGCAGGTGACCCCCTCTGCCACCTCGAGCCAGGCCTTCTTGGTGGCAGAGGCAGGCCGCTTCCTCCCGCCCGCCGGGTGGAAGATCTCTGTCCTCCCCCTCCTCCTCACCCCATCTGATGATACCTGGGGTGAGGCATCATTAAACTGGGAGCAGCCTTCCCCCTGGGCTGCTCCATGCTGCAATTTGTTCCATTGGTTGCAGCATCTGTCAGTGGAGGACTGCCCCTTTAAGTAGAGAGCCTCCAGCTGACAGATCGTACTGCGCATGCGCAGCCCGCCCGACGCACAGACCAGCAGCGCGGAGCCCGGAGGAGCAGGTAAGTGATTCCAATTAGTGTGTTGCCTGCTACGATCGCGCGGGCAACCCACTAATTTCACCGGGCGCGGAGGCCACGCACCCGAAACCCAACCCGCCAGAAACCCGCAGGCCTGCTAAAATCAGGCCCAATATTTTCAGAATGAAACCAAATTTTAACGGAGGTTTTTCATGACAAAGTTCTTTTTTACATCTGTGTGTTGCAGGTTAAAAATAAAAGCCCTGAATCTCCGTGGGGATTCCTCTGATCTCCTGCTGTAATTTTGGGGGGTGGGTGGGTGATCAGTGGTACCCCATGGGAATGTCCTAAATGGTTCTTTCAGCCCTTCACAACATTTCTCCATGGCGGGGCGAGGGGGCAGGGGAGGGGATTGGCTGATATCCCTTTGAAGTTATAGCAGGAAGTCTGGAGTGTATCTGTAGAAATTCAGGGGTGAAATTAGTAATTGTAAGAAAAAATTGATACAAATAAAATTCTCCTCCAATTTACTTCCCTCCTCTGTTAAAGGCTTAAGCTGGAATACAGGCCTATGCAATTGCCTATGTTTTGATACTTTACTGAAGAAGCATCAGGCCAGATCCTGATCCTGTCCTAACCCATATCCAAGCATGCATGTTGTTCTAGATAGCAATCAAGAGTGGGAACCATGGCTGATTTTTCTACTTCCCAGCTGGGATGCTGAGGCCAACTGTAAGCACCCTTACTGCATTCTAATGAGATGAGCCAACAGCATAGACAGGCGATCAAACTTGGGAGCTTTCTGGTCTGTATCACTCAGTTCTACAACAGGCAGTATACTGAACATCAGGAAGCTACTGTTATAAATGTGATATTACTGATTGTGCTTGTGTTCTGCTGGCCACTGTGGGTTATAGAATCATAGAATCATAGAAAGTTACGGCACAGAAAGAGGCAATTCAGCCAATCGTGTCCATGCCTGCTGAAAAAGAGCTATCCAGCTTAATCCTACTTTCTAGCACTCGCTCCGTAGCCCTGTAGGTTATGGCACTTCAAGTGCACATCCAAGTACTTTTTAAATGAATTGAGAGCTTCTGCCTCTTATCACCCTTTCAGGCAGTGAGTTCCAGACCCCCACCACCTTCTGGGTGAAAAACATTCTCCTCAGCTCCCCTCTAATCTTTCTACCAATTACTTTAAATCTATGCCCCTTGGTCACTGACCCCTCTGCTAAGGGGAATAGGTTCTTCCTATCCACTCTATCTAGTCCAGTCATAATTTTATACATCTCAATTAAATCTCCCCTCAGCCACCTTTGTTCCAAAGAAAATAACCCCAGCCTATCCAATCTTTTCTCATGGCTAAAATTCTCCAGCCCTGGCAAGATCCTCATAAATCTCCTCTGTACCCTCTCTAGTGCAATCACATCTTTCCTGTAATATGGTGACCAGAACGGTACACAGTACTCAAGCTGTGGCCTAACCAATGTTTTATACAGTTCCAGCATAACCTCTCTGCTCTTATATTCTATGCCTCGGCTAATAAAGGAAAGTATCCGTATGCCTTTTTAACCACCTTATCTACCTGTCCTGCTACCTTCAGTGATCTGTGGACATGTACTCCAAGGTCCCTTTGTTCCTCTATACCTCTCAGTATCCTCCCATTTATTGTGTATTCCCTTGCCTTGTTTGCCCTCCCCAAATGCATTACCTCACACTTCTCCGGATTGAATTCCATTTACCACTTTTCTGCCCACCTGACCAGTCCATTGATATCTTCCTGCAGTCTACAGCTTTCCTCCTCACTATCAACCACTCGGCCAATTTTTGTGTCATCTGCAAACTTCTTAATCAAGCCCCCTACATTTAAGTTCAAATCATTAATATATATCGCAAAAAGCAAGGGACCTAGTACTGAGCCCTGTGGAACCCCACTGGAAACAGCCTTCCAGTCACAAAACACCCGTTGACCATTACCCTTTGCTTCCTGCCACTGAGCCAATTAGCTATTTGCCCCTGGATCCCATGGGCTTTTACTTTTTTGACCAGTCTGCCACGTGGGATCTTGTCAAAAGTCTTGCTAAAATCCATGTAGACTACATCAAACCTGTTACCCTCATCGACACTCTTTGTTACCTCCTCAAAAAATTCAATCAAGTTAGTTCCTTAACAAATCCACGCTGACTGTCCTTGATTAACCCGTGCCTTTCTAAATGACGATTTATGCTGTCCATCAGAATTGATTCCAATAATTTGCCCACCACTGAGGTTAGACTGACTGGCCTATAATTACTTGGTCGAGCTCTTTCTCCATTTTTAAACAACAGTACAACATTAGCATCCTCCAATCCTCCGGCACCATGCCTGTCTCCAGTGAGGATTGGAAAATGATGGTCAGAGCCTCTGCTATTTCCTCCCTTGCTTCTTTTAACAGCCTGGGATACATTTCATCCGGGCGTGGCGATTTATCTACTTTCAAAGATGCTAAACCCTATAATATTTTCTCTCTCACTATGTTTATCCCATCCAATATTTTACACTCCACTTCCTTAACTACAATCTCTGCATCGTCCCCTCTTTTGTGAAGACAGATGCAGAGTATTCATTAAGAACCTTAGCCACATCTTCCGCCTCCACACATAGGTTACCTTTTTGGTCTCTAATAGGCTCTACTCTTTCCTTAGTTATCCTCTTGTTCTTTATGTATTTATAAAACATCTTTGGGTTTTCCTAGATTTTACTTGCCAGTATTTTTTCATGCCCTCTCTTTGCTTTTCCTAATTTCCTTTTCAATTTCACCCCTGCACTTTTTATACTCCTCTAGGCTTTCTGCCAGTATTGAGCTCTCAGTAACTGACGAAAGCTTCCCTTTTTTGCTGTCTCTTACCCTGTAAGCTCCTTGTCATCCAGGGGACTCTTGATTTGGCAGTCCCACTGTTTTTGTTTGTGGGGACATGTTTGTTCTGAAACCTTACAATCTCTCCCTTGAATGCCTCCCACTGCTCTGACACTAATTTACCTTCAAGTAGCTGTTTCCAGTCCACTTTTGCTAAATCACTTCTCAGCTCAGTAAAATTGGCCTCTTTCCAGTTGAAAACGTTTACTCCTGTTCTATCTTTGTCCTTTTCCATAACTATGTTAAATCTAACTGAATTATGGGGCAGCATTTAAGCACCCGCTATCGGGTGCGTTCCTGGCGGGGGGGCCCCGAAAATCGTGAAATCCCGGAGCGGGACCGGAGCCCGCCTCGAACCCGCGCACTTCCGGGTTCCCCGCTCACGCGCCGGTGTGCGCGCGCAGCCCCCGCTGGTGGGAATCCTGCAGGCAATTAAAGCCAGCGGGATGCCAATTGAAAGTATTTATTTAGGTATTTCAGGTCATTAACTGACCTGATTAAGGGATTATGTGAGGAGGGGTGGGATTTTAGAGCAAACTGGGACTGTTTCCCATACTGGGGGAAATACTCCCAGTTCAAATGGACCTGTTGCAGCCATCAGCCTGTGGCAGCTGCAAAGGTCCATTTGACAGGTGGCGGGGGAGACCCTCACTCATTGCAGGAGGCCACTCTGTCACTTGGGACAAAGTTTGGCCTCCACCACCCTCCTCCTGACAAGAAAATTCACCAACTTGCACACTTACCCCGGTGTCCAGACACATGTACCTACCTTGCGGACCCCCTCAGATGTACATCTTGCGGATGGGGGCCGCCGTAGCTGCAGTCATGACCTCCTCGGAGGGCGAACAGCATCACCAGCCTCGCCATCCACGCCGTCCACCTCTGACACGTGGAGCTCCACAACAGAGTGCTGTGACACATCCACCTGCACAGCAGGAGGGAGGGCTACCGCAGAGAGAGATGCGTCGCAGAGGGCACTACCCTCCGCACAGGGTCCACAGACCGAGGCTCAGCTTCCTGGACCTCTCTGAGCAGCAGTGCACACAGAGGCTCAGAGTCACTCGACATGTAGTCGTGGACATCTGCAGCCTCCTTTATGCAAAGCTGCTCCCGGCTGGCCCGAGCACCATCTTCTTACCTGTCGTTGTCAAAGTCACCACTGCCCTCAACAACCTTTCCTCCGCATCCTTCCAGGGTGCCACCGGGGACATCGCCGATGTCTCTCAGTCGTCTGCGCAAAAGAGCCCTGCAAATACACCTACACCCACTCTGCAGTGACACAATGGGTGGCATCAGTGGTGGGTCCTCATAGTGATCCTCAGGAACGGGCATTATTGCACAAACCAGACAGGATCCGCGAAGACATGGCAGTAGTGGTGCCAATATAATGTGTAATGTGAGTTGTTCTGAAATTCCATATAAGTAACACCCATGACGAACCCTCAAACACCCTTGTGCATCCCCTTCATGCTCACGACACGTTTGCCTTACGCTGCCTACTGCACATATGTGATGCATGCCCTGTGGCTGCAGCACAGGTAGTGGCAGGTTGAGTGAGGCTGACCGTGAAAGAGATGCATGAGAGGGTGAGTATGAGATAGAGCCATGAGATTGTATGAGGATTGGGTTGAGTGGTAGTGGCGGGATGAGTACTGGCGAGGTGAGTAGGTGCAGGTAAGATGAGGATGAGGTTTGTGTGGGTGTGAGGGGTGATGTGACAGGGTGGTGTTGGCAGTGCCGAAGGAGATGTGGGGTGGGGGCAGTGCTGTGGCAGACGGAGTGTCGGGAAAAGTCTACGTGTACTCACTTTGGCTGACCTATTTAGGTCATTGGAGCGCCTCCTGCACTGTATGCAGGTGGGCGATATGTTGGTGGTGCTGATGACCTCCTCTGCCACCTCGAGCCAGGCCTTCCTGGTGGCAGAGGCGGGCCGCTTCCTCCCGCCCGCCGGGTGGAAGATCTCTGTCCTCCCCCTCCTCCTCACCCCATGTATTGATACCTGGAGTGAGGCATCATTTCACTGGGAGCAGCCTTTCCCCTGGGCTGCTCCATGCTGTGATTTTTGCTATTGGTTGCAGCATCTGTCAGTGGACGACTGCCCCTTTAAATAGAGGGCCTCCAGCTGACAGATCTTACTGCGCATGCGCAGCCCGCCCAACGCGCAGATCAGCATTGGGGATCCCGGAGGAGCAGGTAAGTGGATACCATTAGTGGTTTGTCTGCTACGATCGCGCGGGAAACCCACTAATTTCACCGGGCGCGTTACCCACGCGCCCGATAGCCCCCCCGCCGAGAACCCGCAGCCCTGCTAACATCGGGCCCAATATTCGGGTAGTTGAAATCCCCTACTATTACTGCCCTATTGTTTTTGCACTTCTCAGAAATTTGCCTACATATTTGCTCTTCTAAATCCCTCTGACTGTTTGGGGGTCTATAGTACACTCCCAGTAGTGTGATTGCCCCTTTTTTTTATTCTTCAGTCCAACCTATATGGCCTCATTTGATGATCCTTCGATCATATCATCCCTCCTCACAGCTGTAATTGTTTCTTTAACCAATATTGCCACCACCCCCTCCTTTTTTATCCCCCTCTCTATCTCGTCTGAAAACCCTGTAACCAGGAATGTTGAGCTGCCATTCCTGCCCCTCTTTAAGCCATGTTTCAGTAATATTAAGATATCATACTTCCACGTGTCTGTCTGTGCCCTCAGCTCATCTGCCTTATTCACTCGACTCCTTGCATTGAAGTATATACCATTAAGCACTGCCAAACTCCTTTATTGTCTATTTTCTAACCAGATGTAATGAGATCATTAGTTATGGATTTACACTATAGCCGTGATCCCTACAAACCTTCCTTGCAGTTGCTAGTCCTAATCAACTGGGGACAGACCTAAACCAGGGACCATAACTATAAGATAGTCATTAATAAATTCAATCGGGAATTTAGGAGAAATTTCTTTTCCCAGAGAATGGTTAGAATGTGGAACTCGCTACCACAAGCAGTAGTTGAGGTGACTAGCATAGATACATTTAAGGGGAAGCTAGATAAACATGAGGGAGAAAGGAATAGAAGGATATGCTGACAGGGTTAAATGAAGAGGGGTGGGAGGAGGCTTGTGCGAAGCCTCCTCCCACCCTTCTTCAGTTCAGTTGGGCTGACTGGCCTGTTTCTGTGCTGTCCATTCTATGTAATTCGATGTAAATAACATGACTGGCTAAGGACAACAACATCCTATTTTGACCCTGGGTTTTGTGTACTTACTACTGGGAACTTTTCTGGATATCATGGAGCACATGCAGTGGGGAATGGAAACCTTATGATGATATACAGTGTTATTTCATATATCCCCATACAGTCAACCATACCCAATACTCTAGTGAAGCCCAGCAAAGGCATAAAATTGCTTCTGTCCCTTTAACTGTTTCTCTGCACTTTGTGAAAATGAATGAGCTTTCCAGTCTTTCAGAACAGTGCATCAGTTACTTTGTCTATACAGGTGGACATATCCAATACCATGTGAATCACCTCCAGGTGATTGGAAAGACCCAGTATCCAGAAAATTAATGACTGCTGTCACTTTCACAGACATAGGCAGTTGGAGTCACTTATGTTCATTTTGAGTCAGCTCCTAGCATCACACCTCCGTCTGACAAGGCCTCCCTCGAGAGCTTCAACTTCAGTGAGCATCGTTATCTGATTGGTTTGGATATGATGGGCATGATTTTGGTCCGAAGCCACGAAGGGGGCGGGGGGGAGTGGAATTTCTGACGGAAAACCTGGAAGTACGGGTTTCCCGGACGTTCTTACGATTTTGACGTAAGGTCGTTGTTTTTTTTTCCGGTTTCCCACCCAATAGGCCAGCCTGATTGGCAGGCTGGCTCTCAGTCAGACGGGAGGAAAGGAAGGAAGAGGACGTGATCAGGTAAGTGTTAGATAGGGGGTGGGGGGGTCGGAGGTCACGGTCACCGGGGGGGGGGGCGGGGGCTCAGTCATGAGGAAAGGTCAGTCATCAGTCATCGGGGGGGCTGTCAGTCATGGGGAGGGAGTCAGTCACGGGGGGGGGTCAGTCATCAGAGGCGTCGGGGTCGGGGGTCATCGCAGGGTCAAAGATCATGGGGGGGTCGGAGATCGTGGGGGGGTCGGAGATCATGGGGGGGTCGCAGATCGTGGAGGGGGGGTCGCTGCAGGAATGCTTGTTGGGCTTGGGGGAAGCACTCCAGCTCCTATAGGCCCACCACCTGTGCAATACAGGCACTTACCTGCAGTTTTGGGCCTTCTCCCCTCCTCTCACATGGTGTGAATTAGAAGGCCGGGGATCCCGGCACCCAGGGGCTAAAATCAATAAAGCTTTGAAAATGGAGTCATGATGTGGATTTAAAATAAAATTGCTGGACTATAACTTGGTGTTGTAAAATTGTTTACAATTGAAAATGGAGGCCAGCAGCCATCTTGAAAGCTTTTAATATCCGACCCGCCTCCTGAGAGCGGGTTGGTTGCCCGCCCCTCACCCCACCCCCCTGAAAACCAGAAATGGGTGAGTTGGAGGTAGGTTGGAGGTGGGTTTTAGATTTTTGCAATTGTTACTGCCCACCCATCCCCAACCCGCCCATTTTTCCAGGTTAAAATCATACCCGATGTGTGGGACATATTGAACCTTTTTATAGGGAAGACCTTTATGTGCAGAAAGATTCCCTTGCATCCTGTCTCCTCAGAGAATGATGGGCGCTGCAGTTGTAACAATTACCACGGCCACAGATGTTTTGGTTTGCTGCGATAGTTTAAGGCCTGGTGCCAGCAGTGTGAACCATGCAACTGTTTAGAATTTGCAGCATTACTAAAGTTAATTGGATCTGTTGCCCACCCCAAAAATGGTTGCATTGATATTTTTGCTGCACCAGCGTGGAAGATTTATTGTCATGTTAAGTTGATGTTGGAATTTGCAAATTGGCATCAATATTGCCAAAACTAGTCTTAATGGCTAGATTGTCATTTAGTCCATTGTGATAAATCAGCATGAAAATTACTAAATGTAAAGGCCACAGATCATATGAACAAATATGTACATGACTGCTTGGTCATCATGTAACTGTAATTATGATGGATAAAGTCTGACATTTTGTTGCCCAGATGCCAAGGACATTCACTGAGGAACCTTTCAACGAATGGACAGCCTCCAAAAGGGTTACTGCCGAACAAATGTATCTCTGACTTCTATTCTTATTTCAAATTTGTAATCATCATGCATTATAGTCATGAAATTGAGGGATCTTTACCGAGCTTCAACACAAAAAGAGTGCTCAGACATATTTAGGCATATATCTCTGGACTCATTCCTCACAGTTCTGTCATAACTTGTTGCTGTATATTATTTTCAGCAGTGTATTCTGTTACTACTCACAGACTTCAAACAAAATGGATTAAAATTACTTTGACCTCTTCTAGAACAGTCACAAGAGGGTAGTTAGAATGGCAATCAAGAGAACTATTGGACTTCAAAAATTTAAGTCATCAGACACTTGCATTATCCAGGGAATTCACTTATGCAGCAGTGTCAAAATTCTTACATGCCTATAGGCATGCAAATAACCTGTAGAACACATAAAAATAAATGTACAGGCCTTGGGGAGATTTTTTATTCATAACAGCAGCTGCCTGGTAATATTTTCAGAAATCTTTAGTGGTATAAAATGGGGGTCGGAGAAAGATATTGGAATGTATTTTGTAAACAGTCATTGTATAATGACTTGCAAATAACTCACGTAGAAACATTAAAAAAAAATCTAGGGCAACCATTTACCAATTACGAAGTATTTTACCAAAACTGTATTCAAGGCAAGCTCCAAGTAACTAATTTTTTAACAAAATATTATGGCAGATATTTAACATTAATACTAGATATATAGCATTTTAATAATTATTTGCCACATAGACTAGTAAATGGCTGTACAACATCATATATAAAATGACACTGCATGAAAAAATGCATATATGTATATTACAACTGGATAGACCTCTTGATATTTCAGTGTTGCAAATTGGGAAAAAGGAATATTAAAGGCATGTTAACTGTCCAGAATACCTCACCTCTGGTCACCCCTCCAGCCTGATTCTTCTTGCTCCTCCTGGACCAATTTGTTCTGTCCTCAAACTGACTAAGTCTCCCTAGGGTGAATGGACCTGTGCTGGTGCTAGGTTCAGTGGGATTGAGCGCTGGGGTGTCATTTCAGGTGCTAGGAGATTCCAAATTTTTTTTTATATTCGTTCATAGGATGTGGACATCACTAGCAAGGCCAGCATTTATTGCCCATCCCTAATTGCCCATGAGAAGGTGGTGGTGAGCCGACTTCTGGAGCCACTGCAGTCCGTATGGTGAAGGTTCTCCCACAGTGCAGTTAGGTAGGGAGTTCCAGGACTTTGACTCAAGTGACAATGAAGGAACGGTGATATATTTCCAAGTCGGGATGGTGTGTGACTTGGAGGGGAACATGCAGGTGGTGTTGTTCCCATTTGCCTGTCGCCCTTGTACTTCTAGGTGATAGAGGGCGCGGGACTGGGAGGTGCTGTTGAAGAAACCCTGGCGAGTTGCTGCAGTGCATCCTGTAGATAGCACACACTGCAGCCACTGTGCGCCGGTGGTGAAAGGAGTGAATGTTTAGGGTGGTGGATGGGGTGCCAATCAAGCAGGCTGCTTTGTCCTGGATGGGGTCGAACTTCTTGAGTGTTGTTGGAGCCGCACTCATCCAGGCAAGTGGAGAGTATTCCATCACACTTCTGACTTGTGCCTTGTAGATGATGGAAAGGCTTTGGGGAGTCAGGAGGTGAGTCACTCGCCACAGAATACCCCGCCTCTGACCTGCTCTTGTAGCCACAGTATTTATGTGGCTGGTCCAGTTAAGTTTCTGATCAATGGTGAACCCCAGAATGTTGATGGTGGGGGATTCGGCGATGGTAATGCCATTGAATGTCAAGGGGAGATGGTTAGACTCTCTCATGTTGGAGATGGTCATTGCCTGGCACTTATCTGGCGCGAAAGTTACTTGCCACTTATCAGCCCAAACCTGGATGTTGTCCAGGTCTTGCTGCATGCGGGCACGGACTGCTTCATTATTTGAGGGGTTGCGAATGGAACTGAACACTGCAATCATCAGCGAACATCCCCATTTCTGACCTTATAATTGAGGGAAGGTCATTGATGAAGCAGCTGAAGATGGTTGGGCCTAGGACACTGCCCTGAGGAACTCCTGCAGCGATGTCCTGGGGCTGAGATGATTGGCCTCCAACAACCACTACCATCTTCCTTTGTGCTAGGTATGACTCCAGCCACTGGAGAGTTTTCCCCCTGATTCCCATTGACTTCAATTTTACTAGGGCTCCTTGATGTCACACTTGGTCATATGCTGCCTTGATATCAAAGGCAGTCACTCTCACCTCACCTCGGGAATTCAGCTCTTTAGTCCATGTTTGGACCAAGGCTGTAATGAGGTCTGGAGTCGAATGGTCCTGGCGGAACCCAAACTGAGCATTGGTGAGCAGGTTATTGGTGAGTAAGTGCTGCTTGATAGCACTGTCGACCACACCTTCCATCACTTTGCTGATGATTGAGAGTAGACCGATGGGGCGGTAATTGGCTGGATTGGATTTGTCCTGGTTTTTATGGACAGGACATAACTGGGCAATTTTTCACATTGTCGGGTAGATGCCAGTGTTGTAGTAGTACTGGAACAGTGATGCTAGAAGCATGACTAGTTCTGGAGCACAAGTCTTCAGCACTACAGCGGGGATGTTGTCGGGGCTCATAGCCTTTGCTGTATCCAGTGCACTCAGCCGTTTCATGATATCACATGGAGTGAATCGAATTGGCTGAAGACTGGCTTCTGTGATGGTGGGGATAACGGGAGGAGGCTGAGATGGATCATCCACTCGGCACTTCTGGCTGAAGATGGTTGCAAACGCTTCAGCTTTGTCTTTTGCACTCGTGCTGGATTCTGCCATCATTGAGGATGGGGATGTTTACAGAGCTTCCTCCTCGCATTAGTTGTTTAATTGTCCACCACCATTCACGACTGGATGTGGCAGGACTGCAGAGCTTTGATCTGATCCATTGGTTGTGGAAACACTTAGCTCTGTCTATGGCATGTTGCTTCCACTGTTTAGCATGGAGTCCTGTGTTGTAGCTTCACCAGGTTGGCACCTCATTTTTAGGTACGACTGGTGCTGCTCCTGGCATGCTCTTTTGCACTCCTCATTGAACCAGGGTTGATCCTCTGGCTTGTTGGTAATGGTAGAGTGAGGAATATGCCGGGCCATGAGGTTGCAGATTGTGCTGGAATACAATTCTGCTGCTGCTGATGGCCCACAGCGCCTCATGAATGCCCAGTTTTGAGCTGTTAGATCTGAATATATCCCATTTAGCACGGTGGTAGTGCCACACAACACGATGGGTGCTGTCCTCAGTGTGAGGACAGGACTTCGTCTCCACAAGGACTGTGCGGTGGTCACTCCTACCAATACTGTCATGGACAGAGGCATCTGCGACAGGTAGATTGGTGAGGACGAGGTCAAGTAGGTTTTTCCCCTCATGTTAGTTCACTCACCACGTGCCGCAGGCCCAGTCTGGCAGCTATGTCCTTCAGGACTCGGCCAGCAGTGGTGCTACCACGCCACTCTTGGTGATGGACATTGAAGTCCCCCCCCCAGTGCTTCCTCCAAGTGGTGCTCAACATGGAGGAGGACTGATTCATCAGCAGGAGGTTTCCTTGCCCATGTTTGACCTGATGCCATGAGATCTGGAGTCAATGTTGAGGACTCCCAGGGCCACTCCCTCCTGACTGTATATCACTGTACCGCCACCTCTGGTTGATCTGTCCTGCCGATGGGACAGGACATACCCAGGGATGATGATGGAAGAGTCTGGGACTAAAAGGTATGATTCTGTGAGTGTGGCTATATCAGGCTGTGGCTTGACTAGTCTGTGGGACAGCTCTCCCAATTTTGGCACAAGTCCCCAGCTGTTAGTGAGGAGGACTTTGCAGACTTGGTTTGTGCCTAGTGGTCCGATGGTGGGTGGTCCAACTGGTATGATTCTTATTGTGACTTTTGTAGCGAGATTGTACAACTGAGTGGCTTGGTAGGCCATTTCAGAGGGTGATTAAGAATCAACCACATTGCTGTGAGACTGGAGTCACGTATAGGTCAGACCGGGTAAGGACGGCAGGTTTCCTTCCCTAAAGGACATTTTATTTATTCTTTCATGGGATGTGGGCGTTGCTGGCGAGCCCGGCATTTATTGCCCATCCCTGATTGCCTTTGAGAAGGTGGTGGTAAGCTGCCTTCTTGAACCGCTGCAGTCCGTGTGGTGAAGGTTCTCCCACAGTGCTGTTAGGAAGGGAATTCCAGGATTTTGACCCAGCGACAATGAAGGAACGGTAATATATTTCCAAGTCGGGATGGTGTGTGACTTGGAGGGGAACGTGCAGGTGGTGTTGTTCCCATGTGCCTGCTGCCCTTGTCCTTCTAAGTGGTAGAGGTCGCGGGTTTGGGAAGTGCTGTCGAAGAAGCCTTGGCGAGTTGCTGCAGTGCATCCTGTGGATGGTACACACTGCAGCCACAGTGCGCCGGTGGTGAAGGGAGTGAATGTTTAGGGTGGTGGATGGGGTGCCAATCAAGTGGGCTGCTTTGTCCTGGATGGTGTCGAACTTCTTGAGTGTTGTTGGAGCTGCACTCATCCAGGCAAATGGAGAGTATTCCATCACACTCCTGACTTGTGCCTTGTAGATAGTGGAAAGGCTTTGGGGAGTCAGGAGTTGAGTCACTCGCTGCAGAATACCCAGCCTCTGACCTGCTCTTGTTGCCACTGTATTTATATGGCTGATCCAGTTAAGTTTCTGGTCAATAGTGACCCCTAGGATGTTGATGGTGGGGGATTCGGCGATGTTATTGCTGTTGAATGTCAAGGGTAGGTGGTTAGACTCTCTCTTGTTGGAGATGGTCATTGCCTTGCACTTGTCTGGCGCGAATGTTACTTGCCACTTATCAGCCCAAGCCTGGATGTTTTCCAGGTCTTGCTGCATACGGGCACAGACTGCTTCATTATCTGAGGGGTTGCGAATGGAACTGAGCACTGTGCAATCATCAGCGAACATCCCCATTTCTGACCTTATGATGGAGGGAAGGTCATTGATGAAGCAGCTGAAGATGGTTGGGCCTAGGACACTGCCCTGAGGAACTCCTGCAGTAATGCCCTGGGGCTGAGATGACTGGCCTCCAACAACCACTACCATCTTCCTTTGTGCTGGGTATGACTCCAGCCACTGGAAAGTTTTCCCCCTGATTCTCATTGACTTCAATTTTACTAGGGCTCCTTGGTGCCACATTCGGTCAAATGCTGCCTTGATGTCAAGGGCAGTCACTCTCACCTCACCTCTGGAATTCAGCTCTTTTGTCCATGTTTGGACCAAGGCTGTAATGAGGTCTGGAGCTGAGTGGTCCTGGCGGAACCCAAACTGAGCATCGGTGAGCAGGTTATTGGTGAGTAAGTGCCGCTTGATAGCACTGTCGACGCCACCTTCCATCACTTTGCTGATGATTGAGAGTAGACTGATGGGGCGGTAATTGGCTGGATTGGATTTGTCCTGCTTTTTGTGGACAGGACATACCTGGGCAATTTTCCACATTGTCGGGTAGATGCCAGTATTGGAACAGCTTGGCTGGAGGCGCAGCTAGTTCTGGAACACAAGTCTTCAACACTACAGCCGGGATGTTGTCAGGGCCCATAGACTTTGCTGTATCCAGTTCACTCAGCCGTTTCTTGATCTCACGTGGAGTGAATCGAATTGGCTGAAGACTGGCTTCTGTGATGGTGGGGATATCGGGAGGAGGCTGAGATGGTTGCAAACGCTTCAGCCTTGTCTTTTTCACTCACGTGCTGGACTCTGCCATCATTGAGGATGGGGATGGGGATGTCTTCAGAGCCTCCTCCTCCCATTAGTTGTTTAATTGTCCACCATCATTCACGACTGGATATGGCAGGACTGCAGAGCTTTGATCTGATCCGTTTGTTGTGGAATTGCTTAGCTCTTTCTATAGCATGTTGCTTCCGCTGTTTAGACAATCCGGTAGTTTCATGGCCACCATTATTACTGATACTCATTTTTTTTTAATTCCAGATTTTATTTAATTAATTGAATTTTAATTCCCCAGCTGCTGTGGCAGATAATTAATCCAGGCCTCTGGATTACTAGTCGAGTAATATCAGCACTACTCTACCATATCCATGAGGATCAACGGCTTCTCCTGCCATACCTCCACACAGAGAAAGAGGAAAAGTGTTAGCCAGATGTCCACAAAATAATTTATTGTCAAGTAAGCCCACCAACAGCTGGCATAGAGCAGCTCGGTCTATGGAAGTTTGGATGTCATTGATAGTGTAACTGAAAAGAATGTTGTTTAAAGGAGTGATATGTGCAATGAAAACCCTAAGCTGGGGCCATAGCTCCTGCTTCTCCACCCAAGTCCCATCCCTGAATTTGGAGGGTCCTCTCCACTCGTAATGCAGCTCAGGTTCCTATTACGTGCCACACGCCTTCTCTTAGAAAAGCAGAAGCATGCATTGGCTGTCTGACATTGGTGGCATGAAATCTCCCTACGCAATGCGGTACTTTCCAGAGTTAACGTTTCCAGTCAATGATCTTTTATCAGAGCCGTTCTGATGAAAGGTCATCAACCTGAAACGTTAACTTTATTTCTTTCTCCACAGATGCTGCCTGACCTGCTGAGCTTCTCCAGCATTTTCTGTTTTTATTTAAGATTTTCAGCATCCATATATTTTGCTTTTGTTTTGGAGAAAGTACAGATCTGTCTTGGTTCTATCAAAACATCTAACCTTTGCGAGGCTTCAGTTTTTGGTTCATCTTTTAGAACAGTTCAACTTGGCCAATAATATATTCATAATTGTTTACCTTCTTCTCTAAAATACTGCACAAAGCCGCATCTAATACTGAAGCAAACAGCATAGCAATTATGAAGAGTGGGCATACAGATCGGTTTGAACTTCAGATCAGAAATTCAAATGGTCTATATTTATGTCCACAATCCATATAAAAGTACTACTAGTGGACAAAGGGTGAGCAGGTAGATCCTCACTAGATAATTAGGAAAGTGGATGCCTTGGCCAGATTGACCTTTATGCCAATAAAATAATGGATCGCATAGATGGTCAAACACCAGATCAACACAGAGAAAAACATCTCGGAGACAAAGTCATTGTAGAAACCTCTGAAGTCAGATGGATGAAAACAGAAAATGCTAGAAAACACTCAGCAAGTCAGGCAGCATCTGTGGAGAAAATAACATAGTTTTATCGTTTCAGGTTGATAATGTTTCATCAGAACGGCTTTGAAAGCCTTGGAGAGGCGGGCACTACATCAACATATTTAAATCAGGCTCCCACAGAGCAATTGGGAGCCTGATTTAAATTTAACAGTTGCTGGACGGGTTTCCCAGGTCTTGGGAAACCCGGCAGTAAAAGGGAGGTGGAGCTGACGGCTAAAGAAGGTAAGTGTTTTTTACAGCACTCCTTTTGGGCCAGGAGGAGCAGGAGTGCTCCCCCCGGCCCCTCAAGGAAGCCTTCAGCTTCCCCTCTGCCAATCACGGTCTCTCTCTCCCCCTGCCGCATTTGGCGACCTCCCTCCCATAAGCCCTGATCTCTTGCTCCCTCTCTTGATCAGAAATTAGTTCTGTGTCCCTGGCTTTGCCGGGTTTACCCTGCGCTACCAAGCTCTCCCACACCCTCCCCGCTTCCCCGTAAATATCAGGGCCTTAACTCTATTTCTCTCCCCACAGATGCTGCCTGACCTGCTGAGAGTTTCCTACATTTTCTGTTTTTATTTCAGATTTCCAGCATCCGCAGTATTTTGCTTTTGTTGAAGTCAGATAGATGACTGGAAGTGCTGAAAAAGAAAAGCAATACAAAAGAACACTTGCTGGTGTCTCATTTCCATCTGGCAACAGCAGTAACATGTGAAATATAAAAGGAGTAATTGTTATGAATTTGTGTTTCCAGCATGGAGCTGTGCCTACCTGAAGTACTGATGTGGAGATGCCGGTGATGGACTGGGGTTGACAATTGTAAACAATTTTACAACACCAAGTTATAGTCCTGAATTACCTGAAGTACAGGTAAGGAATTAATGGAGTGAAAATCTGTAAACCCCGCTGACTTCCATACTCAAATTCCTGATTTGGGGTCTCATTGGCCGAAGCTCTGCTTTAATACGGCCAATTTAAACAAATAATTTGAAACATTTTCCACTGTTCATGTAGGGTAACATTTTTTTAGAGGCAAATGCATTCATATCTGGACTGAATCCAAATCTGGATTTGGCTGAATAAATTGCAAACTGACAAATTTGAATCCATTTATATTTACAATTCCAAGCAACATGCCCCTGGTGGCTCAATTGAGAAATGCGTTGTTAAGTGTGGAACTGCCACAATTCACTTCAATGCCCCGGGCTAAGGAGTGGGAAATAACCAGTAAAGGATCATAGCACTCTTACCTCTGAGCCAAAAGATTGTGAGTTTGAATCCCATACAAGGATTCTGTGGTCATAATCTAAACTGGCACACCAGCGCAGTACCAAGGGAATGCTGCACTGTTATCTCTGCGCTCCTCCAATTCTGGCCTCTTGCGCATCCACGGTTTTTTATCACTCCACCTTTGGTGGCCGTGCCTTCAGCTGCGTAGGCCCTAAGCTCTAGAATTCCCTCCCTAAACCTCTCCGCCTCTCTCTCCTCCTTTAAGACGTTCTTTAAAACCTACCTCTTTGACCTCACTGTCCTAATATCCCCTTATGTGGCTCAGTGTCAAATTTTGTTTGATTACGCTCCTGCAAAGCACCTTGGGACGTTTTACGACATTAAAGGCGCTATATAAATGCAAGTTGTTGTTGTTGTTAGAGGTTGAACAGAAGCAATGTCTGTTTGAACAGGTTGATCTTAAAGATCCCATGACACTATTTGGGAAAGAGCAAAAAGATCTCCTGGTGTCATTCACCATATTTTTGCAATCTTGCTGTGTGAAAAATGATTACAAAGTTTGCCTACATAACAAAAGACACTGCATTTCAAAGTATTTAATTGTACATGAAGCACTTTGAGATGGTTCGGAGCTACATACCAAGGCGCTTTTTAAATGCAAGTGTCTTTCTTCTGCAGATTGTCAACCCACTGAAAAGTGTGCCTGTGTGTGTACTTCGAGTGAAAACAGGATCCAAATTGGCTCTGATAAACCCTCTGAACAAATAGCGTGGTGACATTCACTACCCAGGTTCACACATGCAGAATGGCCACTTATGCAAAGTACTGGAGGGCAAATCAGTACCTTCAAGGGATGGGTAGAAATTGGAAGTGAAAACATTCCGAGTAACCAGTAGCACTCAGTGTTAGAAACCATTATGAGCAAGACAAATAAGCTTTACTACTGTATATATACATAATAGCTTGAATGTGATGTTTAATATAATTTTAATGACTTATATAATGTTATGCAGTTAAGCTCAGCAAACGTCATTTTCTGAAATTGGTTATGTTACTGGACTAGTAATCCTGAGGCCTGGACTAATAATCTGGAGTCATGAGTTGAAATCCCGCCACGGCAGCTGGGGAATTTAAATTCAATTAATTAAATAAAAAATCTGGAATTAAAATACTAGTATCAGTAATGGTGGCCATGAAACTACCGGATTGTCGTAAAAACCCATCTGGTTCACGAATGTCCTTTAGGGAAGGAAACCTGCTGTCCTTACCCGGTCTGGCCTATATGTGACTCCAGACCCACAGCAATGTGGTTGATTTTAATTGCCCTCTGAAATGGCCGAGCAAGCCAGTCAGTTGTACAATCTCGCTACAAAAAGTCATAATAAGAATAAAACCGAACGGACCACCTGGCATCGGAAAACTAGGCACCGGACACGACAAAGGCAAACTAAGCCCAGTCGACCCTGCAAAGTCCTCCTCACTAACATCTGGGGACTTGTGCAAAAATTGGGAGAGCTGTCCCACAGACTAGTCAAGCAACAGCCTGACATAGCCATACTCACAGAATCATACCTTTCAGCCAACGACCCAGACTCTTCCATCACCATCCCTGGGTATGACCTGTCCCACCGGCAGGACAGACCCACCAGAGGTGGCGGTACAGTGATATACAGTCAGGAGGAAGTGGCCCTGGGAGTCCTCAACATTGACTCCGGACCGTATGAAATCTCATGGCATCAGGTCAAACATGGGCAAGGAAACCTCCTGCTGATTACCACCTACCGTCCTCCCTCAGCTGATCAATTAGTCCTCCTCCATGTTGAACACCACTTGGAGGAAGCACTGAGGGAAGCAAGGGCACAGAATATACTCTGGGTGGGGGACTTCAATGTCCATCACCAAGAGTGGCTCGGTAGCACCGCTACTGACCGAGCTGGCCGAGTCCTGAAGGACATAGCTGCCAGACTGGGCATGCGGCAGGTGATGAGCAAACCAACACGAGGGAAAAACCTACTTGACCTTGTCCTCACCAATCTAACTGTCGCAGATGCATCTGTCCATAACAGTATTGGTATCACAAGAGATGGGTGAGATCCTGAATGAATATTTCACATCGGTATTTACGGTTGAGAAAGGCATGGATGTTAGGGAACTTGGGGAAATAAATAGTGATGTCTTGAGGAGTGTACATATTACAGAGAGGGAGGTGCTGGAAGTCTTAACGCGCATCAAGGTAGATAAATCTCCGGGACCTGATGAAATGTATCCCAGGACGTTATGGGAGGTTAGGGAGGAAATTGCGGGTCCCCTAGCAGAGATATTTGAATCATCCACCGCTACAGGTGAGGTGCCTGAAGATTGGAGGGTAGCAAATGTTGTGCCTTTGTTTAAGAAGGGCGGCAGGGAAAAGCCTGGGAACTACAGACCGGTGAGCCTGACATCTGTAGTGGGTAAGTTGTTAGAGGGTATTCTGAGGGACAGGATCTACAGGCATTTGGAGAGGCAGGGACTAATTAGGAACAGTCAGCATGGTTTTGTGAGAGGAAAATCATGTCTCACGAATTTGATTGAGTTTTTTGAAGGGGTAACCAAGAAGATAGATGAGGGCTGTGCAGTAGACGTGGTCTACATGGACTTCAGCAAAGCATTTGACAAGGTACCGCATGGTAGGTTGTTACATAAGGTTAAATCTCATGGGATCCAAGGTGAGGTAGCCAATTGGATACAAAATTGGCTTGACGACAGTGGTTGTCGAGGGTTGTTTTTCAAACTGGAGGCCTGTGTCCAGCGGTGTGCCTCAGGGATCGGTGCTGGGTCCGCTGTTATTTGTTATTTATATTAATGATTTGGATGAGAATTTAGGAGGCATGGTTAGTAAGTTTGCAGATGACACCAAGATTGGTGGCATTGTGGACAGTGAAGAAGGTTATCTGGGATTGCAACGGGATCTTGATCAATTGGGCCAGTGGGCCGATGAATGGCAGATGGAGTTTAATTTAGATAAATGTGAGGTGATGCATTTTGGTAGATCGAATCGGGCCAGGACCTACTCCGTAAATGGTAGGGCGTTGGGGAGAGTTATAGAACAAAGAGATCTAGGAGTACAAATTCATAGCTCCTTGAAAGTGGAGTCACAGGTGGATAGGGTGGTGAAGAAGGCATTCGGCATGCTTGGTTTCATTGGTCAGAACATTGAATGCAGGAGTTGGGATGTCTTGTTGAAGTTGTACAGGGCATTGGTGAGGCCACACTTGGAGTACTGTGTACAGTTCTGGTCACCCTATTATAGAAAGGATATTATTAAACTAGAAAGAGTGCAGAAAAGATTTACTAGGATGCTACCGGGACTTGATGGTTTGACTTACAGGGAGAGGTTAGACAGACTGAGACTTTTTTCCCTGGAGAGTAGGAGGTTAAGGGGTGATCTTATAGAAGTCTATAAAATAATGAAGGGCATAGATAAGGTCGATAGTCAAAATCTTTTCCCAAAGGTAGGGGAGTCTATAACGAGGGGGCATAGATTTAAGGTGAGAGGGGAGAGATACAAAAGGGTCCAGAGGGGCAATTCTTTCACTCAAAGGGTGGTGAGTGTCTGGAACGAGCTGCCAGAGGCAGTAGTAGAGGCGGGTACAATTTTGTCTTTTAAAAAGCATTTGGACAGTTACATGGGTAAGATGGGTATAGAGGGATATGGGCCAAGTGCAGGCAATTGGGACTAGCTTAGTGGTATAAACTGGGCGACATGGACATGTTGGGCCGAAGGGCCTGTTTCCATGTTGTAACTTCTATGATTCTATGATTCTATGAGTGACCACCGCACAGTCCTTGTGGAGACGAAGTCCCGTCTTCGCACTGTGGACACCATCCAGCATGTTGTGTGGCACTACCACCGTGCCAAATGGGATAGATTCAGAACAGATCTAGCAGCTCAAAACTGGGCATCCATGAGGTGCTGTGGGCCATCAGCAGCAGCAGAATGGTATTCGAGCACAATCTGTAACCTCATGGCCTGGCATATTCCTCACTCTACCATTAGCCACAAGCCAGGCGATCAATCCTGGTTCAATGAGGAGTGTAGAAGAGCATGCCAGGAGCAGCACCAGGTGTAATTAAAAATGAGGTGACAACCTGGTGAAGCTACAATGCAGGACTATATGCATGCTAAACAGCGGAAGCAACATACTATAGACAGAGCTAAGCGTTTCCACAACCAACGGATCACATCAAAGTTCTGCAGTCCTGCCACATCCAGTCGTGAATGGTGGTGGACGGTTAAGCAACTAACGGGAGGAGGAAGCTCTGTAAACATCCCCAACCTCAATGATGGCAGAGTCCAGCACGTGAGTGCAAAAGACAAGGCTGAAGCCTTTGCAACCATCTTCAGCCAGAAGTGCCGAGTGGATGATCCGTCTCAGCCTCCTCCCGATATCCCCACCATCACAAAAGACAGTCTTCAGCCAATTCGATTCACTCCACGTGATATCAAGAAACGGCTGAGTGCACTGGATACAGCAAAGGTCATGGGCCCTGACAACATCCCAGCTGTAGTGCTAAAGACTTGTGCTCCAGAACTAGCTGCGCCTCTAGCCAAACTGTTCCATAACAGCTACAACACTGGCATCTACCTGACAATGTGGAAAATTGCCCAGGTATGTCCTGTCCACAAAAAGCAGGACAAATCCAATCCGGCCAATTACCACCCCATCAGTCTACTCTCAATCACCAGCAAAGTGATGGAAGGTGTCGTCGACAGTGCTATCAAGCGGCACTTACTCATCAATAACCTGCTCACCGATGCTCAGTTTGGGTTCCGTCAGGACCACTCGGCTCCAGACCTCATTACAGCCTTGGTCCAAACATGGACTAAAGAGCTGAATTCCAGAGGTGAGGTGAGAGTGATTGCCCTTGACATCAAGGCAGCATTTGACCGAGTGTGGCACCAAGGAGCCCTAGTAAAATTGAAGTCAATGGGAATTGGGGGAAAACTCTCCAGTGGCTGGAGTCATACCCAGCACAAAGGAAGATGGTAGTGGTTGATGGAGGCCGAACATCTCAGCCCCAGGGCATTACTGCAGGAGTTCCTCAGGGCAGTGTCCGAGGCTCAACCATCTTCAGCTGCTTCATCAATGACCTACCCTCCATCATAAGGTCAGAAATGGGGATGTTCACTGATGATTGCACAGTGTTCAGTTCCATTCGCAACCCCTCAGATAATGAAGCAGTCCGTGCCCGCATGCACCAAGACCTGGACAACATCCAGGCTTGGGCCGATAAGTGGCAAGTAACATTCGCGCCAGACAAGTGCAAGGCAATGACCATCTCCAACAAGAGAGAGTCTAACCACCTCCCCTTGACATTCAACAGCAATACCATCGTCGAATCCCCCACCAACATCCTGGGGGTCACCACTGACCAGAAACTTAACTGAACCAGCCACATAAATACTGTGGCTATAAGAGCAGGTCAGAGGCTGGGTATTCTGCAGTGAGTGACTCACCTCCTGACTCCCCAAAGCCTTTCCACCATCTACAAGGCACAAGTCAGAAGTGTGATGGAATACTCTCCACTTGCCTGGATGAGTGCAGCTCCTACAACACTCAACTAGCTTGACACCATCCAGGACAAAGCAGCCTGCTTGATTGGCACCCCATCCACCACCCTAAACATTCACTCCCTCCAACACTGTGACTGCAGTGTGTACCATCCACAGGATGCACTGCAGCAACTCGTCAAGGCTTCTTTGACGGCACCTCCGAAACCTGTGACCCGTTGCTCCCATCTGCCTGCTCCCATGGGCAGCAGGCACGTGGGAGCAACACCACCTGCACGTTTTCCTCCAAGTCACACACCATCCGGAACTTGGAAATATATCACCGTTCCTTCGTCGTCACTGGGTCAAAATCCTGGAACTCCCTTCCTAACAGCACTGTGGGAGAACCTTCACCACATGGACTGCAGCGGTTCAAGAAGGCAGCTCACCACCACCTTCTCAAGGGCAATTAGAGATGGGCAATAAATGCTGGCCTTGCCAGCGACGCCCAGAACCCATGAACAAATAAAAAAAAATCATATTGAGCTTGTCATATTCGAGTTTACAATTTTAAAATGCAGCTTCTATATTTTTTTTCACAGAACAGAGTTAAAAATCATGTCATCCAAGCAAAGAACAAAAGTTATGCAATATCAGCATCTTTTAAAATGTGACTAGCGCAATTACCTTTTCAAAATACTATGAACATGAAGCTGACTCCCTTGCTTAGGCAAAACAAGCATTTTATCCAAAGCATGAGTGTATTGTGCACTTCCTTCAAATTTAACATCATTCTGCATTACCATCTCCTGACCCTAAACATGAAAGGATTTTCTATTGGATTTTACTGTAGAAATATGTCTTGTTATGCTTTAACATGACCCATAATGATGTCAGGTCTCCTAAATTCTGGAAATTAATTAGAAAATCACTCGGAACTGCTAAGTGTGTAGATTTTAGACAGTAATCCCCTTTTGAACTTTGGATGGCTCTGTGAGGCAGGTGGATTTGAATAGAATATACTGTTCCTTTCTGGTTACTACAATATATTTGCAGTTTAGAAGAAGCAATAATATTGCATTCTTAATCAATAATAGGCATATCAATGCACAGTGATGCACAAATCAGCAATGCCTCTAATTCTGGAGATGATGTATTGTAAAGTCAACAGCATGCAAGGCCTCCTTTGCACATCTTTGGTTACTCTATAGAGGTTACTGAATATTTTTTATATCATCGACAGTAAGACTTCAAAAAACATAATAATGACCAGGTTCTAGAAGAGTTATCTATGATACAGAAAAGGTATATCTAGAAGCCGACTGTAATATTTCAAAAATGTTTTCATCTAGTTCATGTGCATCTAAGGTAACATGATTTTAATTTCATGAGCCAATAAAAGGTGATTTATATCTTTTTTGATCTCCTCTTCTAATGTCATGCCCACCTTCTTAGTCTCCCTGGTAAATACTGAGGCAAAGTAACTGTTCAATATTTCTGTCATTTCACTGTCATTACCTGTGAGTTTACCGTGTGTATCCCTTAGTGGCCCTATCCCTATCCTGATTTTTCTTTTGTTATTTATGTGTCTGTAGAATACTTTACTATTTCTTTTTATATTCCTTGATAATTTAATTTCGTAGTTCCCTTTGCTTTCCTTATCCTTTTTTTGAATTCTTTCCTAACCTCTTTGTATTCCCTTTTGTCATCCTCTTCTTTATTGTCTATGTACTTAGAGTATGCCTTTTTCTTTAGTTTCAATTTTACCCTTATCTCTTTGTTCATCCATGGTCTTTTATTATTGGCTAGTTTGTTCTTGTTTTCTAGAGGGATATATTTCTCCTGGACACTTCTGATCACAATTTTAAATATTTCACACCGCTGTTCATAGTATCATAGTAGGTACAGCACTGGAGAAGGCCATTTGGCCCATCGTGCCTTTGAAAGGACTACCTAATTACTCCCACACCCCTGTTCCTTCCCCATAGCCCTGCAAACTTTTTCCCTTCAAGTATCTGTCCAATTCTCTTTTGAAAGTTACTATTGAATCCACCATCCTTTTAGGTAGTGCATTCCAGATCTTTACAACTCACTGTGTAAAAACATGTTTCCTCATGTCGCCTCTGGCTCTTTTGCTGAACACCTTAAATCTGTGTCCTCTGGTTACCAGTCATTCGGCCGCTGGAAACAGTTTCTCCTTATTTACTCTGTAAAAACCATTCATGATTTTGAACACCTCTATCAAATCTTCCCTTAACCTTCTCTGTTCTAAGGAGAACAATCCCAGCTTTTCCAGTCTCTTCAATTAACTGAAGTCCCTCATCCATGGTACCATTCTAGTAAATCTCCTCTGCATCCTCTCTAAGGCCTTGATATCGATCTTAAAGTGTGCTGCCCGGAACTGAACAAAATACTCCAGCTACGGCCTAACCAGTGTTTTATAAAGGTTTAGCATAATTTCTTTGCTTTTGTACTCTTTGCCTCTATTAATAAACCCCAGGATCCCAAATGTTTATGTATCAGCCTTCTCAACTTGACCTGTCACCTTCAAAGATTTGTTATGTGCAACCCCAGGTCTCTCTGTTCCTGCACCCCCTTTAAAATTGTACCATTCAATTTATATTGCCTCTCCTCATTCTTCCTACTAAAATGCATCACTTCACACTTCTCTGCATTAAATTTCATTTGCCATGTGTCTGCCCATTTCACCAGTCTGTCTATGTCCTCCTGAAGTCTGTTACTATCCTCCACATTGTTTACTACATTTCCGAGCTTTGTGTCATCTGCAAACTTTGAAATAATACCCTCCATATCCAAGTCCAGGTCATTAATATATATAAAAAAGAGCAATGGTCCTAATACTGACCCCTGGGGAACACCACTGTATAATTCCTTCCAGTCTGAAAAACAACCGTTCACACTACTCTCTGCTTTCTGTCCCCTAGCCAATTTTGTACCCATGCTGCCACTGTCCCTTCAATCCCATGAGATTTAATTTTGCTAACAAGTCTATTGTGTGGTACTTTATCAAACGCCTTTTGAAAGTCCATATACACAACATAAACCACATTACCCTCATCAACGCTCTCTGTTACTTCATCAAAGAACTCAATCAAGTTAGTCAAATATGATTTTCCTTTAACAAATCCATGCTGACTTTCATTTATTAGCTCATACTTTTCCAAGTGCCAATTAATTTTGTCCCAGATTATTGTCTCTAAAGGTTTCCCCACCACTGATGTTAGGCTGGCCTGTAATTGCTGGGTTTATCCCTCTCCCCTTTTTTGAACAGGGGTGTAACATTTCTAATCCTCTAGTCCTCCAATACAATCTCCATATCCCTTTGTCTGTCAATTTTTTTTTGCAGTTTACCTTCCCTGGTTCCATTTTCATCCCCTCAAAATTAGCTTTTGTCTAATCTATTACTTTGGTCTTTGTCTTACTTATGTCTTTCTCAATCATTATTTTAATCCTTATTAGGTTTTGATCGCTATTGCTTAGATGTTCCCCCACGCTTACATCTCTTATCTCCTCCAGTTCATTGGGTGAAGTTTGAAGGAATATGGGGGGCAATTTTAACTTTGGGCGACAGTGTAAAATGGGTGATATCAATTCAGCCACCCGTTATACATCTTTCCCGATTTTCCTTTCCATTGACTTCATGGAAATTAAAATTGGGAGTAGCCAGCCTTTGACTTGCCGAGTTGGGTGAAAGGTAGCTGGTACTGCTGCATAACGAAGGCGTCGTGACTGCTCCCAGGATAACGGGCATCGACCTCCATGATTCGATGCGAGTAGTCGTACACTAGCTGCACGTTCAGGGAGTGGAAGCCCTTTCGGTTGGCAAAGACGGCCGAGTTGATATGCGAGGCACGCAGGGCAATGTGCGTGCAGTCAATGGCACCCTGCACTATGGGGAAGCCAGCAATGTGAGTGAACCCCGATGCTCGCTCATTCTGCTTGTCTCCGTTGAGAGGGAAGGTGATGAACATGTTCCTCATCTGGTACATGTTCATGCAAGATGTTGCACATGTCGCCGGCAGAGGCCTGACACGATCCTGAGCCGTAGAAATTCAGCGCCATGGTGACCTTCACAGCCACAGGCAATGCTATCCTTGACCTGCTCTGAGGCTGCAGCTGCAGTTGTGGCTGCACCAGTTGACAGATCTCGTTCACGGCTTCCTTGGTGAACCTCAGGCGTCAGATGCAATCCTCTTCAGGGTCAAGTTGAGGTAAGAGAATTGGTCCCGGAAGGCCCTCATTGGATACGGCCTCCCGCTCAGTGCCCTGTGCCTCCTCGTCCTCCCTATCCTCACAGCTTGACCTGCTATGCGTGGCCTCTCTGCATGCTCCAGGTCATACTCAATGCTCAGCGGGAGCCCTAGCAGACCGCCCACGGTTGCCAGGAATGTTGTTCAACCACGGATGTAACTTTCCAAACTGTAAGGCAGTACCTGCCAAACCACTCTCAAATGTAGTCTCGGAACTCTCAGTAAGAATAGGGAGCTTCAAAAAACACTTCCTATTCCACCAGCAGCCAGAAACAATAATCCAGCAACTAACCTGTAAATCCTGCATGGTCCCTTTAAATAGTGCTGGTGGGGGGTCCTTTAGGCGCTCTAAGACACGTTCAGGTGTGCATGGTTAAGACTGTGCGTTGAGTTGAGCGTTAAGGTCCAAAATGTTGTCCATCACTTTAAATCAGTGTTGCACACTGATTGCATGCATTTTCTCCCTACTTTACATGCTTCCGGTGTTCGGTATTTGCGCCTGTGCTAACTCCTATACCAAGATCGCGTCCGGCGCACGTCACACTGGAAACGTGCATGCGCAGCCAAGATGCTATCTTGGATGTTCGAGAGGCCGCGTAGCGCCGAAACAACGGGCGCTACACGGCCCAATTTAGCGCCCATTATCTCTTAACTTCCTCAATTAAAATGAAAAATCTCTACCTTCTTAAGTCTATACACTGCACCCTTTTCCACTGCCTTTATATCCTTTCTGTAATGAGGTGCTCAAAACCGCACACATTACTCCAATTTGGGCTTAACTAAAGTCTTGTTCTTGTATCCTGTGCCTCAAGATACAAAACTAAGGATGCTGTTTGCTTTTATTAGAGCTTTAGCTACCTGTGCTGGCATCATTAATGACCCATCTATCTATACACCAGGGGTCCTCCGCTCTTCCACTCCATTTTCCCTCTTACTTCCAAAATGTATTACTTTACATTTTTTTTACATTAAACTGCATCAGCTACCTCCATTCTGTTAACCTATCGATGTCCCCTCACAGTCATTTTACAATTCTCATCACAATTTACCATTCCTCCCCTGCTCCTTACCCCTCAGTTTGGTATCATCAACATTTTTTTTATATTACTCCCTTGTCAGGTTTCAGGATTTTTGACCAATTTTCCACAAAGAGGATTTGAGAATGAGTTATGTTTGAATATTTTGTTTTAAATTTAAAGTGAGTTCACGCAAGTTTGTAGCCATATGCTGAAGCCACTGAGACAAAAAAAGAAGATCCATGTGTTAATGAGCCAAGCAGTTTGGTTGATTGTCCGCTGGCGAATCACTGAATGGGGAAGAAATTGTGGAGACAGCCTTCCCACTTCCTGCAGCCAGAAAGTAGTCAAAGGGGCAGATGTATTGTCAATCCTGTTAGGTCTGAGAAGGAGTCCAGTTTAGTGAGGGAAAACTCACTCATTTTAAGCTTAGGGCCAATCAGAACCAGATGCTCACAACTTAAATGAAGTGAATGAGTTTTGATTCTGATCATACATTCACTTGCTGGGATCTATTTTGACTTTTGCGCGATTGACCGATGAAGCACACTGGTCAGCAGCCCATTCTGGCAGCGAAGAGGCCCCCGAGATTTAAATCTGGCAGGCGAGCTGAAGGACGCCAGACAGGCGTCCCAGGGCAGCTTGCAAATTGAGGCCTCAAAATTGGGGCCCGGCAGCCACAAGCAAGGTAAGTTGCGGGGTTGGGGGGTGGGCAGGGTCGCGATCGCAGAGGTTGGGGGTCTCAGGGCAGCAGTGGCCCAGATTATTTTTGTGGGCCCAAGAAGAGCACCCTTGCTCCCACAAAATTATTTTGACACTTACCTTTAGCTGGCTTCTTTGGTTCCATCGTCTGTGGAACTAGTCGCAGTTCCAACCTAAAATGACAATCGAGGTCCCATTTACATCATAGACGCTGACCGATCTGATGAGTGTCACTTGATTGCCTCATATTTTTCCAAGTGCTTTGTAATTTCATCCAGTATTATAGACTCCAGTAGTTTACGAACATGTGAAGTAAGACTAACTGGCCTATAGTTTCCTGAATTTATCGTTGTCTCCTTTTTTTGAAGAGGGGATCCACAGTTGCCACCCACCAACTTTCTGGCACAATTGTCCTTTACAGACAATCCGTTACATTTGTCTTCACTACCTGGGTAGTAATTTGACAGAATGGATCGCCCGCCCGCTATAGGACCTGCCCGATTTTTATTCCATCAATTTTAATGGAATAAATCATGTGCAGGTTGTAAAACGGGTGGGGAATCTGTTCTGCCAGATTACCACCTGGGTGACGAAGATGACAATTTACCCCATAAACTTGTTAAATGATAGTTGTTAAAATATCATTTTTATGTTTCTCTTTTTCAAATTTTTCATCCATTATGATAATCATGTGGAAAATGTAACAATTGGATGTACTGTGTGTACGAATTAGTTACAGGACTTGTTCTGATGGAGGCAATATATGTATCAGTTTAAGCTTTGCTCATAAAAGGACTGTACAATAAGATTTAAATAGGGTTTATGATATAATGGCTAAACAACAAGTAATTAATTCTCACTAGTTTGTATACAAATGGGCACAATCTTGTTGGTTTTACTTGAAACAGTCACAAAAATAAATCTTTGGGCATTCCACAGAACTTTCAAAATCGTGCCATGCCTATCTTCTGTTATAAATACAGATTTGCGACCTTTATGGTTTTCTTCATAACATATTGATCTTAAAATGAAAATATGCTTTTCAATTTTTCTAAGCCAGAGATGGTATCCCATAAACTATTCAGTTACTTTGACCTTATTATAATGAAACCTTGTATACCACCACAAAATGTCACTATTTAACAGGAGGCAGATGCTGAGCTGCATACAAAGTACAAGCCCAGATATTAAACTAAAGGTAAACAGAGAAACGACCTGTTACTAAGGACAACTGAAGAGTAAGGCAAATTAGAAAAAAAAATGTTTCAGAAAATCAAACAGCTGATCTGTCCTGGAAACTTGATTGAATGGCAAAAGAGAAGCTGCAGGAAGAGGAATTGATAGAAAATGGTATAAGGAAATAAAATTTAAGTTGTTGAGCAAAGCAAAACTTATCAGAGACTTTCTGAGGTAGAATTAAATTGCTAAGAATAAAACAAAATATTTAATTAACCTTTTCCATCTATTCATGTAAAAGAAGATTTGTTACCAAATAAGTGGTTTGGGGGTTGAAAATGTGATGCACTTCCCATTCTTTCTTCTTCTCCTCCTCCCCTCTCATTCAGCATGCTCACAGCCCCCACCTCTCCAGCACTGTCCTTGATTCCCTTTTCAGCAGTGCCACCTGATCTCAAGAGATTTCTTGTCCACAATGCAGCAGCACTCAATCATTCAGAGCAGCAGCAACAGGAGATAGAAGCTGGGAGCAGAACTGAAGAGAGGAACTGGGAGCAATGCTGTGTTTTGGCTGCGTATGCAGACACCGAATTCAAAATGTTCTTTGCGTGAAACATAGGCGGTTGGAAAGAATGCAGAAGGGACGGGAGAGTTCCTAAAAATTATGTAGATAGGTTCACAACCACTCACTGAATCCCCTTATGATTTCTTCCTCCTCTCCCCATCTTTTCCTCAATAACAGATTTAGCTAATAGGTGAAGATTAACGCTCAGATCTTCAATATATGGATAATTTCACAATCCGGTGCTCTTAGCGGGGAGCAGCACTGTAGGGAGCACATCTCAGGAAATTATTTTTAACCTAAGTGCCAATTTTAACCTAAATCACCTGACGAGAACGGGGCAGCTTCAGGCCAGATGACTGATTGACACGCCGTCCAATTTTCCGCTCTATTGAAGTAAATTGGACATCCAACCCGCTGTTACCCCATTCTTGCCGGGTGGGTTAGGTTAAAAACGGGGCTTTCATTTCAGATTTCTGTGCGTTAAAGTCTTCTTCATATCAAACACATACTATTGAAATCATTCGGCTCCAATCTTGCAGGATTTGAACTCCTTCAGCTTGTTTTACAACAAGGTGACTGTCCTACTTCAGCCAATCTAAATTATTACAATATATGGATTTGTAACAAAATTACAGGCAAAGAAGACCCAAAAGTACAACCTCTGGCTAGAATCCAATGATAACAGTTAGGTTAGTGAACCCAGGTCCACAAAAAACCACATCACTGTCTGCAACTTGTGGTGACAAATTTGTGAAGCACACATTTACTAGGCAAAATAGTTTTGCCCTTAAAATGCACACAGCCTCAGCTGGGGTTTTCTGCCGACAGATGGTGCCTTAAATTGGCTGTCCAGGGTGTGCTGTAAGCACTAGGTCAGTGAGTAGAAAAGCAGATTTTCATTAATGAACTACAATCCTCTGCTACAGTGGATTTGAGAGTTGCTGTGGCAACCCATAGTCCCTTCTCCATTCTGCTCAGCTGGGTGCTGCCTTGGCCAGTGAAGATTTTTAACCCTTCTCATTAAGGAGGCGATCTTCTATACCTAACAGCCCTTTACAGTCTACAGTTCATTTTGATCGTAGAGTGATTCCAATCAAATCGGCTGATAGGAGACTGACTGTATTCATAATGGATAGTATAATGTTATTGTCATATTAGGATAATAATCACACCACTGAATTCATCTTGCAATGTATGCACGCAATTTGTGAACTTCATTATGGAAATAACAAATACGTTAATCTGTTGATAACATAGCAATACTAGTGAAACCTTTCCAATTGAATCTGTGTCTTATTTATAGGTAAGTAGGAAGTAACAAATGCCTCAGAAATTAGGGGATTAATCTTTCAGTACATTTCAAGATGGTGCTTTCTTGCTGAGCAGTTATATTCCCATACCAAGTTTAATACTGATGTCGACAATACTGTATGTTTCAGTCAATCCTGGTATCTTGCAGCAGACTATAATTCTACTATTAAATCCAGTAAATAAAAATTAATCGAATACAAAAGTAGTGAATTCCTCAAGACTACCTCAAAGACCCTGCAAACGAATTCTCCTTCACCTCTATGCCCTTGAGATAAGAGAAAAAAGTAACATTAGTTGCTTCACGCTCAATGGAAACCAGAAGGTAACAAAGAACAACTGCCACTTGATTTGTTACTTTTCTCATTCTGGAGGGTTTTGACAGTACTGTAAATACTTTTCCCACATTGGCACCTGGTGACAACATTAAGTACTCTGTATTCCTAAATAAGTTATAGGGCCATGGTACTTGCACCAAACTGAAACCTCTGAAGAGCACTCTCTATTGTAATAGGCAGATTTTTCCATTTCCATATAATTTCAACTCAAGACATCTGAGAGAGGAGACGTATGAATTAGAGTCAGTCTGTGTTCTGGCTTCATCCACACTGGAGACCAAACCGGAACTGCCAGAAACAATTTCATTGTGAACCTTATCTATCACCAGAGGCACAGAAATATTATCTCGCTTAACTCAGAAGCTGCATCTCAAAGCATTTTTACAACTTGTGCACCCTAGCTTGCTTGTTAATTTGAATTCATTGATGAGACTGATGTGCACTGTGTTGTGGAAGCACATTTGTAAATTGCGCAATCCTTTTACTTTAACTCCATTTAAAATGTATTCATGAGCTATATCTGATAATATGCTACAAAAATAGATTTATGAATAATTACCAGGAGCTCCTCCCGCTCCGCCGCCTTCATTTGCCGGAAGTGCAGTGGAAATCCCATTTACGGCAGAGGAGTGGGAGCAGGTCCGAGGAAATTCTTGGCCATTGTGGAATATTGTGTGCAGTTTTGGAATCAGAGAAGAGCAAAGGAATAATTCCAGGACTTGAGGGTTATAAATAATGCATTTGTGATTTCCCTACACATAGAGAGGAAATTCTCCCCTCTTCAAGTTATAAATAGAGACTTACAGAACTTTTTGTGAGGCAAATGATTGAAGAGGGTTATAATCCAGGTTTTAAAAGGTTGAGAGCAATGAATAATGTAGATGCAAGTATGCTGTTTCACTTGGATTATGAGTGCAAAACTAGAGGATATGAATATAAAAACATGATTTGAGATTAATAGCAATTTTTCTCAACATAGCAATGCTGTGTTGATTAATTTGTTTAAAAGGAACCTGATAAATATCCAGTTACGAATGGGAGATACAGATAGAAATGATCAAATGCTGTGTGGAATAAAATGGTTCCTGAGCTGCTGGGAGATTGGCAAAGTCATGCCAGGGAATGCAACTGGTCAAAGATGTATGAAATCAGAAGCAAGATGTATGATATAATGTATGAAGGTTATTTTGAAGTCTTGCTTGATCCATTTTTGAGGGGCAGTGAGAAACTTTTCCTCAGTAGATTAAACTGGTTAGATAGTTTCCATAATAGAACAGACTCTACATATAGTGTGGAAGTATCAGGTTTAACAGTCAAAATGGCTTTTTCTTATTCCATTCTTTCTTATATTCTTATGGTGTGAATACCCACATTAACATAATCATGCAATTCTATTTTCAGTTGTAATATTGTTTCAGTCCATGCAACACGGATCAGTACACTAACTCATCATAAAGAATGACAAATATTTGCATTCATTAGTAAATAAAATATTAAAATGAAACACAATAGGTACAGTAATTTTTTATACGCTACTGGATTCCCCATTGATCAGTGTTAGCACTCTCGCCTCTGACCCACTCCAGGGACTCTTGAGCCATAATCTAGGCTGACATTTCAATGAAGCATAGAGAAAACATTGCATTTCTGGAGGTGGCAACTTTCAGATGGGATGTGAAATCTGCCCATTCAGGTGGACATGAAAGATCCCATAGTAGTACTTGAATTAGAGAGTTCTCCTGGTGTGCTGGCCAACATTTATCCTGGTAACCAATAACACCAAAAACAGTCTAATTGGCCATTTATCTCATTACTGTTAGTGGGACCTTTTACGGAGGATGTCCTTAGGTCTGGGAGTACTGGGGGCAGACCCTGGGTATTGGAACTACCAGGAGTGCAAAGTTTGTGATATGGAAGTGATGGTGGAAGTACTGGGGTGCGGCAGTGCTGGGAGGGTAGTCTTCAGGTGTGGGACTGCTGGAGTGGGCAGGGTTGCCACCCATCCTGATTTCATCTGAACAGTCCCGACTTTGAGCCTTGAGTCCCATGTCCCGATCGAGCCTTGTAGGGACTCATTTATCCTGACTTTCAGTTTCAGTTGCGGTTTTTCGGATAAAATAGATAGATTTGGCAACTTGGTGTGTGATAGTTTTGACATTTCTTACAAGATTGAAGATGGCCCGCAAACACTACCCATTCAAGCACATTCCTGCTGTTAGGGGCGCTGTTAAAGAATAACGTCAATTCATTTCTCATTTGTCATTATCACCTGTTTTCTCATTGGTACTAGAATGTTCTTGCATATGCATATCAAAATTATACGTGGGCACGGAAGTATTATGAGAGAGAGAAAGAGAGATGTTTATTTACTGATAAATTGGGCATTAAAAAAAACCATTATATAATACCAGGCAGGCTGGTAATGCCTCAGCAATTAAACATTAGTTAAATTTGAGTTGCAAATTAATATAAAGTTTAATATTAACAAAGCCTTTGTGTGTGTAGGGGGAGGCCCTGGTCCTGAAATAATACTAATAGTGATATTAATACTAATAGTTAATATGTTGGAAAAGTAATGTCCTGCACGGCACCTTTTGGTACAGTGTTATTTAACGTTACATGACCACAAGTGAGGAGAAAACACCGAAACACTTGAGCATAAAGGGAAAGAAAATGTCTGAAACCCTCAAAAGATGAAACAGAAAAGGGCCTGTTCCTTTAGGAATAAGTGGCTATCAGAGCCTGAATTTGGAGAGTGAATTGCAACACATAATGGCTCGATGCACCACACATCCAATGTCTTTTTCTATTAAAAATGAAGGTGTTGGTGCTATGCGAAAGCACAAAAATACATAGATATATTAAATGTCAATGAGAGCAAAGAATTTCAGCAGCAATTTGGCTAATTATTTCATAACCAAAGACATTCCTGAGGGGACCAGTGTCATTGCTGCTGAAGTACCATGCATCATCACAGTTGCTCGTTGCTTGATTGCAGGATGCAGCTGACTGCTAAAGTACTTTCAGATTCAGTTGAGTCAAAATTTCACTGTGGGAGGGCAAAATGTGAGAGCTTCATGGAAAATGTTTTGTCACCCTATTCGGTTGAGCCGCTGTTGGACCATCTCAAAAACAGTAAGCCATTTTCCTTAACCACAAATGAGGGCCACTGGTTGTACAATATTTTTCCACTTCCAGTAGTGTTAGAGAGGGTTTGCTAGATTTTGACAAAGACTCTGAAGATACAGCTGATGCTATAAGCAACAAAACATGCACAATTTTAGATGACAATGGCTTGAAGATGGAAAACTTAGAGCCTTTGCGGCTGAAAATGCGTCAGTTAATTATGGGTAAGATCATTCTGTATTTTGCAACTTGAAAGCATCACATCCTAACATGCTCCGAGCAAACTGCAATGCCCATGTGCCCATCAACCAGCCAAGCATGGATGTAAGCTGATGAAGTACGATGTGGAAAGTTTGACAATCGAGATTTATAACGAGTTTTCAAGCTCTGCTAAGAAAGTGAAAGAACTCAAGGAATGTTTTGAATTCATGGAGGAAGAATATAGAGATCTTCTGCAACATATCCAGTGAGGTGGCTACCAAGAGACTTTTGAAATGCTGGAAAGCCATGAAAGTGTACTTCATTTCACAAGATAATACCCAAGCACTGATATGGGACATCATCGTTGATCTGAACATGAGCTGTCAAGCGATGGAGATCTATGTCTTGCTGAATGCTATTTACACAGCTACGTGAATGCTTTTCACACAACAATCAAAGATCTTGAAAGTGACGCAACATAAGTCACAGTGTATACAGGGTGATGGAGCTAATTTAAAGAACAGGCTGTGAGACAACTTCTTGGGTTTCAAAGTGAACTAGAATTTGAAGAAGTTGCCAATCGCTCTTCAAACTGCATTTAAGTCAGATGCATTGAAGGTCTACAAGAGGAGTATTGACTACTTGGAGAAATGGTTCCCTTTCGATAAAAGTTCGCTCAAACACTTTGCAGCCCTTGGTCTTTGCACTCAACTCACAAATGTACTAGACCTAGATGGAGAAGCATTGTACAAAGAATTCTGTGTCCTGCGTGAAGTAATGCCAAAGCTCAAGGACATAGAATTAATGGATCACAAGTGGGTCAATTTCTTCCCCAACCGCAAGTGTCCAGCTCTTCAGAAGTTAGGGGGGCATGTGCTAGCTGTGCTTGTGAGCAACATTCCAGTGGAAAGGGTGTTCTCCATGATGAAGAATCTATTGATGGACGAGAGAAATAAGATAACAACTGACCTTGTCAAGGACAAGTTATGTTAAAGTCAACTTCAAGTAATAATGCAGTGAGTTCCCTGAATTCATCCTTGGAAGAAAGGACTTTTTGCAAGCAGCAAAAAGTAACAAAAAATACACCTCTAAAAAGAGTACTCTAGCCACTACACATATTGCAGTTTAGGAGGCTAGAATGAAAATTCTATTATTTAATATTGCTTTGTTAAGTTGAATATTTAGCCTCACAAACCTTATTAAAGAACGTCCTGTCCTTATTTTAGCAAACCAAAAAGTGGCAACCTTAAGAGTGGGGCATATTGGTGTGTGGAAGTATTGGGGAGTATGATTGTTGTGTGTAGTACTGGGTACAGAAGGATGGGAACATTGACGAGTGGGATTTCCAGTGTTTGAGAGTATTGGAAAAGGTGTCGTAGAGGAGCGATGAGAGGTGGATGTGTGGTTTGGCAGTCAACTGGGTGCTGGAGTCTGGGAGCATTGGAGTAGGGGGTAATAGCATTTGGTATGACTGGGAGGGTTGTGCAGAAGTCCGGGAACATTAACTGAAGGGATGCCTGGATCTGGGAGCAGGGGGTGGTGATCAGAGGGTGCCAGAGTACTGTGGACCTTCGTCTAGAGGACAGGGAGAGTGTTTTTGGTGTGCAAGAACATTAAGGGGTTTGGGGGGTGGTGGGTGGGCTCTGGAATCATTGTTGGGAGCTTGGCATATGATAATATTGAGGGGTTAGGGCCCGTCAGTACTTTTGGGGGGAAAAGTGCAGAGAATGAAGACATATATCAATTCCATCCCCCAAACTTTTAGGACAGTGGTTTCCCAGTACTGAGCTGTTACTTGTTAAAAGCGTATAGTATGTTTATACAGTATTTTCTGACTTAAGAAGTGCAGTATGTACTTTAAACAAGATTTTTACCAGCCTCGGGTGCTATGAAGAACAGCACAAACTACAAATCGGCAGGTTGATGATACTCGATAAGAGGCCAGTATAATAAATAGATAAGCATGAGAGGCTGGTATTGTAGACAGACATGATGGAAAAAGCATGACAGGAAAAAAAGAAAGAAGGACTTGCATTTATAGAGCTCCTTTCATGACCTCAGGACATTCAAAGCACTTTACAGCCAATGATTTATTTATAAAGTGCAGTCATCATTGTACTGTAGGAAACACAGCAGCTAATTTGCACACAGCAGGGTCCCACGAACAGCAATGCGGCAAATGACCAAATAATCTGTTTTAGATGTTGGTTGAGGGATAAATATTGGCCAGCACTCCAGGGAGAGAACTCTTGCAAATAGTGCCATGGGATCTTTTATGTCCACCTGAGAAGGCAGACAGGGCCTTGACTTAATACTTCACCGAAAAGATGGCACCGCTGACAGTACAGCACTCCCTTAATAATGCACTGGAGTATGAGCCTAGATTTCATGCTCAAGTCCCTAGAGTGGGCCTATGAACCCACAACTTTCTAACTCAGAGGTGAGGATGCTACCATCATAGCCACAGCTAACACCTAAAAGTATAGCAAGTATATACTTAAATGCAAGCATTTTAAGGACAATTTTTTTTTACTGCTCTAGGTGCAGAGCTGTCGCGCTGGGAGAAAATATTGAGAATTTGGGCTCAAGCCTGATTTGCAGCTTCATCATTTTCTGCCCATTAAAATAAAGCTCTGTACCGGGAGGGCTAGAGATGAAAACAAGCCCTTTAATATATTATATTGATTATATTTGGAACTGTGAGGAATGGTAGTTTGCTGGCAATTTACGCAGAATCTTATAACCCATAGTATATAGTATAATATTACTCAGTAGTTTATTTTTAATGAAACACTACTTATTTATTTTACTAATAGTATACATTGTCATCAGTAATTTCTGTGGATATTCTCCCGATGTCTTGCCGCGACTTCTCCGGGGTTTTCACCGAACTTGTGTCGAAGCTACAGTGGGAGATTGGGTAAAACTTGTATGTTTATATTTGAAAAAAGGAACTTGTTCAGCTAGTTTTGACAAAAATTTACTTTGCAAAAGAAGATCTGTATTTTCAAAAGCCTGATTTTATTTAGACCATACATACAAACAAATTTGATGCGCAGGACAAGACCAGTTGGTCCTTCAAGCCTGCCCCACACCAAGATAGAATTATAGAATGGTTACAGCACAGAAGGAGGCCATTTGGCCCATCGAGCCTGTGCCGGCTCTCTGCAAGAGCAATTCAGCTAGTCCCACTCTCCCGCCCCTTTCCCCGTAGCCCTGCAAATACTTTCCCTTCAAGTACTTGTCCAATTCCCTTTTGAAAGCCACGATTGAATCTGTCTGCACCTTTTCACACAGTGCATTCCAGATCCTAACCACTCGCTGTGAAAAAAAGTTATTCCTCATGTCACCTTTGGTTCTTTTACCAATCACCTTAAATCAGTGTCCAGTGGCTCTCGACCCTTCTGCCAATGGGAACAGCTTCTCTCGATCTACTTTGTCTAGACCCCTCATGATTCTGAACACCCCCATCAAATCTCCTCTCAACCATCTCTGTTCTAAGGAGAACAAACCCAGTTTCTCCCATCTATCCACGTCTATCCCTCATCTATGGAACCATTCGAGTAAATCATTTCTGCACCCTCGTTAAGCCTTCACATCCTTCGAAAAGTGCAGTGCCCAGAATTGGACACAATACACCAGATGTGGTCGAACATGTTTTTTATAATGACTTCCTTACTTTTGTACTCCACGTGATATCAAGAAACGGCTGAGTGCACTGGATACAGCAAAGGCTATGGGCCCCGACAACATCCTGGCTGTAGTGCTGAAGAATTGTGCTCCAGAACTAGCCGCGCCTCTAGCCAAACTGTTCCAGTACAGCCACAACACTGGCATCGACTTGACAATGTAGAAAATTGCCCAGGTATGTCCTGTCCACAAAAAGCAGGACAAATCCAATCCGGTCAATTACCAGCCCATCAGTCTACTCTCAATCATCAGCAAAGTGATGGAAAGTGTCGTCGACAGTGCTATCAAGCGGCACTTACTCATCAATAAGCTGCTCACTGATGCTCAGTTTGGGCCACTCGGCTCCTGACCTCGTTACAGCCTTGGTCCAAACATGGACAAAAGAACTGAATTCAAGAGATGAGGTGAGAGTGACTGCCTTTGACATCAAGACAGCATTTGATTGAGTGTGGCACCAAGGAGCCCTGGTAAAATTGAAGTCAATGGGAATCGGGGGAAAACTCGCCAGTGGCTGGGGTAATACCTAGCACAAAGGAAGATGGCAGTGGTTGTTGGAGACCAATCATCTCAGTCCCAGGACATCGCTGCAGGAGTTCCTCAGGGCAGTGTCCTAGGCAAAACCATCTTCAGCTGCTTCATCAATGACTTTCCCTCCATCATAAGGTCAGAAATGGGGATGTTCACTGATGATTGCACAGTGTTCACTTCCATTCGCAACCCCTCAGATAATGAAGCAGTCCGTGCCCGCATGCAGCAAGACCTGGACAACATCCAGACTTGGGCTGATATGTGGCAAGTAACATTCACGCCAGACAAGTGCCAGGCAATGACCATCTCCAACAAGAGAGAGTCTAACCACCGCCCCTTGATATTCAACGACATTACCATCGCCGAATCCACCACCATCAACATCCTGAGGGTCACCATTGATCAGAAACTTAACTGGACCAGCCATATAAATACTGTGGCTACAAGTGCAGTTCAGAGGCTGGGTATTCTGCGGTGAGTGACTCACCTCCTGACTTCCCAAAGCCATTCCACCATCTACAAGGCACAAGTCAGGAGTGTGATAGAATACTCTCCACTTGCCTGGATGAGTGCAGCTCCAACAACACTCAAGAAGCTCGACACCATCCAGGACAAAGCAGCCCGCTTGACTGGCACCCCATCCACCACCCTAAACATTCATTCCCTTCACCACCGGCGCACTGTGGCTGCAGTGTGTACCATACACAGGATGTACTGCAGCAACTCGCCAAGGCTTCTTCAACAGCACCTCTCAAACCCGCGACCTCTACCACCTAGAAGGACAAAGGGAACATGGGAACAATACCACCTGCACGTTCCCCTCCAAGTCACACAGCATCCTGACATGGAAATATATCGCCGTTCCTTCATCGTCGCTGGGTCAACATCCTGGAATTCCCTACCTAAAAGCACTGTGGGAGAACCTTTACCACACGGACTGCAGCTGTTCAAGAAGGCGGCTCATCACCACCTTCTCAAGGGCAATTAGGGATGGGCAATAAATGCTGGCCTTGCCAGCGACGCCCACATCCCATGAATGAATTAACAAAAAACTCTATGGCTCCATTTATAAAGCCCTGGATCCCGTATGCTTTTTTAACTGCTTTCTCAACCTGCCCTGCCAGCGATTTGTGCACATATACCCCCAGGTTTCTCTCTGTTCCTGCACCCCCTTTAGAATTGTACCCTTTAGTTTACATTGCCTCTCCTCATTCTTCCTACCAAAATGTATCACTTTGCACTTCTCTGCTTCAAATTTCATCTGCCGCATTTCATCTCTTTTTACCAGCCTGTCTATGTCCTCTTGAAATCTATCAGTATCCTCCTCACTGTTCACTACACTTCTAAGTTTTATGTCATCTGCAAATTTTGAAGTTGTGCCCTGTACACCCGGGTCCAAGTCATTAATATATATCAAGAAAAGCAGTGGTCCTAGTACTGACCCCTAGGGAACACCACTGTATACCTTCCTCCAGTGCAAGAAACAACTGTTCACCACTACTCTCTGTTTCCTCTCACTTAGCCAATTATGTATCCATGCTGCCACCAACATTTAATAGTTTCTCACCATTTCAAAAAATTCTGTTTTTCTATTCTTCCTACCAAAGTGAATAACCTCACATTTCCCCACATTATACTCCATCTGCTACCTTCATGTCCACTCACCTGTCTATATCCCTTTGCAGACTCTTTGTGTCTGCCTCACAGCTTACTTTCCCACCTAGCTTTGTATCGTCAGCAAACTTGGATACATTGCACTCGGTCCCTTCATCTAAGTCATTAATATGGATTGTAAATAACTGAGGCCCAAGTACTGATCCTTACAATACCCCACCAGTTACAGCTTGCCAACCTGAAAATGACCTGTTTATCCCTACTCTCTGTTTTCTGTCCGTTAACCAATCCTCTATCCATGCTAATATATTATCCCCGACCCCTTGAGACCTTATCTTGCATAACAACGTTTTATGAGGCACCTTATCGAATGCCTTTTGAAGATCCAAATATACTATATCCACTGGTTCCCCTTTATCTACCCTGCGAGTTACATCCTCAAAAAACTCTAATAAATTTGTCAAAACGATTTCCCTTTCATAAAACCATGTTGAGTCTGCCTAATCATATTATGATGTTCCAATCGCCCTGTTACCACTTCCTTAATAATGGATTCCAGCAAGGAGGGAGAGACTGATGTCAGGCTAACTGGCCTGTAGTTCCTGGTTTTCTCTCTCCCTCCTTTCTTGTATAGTAGTGTTACATTTGATACCTTCCAATCCGCTGGGACCGTTCTAGAATCTAGGGAATTTTTGAAGATCATAACCAATGCATCCACTATCTCTGCAGCCACCTCTTTTAGAACCCTAGGATGTAGGCCAGCAGGTCCAGGGGATTTGTCGGCTTTTAGTTCCATTAGTTTCTCAGGTAGTTTTTCTCTACTGATATTAATTGCTTTATTGTTATTGATATTATTATTATCACTGATATTAATCACTCTCATTAGCCCCTTGGTTCCCCACTATTTTTGGTATGCTTTTTGCATCTTCTACTGTGAAGACAGATACAAAATATTTGTTTAATGTCTCTGCCATTTCCTTATTCCCCTTTATAATTTCTCCTGTCTCAGCCCCTAAGAGACCAACGTTTACTTTTGCCACTCTCTTCCTTTTTACATATTTATAGAAGCTCTTACAATCTGTTTTTATATTTCTTGCAAGTTTGCTTTCATATTCTATTTTCTCCCTTTATATCAATTTCTTGGTCATCCTTTGCTGGTTTATAAAACTCTCCCAATCCTCAGGCTTACTACTCTTCTTGGCAACATTATAAGCCTCTTCTTTTAATCTAATACTATCCTTAACTTCTTTAGTTAGCCATAGATGTATCACTTTTCCCGTGGAGTTTTTATTTCTCAATGGAATGTGTATTTGTTGAGAATATTGAAATATTTCTTTGAATGTTTGCCATTGCTTATCAACCATCATACCCTTTAATCGAATTTCCAGATCTACCTTGGTCAACTTACCCCTCATACCTATGTAATTGGAGTTATTTAAGTTTAAGACTCTCGTTTCTGACTTAAGTACGTCACTCTCAAATTCAATATGAAATTCTATCATATTATGATCACTCTTTCCCAGAGGTTAAAGATGCTGAGGTGGGAATAGTGGGGTCAGAGTAAGATACTCAAATAGGATGAGGGAAGACCTGTATCACAGAAGCAGTGGAATTACACTTGTACCTCAATAATGGGACAAGGTTATACCAGAGTGATGGAACAGTCCCTTTGGAAAAATAAGTGAGACTACAGATGTAGCATTGATAAACTAAATAAAGTGCAGAAAATAAGTGATGATACCTGAAATATTCAACTAATACAGCTTTGTAACTGCTCCTAATTGCACTGCCCAAGGCCCTGCTCGTGCATCCATCTCAGCTCTCCCCTCCTCTCCCGGCCTTTCCCTGCCACTCCTGGTCCTGCTGTTGTTGCCTCCATTGCCCCACAATCTTCGCAGCGCTCCCAATCATTGTTTCCACCACCTAATGCAGGGCTCTGCTCCTGACTATTTCCTGCCCCTTGTCACCCCTGTCTTCCTCTTCGTTTGCCTGTATTGGTCATTTACATTTTTTTTTACTGTCACCTCCTCTGGTCATTCTGGCCTGCTTGTGCTATGGAAACAGAGATATTAGGCAGACGCTGGCCTGTTGCAGAGAGTGGTTGGCATGGAAGGAGTTTCGGCGTGAGAAATGTATTAAAGGGAGGGGGGTTGGAGAGATAAGGAAGGTGGGGGGGGAGGGAGACACAGGTGACATGAGGGGCATGAGACACAGTAAGAGGGACAGACTGGAAAGAGATGGGGGAGAGAAACAAGGGGAAAGATAGGGCCAAGGAATGAGAGGTGAGAAAGAAAGCGAGGGTGATAGGGGAAACAGAGACAGGAGGAGAAAAAGAGACAGAAAATTAATGATACGATGGGGTAAAAGCTCAGGGAAAATTGGATGGGAGACACCATGGAGGGGCAGACAGCACAGAGAGAATGTGGGACAAACAAGCAGAGACATCAGAGAGATAGAAAATGATATTGATGATATGGAGGACAATGAAAGAGAAGGGAAGGTGGGTATCAGAGATTACGGGAAAGACAGATGGGCAGAAGAAATCACAGAGAGACATAAGCACGCAGAGAGATAAGCAAGAGAGAGATCAGAACAAAGAAAGAGTGCAATCAGGGAGAGACAGACTGTGATATTGGAGCTTCTTCACATTTTCCTCTCACAGCTCATAGCATTATTTGAACTGCAATTAGATTACTACCAGGCAATTCAGTATCCTCTGTGTACAACATGTGAAGATATTCATTAACATTTATTTTTATTACAGTTAGTTTTACTATGCATTAATGTAGGGGTGCATTAATATTTCCTTAATGCCATGTATGCCGCCTCATTCAGATGTGACAGGCCACCATTCCTAATTGAGAATTAAATACATAAGCACTATTTTACTCTTAGATGAGCTCTAGGGTTTTGTGTGAAAGTTTTACATTTGAAATACTTGCTGCAGACTTCCCAGCTGGCATTCGTTACTGTCTTCATGCTTAATTCCCTGTCATAAGATGATAACAGCAAGGGATTAGAGGGGAACACTTTGAAGTTTTAAATATGGGAAGCTCTCTTGTGTCTCATAATAAGGGCCCTTCTCTTTGATATTCTTCAGAGGTTTATGTGGTAAAGATGAGATTTATTATAGCTGCTGTTTAGTTGAAACAGGCATGCCATTCAAAATGACGGATGCAGTGAAATATGCTCTGTGACATAATCATTACTAGTTAGTCTTGAAATGAAATCATCCAGGGTTTTCAAGAACTGTGAATCCCACTCCTACTGAAAATAAGCTTCACAACCTTTGTGAAATAAGTGAACTTTCTTTTTGTGGCAGCTACCCATCATATATGGCAGAAGAGTCTTTCAGCTGAATCCAAAGTCAGGTCAACAGTAATATAGAATCCGTAGCAGCAAATCAATGGTATAATAGAAAGAACTTGCCTTTATGTAGCATCTTATGTAGAAGGGCATCCCAAAGTGCTTCACAGCCATTTTTGAAGTGTAATCGCAGCAACTTGAACTGACAATCCACTCCCAGCAAATGCACAAGTGAGTTGTGATGGGTTATTCAAACTCAATGAGCTGCCACTGCATATTTTATTTATAGTTGTACGTTTGCCTATTGGGTCCTTTTTGTGGTTGTTCAAACAGTAGCAGTTTTGTAGCGACAAAGTGGTGGCCAATGAAAATGAGATGATTGAGTGGGTGGGGGAGTGATAATTGTGGTAATACTGTAAAACGGGAGATATTGAATTGTTTTACACCTCGCCCGATTTTCTTTTCCGTTGAACATAAGAACATAAGAACATAAGAAATAGGAGCAGGAGTAGGCCAATCGGCCCCTCAAGCCTGCTCCGCCATTCAATAAGATCATGGCTGATCTGATAATGAGAATCCCTACGTGGTCAGTTTTCGGTAAAATATTAAAATGCCTACGTGGCAAAGAAGCAGAATGCAAAATGGTTAGAAAGGGTTAATTAGTTAGTAACTGAGATTGATACAGGTGGCCTGGCCCTCCTGCTGGGCCATATGTTTGCTTAGTCAGCAGGCCTGCATTGTCTTATCAGTGATAGGTCTTTGATGTGATTCAAGGACTGGTCTGAATGTCTCCATGTTTATGGCAGATCAATATAGGTAACGAGCTTAGCCAAAGTTGAAAGACATTCCAGGTTGGGAGATAAGGAACAGAAGGAACAGGGAAGAACATTCCAAGTTGGAAGGTGAGGAAGTATCCCCTTTGATGTCTAACAGCAACATGGTCAGCACATGGATTATCTATGATTGGCCGGAAATAATGTAACCCCGCATGGCAACCTGTGCCCGGCTTATGATTGGTGTTGACTCTTGTGTTAATGATGTTCCAACCCCTATCGATCTGTATAAAGGTATGAGTTTTTGTCTTTGTCTTTGTCTCCTTATTCTGTTAGAATCGTTCGGATTCTCTCAGGAATCTGAATTGAAGCTACAGACTAAGATCTGCTATTAAAGTTGTGTTGAACTTTACGGTGTACTCGAATCAGTTCTTGCTGAACCAGACTGAGGGGAAAGAATCCGGTTCGTCAATCCTAACCTCAAATCTAAATTCATGTCCAATTTCCTGCCAACGGAAAGGAAAATCAGAACAGGTGTATAATGGGTGGCTGAGCCAATATTGCCCATTTTACACTATTGCCAAAAGTTAAAATGACCATGTGTGCTTGGATGTCTTCAGGTCATCCTAAGTTCTCATACATTCAGTAAGGTCCAGGAACACTTTCACAGTATGAACAAGGGTCAGGCTTCAAAATGATACAAGAGTAATTAGGAAATGTATAAATAATATCAGTAAAACTTCTGGCAACAAATCTGATTATTTTGGTTTCAACCATTTTGAATTTGTAATTGAATTTGGCTAATAATGAGTTAAAATGCTTCAGACAAATAAAGAAAACCTTAGACTCTAGTAAGCAAAACATGAAAATTCTTACTGATGTGATTTCTGTTTAATGTAATTCGAAATGATGTCCAGGTATTCACTGCTTATTTACATAGGATTCCATAGTATTACATAGTACTTACAGCACAGAAGCCAGCCATTCGGCCCAACAGGTCTATGGCAGTGTTTATGCTCCACACGAGCCTCCTCCCACCTTACTTCATCTCATCCTATCAACATATCCTTCTGTTCCTTTCTCCCTCATGTATTTATCAAGCTTCCACTGAAATGCATCTATGCTATTTGCCTCAATTACTCCATACGGTAGCAAGTTCCACATTCTAATCACTCTCTGAGTAAACACGTTTCTCCTGAATTCCTTATTGGATTTATTAGTGACTGTCTTATATTTATGGCCCCTAGTTTTGGACTCCCCCATAAGTGGCAACACATTAATTTGTTGCTCAATAAAATGTTTGCAGGGGACTGCACTGATGCATATCTAGGTCAGGTATGGTATTATTCTGGCAACAAGTCAACTTTAAAAGAGTAGCTATTTAGTGCAGCTATCTTTGTAGCTGAGTATAAGGACAGAATATTGGTAAGGGTGACAGACCACATAGGTGCCCATAATAAATTGTAGCTAATAAATATTAATTTCAACTGCACTGAATTACTGTACCATGGCAGTCAAATTCCTAAAGCTGTTGACAATATGTTCAGTTCATATATCTTGAGTCAGAATACCAACTCAGTCAGAGTTTTGTGCTACATATTTTTAAGTCTACCAGAGATTCCACTGAGTATGCCACAATTCATTTCAATTTCATTTCAGAGGAGCTTTTTGTACTATCAACTCTTGAGTTTTTTTCAAAGTAGCTGCAGACATTGAATTACCCTTTCATCAATGTTTGTTTTTCTCTTCTTTCCTACATCCCTTCCGTATCAATGTCATATACCATTCACCAATTTAAAAGGTACTCAGGCAATCTACATTTAGACTGCTATCAGTAATGTACTGACTTGCAATTGTCTGCTGGAAATGTGCAAAAACAGCCTATGCTGGCTTGCCATCCTTGCTCCTGTGATCCCAGTGGGCAGCTGCACTCACAGGGATCTCGGGTTGGAGAATCGGGGCTACGATGTTATAGCTGTATCTCCAACCCATGCTCCCTGCAGGTGCACTTTCCCCACTGGGAGCAGAATCACCCATGTACTTTTCTACTGCTACTGCCTTCTCCTGTGGCTCAGCTGAGATCAGAAATAAGCAGTATAAATTGATAACCTGCCACTCCGTCACATATTGGGGGTAATCTTGACATTGGGCAATATTGATATCGCAGGTTATACATCTCTTCCGATTTTCATTTCCGTTGACTTTGGAAATGAAAATCGGGAGATGTGCATAACAGGCGGCTGAATCAATATCATCCCTTTTACATTATCGCCCAAAGTTAATACTCCCCTCCTCTGTGTTGGTAAATCAATGCAGCACAACAGACATTCTGGGGTAGAAACTCGGCTTGGGCGCTAGTGCAAGACGGGTATAACGGAATCAGCGCCCCCTGAAAAGCCGCGCCTAATATACTGGTCCATAGACTTTTATGGAATTGAATATCGGGTGGGGCCTATAACAGGCAGCCCACGTGATTCCGCCCGTTTTGTGCTACCGCACAGGGCTAATTTCTGCCCCTGCGCCTTTATACGTTTCACTCTTAACCACAAGGTTGCAATTTCATGCCCCAGGTCTGCACATCATATGAATGTAATTGCATTATATGCGTTTGTTTTATTCGAGCACAGCTATGATAATAAATACAGCATAAGGTGTTAACAAGAGCTGTCATGAAAATGACTTTTAAAAGTTAAATATTAGACCACATTTGCTGTGGCACAAAATGATAAGATGCAGGGTTGTACTTGGGATTTCCCTGGTAGGAGAGGCCCAAACCAAACCATGTTATCAGGAACTGCTGAGTGGAAGATGATCATAGAATCCATAGAAATTTACAGCACAGAAGGAGGTCATTTGGCCAATCGTGTCTTTTAAATCGTCACTTTCAAATAGGAACGAGGGAAAATTAGAGGACGAGTCCCCATAGAGCACAGTCCTGCAGCCCCTGGAATCTGATTTAAAAGAATTCTTGGCAGATGTCTAAGAATGGGTGGCCTACTTTTTCACTTGCTGAAGGAATAACGCATTGGGTGCCTAAAGAGTGAATACATTTACAAAAACATCCAACACTTGGTTCATTAGCCATGTCCTTGAAAGTTAAACTGCTTTTGACGTCTTCTAATGGGCCATAAAGTGATACTTAAAAGCTAGGTGAGATGTCACAAGAACAGAAGAATGGATTCAGAACCCATATTTCAATAATGCATCACCAATGAAACCTGTGGTGACTGAGGACATGTGGGGAATCGGTCAGCTGGAATATTCAAAAAACTACTAACTGTATTTAGTGACAGCCTTGAAACTGAAATATTCTATAGTAGAGGGGAAATCGGACATCACTCATCTCAGCTTATTTGATTTCCACCTCCATCTCAGATTGACATTAATAGCAGCCATCAGAATTTCACATCCATGCTGTCTGACTCTCCTGGCTAGAAGACCATGGGGGAGATTTTGAGGCCAGGTGAAAACATGGCAGTCGCATCCGAAAATGGCGGGGTATGACTTACGGCCCGTTCCCGCCAGCGCTACCTTCCCAAGTACCTACCGCTGACCGATGGAGTGCCGCCTGAGTCAGGCTGTATGCCATTTTAACATGAAAGTCAGGGTCCTGTATTGTACATAGGTCCCCAATTGCTATTTTAGGACTCAACTGGACGAAGCATGCGACATTTCAGCTGGCTGTCCCGCCAAAGAGGGTAAGTTTTTATTTATTTTTCTGAGCCTCTGGGCCACGGCTGCACTGTTTTCCCCCTTGCTAAGACTCCTCCCCAGACCTACCTTTTTCCAGACCCAGATGTTGCGGCGGGCTTGATCCAATGGGATGCTTGTTTTCCACTCAATGCTCGCCGGCAGTATTTTAAGGAGGCCTGGCCCTCAAAATGGACCAGGCCTCCTGCCGGCACTATCAAGCAGCTGGCCTGCAAGCTCCGCCGGCTGGCCGCCCGCTTGACAACCACATGGAGGTGGCAAGTGGGAGAAAAAAATTAGAAATGAACAGTCAAAATCTGTAGTCCACTTATTCAACTGTGCTGATGGACTAACAAAATCATAGAGAGGACAGAGTTACAAATATGTAATTTAATCAAAGGATTCTTACATTTTACTGCATTCTTCTATGCTGAACAGTACATTTCTAAATGAATGTTTTATATAGGAAAAATGAACTGACTTGTCAGATTCAGAAATAAATGCAAGAAGTGATTTTGATTATATTACAGTATGCTGCAGTATTTGCTTAACCAGTTACTGAACCTACACATCTACATTCTAGATTAAGTGCACTACATAGATTTAATTTTAATTTTAAATCTAAATTTATAAAATATAGTATTAGTAACTGTATAACCATTTTAGACTGTTCTTTTATTAGCAGTTGGCTGGTGGTATTAAGAATAAAAGCAGGATTAAAAAAAGACATTGGCCAGAATTTCCTCGGACCCACTCCCATTCCGCTGCTGTAACTCTGCTGGAGGTGTGGTGGAACCTAGTTTATGCATGTAAATGGGCTTTCCGCTGCACTTCCAGTGAAGTTACGGTAGCGGAGCAGGAACAGCTATGAGGAAATTCCGGCTCAGTATCTTATAAAACAGTCTAGCTCTCCTCAGCTGAAATGTACTATTGTCATTATTTACACATATTCATGCATCATTTCCAGTGGATATTAATATGGCTGGAGCTCCCAAAAGTTAATAAAACATAAACGTCCTGAAATTATTCTGTGGGGTATTAACACACAGATGCTTAATATGTTCATCTGAAATTTCTCTCTGTTAATTTAGTGGAGGCATTAGCCTGTCTAAAATCAATATTACCTTCATTGAAAAAGCAGAAAGGAATTTCAAACAACTGTGATACGTGCTTTTATACCATCTAATTACAACGTAATTTCAAGGCCAAAGGTTTTCTAACCTGTTTTAAATGCAATTATGAAGCTACTGCATCGTGGGTCCTGCCATTTTCAGTTTACATTTTATGTCATGTTATGGGACATTCAATACAGAATATATCTTGTTATATAATACGAATTACTCAGTTCCCGGGGTTATAAAATTATATATATTGGGGTAGAGTTTCTGTTTTGAGCGCAATCGAGAAATTGTGCCTAAAATGCGTTTGAAATTGCACTAGTTAGGTTACAGTTCAAGTTTCGGCTAAAATGCATTTGTACAATCACAAATGTAAAATCTTCCACGAACCAGCGCAATCGGGCAGCGTAATAGAACGTAATCGTTTTTTTTCCTTTGTATTAAAAAACATTAATTGATGTAATTAAGAGTGGTAACCTGGTGCAATTTTATTAATACAGCTGAAAATTGTTTTTTTCACAGAAAATAAGCATTTTTAATAAGAATGTCTGGTCCTCCACCTGATTTCAAATCCCTGAAAATGACTTAAAAAAACTATACTGAACCATTTACTAGTTTCATTGGCATACACTAGTCAGTTTCTTAGCAAATTAAATACTTTTTGATATGTAAAAACTTTTAAAACGTGCCTATTAATGCCTGTGTACCTAAGATAATGAGCACAATTTGAAGATCCTTCCCTGACCATCGCAATCGGTGGAATCAATGTCGACCTGGGGGTGTGGGCAGTTTTGTGGGTGGAGCCTGATCCGCCTGAATTGAATCTTAAACCAACATAAAAGATGGCAGAAAACCCTAAAGTAAGTGGCTTTGGATGCAACTCACATTTAAAACTCCCCGTTCTTATGTGCTGTTTCGGACGATTGCCCTGGAATCTGGGCGCAAAACTAATGGAAATAAGCAGAAACTCTACCCCATGTAGTTTACTCCTATAGTATTACCATCCAGTGAATGGTGCACATGGACGGAAACTCATTATTATAAGTATTGGGCAAATAACTTATTTCATAATCCTATGGTTGCAAATTGCCTGTAAATTTGTCTGATTTCTTGTAAGGTTGCCTATGAGTATTTGCAGGAAATCAATATTTTACAGTACTAAAGTGGCAACAATTATCTAGCTTCCTAAGTCCAGCTAGATTTGTCAGCCATTGGTTTGACCCATAATAAAGAAGACAAAACAGTAACTTTCCAAAAAACAAACTGGCACAAGTGGTGTTACCATAACCTTCCTCATGTTCTGGATATTTGACAAATGCTTGACTCACCGTCGTTATGGAATTTTCCTTTTTTTTAACGACTAAATGAAAATAATAGACACAATCACAAGCAGCCAACAGCTTTTGGATGACTGTACTTCAACATATAACTATTTTCATTAAATATTTGTTTCATTTTCCGAACGGTACATATTTAGACTGACTTTTACTTTCTATGCTCATTTTTTAAAAAAGCACGTATACTTTTATCTTCAGCAAAAATTTCATGTTGTTAGTTTGGAACTTTAAATGTAAAAACCAGTCAAGCTGAATGTTGAGCATTTAAAAAGGCTTTAAATTAATTTTCTGGCATGTTTAAAATTTGACTTCTTATCAATATCTTTGACAAACAAAAATTATTCTGACAGGATTTGGAATAATGACAAGAACAGAGTTTGTACCTAATTATCCGTTTGCACATTTTATCCTGCAAATTTTTTTTAAAGCTAATGATTAAAATTTGCCTGCCTTATTTTTTATTTCACTTGTATATGATATATAGTGAAGTAAAAAATGAAAAGAAGAATTAATTTTAAGGGTGTCAGTGATAATTTCACTCCCACAAGGTTAATATTTTCAAATAGTTTCAAGTGAAAAACAATTCACACCCATGAGGCCGCCCACTTAACAGTCAGTAACTGAGTTACAAATACTGTCAATCACTGTACAACAGATTTCTTGCTTACATTAGACCACGGATAAATATAAAGGAGGATGTAGTAGTGATATTGGCAGTAAAGGAGGAGGAGGTAGCGATATTGGATAGGATAAAAATAAATTATTGAAAGTACTTAAAAGACTGGCAGTACTCAAAGTAGAAAGGTTACCCGGTCCAGATGGAATGCATCCTAGGTTATTGAGGGAAGTAAGGGTGGAAATTATGGAGGCTCTGGCCACAATTTCGCAATCCTCCTTTGATATGGGGACGTGCCAGAGGACCGGAGGATTGTAAATGTTACACCCCTGTTCAAAAAAGGGGAGAGGGATAAACCCGGCAATTACAGGCCAGTCAGCCTAACGTCGGAGTGGGGAAACTCTTAGAGACAATAATCTGGGACAAAATTAATCGGCACTTGGAAAAGTATGGGCTAATAAATGAAAGTCAGCATGGATTTGTTAAGGGAAAATCGTATTTGACTAACTTGATTGAGTTCTTTGATGAAGTAACGGAGATGGTTGATGAGGGTAGTGCAGTTGATGTTGTGTATATGGATTTTCAAAAGGCATTTGATAAATTACCACAAAATTGACGTGTTAGCAAAATTAAAGCACATGGGATTAAAGGGGCAGTGGCAGTGTGGATACAAAATTGGCTAGGAGATAGAAACAGAGAGTAGTGGTGAGTGGTTGTTTTTCAGACTGGAGGGAATTATACAGTGGTGTTTCCCAGGGGTCAGTATTAGGACCGCTGCTCTTTTTGATATATGTAAGGAGTCTTACAACACCAGGTTATAGTCCAACAGCTTTGTTTAAAATCACAAGCTTTCGGAGGCTTCCTCCTTCGTCAGGTGAGTCCTTTTGATATATACTAATGACCTGGACTTGGATATAGAGGGCATAATTTCAAAGTCTGCAGATGACACGAAACTCAGAAATATAATAAATAATGTGGAGGATAGTAACAGACTTCAGGAGGATATAGACAGACTGGTGAAATGGGCAGACACATGGCAGATCAAATTTAATGCAGAGAGGTGTGAAGTAATGCATTTTGGAAGGAAGAATGAGGCGAGGCAACATAAACTAAATGATACAATTTTAAAGGGGGTGCAGGAACAGAGCGACCTGGGGGTGAACATACACAAATCTTTGAAAGTGGCAGGACAAGTTGAGGAGGCTATTAAAAAAGCATATGGGATCCTGGACTTTATTAATTGAGGCATAGAATACAAAAGCAAGGAAGTTATGCTAAACCTTAATAAAACACTGGTTAGGCCTCAGCTGGAGTATTATGTTTAATTCTGGGCACCACATTTTAGGAAGGATGTCAAGGCCATAGAGAGGGTGCAGAAGAGATTTACTAGAATGATACCAGGGATGAGGGACTTCAATTACGCGGAGAGACTGGAGAAGCTGGGGTTGTTCTCACGAAAACAGAGCGGGTTAAGGAGAGATTTATTAGAGGTGTTCAAGATCATGAAGGGTTTTGATACAGTAAATAAGGAGAAATTGTTTCCAGTGGCAGGAGGGTCGGTAACCAGAGGACACAGAATTAAGGTGATTGGCAAAAGAGCCAGAGGCGACATGAGGAAACATTTTTTTACGTAGAAGTTGTAATGCAGTGTCTGAAGGGGTGGTGGAAGCAGATTCAATGGTAACTTTCAAAAGGGAATTGGACAGCTACTTGAAGGGAAAAAAATTACAGGGCTATGGGGAAAGAACAGGGAAATGGGACTAATTGGATAGCTCTTTCAAAATGCCGGCACAGGCATGATGGGCTAAATGGTCTCCTCCTGTGCTGTACCTCCTGAGATACTATGATATAAAAATTTACAGATTTCACAAGTTCTTCAACATCACCCTGATAGTAACCAAGGCAACGGAAGTGTTCTTCAGTATTAACTCCTCTTGGGGAGACATGCCGTAGGCCGATTTTAGCCTTCAACCCGAAACAAGTGTGAAGTTGGCAGATCAGTCATGCCGCCCACCCGAAGCCAGCTAATGGAGGCCTGAAACATTTTTGGGTTTGGGCCTCTTTTGGTTGCCACTGGCAAGCTGCAAGCGCCAAGCGGACAGTTGTGGGAAGGTAGGAAATCAGCCAGCTGACATGCTGAACGACTTGGCAGCATAGTTCTGGAGTGGGGGGGGGGGGGGGAGGAGCCATTCTTGGTGGGGGTTGAGCAAGGGCTTGTATTAGTATTTCTGTGGAGGGAGGAGAAGCAAAAGTTTCCTTGGACTTTTTATGAGCAGCCTCCAGCAGTCCCTTTAATGACAGCTAGCTAAGCCGCTCAACAACTGGCACAAATGGGTGGAGCGTGCGTGATGCACAATTAGCCTATTTGTACCTGAAAACTGCAAATGGGGTTCCACATCCAGTATATTTAAGTAACTTCCCACCAGGAACAGGTGGGTGTGCTGCTTGCCCCTTTACAGGCCCACCTATAATGCAATCAAGTGGGCCTTGGGCAGCCATGGTGCTGCTCCCCCCTCCTGATTTTCAACTGTTTTTCAGGTGAGAAACAGGGGGCCAACAGTTGAAAATTGCCCCCAATTATCCATAGTATTCCTGGTGCTTCAGATCAGGGAGTATTTGATTATTTATTTTGATCAAGTTATGAATACTGACAAAGGCACTGCATATTTTATGCCTGTGACTTTCAGGTTGGTTGGTCTCTGTATTTGTAAAGTTATTTCTGACACTGCTATTATAATTTTCAAAACCTAAGAGCTCTATAGCCTTGAAACATTCAGAGACATTAATTTATTCCTCACTTACTGAACTCACTTCTTAATCGGTGATGAAACATGAACAATTTGAAAGGCAGAAATACTAAATTGGGAATTTCACTATGGTTGCAGTAATTAATTATAAAATAAAGCATTATCGAATATCTCACTTATCACTGAATTGTGGTGGCTATTTCACAAGTCTGAAGCATACATAACTTCTGAATCATTTTAAGAACATAAGAAATAGGAACAGGAGTAGCCCATACGGCCCCTCGAGCCTGCTCCACCATGCAATCAGATCATGGCTGATCTTCAACCTCAACTCCACATTCCCGCCCAATCCCCATATCCCTTGATTCCCCTAGAGTCCAAAAATCTATCCATCTCAGCCTTGAATATATTCAATGACTCAGCATCCACAGCCCTCTGGGGTAGAGAATTCCAAAGATTCACAACCCTTTGCGTGAAGAAATTCCTCCTCATCTCAGTCTTGAATGACCGACCCCTTATCCTGCGACTATGCCCCCTAGTTCTAGACTCTCTAGCAGGGGAAACAATCTCTGAGCATCTAACCTGTCAAATTTTGCATTAGACTATTTCCATACAGCCTGCATGATGAAATAGTTTACAAGTGGGCTTGTGAGCAATTTCCACTGTTGTGTGCAAGCCAAGTAACAATATAACGTTCACTTGTAAGCCTGCATGAGATAAAAAATTGCCAGTCCTTCACATGAACTTTGTTAAGATTTTATATATTCAAAGATTACAAGTCATCGGACCCCATTTTCATCTCCCCCAGGTGTAGGCTCTAATTTGTAAACCAAGTCGTGTTGATTGCATGCTAAGGAGCCATCCTGTGATCTATTTTCACCTTTGTAAGACCTTGGGATAAATGTTTGCCTTCAACGTCTGGTTGGTAATCTGGTGGATTGGATCATCCACCCATTGAAATCAATTAAATGAAAACGAGACAGGTTCTATAACGGGCAGGAGATCCACTTCGCCAGATTACTGCCGAGGTGGTGAAGATGAAAATTTACCCCCTTGTTGCATGAATTTTTGACGAAGATAATTGCCCCTTTTCTCTTTTGGATTGTGCACTCATGGTTTTGTAATCCACTCCTATGTAAAATCATGGAATTTTACAGACGGAAGAGGCCATTTGGCCCATCGCCCCGTTGTTGGCTCTCTGAAAGAGTACCCACTTGGTTGCGTTCACCTGCCCTTTCCCAACACCCTTTTCATTTTTTTCTTTTTCAAATATTTATCCACTTCGCTTTTAAAGCTATTATGAATTATACTTTCACCTCTATTTCTGCTAGGGCATTCCATGTCCTAACAACCCTCAGTAGAAAAAAAAATCTCCTAACTTCTCGCTTCATTCTTTTGGTGATGATTTTAAATTTTAAATTTATGCCTTTTAGTTGATAGGAACCATAGGATTTGCTGATGCAAAAAGACCACCGTCCATCTAGTTCGCCTCATACCATCCTGATAGTCACATCATGCAATGATTATGGAGTTGTTGACTAATCATAGCAATCAATCTCTATCAATTAGTGCACAGCAGACCCAGAAATAACACGAGGAAAATCGCAGTAGTGGAGAGCTTTGGAAATCATAGGTCCAAAGTCACCTTTTTCATCCCAAGCACATACCACACTTACCACATGTCATGTCTCAAATTACTCATATACTGTATTCCAAAATGTTATTTTCTGAAATAAATCTATCAAATTTCCAATTTGAATTAATCAATACTAACTGCTTCCATTGTCTCCCTGAGGAGTTTGTTCTATAGATTGACCACTTGTTCACTGAAATATTAGCCTCAATATTAACCTCCTCACGGCGGGCAGGAAAGGGTTAGTGGGGGGTTAAAAATGGAAAAACGGGGAACGAGGCCCTAACCCACCGTGCCCGCGCCCGTTGCCATTTTTACGGCAGGGGGTTTTGTGGCAGCCAATTTCAATTTTACAGATGTTGCACGGGTTTCCCAGGGGTCGGGAAACTCAGCTGTGGAAGGGAGGCGGGAGCTGCCAGCTGCTCAAAAAAATGTTCTCCCCGGCCCCTCACGGAAGCCTTCGGTCTCCATTCAGCTGACCACATTCTCTCTCTCCCACCCTGCTGTGATCGCCGACTTCACTCCTTCCAGCCCCGATAGTCTTTCTCTCCCTCCAGTTGATCGCGACCGATCCCACCACCACTCAGCCCCGATCGCCAACTTCCCCATGCCGCAATTGCGACTGACCTCACCACCCACCCACACCCCACCCCGCCAAGCATCGAACACTGACCTTCCCTCCTCCTTATTGCCAGGGACCGTCCAGGGAAGAAAAAATGATAATGAGGACCTGCCGTTAAGTTCGGCAGGACCTCCACTTCCTCGACCATGCCAGGTTCTTCAGCCGTTTTGGGCCTCCCCATCTCCCCGTAAATATTGGGGCCATTGTTTCCGCAGATTAGTTTTGAATTTACTCCCCTTCAAGCACAGGCTGTGGTCCTCTGATTCTACTCTTCTAGACAAGGTAAAATAGCTGCATTATCTAGTCCCTTTAGAATCCTAAAAAGAACTTAATGATTTGTGGAAATAGCCTTTCCCTTTTTACCTTATCAAAGTCCCTCGTAATTTTGAACATCTATTTTTCAGTTTCAGAAGTAAACCTGTCAGTTCTGCCAAGAGTGTATTGATAAGCCTGCGTTTGACGACTGCCAAATTTGAAAACTGACCGAAGGAGCTATAATGCTTTAGCTCCTGTTCTGTGGCTCCTTAGTTATTAATTGCCAATGTGTAACCTTGTTGAAAGCCTTAGGAAAACCAAGTATAAAATATTAACTAGACTGGGGTAAATTTTAACCCCAAGAATGGGTGGGTTGGGGCGGGTGGGATGGTAAAAATTATAAAAAAGTAAAATCCGACACCAACCCGCCCACTTCCAGTTTTAACGGAGGTGGGTCGAGGGACGAGCGAGCAACCCGCTCTCGGGAGGCGGATCAGTCAGTGAAATCTTTTAAGGAGGCTGCGGGCCTCCATCTTGACAGTTATTTTGTTTTTAACTCTTGGGGGTCGGGATTCCCAGGCCTTCTGCTTCACACCATGTGAGAGGAGGTGAGAAGGCCCGGATCAACAGGTAAGTGCCTTTATTGCACTGCTTGTGGACCAGGAAGAGCAGGAGTGTTTCCTCTCGGCCCAACAAGCCTACCTGCCATGATCCCATACACAGGTTTGGCCGACCCCCTCCCCATGTCTGACCACCACCCCCCCAACAAACTCTGACCACGCCCACGATCTCCGACACCCCCACGATCTCCGAGCACCCCACGATCACCAACCCCCACCACCCCCCATGATCATCGACCCCTCCCATGAGCTCCGACCCCCCACTCACGAGCTCCGACACCCCCATGGTTAAATTCCTGATGACTGACCCCCCCCACGATGTCTGACCCCCCCATGACTGAGCCCTTGATGACCGACCCTGATGCCCAACCTTGATGACCGCCAACCCCACTGTCCGATCTCCTCCATTGACCAACACTCCCCCGACCTCCTCCACCCTCACCAATCTAAGACTTATCTGCTGGCTGCTCTCCCGTCCGACTGACAGCCAGCCTGTCAATCTGGCTGGCGGTCGGGCAGGAAACCTACTGCAAAAAACTGAAAGACGTCCTTACGTCAAAATCGTAAGGACATCCGGGAAACCCATACTTTCGAGATCCCCCATCCCACCCCCGCCCTGCTCTCTTCCCAGCTCGACCTTTTTCCCCATCATCTTTGTTCACCATGTCAGTACTGGCCTGAAAATTGCGCTAAGTGGCAAGCGAACATCGCCTGCTGTTCGTTAGTTATCAATTCACCCACAAACTATTCACGGGCTTTAGTGCGGGAACTTCCTCTAATGGTGAGCTGCAAAAAGTGCAGCATCCTCCCCTGGGGGAAAAGATCTCTCTCTCCCTTCAACTAATTAGCTTGAAGCATCCTTGACAAGCTGCGCAGATTCAGAACCAGTAAATTCAATGTAAAATCAGTTAAAGAAAGCAAAATAAAGAGAGGGCAAGAAATAACAAATTAAAAGAGATAAAAGAGACAGACAGAAAAAGTTTTTAAAAATTAAATTAAACATTTTTTTTTTAATAAATGTCCAACAACAAATAAAATCGGAAGAAATGAGACTCCACGTTTTTAAAAGTTAATTTTCAGTGCCAAAGAGATTGTTTGGCGGTCATTAGGACTTACCATGCCGTTAAAAGTTAGTTTAGACCTAAAAAATCAGCAAAGCTTTTTTATAGAGAGGTTAGTTTGTTTCTAGCTGGTCCATGCATTCAGCTGGCGAGCTGTCCTTCTCGCTTTCAAATGAGCAGGGCAAATGGCAAATTTCTGGATTTCTGCATTTGACTGCACATGTGCGCTCTTCCATTTGCCCTGAAATAACGGTGAGCCCTGTTAGCATCGCCGTTATTTTGTGAGCAATTTCCGGGCCAAAATCTTTGAATAACTTCAGCAAGTTATTAGTGTAGCATGATCTCCCCTTCTCGACTGTCATTTAACAAGTTATGCTTTTCCAAGCGTTCAATCAATTAATCCCTCAAAATTATTTCAAAGATTTTCCCCATAACCAATGTTAAACTTAGCGAAGTGTATCGTTTCCCAATAGGTCCCTTAACCATTTTTTTTAAATAATGGAAATATGTTGGCAAATTTTCAGATCTCAAGACTCTTCCCCACATTTAGCAAAACTGTAAAGATGCCATTCAAAATTTCACAAATTCAGCCTTCATTCTGAGTACCAATGAGAAGAAATCAATTAACTATTTAAATACTCTCTAATGTCTACCGTAAAACTGCTGTATAATTATTAAGGGTTCTTACTTATACTTTGATAAGCTGCTACTACAATTGATACCAAGAACAATAATTTATTTTTGTCTTTGCTGACCATTCCAATTTTTTTCCCAAGTATCCTTTGTTTCTAATTCTTCCTGTATGATTTTTTTTACTTCATCTAGTCTTCTTCCCTTCCTTGTTCCGTAACTTCTTTCCAACCTATTCTGTTTTCTAGTTTTTAACTTCCTAATTAAGATCACGGACAGCTAATTATCCATCTGTTGCTTAAAGATATTGGGGATGAAATCCTAAATCCCAATCGGCCATCGTAACTATGGTGGAATGCGAATCACACTCTGCCAGTAACCTCCAATTCTGACCCTTCTAGAGTTACCGGGGTCAGGCAATTTAAATATTCCTGGCAGGCACCCAGGTAACTATCAGTGCATATTGAGCGTCTGCTCACGGAGGATGTATGGGGAATGCAGTACTGGTTAGCCGCTTTCAGAATAAGCCGGTAAGTTCAGCTTCAAGTAGAAATCGATCCCCTTTATAAGAGGGATGATTTTGCTGAGGGAATCAAGACCCAGAGGAAATTCCTGGGTCGTGATCTTCTAGGTACAGACCCACATTACCAGGTCTCACCTCATTTCCTCCCCTGCCTCTCCTCTCATGCTCCTTTTAGAGTGGCACTCCAAAGGAAATTCCACCTAACCCAAAGGAAATTCAGGGCCATTGAGTATTTGTGAACTGTTGAGCATTAAGATAGTTTTAAATAGTTAAGTAAATTTTAGCGAATACATGGGCTGCTCAGCCGTAAATACTGCTTGTCCCATTGTAAAACATTTTGATTTATCACCAATGGTAAGCTAAGAAATTCAATCAGATATAAGTTGGAAATTATTTAAATTTACCACCCCATTGAGCAACAATAAATTTCTTATCCTATGTTAACGAACACAGCAGTGCTAAACTGCAACAAAAAGTACTGGAAGCGGCAGTAAGTAGGCCAGAAAGAAGAATCCATTGGGGACCCAGGCCCCACCCCACCACCATTTACATGCATGCGTGTTCCCTTATCATATGTGGTATAATATTTAAAATTATTGTTTGAATGTACTTTACTTGATAGTGTCGTCACAATAAAGGCATTAAAGGTGTTCAAATCTAGCAGTTTTAACTATTATCTGTGTATGTACTGTGGCAGGGAATGTTCTTCCAATTTCTATTTCTTTCATTTGGGATTCTACTCTCAATCACATATTATCATTTAAATGATTAGCAATCATTAAGTGTCTATAGTTTCATTTAGATCAAATGGCCCCTCTATTGTCTACTATATTTGGTAAAATATTTACAGGGCAAAGAAAGTTAATTTAATTGAATCAATTAAAAAGATCTACAAAAGTTTGGCTTGCATACTGAAGGCTGGGGCACTTAACTTAGTATGAAGGTCAACAATCTTCTTTTGATATTCAGTGAGTGATACTATTATTTTTCACCAGATTGTGTCTTGGGAAAGATTGCATTGATTTTTTCCCCCACAGACAAATACAAAATGTCTTGAAGCAATGCATCCTCCATCATTGTTAGATGAAACTTCAGATTGTAAATGACTTTTGCAATAGCTATTTTCTACTAGAAAGAGAGAAGCATCAAGATTGGGAAGGTCTGATATCAGTTAGACTATTGCTAATTCAAAGAGAGTGAGGAATTCTAGGTATGGATTAAAAGTGACTTAAGGAGGACTCCCAGCAGTGACAGGATGACAATGTATCCCTATGACTACAAACCATGCGGACCATGAAATAATACCTACCTCCCACCAGTTTCTATTTACAAACGACAACTGAATGAGGAGTTACTAAAACTTCTCAGTGAGCTACTTCTGAGTAACAGCCAAATATATGAGTTTCAAGGAATGTTACAAAACTTACAAGTAATCACCACGGTTAAGTAAACAGTTTTGTCTAAATCTGTCTGGTCGCTGCCTCAATTGCAAGTAACCACTATTAACCACATTAACAAAACATGTGATCCATATTGTCAAAATGGAAACTAGGGCGATTTTTCCCTTTGGCGCAATGGTGTCAGATCTTCAGCAGGGTGGGATTTCTGCCCATCCTTTGCCTGAGCGCCTGACCCCAGCCTATTTCGCAGGATCAGGGTTATTTACATATTACGGGAAGGTGCTGGGACAATTTATGGGTACCTATCTTAGGTATGAGGGAGGTAAATTGCTGCAGTACCTTGCTGCAGTGTAGCAAGGCTAGCGGTGTTGGCTGAAGAAAATTATTATTTTTTTAAAAGGTTCAAAAATGTCTCTCCCTAACCAAAGCAATTGATGGCCCTGCGATTGATTGGTTTAGTGAAAATGGCCATTTAAATTTTAACCTCCCCTCTGCCGTGCCTCATAACAACCCTGGACATCAGGGTTCCAGGCACCCAGCATTGCCAGGGTGCAAATAATGGGTAATATGTAGTAGGACTTTATCCCATTACTTGCATCCTAATATAATGAGCCCACCCATATTTGCGCTGACACATTACATGCCTGAGATCACTTCCAGCAAGAAATCTTGAAAGTGGCATCAGGTGGCAGGGTGCCAGCAGAACAGCTTCCTGCACAACCTTCTTCCTGCCCACCCAGGTTATGCCAGTGTAGTGGCAGAACTACTCAGGAACACTGGCCTCACCATTTTTTGTTAGATTTGGGCTAAGAGCTTATATTCAAAATACATATTTTGCTACTTTTCAGTGTTAGAAGGGTTGGAGGAGTTCGGAGTGAAAGCAGTTCAAAAGAAGGGGGAAACAGCAAAGGAAATTGTGCTAAATGGGAGGACTGCTTTTGTAGGAAGATCAATTAGGAATTGAGCATGTGAGTTTAATGGGATGTTTCTCCATTCTAATTATATTCACATTTTACGGGTAATTCGAATTCTGTGCGGTTTTATACAGGTGGACACACTGCCAAGGATGTACTAAGGAAATTGAAATCAAAATGGTATGCACTTGGCCAACTTTTTTTTTATTTGTACACAATAAAAATAGCTGTAGGATACACACATCTATTTTTCTTTCCAATTAAAAGCAAAATGGGAAATGTGGGGCTAGTGATTCCATTCAAAAGACGTTATTACACTTTTAAATCACTGTAGCTATGCTTTCTGAGTTTTCAAATTTTGCCCAAGAGTTGGCACAATTAAGCTTCCTTCAAGCATATTTTATCTGCACATGGACCTCCTTTGTATATGACGTGGAGGGGGGGTGGAGAACATGATCATTTGAAAGGAAGATGAGAGTAATAAATATTATTCATTTTTGCATAATGCATGAGGAGCAAATTGCTCCTGCTTGTTTAATTAAACAATTCAAATCAAAGAGGAATCAGCAATCAAAAAACAGACATTCATGTACTGGAAACCAGTGGCATATGTATTGTTAAGATAAAAACAGATGTCACTTATCAGCACTTACAATGAGTTAATTAGAGAGGCTAGATGAATGAATGTCACCTTTGAAGCCCAGATTTAATATTGTTGAATTGAAGAAAGTACTAATGGCAGCAGGGTATAATTGCACAATTAGTTTTATATTTCTATCTACACCTAGCAGACTTAGAAAATGGACACATTATAAAACCATGAGGGAATAGCGAGTAACAAAATCAAAAATCAATGAGATTTTTAAAAATGTGATCGATCATTATTTTGTTCTGGGGAACTGCATGAAAAATATAAAATAATCAGTGATTCTGCTAATCCAGTATACAGATTGTAATATGATTGATTGCCTTAGTTCCAAAGTTTTTCTTACTAATAAAGAAGACATGCACTTACTCTCTGTTTCCTTCCAGCTAAAGTATCTTGTTGTGGGAAACCATACTATATTGTAATTTGACTTGTATTTCCCAATTCTCATAGTCATAGAGTCATAGAGTTATACAGCACGGATAGAGGCCCTTCGGCCCATCGTGTCCATGCCGGCCATCAAGCCCTGTCTAATCGAATCCCATATTCCAGCATTTGGTCCGTAGCCTTGTATGCTATGGCATTTCAAGTGCTCATCCAAATGCTTCTTGAATGTTGTGAGGGTTCCTGCCTCCACAACCCTTTCAGGCAGTGAGTTCCAGACTCCAACCACCCTCTGGGTGAAAAAGTTCTTTCTCAAATCCCCTCTAAACCTCCCGCCTTTTACCTTGAATCTATGCCCCCTTGTTATAGAACCCTCAACGAAGGGAAAAAGCTCCTTAGTATCCATCCTATCTGTGCCCCTCATAATTTTGTACACCTCAATCATGTCCCCCCTCAGCCTCCTCTGCTCCAAGGAAAACAAACCCAATCTTCCCAGTCTCTCATCATAGCTGAAGCGCTCCAGCCCTGGTAACATCCTGGTGAATCTCCTCTGCACCCTCTCCAAAGCGATCACATCCTTCCTGTAGTGTGGCGACCAGAACTGCACACAGTACTCCAGCTGTGGCCTAACCAGTGTTTTATACAGCTCCATCATAACCTCCTTGCTCTTATATTCTATGCCTCGGCTAATAAAGGCAAGTATCCCATATGCCTTCTTTACCACCTTATCTACCTGTTCCGCCGCCTTCAGGGATCTGTGAACTTGCACACCAAGATCCCTCTGACCCTCTGTCTTGCCTAGGGTCCTCCCATTCATTGTGTATTCCCTTGCCTTGTTAGTCCCTCCAAAGTGCATCACTTCGCACTTTTTCGGGTTAAATTCCATTTGCCACTGTTCCGCCCATCTGACCAACCCATCTATATCGTCCTGCAGACTGAGGCTATCCTCCTCGCTATTTACCACCCTACCAATTTTTGTATCATCAGCGAACTTACTCATCATACCTTTTACATTCATATCCAAGTCGTTAATGTAGACCACAAACAGCAAGGGACCCAGCACCGATCCCTGTGGTACCCCACTGGCCACAGGCTTCCAGTCACAAAAACAACCTTCGACCATCACCCTCTGCCTTCTGCCACTCAGCCAGTTTTGTATCCAAAGTGCCAAGGCACCCTGGATTCCATGGGCTCGTACCTTCTTGACCAGTCTCCTGTGGGGGACTTTATCGAAGGCCTTACTGAAATCCATGTATACCACATCCACTGCGTTACCCTCATCCACACGCCTAGTCACCCCCTCAAAAAATTCAATCAAATTAGTCAGACATGATCTTCCCTTGACAAAGCCATGTTGACTATCCCTGATTAATCCTTGCTTCTCCAAGTGGAGACTAATTTTGTCCTTCAGAATTTTTTCCAATAATTTTCCTACCACTGATGTTAGGCTCACTGGCCTGTAGTTCCCCGGTTTTTCCCTACTCCCCTTCTTGAATAATGGTACTACATTAGCGGTTCTCCAGTCCTCTGGCACATCCCCTGTGGCCAGAGAGGTTCTGAATATATGTGTTAGAGCCCCCGCAATCTCCTCCTTTGCCTCACACAGTAGCCTGGGATACATTTCGTCCGGGCCTGGGGATTTATCCATTTTTAGGCCTGCTAAAACCGCCAATACCTCCTCCCGCTCGATGTTAATATGTTCGAGTATATCACAGTCCCCCTGCCGTATTTCTATGTCTACATCGTCCTTCTCCATAGTGAAAACAGATGCAAAAAATTCATTTAGAACCCCTCCTACATCTGCCAGCTCCACACACAGATTGCCATTTTTGTCCCTAATGGGCCCTATTTTTTCCCTAGTCATCCTCTTACCCTTAATATACTTATAAAACATCTTAGGATTTTCCTTTATTTTGCTCGCCAGTGTTATTTCATGGCCCCTCCTTGATCTCCTGATTTCTTTTTTAAGTATCCCCCTGCACTTTTTGTACTCCTCTAGGGCTTCCTCCATCTTTAGCCTTTTGTATCTGCCAAAAGCCCTCCTTTTTTTCCTAATCCATTCTCGTATATCCCCTGACATCCAAGGTTCCCTGGAGTTCTTGGAACCACCCTTGACCTTTACGGGAACATGTTGCCATTGTATGGTCTCAATCTCCCTTCTGAAAGACTCCCATTGCTCCGATGCGGATTTTCCTACAAGCAGCTGATCCCAGTCCATTTTGGCCAGATCCTGCCTTATCCTATTAAAATCGGCCTTCCCCCAATTTAGAACCTTTATTTCCGGCCCCTCCCTGTCCTTTTCCATGACCACCTTAAATCTCACCGAATTATGGTCACTGTCACCAAAGTGCTCACCTACTAGCACTTCTTCCACTTGGCCGGCCACATTCCCTAGAATTAGGTCCAGTACCGTCCCCTCTCTTGTAGGACTTTCTACATGCTGGCTCAAAAAGCTCTCCTGGATGCACGTTAAGAATTTTGTACCCTCTAAGCCTTTTACACTCTGAGTATCCCAGTTAATATTGGGGAAGTTGAAATCCCCCACTATTATTACCCTATTATTTGCACAATTTTCTGAGATTTGCCTACATATCTGTTCCTCTATCTCCCCCTCACTGTTTGGGGGCCTATAGTACACTCCCATCAAAGTGCTTGCCCCCTTTTTGTTTTTAAGCTCCACCCATATGGCCTCATTAGAGGAACCTGCTAATATATCATCCCTCCTTATGGCAGTAATTGATTCTTTAATTAATATTGCGACCCCCCCTCCTCTTATACCTCCCCCTCTGTCTCGCCTGAAGATTCTGTACCCCTAATGGTATCTTAAACAAACAGAATACATATTTTTGGGAATAAATTTATCTGACCATGTATGCCTGTACCAAATGAATTGCCAGCCTAAATTACCTATGGTTCCATTTTTAAGTTTGGAAAATAAAACATTCAAAGGGGGTGAAATTTGTCTCGCTTTGTGCGATCACCTAAGATAGATTTGACCCGCACAGATTTAATGTAATATATATTCCCTTTTATTATCAGGTTTCTTACTTTCTTTTTCTGAATTGACTGTTCCACTGTTGAGATGGTTTTATACCCCTCCCATTTTCAGTTCAACATGTGGCACCGTTGAGGACCATATTTTCCTTTCTTTGATGTGAATAATAGAGATTTCTGCCCCTGGACAAGAGTACAGCAGCCATTCCCAGGTATCATGCAGTGCAGCAGGAGAAGGAGGAGAAGAGGATGGCCAAGGAACACAGAGGGCATAGGATGCAAACAACTCGCAGTAGGTAGTAACCCAAACAGCAGACTCAGCTACAATGGCAGCATGGAAGGTTGGTGCATAACAAGGTTCAGGCTCAGCCAGGAGGCCATGATTAAGCTCTGCCATCTGCTCCAAGAAGATTTTCATGGACAGCCTACCACCACATGACACTAATAGGAACAATAAAAGTCACCACTGCCACTGGGTCCTTCTAGGCATCCACAGGGAACATCGCAGGAGTCAGCAGCTCTGCCATACACCATTCCAAGTCCTGCTTCAGTATGCATCCACCGACAAACATTTCATCAGTGGCCAGTAACATCTGAAGCAGAAACAGCTAAAGTTTTCCCAAAATGGTGGGCTTCCCCTAGGTACATGGCATCATTGACTGTATGCACAAAGCCATTCAAGCATAACAATCCAATGGCATCTCTAAAAGGAAGGACCATCATTCCATCAGTGTATCACTGGAAGCTCCCTCTTAAGTAAAAATAATGAGCTCAAGATTCCTAGATGAGGGAAGAGAGATGGACATGGGGGGTGAAATTAGTCTTTGGTGTTAGTGCAAAATGTCCGATCACGAATCGGCATTCCGATTTACACCGCACCCGATTTACTTTCATGGAAAAGAAAATCAGGAAAGGTGTAAAACGGGGTCCAATTCACAATCGCCCGTTTCACACTAATGCCGGAAAGCAATTTCATCCCCATGATGTTTCAGTAAATGTGACACAGCTGTCTGAAGGAGAAGGTAAGATGGATATTCTTCTCCAGGATACCCAGTACATGGCACAACTATGGTTAATCACACCTTTGCAGAATCATGCACTCAGCAGACAACAATCCACCAATAAGGACGCAGTATTGAAAATGATTAAATGTCACTGCGTCAGTAGATTCAAAGAGGTGAATCCAGCAACAGATCAAAATCACAGACTGTTCCAACACCCAGTCTCATTCTGACTGTTCCAATACCCAGTCTCATTCTGACTGTTCCAACACCCAGTCTCATACTGACTGTTCCAACACCCAGTCTCATACTGACTGTTCCAACACCTCAGTCTCATTCTGACTGTTCCAACACCCAGTCTCATACTGACTGTTCCAACACCCAGTCTCATACTGACTGTTCCAACACCTCAGTCTCATTCTGACTGTTCCAACACCCAGTCTCATACTGACTGTTCCAACACCTCAGTCTCATTCTGACTGTTCCAACACCCAGTCTCATACTGACTGTTCCAACATCCAGTCTCATTCTGACTGTTCCAACACCCAGTCTCATTCTGACTGTTCCAACACCCAGTCTCATACTGACTGTTCCAACACCCAGTCTCATACTGACTGTTCCAACACCTCAGTCTCATTCTGACTGTTCCAACACCCAGTCTCATACTGACTGTTCCAACACCCAGTCTCATACTGACTGTTCCAACACCTCAGTCTCATTCTGACTGTTCCAACACCCAGTCTCATACTGACTGTTCCAACACCTCAGTCTCATTCTGACTGTTCCAACACCCAGTCTCATACTGACTGTTCCAACACCTCAGTCTCATTCTGACTGTTCCAACACCCAGTCTCATTCTGACTGTTCCAACACCCAGTCTCATTCTGACTGTTCCAACACCCAGTCTCATACCGACTATTCCAAATCCCCCATTTCATACTGAGTGTTCCAACACCCAGTCTCATACCGACTGTTCCAACACCCAGTTTATTCTGACTGTTCCAACACCCAGTCTCATACCGACTGTTCCAACGCCCAGTCTCATACCGACTGTTCCAAGGCCCAGTCTCATACCGACTGTTCCAAGGCCCAGTCTCATACCGACTGTTCCAACGCACAGTCTCATACCGACTGTTCCAACGCACAGTCTCATACCGACTGTTCCAACGCCCCAGTCTCATACCGACTATTCCAAATCCCCCATTTCATACTGAGTGTTCCAACACCCAGTCTCATACCGACTGTTCCAACACCCAGTTTATACCGACTGTTCCAACACCCAGTCTCATACCGACTGTTCCAACACCCTGTTTCATACCGACTGTTCCAACACCCAGTCTCATACCGACTGTTCCAACACCCAGTCTCATACTGACTGTTCCAACACTCAGTCCCATTCCGACTGTTCCAACACCCAGTCTCATACTGACTGTTCCAACACCCAGTCTCATACCGACTGTTCCAACACCCAGTCTCATACTGACTGTTCCAACACCCAGTCCCATTCCGACTGTTCCAACACCCAGTCTCATACTGACTGTTCCAACACCCAGTCCCATACCGATTGTTCCGACACCCAGTCTCATACCGACTGTTCCAACACCCAGTCTCATACTGACTGTTCCAACACCCAGTCTCACGGTGACTGTTCCAACACCCAGTCTCATACTGACTGTTCCAACACTCAGTCACATACTGACTGTTCAAACACCCAGTCTGAAACTGACTGTTCCAAATCCGAGTCTCATACTGACTGTTAAAACCCTCAGCCTCATACTGACTATTCCAAATTCCCCATCTCATACTGACTGTTCCAACACCCAGTCTCATACTGACTATTCCAACTCTCAGTTTGAGTTGTGCCAGGACCACTCGGTTCCAGAACTCATTACAGCCTTAGTCCAAACATGGACAAAAGAGATGAATTCTAGAGGTGAGGTGAGAGTGACTGCCCTTGACATCGAGGCAGCATTTGACCGAGTGCGACATCAAGGAGCCCTAGCAAAATTGAAGTCAATGGGAATCAGGGGGAAAGCTCTTCAGTGGCTGGAGTCATACCTAGCACAAAGGAAGATGGTAGTGGTTGTTGGAGGCCAAACATCTCAGCCCCAGGACATTACTGCAGGAGTTCCTCAGGGCAGTCCCATTCTGACTGTCGCTCCCAGTCTCATACTGACTGTTCCAACATTCATTCTCAAACTGACTGTTCCAACACCCAATCTCATACTGACTATTTTAACACCTCTCCCGTCTCATTTTTTAAAATCGTTCATGGGATGTGGGCGTCGCTGGCGAGGCCAGCATTTATTGCCCATCCCTAATTGCCCTCAAGAAAGTAGTGGTGATCCGCCTACTTGAACCGCTGCAGCCCGTGTGGTGAAGATTCTCCCAGCTGCTTCATCAATGACCTGCCCCCCATCATAAGGTCAGAAATGGGGCTGTTCGCTGATGATTGCACAGTGTTCAGTTCCATTCGCAACCCCTCAGATAATGAAGCAGTCCGTGCCCGCATGCACCAAGACATGGACAACAGCAACACCCACATCCCATGAACAAGTAAAAAAACAAGTCTCATATTGACTTTTCCAACACCCCATCTCATACGGATTGTTCCAACTCCCAGTCACATACTGACTGTTCCAACTCCCAGTCACATACTGACTGTTCCAACACCCAGTCACATACTGACCGTTCCAACTCCCAGTCACATACTGACTGTTCCAACTCCCAGTCACATACTGACTGTTCCAACTCCCAGTCACATACTGACTGTTCCAACACCCAGTCTCATACTGACTGTTCCAACACCTCAGTCTCATTCTGACTGTTCCAACACCCAGTCTCATACTGACTGTTCCAACACCTCAGTCTCATTCTGACTGTTCCAACACCCAGTCTCATACTGACTGTTCCAACACCTCAGTCTCATTCTGACTGTTCCAACACCCAGTCTCATACCGACTATTCCAAATCCCCCATTTCATACTGAGTGTTCCAACACCCAGTCTCATACCGACTGTTCCAACACCCAGTTTATTCTGACTGTTCCAACACCCAGTCTCATACCGACTGTTCCAACGCCCAGTCTCATACCGACTGTTCCAAGGCCCAGTCTCATACCGACTGTTCCAACACCCAGTCTCATACTGACTGTTCCAACTCCCAGTCACATACTGACTGTTCCAACACCCAGTCTCATACTGACTGTTCCAACTCCCAGTCACATACTGACTGTTCCAAATCCCCCATCTCACACGGACTGTTACAATTCCCAGTCCCATTCTGACTGTCGCTCCCAGTCTCATACTGACTGTTCCAACACTCATTCTCAAACTGACTGTTCCAACACCCAGTCTCATACTGACTGTTCCAACACCCAGTCTCATACTGACGATTTCAACACCTCTCCCGCTGGCCAGCATTTATTGCCCATCCCTAATTGCCCTTGAGAAGGTAGTGGTGATCTGCCTTCTTGAACCGCTGCAGCCCGTGTGGTGAAGGTTCTCCCACAGTGCTGTTAGGTAGGGAGTTCCAGGATTTTGACCCAGCGACGATTATGGAACGGGGATATATTTCCAATTCGGGATGGTGTGTGACTTGGAGGGGAACGTGCAGGTGATGTTGTTCCCATGTGCCTGTTGCCCTTGTCCTTCTAGGTGGTAGAGGTCGTGGGTTTGGGAGGTGCTGTCGAAGAAGCCTTGGCGAGTTGCTGCAGTGCATCCTGTGGATGGTACACACTTCAGCCACTGTGCGCCGGTGGTGGAGGGAGTGAATGTTTAGGGTGGTGGATGGGGAAGCTTTGTCCTGGACGGTGTCGAGCTTCTTGAATGTTGCTGGAGCTGCACTCATCCAGGCAAGTGGCGAGTATTCCATCACACTCCTGACTTGTGCCTTGTAGATGGTGGAAAGACTTTGGGGAGTCAGGAGGTGAGTCACTCGCCGCAGAATATCCAGCCTCTGACCTGGTCATTGCCTGGCAATTGTCTGGCGAATGTTACCTGCCACTTATCAGCCCAAGCCTGGATGATGTCCAGGTCTTGCTGCATGCGGGCTCGGACTGCTTCATTATCTGAGGGGTTGCAAACATCCCCATTTCTGACCTTATGATGGAGAGAAGGTCATTGATGAAGCAGCTGAAGATGGCGGGCCTAGGACACTGCCCTGAGGAACTGCTGCAGCAATGTCCTGGGGCTGAGATGATTGGCCTCCAACAACCACTACCATCTTCCTTTGTGCTAGGTATGACTCCAGCCACTGGAGAGTTTTCCCCCTGATTCCCATTGGCTTCAATTTTACTAGGGCTCCTTGGTGCCACACTCAGTCAAATGCTGCCTTGATATCAAGGGCAGTCACTCTCACCTCACCTCTGGAATTCAGCTCTTTTGTCCATGTTTGGACCAAGGCTGTAATGAGGTCTGGAGCCGAGTGGTCCTGGCGGAGCCCAAACTGAGCATCAGTGAGCAGGTTATTGGTGAGTAAGTGCTGCTTGATAGCACTGTCAACGACACCTGCCATCACTTTGCTGATGATTGAGGTTAGACTGATGGGACGGTAATTGGCCGGATTGGATTTGTCCTGCTTTTTGTGGACAGGACATACCTGGGCAATTTTCCACATTGTCGGGTAGATGCCAGTGTTGTTGCTGTACTGGAACAATTTGGCTGGAGGCGCGGCTAGTTCTGGAGCACAAGACTTCAGCACTACAGCCGGGATGTTGTCGGGGCCCATAGCCTTTGTTGTATCCAGTGCACTCAGCTGTTTCTTGATATCACGTGGAGTGAATTGAATTGGATAAAGACTGGCTTCTGTGTTGGTGGGGATAATGGGAGGAGGCCGAGATGGATCATCTACTCAGCAATTCTGGCTGAAGATGGTTGCAAACGTTTCAGCCTTGTCTTTTGCACTCATGTGCTGGACTCTGCCATCATTGAGGATGAGGATGTTTACAGAGCATCCTCCTCCCGTTAGTTGTTTAATTGTCCACCACCATTCACGACTGGATGTGGCAGGACTGCAGAGCTTTGATCTGATCTGTTGGTTGTGAAATCGCTTAGCTCTGTCTATAGCATGTTGCTTCCGCTGTTTAGCGTGCATGTGGTCCTGAGTTGTAGCTTCACCAGGTTGGCATCTCAATTTGAGGTATGCCTGGTGCTGTTCCTGGCATGCTCTTCTGCACTCCTCATTGAACCAGGGTTGATCCCCTGGCTTGTTGGTAATGGTAGAGTGAGGAATATGCCGGGCCATGAGGTTACAGATTGTGCTGGAATACAAATCTGCTGCTGCTGATGGCCCACAGCGCCTCCTGGATGCCCAGTTTTGAGCTGTTAGATCAGTTCTGAATATCTCCCATTTAGCATGGTGGTAGTGCCACACAACACGTTGGATGGCCTGCCAGTGGTACATCTTCCTCCTCCCTCTCCAGCAGGAACACAAGATGTGAAAATACTGCCGCCGACACCCACGAGAAATATTTAAAATGGCTCACCCTGCTCTGGCCCCGTATATGCCAGAAGGGTCAGGAGTGCTCCTATGGCAGCGGAATAGGTCTGAGGGTTTTTGGCCTCCTTGATGATTTGGCCATGGAAATATTTTCTTTCGGTACATTCTCCTTGTCACCATGGAATGTGTCATTTATTTTGCACAACCTTGCTATTTTCACCTCTATTATCTGAGTTGTTGCACTCTGTTAACATTGGTCTGTGTTCATACAGTATTTTTTGCATGCCACTTTATCAACTACCACTTTCCTTCATCTCTTTTGTATGTCTTTTACAGTGCAGTTATAATAGTATCTTACCTTAATCCTTTATTTTAAATCATGGAATTTATTCACATCTTCCACCGGGTCTTCAAGTTCATGGCTGTTGTCATCACTACCAAAATTGCCATTGCATTTCCGCAACTCACAGTTCACCAGCCCATGTAGGTCCTGATTGCTAAATCTCGCTTTGCTCCGTAGCCCGTGAGCAATTTTCAAAAAGAAAATGCCCACACTCTGGCTGCATTAATGAACTTCGATAATTTTATTTGGTTAAAGGCTCATTAGCTGTTTGAGAACCATTAAAGTATCATTACTGATGGCAACAGGCTGCTAATCTTTCATTACTACGAACAAAAATGCATTATCATAAATTGCAAATTTTACAGCCACACCTTCCGTCAAATTATAAGGAAATTAAGTATTATCTCTTTTCAAGTAAAGACGAAAATGACCCTAAATGGAACAATCTGCAAGAAAAGAGGAAAGTATCTTCATTTTGGCAACGCAAGATTCCGAATCTAAACTCTTGAACATTGAATTTTCAGTAAGAAAGCCATTAATGGCTAAAATGTTTGAAAGTATCAGAGAAGAAATACTCAAAAGTACCACAGCAATACTTGTTAGGTTGGGGATAAACTCTTATCGTGTAGGAGTAGGCCAGGGGACAGAGGATCGGGGTTTGGAGGGAAGGCTGGGGCTGTGGGGGGAGCGGGGGGCAGAAGCGGTGGCAATTGTTGGAGTGAGGGGGGGCGGGTAGGGAGGGAGCAGCAGCCGGCTTTCGTAAAATGTTGGGTCAGGAGAAACAGTCCTGCACCTCTGGGCTCCACATTCAGGTAAGTAACCTGAAAGACTTACCTTGCAGGTCGCAGGCGGTCCCAAGGTCTGGTTTTACTGAATGCAGCCAGCGCTGGCTGCATCAGGGCATATCAGTCTTGAAGTGGTGGCCTCAAACAGGCGTTAGGTGCCTTATTTGCATATGTAAAGTTGCCTAACGCCTGTTTCAGGCATGCTGCCTGGACGCCTATTTGTTTTTCTTTCCCAATATGGCGTGCGGCGCTGGAAATGTGCGAGCTTAAATATCGGGGACTTAGTAGGCCAGTTAGCACCCGCAAAATGCATGCTGCACGGTCAAATTTATAGGCCCAACAGTTATAAGGCCTTGTGAAGGAATGAATTAGAGTGGGAGACAATATGACAACTCTTGATTTCAACACAGTGAGATTGTAAGAGGAATATGGTAAAGGATGGCATATTTGCAGTTTAGGAGGAACAAAGGAGGACAGTTCAGAGAGAGACAAGAAATGTGACTGAGATGATAATGCAAACTCCCTATTTTGTACTGTTCCTATATGCATTGAGCATAAATCAAAAATAGAAAGGAATGCAAAATCTATTAAAGGTTCAGACCGATCATCTAAAAAGCACTGGCAGTATATAATGTGCTATTGTAATTTTAACAATACATTACTTTATAAACACAAGGGTATGCGTCATATCTCCCAAAGGTAACATTCTGTTCCAGCCATTCTTATGAAAATTATATAAGTTCTGTCTGAATGGTATTGAATTAGATAAGGGATGTTCAAAACCATCTGGGGGGGTTAGCAGACTCAGGGGTTAATATGTCTAATCGCTGTGCAATCAACAAAGCAAGTTCTCCTAAGTTGCTAAGTCACGAGAGCATAAGCTGGAGTATGGTATGCTGAAACCTTATAGCTCTCTGGTCAGATCTCACCTTGAATATTGTTTCCAGGTTTGCTCATGGAGACACAAGGGAAATATTCAAGTGCTAAAAGTAATACAATGAAAAGCCACAAAGCTGATCCCAAATGTCACAGAACTGAATTATGAGGAAAGAATGGAGAAGCTTGGGCTTTGAAAAGAGCTGGCTGCCCTCAACTGTTCTGCCTGTGGTTTATTCCTGGCTAGGAACATAGGAACATAGGAACAGGAGTAGGCCATTCAGCCCCTCGTGCCTGCTCCGCCATTTGATAAGATCATGGTTGATCTGTGATCTAATTCCATATACCCGCCTTTTCCCATATCCCTTAATACCTTTGGTTGCCAAAAAGCTATCTATCTCACATTTAAATTTAGCAATTGAGCTCGTATCAATTGCCGTTTGCGGAAGAGAGTTATAGAATCATAGAATCATAGAAGTTACAACATGGAAACAGGCCCTTCGGCCCAACATGTCCATATCGCCCAGTTTATACCACTAAGCTAGTCCCAATTGCCTGCACTTGGCCCATATCCCTCGATACCCATCTTCCCCATGTAACTGTCCAAATGCTTTTTAAAAGACAAAATTGTACCCGCCTCTACTACTGCCTCTGGCAGCTCGTTCCAGACACTCACCACCCTTTGAGTGAAAAAATTGCCCCTCTGGATCCTTTTGTATCTCTCCCCTCTCACCTTAAATCTGTGCCCCCTCGTTATAGACTCCCCTACCTTTGGGAACAGATTTTGACTATCGACCTTATCTATGCCCCTCATTATTTTATAGACTTCTATAAGATCACCCCTTAACCTCCTACTCTCCAGGGAATAAAGTCCCAGTCTGTCTAACCTCTCCCTGTAAGTCAAACCATCAAGTCCCGGTAGCATCCTAGTAAATCTTTTCTGCACTCTTTCTAGTTTAATAATATCCTTTCTATAATAGGGTGACCAGAACTGTACACAGTACTCCAAGTGTGGCCTCACCAATGCCCTGTACAACTTCAACAAGACATCCCAACTCCTGCATTCAATGTTCTGACCAATGAAACCAAGCATGCTGAATGCCTTCTTCACCACCCTATCCACCTGTGACTCCACTTTCAAGGAGCTATGAATCTGTACTCCTAGATCTCTTTGTTCTATAACTCTCCCCAACGCCCTACCATTAACGGAGTAGGTCCTGGCCCGATTTGATCTACCAAAATGCATCACCTCACATTTATCTAAATTAAACTCCATCTGCCATTCATCGGCCCACTGGCCCAATTTATCAAGATCCCGTTGCAATCCTAGATAACCTTCTTCACTGTCCACAATGCCACCAATCTTGGTGTCATCTGCAAACTTACTAACCATGCCTCCTAAATTCTCATCCAAATCATTAATATAAATAACAAATAACAGCGGACCCAGCACCGATCCCTGAGGCACACCGCTGGACACAGGCATCCAGTTTGAAAAACAACCCTCGACAACCACCCTCTGTCTTCTGTCGTCAAGCCAATTTTGTATCCAATTGGCTACCTCACCTTGGATCCCATGAGATTTAACCTTATGTAACAACCTACCATGCGGTACCTTGTCAAATGCTTTGCTGAAGTCCATGTAGACCACGTCTACTGCACAGCCCTCATCTATCTTCTTGGTTACCCCTTCAAAAAACTCAATCAAATTCGTGAGACATGATTTTCCTCTCACAAAACCATGCTGACTGTTCTTAATTAGTCCCTGCCTCTCCAAATGCCTGTAGATTCTGTCCCTCAGAATACCCTCTAACAACTTACCCACTACAGATGTCAGGCTCACTGGTCTGTAGTTCCCAGGCTTTTCCCTGCCGCCCTTCTTAAACAAAGGCACAACATTTGCTACCCTCCAATCTTCAGGCACCTCACCTGTAGCGGTGGATGATTCAAATATCTCTGCTAGGGGACCCGCAATTTCCTCCCTAACCTCCCATAACGTCCTGGGATACATTTCATCAGGTCCCGGAGATTTATCTACCTTGATGCGCGTTAAGACTTCCAGCACCTCCCTCTCTGTAATATGTACACTCCTCAAGACATCACTATTTATTTCCCCAAGTTCCCTAACATCCATGCCTTTCTCAACCGTAAATACCGATGTGAAATATTCATTCAGGATCTCACCCATCTCTTGTGGTTCCGCACATAGATGACCTTGTTGATCCTTAAGAGGCCCTACTCTCTCCCGAGTTACCCTTTTGCCCTTTATGTATTTGTAGAAGCTCTTTGGATTCACCTTTGCCTGATCTGCCAAAGCAATCTCATATCCCCTTTTTGCCCTCCTGATTTCTCTCTTAACTCTACTCCGGCAATCTCTATACTCTTCAAGGGATCCACTTGATCCCAGCTGCCTATGCATGTCATATGCCTCCTTCTTATTTTTGACTAGTGCCTCAATCTCCCGAGTCATCCAAGGTTCCCTACTTCTACCAGCCTTGCCCTTCACTTTATAAGGAATGTGCTTACCCTGAACCCTGGTTAACACACTTTTGAAAGCCTCCCACTTACCAGACGTCCCTTTGCCTGCCAACAGACTCTCCCAATCAACTTCTGAAAGTTCCTGTCTAATACCATCAAAATTGGCCTTTCCCCAATTTAGAATTTTAACTTTTGGGCCAGACCTATCCTTCTCCATAGCTATCTTAAAACTAATGGAATTATGATCACTGGTCCCAAAGTGATCCCTCACTAACACTTCTGTCACCTGCCCTTCCTTATTTCCCAAGAGGAGGTCAAGTTTTGCCCCCTCTCTAGTCGGGCCATCCACATACTGAATGAGAAATTCCTCCTGAATACACTCAACAAATTTCTCTCCATCCAAGCCCCTAATGCTATGGCTGTCCCAGTCAATGTTGGGAAAGTTAAAGTCCCCTACTATTACCACCCTATTTTTCTTGCAGCTGTCTGTAATCTCCTTACATATTTGCTCCTCAATTTCCCGTTGACTATTTGGGGGTCTGTAGTACAATCCTATCAAAGTGATCTCTCCCTTCTTATTTTTCAGTTCTACCCATATGGACTCAGTGGGCGAACCCTCGGATATATCCCCTCTCACTACTGCCGTGATGTTCTCCCTAATCAAGAACGCAACTCCCCCTCCTCTCTTACCTCCTGCTCTATCTTTCCTATAGCATCTGTACCCTGGAACATTGAGCTGCCAGTCCTGCCCCTCCCTTAGCCATGTTTCAGTAATAGCTATAACATCCCAGTCCCATGTACCCATCCATGCCCTGAGTTCATCTGCCTTGCCCATCAGACTTCTTGCATTGAAATAAATGCAGTTTAATCTAGACTTCCCTTGGTCTTTGCCCTGCTTTCTCAGACCATCTGTCCGGTCATGTTCTGTACACTCTCCCTTACTGCCTTTTGTTTCTGTCACCACTTTATTTCCCACTGACTTCCTGCATCGGTTCCCATCCCCCTGCCACATTAGTTTAAACCCTCCCCAACAGCACTGGCAAACACTCCCCCTAGGACATTGGTTCCAGTCCTGCCCAGATGCAGACCGTCCAATTTGTACTGGTCCCACCTCCCCCAGAACCGGTTCCAATGGCCCAGGAATTTGAATCCCTCCAGCTTGCACCATCTCTCAAGCCACGTATTCATCTTAGCTATCCTGTCATTCCTACTCTGACTAACCCGTGGCACTGGTAGCAATCCTGAGATTACTACCTTTGAGGTCCTACTCTTTAGTTTAACTCCTAACTCCCTAAATTCAGCTTGTAGGACCTCATCCTGTTTTTTACCTATATCGTTGGTGCCTATATGCACCACGACAACTGGCTGTTCACCCTCCCCCTCCAGAATGTCCTGCAGCCGCTCCGAGACATCCTTGACCCTTGCACCAGGGAGGCAACATACCATCCTGGAGTCTCGGTTGCGTCCGCAGAAACGCCTGTCTATTCCCCTTACAATCAAGTCCCCTATCACTATAGCTCTGCCACTCTTTTTCCTGCCCTCCTGTGCAGCAGAGCCAGCCACGGTGCCATGAACCTGGCCACTGCCACCTTCCCCTGGTGAGCCATCTCCGCCAACAGTATCCAAAACGGTATACCTGTTTTGGAGGGAGATGACCGCAGGGGACCCCTGCACTGCCTTCCTACTCTTCCTCTGTCTGTTGGTCACCCATTCACTATCTCCCTCAGTAATTTTTATCTGCGGTGTGACCAACTCACTGAACGTGCTATCCACGACTTTCTCAGCATCGCGGATGCTCCAAAGTGAGTCCATCCGCAGCTCCAGAGCCGTCAAGCGGTCAAACAATAGCTGCAGCTGGACACACTTCCCGCAGGTGAAGGAATCAGGGATACAGGAAGGAGCCCTGAATTCCCACATCCCACAAGAGGAACATGACACGGCGCTGGGATCTCCTGCCATGACTTAACCCTTAAATTAGCTTAAGAACAACTACAATGTCAAGAGAAAAAAAAAGGAAAGAAAAACTACTTACCACTCCCTTTAAGGAGTTTACTCCTTTAAATTGTTCTCAATTTAGAGAATGTTAACTACACTAGGGACCTTGATTCACTAAAAAATAAACGCTACTTCCTATAAGACCTGCAGACCTTCCCTTTCCTTTTACTTCAGTTACTGTAGATAAGGAGAAATACTCACCTGAACCTACTCACCAATCAGGTGCCTCCCCTGTGTCGCGTCCCGATCTGATTCCTGACGTCACTTCGAACTCGGTCGCAGCTCCGCTCGGCTCGGCTCCTCTCAGCTGTTCTCAGCGCTCTGAAATCCCGCCTTTAATCGGACGCTCCCTCCGCTCGGCTCGGCTCCTCTCAGCTGTTCTCAGCGCTCTGAAATCCCGCCTTTTATCGGACGCTCCCTCCGCTCGGCTCCTCTCAGCTGTTCTCAGCGCTCTGAAATCCCGCCTTTTATCGGACGCTCCCTCCGCTCGGCTCGGCTCCTCTCAGCTGTTCTCAGCGCTCTGAAATCCCGCCTTTTATCGGACGCTCCCTCCGCTCGGCTCGGCTCCTCTCAGCTGTTCTCAGCGCTCTGAAATCCCGCCTTTTATCGGACGCTCCCTCCGCTCGGCTCGGCTCCTCTCAGCTGTTCTCAGCGCTCTGAAATCCCGCCTTTAATCGGACGCTCCCTCCGCTCGGCTCGGCTCCTCTCAGCTGTTCTCAGCGCTCTGAAATCCCGCCTTTTATCGGACGCTCCCTCCGCTCGGCTCGGCTCCTCTCAGCTGTTCTCAGCGCTCTGAAATCCCGCCTTTAATCGGACGCTCCCTCCGCTCGGCTCGGCTCCTCTCAGCTGTTCTCAGCGCTCTGAAATCCCGCCTTTTATCGGACGCTCCCTCCGCTCGGCTCCTCTCAGCTGAGAGGAGCCGAGCAGAAATGTTTTCTAATCTCACTCCTGAAAGGTCTTGCTCTAATTTTTAGACTGTGCCCCCTACTCCTAGAATCCCCAACCAGCGGAAATAGTTTCTCTCTATCCACCCTATCCGTTCTCCTTAATATCTTATAAACTTCGATCAGATCACCCCTTAACCTTCGAAACTCCAGAGAATACAACCCCAATTTGTGTAATCTCTCCTCGTAACTTAACCCTTGAAGTCCAGATATCATTCTAGTAAACCTACGCTGCACTCCCTCCAAGGCCAATATGTCCTTCTGAAGGTGTAGTGCCCAGAACTGCTCACAGTACTCCAGGTGTGGTCTAACTGGGGTTTTGTATAGCTGCAGCATAACTTCTGCCCCCTTGTACTCTAGTCCTCTCGATAAAAAGACCAGCATTCCATTAGCCTTCTTGATTATTTTCTGCATCTGTTCATGACACTTCAATGATCTATGTACCTGAACCCCTAGGTCCCTTTGGACATCCACTGTTTTTAACTTTTTACCATTTAGAAAGTACCCTGTTCTATCCTTTTTTGATCCAAAGTGTCTAGCACTGCAATATCAGCTAATTTGCTATCCATAGATGGATCAAATAGGTGACTGTTTGTTTCCTTTCCAATCAAATAGCATAGCATGATGTAGCTACCTAATGTCATTGCACTGGTGCATTGTCCAATGTGCTGGACCACTGATGAGTGTCATGTGTCCAACCTGAAGCCCATCCTGGTATCAGTAAGTGACGAGGTTTGTGTTTCAATGCTTTGATGTGTGAAATCCATGGAAGATGTGAGTGAGACAAGACTTTCAGCTTTATGTTTCATAAAAACATAAGAACATAAGTAATAAGAGCAGGAGTAGGCCATACGGCCCCTCGAGCCTGCTCCACCATTCAATAAGATCATGGCTGATCTTCTACCTCAACTCCACTTTCCTGCCCTATCCCCATGTCCCTTGATTCCCTCAGTGTCCAAAAATCTATTGATCTCAGTCTTGAATATACTCAATGACTGAGCATCCACAGCCCTCTGAAGTAGAGAATTCCAAAAGATTCACAACCCTCTAAGTGAAGAATTTTTTCTTCATCTCGGTCCTAAATGGCCGACCCCTTAACTTGAGACAGTGACCACTAGTTCTAGACTCTCCAGCCAGGGGAAACAGCCTCTCAGCATCTACCCTGTCAAGCTCACTCAGAATTTTATCTGTTTCAATGAGATCACCTCTCATTCTTCTATACTCCATTGGATATAGGCCCATCCTACTCAATCTCTCCTCATAGGACAAAGCTCTCATCCCAGGAATCAATCTAGTGAACCTTCATTGCACCGCCTCTAAGGGAAGTATATCCTTCCTTCGGTAAGGAGGCCAAAACTGTACACAGTATTCCAGGTGTGATCTCACCAGAGCCCTATATAATTGCAGCAGGACATCCTCACTCTTATACTCCAACCCCCTTGCAATAAAGACTATCATACCATTTGCCTACCTAATTGCTTGCTGTACCCTCATGTTAACTTTCTGTGGTTCATGTACAAGGACACACAAATCCCTCTGAATACCAACATTTCTTAGTCTTTCAACTTTTAAAAAATATTCTGCTTTTCTATTCTTCCTACTAAAGTGGATAATTTCACATTTCCCCAAATTATATACCATTCGCCCACTCACTTAACCTGTCTATATCCCTTTGCAGACTCTTTGTGTCCTCCTCACAGCTTATTTTCCCACCTAGCTTTGCATCATCAGCAAACTTGGATACATTACACTCAGTCCCCTCATCTAAGTCATTGATATATATTGTAAACAGCTGAAGCCCAAGCACTGATCCTTGCGGCATCCCACTAGTTACAACCTGCTAACCTGAAAATGACCCGTTTATTCCTACTCTCTGTTTTCTATCCATTAACCAATCCTCAATCTATGCTAATATATTACCCCCAATCCCATGGACCCTAATCTTGTGTAACAACCTCCTGTGTGGCATCTTATCGAATGCCTTTTGAAAATCCAAATATACTACATCCACTCGTTCCCCCTTATCTACCCTGCTAGTTACATCCTCAATAAACTCTCATAGATTTGTCAAACACAATTTCCCTTTCATAAAATGGTGTTGACTCTGTCTCATCATATTATGATTTCCTAAGTGCCCTGTTACTATGTCCTTAATAATAGATTCTAGCATTTTCCCTACTACCGATGTCAGGCTAACTGGCCTATAGTTCCCTGTATTCTCTCTCCCTCCTTTCTTCAGTAGTGGGGTTACATTCGCTACCTTCCAATCCACAGGGACCGTTCTAGAATCTAGGGAATTCTGGAAGATCAACATCAATGCATCCACTGTCTCTGCAGCCACCTTTTAAAGAACCCTAGGGTGTAGTCCATCAAGTCCAGGGGATTTGTCAGCTTTTAGTCCCATTAATTTCTCCAGTACTTTTCCTTTACTAATATTAATTACTTTAAGTTCCTCACTCTCATTAGACCCTTGGTTCCCCGTTATTTCCGGTGTGTTTTTTTGTGACTTCTACTGTGAAGACAAATACAAAACATTTCCTTATTCTCCATTATAATTGCTCCTGTCTCTGCCTCTTAGGAACTCACGTTTACGTTTCATTGACTACGTGTCTTACTGAAGTATGGGCATGCATGAGGTACAATGACAAGGCTACAAGGTTGTGTGACGCCTAGCATTGGTAAGCAGTAAATTGGAATAGGTTGATAGGCAACACTTGTGGCATAAAATCTTTTGCAATCTACCTGGCACATGGTACTGTTGGGTTGTCTTACCTTATCAGGTTCCTTGATGTGTGCTGCCTTCACCTGCACCTGTTACTGGATAGTGCAGGTACTGTACACAGCTTTCAGCCTGGCTGCCACCTCCTGCTAGACATGCTGTACTGGTATCCTCTAGGGAGAGTATCCTCAAGTTCCAAATAGGGCAACTCTCTTTGTACCTACCTCCTGCAGCTTCACATCACTTTGCCAATCATCACACAGGGGTCAGGATTGAAGGCAGCACAGCTCCACCACTTGCCTACATACTCAGTCTCGTACTTCCATTTTGGATTTTCTGTTCTTTCATTCTCGTCCATCACTTCTTCTCTTTAGAGTGCCTTCAAAATTGTTTATGAGCCTTTAAAAAGCCTTCAACATTTTTCATCTCAATATGAGCCACTTACCGTTAAGTAGCCGCATCCCTGTAATTTTGTACTACAGCCCTTTCAGCAAGCTTGTAATACTTTGTGACCCTCTTCATCTCACTCCCTGTGCAAGGCTCAAACTGCTTGAGAGTGTTTAGAAATAATATTCATAACTGGCCTCACAGCAAGGCCAGCTCATCATTCTGCCAGTGTATGAATTAGCTGGGATCGCTGAATCAGTCTTGTGATAGTATCCCAAAGCAACAAAACAAACAAAGACCCGTTGTTGTCACTGCTGTGACTGCTTGAATACTGTTAATTGGTAAGTTGAGTCCTCCTGCTCAGTGCTGACAGAGTGCTTACTGGGGAAATGTTTGTTGATTGGCATGATATGTGGATAAAGGAAAAAGCTCATGCTTCACGTTTTAATGTGAAATGAAAATATTGCTGTGACAACCATATCTCATGGGTGTTGCACTGTAGGCTAAACAATGCATCTAGTTAAGTAATAAGCATTCACTTACACTTATTCTGATCATCTAAGATAGCCAAAAAATTTTAAACTTACGAAATGCTCTGTAGAACTCCTCCTGTGTCAGATGCTTGTCGCTATTGTAGTCATCATATTTCAGCAGATCAAATAATGAGCACTGAGAGAGATCCTTTCCAAGCCTATCCTGTTTAATCACCTGGCAAAGCAAAAATACAGTGACTTATTACTTATCGTCACATAAAAGCTACAAGCTGAGTAAGTCACATATTCCCACAGAATGCAAAATTACTGTAGAAGGAAGAAACACATTTTTTTTTAAATTGCAGAAATGCAACTCTACTGCAATATTGACTATGAAGTAGTCAGTGTAATTTCTGGAAGCAGGGAAAAAGACATTGAGAAAGTCAGACAAATATCATTTAAGGGAGCTTCAACATAAGAAACATACATTTGCTATTCAGCTCTGCCAGCTCCCTGTAATGCTATCTGTGTTACTTTCTTACAGACAATCATTTTGCCTTGGCTCTAGATATCACATCCAAGTTTTTAAATTACTTCTATTACATATAAGACCTATGTTCTTTTTACTGCAGTCATTTTGTTGGACATGTAATTTTTCATTGACGCAGTCAGTTTACAAGTCTCCTTTTACACCCCTTCTATCACCATCAGATTTTATTATATTAACATTATCAACTGTTATTTTCTTTCTTCTTAAAAGTAATCTGTTCGACTCACAATCCTATCACTAAAACTCTCCGATAGACCCCAGTAGGCTGGAGTGCATTTATACCCCAGTTATAAATATCCCAAGGTACATTTTTGGAATCCCTTACAAGTTAAAACAAAAATATAATGATTTCATTGAAATTTATATTTTATGTTTATTAATATTTAGTTGTTATTTGCTAAACAAATACTGCTGTTTTAATATATAAACTCCCTAAAATATAAACATGCTAAATTGTAGTTAAAACTGTTCATATTTTTTACACTTATACATCTTTATAAAATTATTTCTCCTTGCAAAAAACATTGAATAATGAATGCTGTTTATTCTTTTTCCTCTGATTTTCTTCCCTCACTGCTCCTGAACGCACTTGATGCTTGAGTTTGATTTTTTTACGCACCAGCAACTCTCTAGTCATCCAAACAGTCACTCTTTCTGAACAAGCCTAGACAGGGTCACCTGGTTATTTAAATCTTTGGGAAAAATAGAAGCGTAACAGCTGAGTTGAGTGTGATACTTATTTCTGGCATAACTATTTTTTAGATTTAATAAATACAGATTGATAATCCGATGTCTACTAGTGGTTTGTTAATGAATTGTATCAACTTTATTGATGAATGAGATTATTTACAAAATCATATTCATAGTTGCTGATTAATTAATATAATTGTTAGAAGGGTGAGGGAGGGAAACCAAGGAATTACAGACAGTTAGCCTAACATCTGTTGTCGAGAAATTACTAGAGTCTATAATTAAGGATAGAGTGACTGAACACCTTGAAAATATTCAGCTGAACAGAGAGAGCCAGCATGGATTTGTAAAAGGTTGGGTATGCCTGACAAACCTGATTGAACTTTTTGAAGGGATGACTAAAATAGTGGACAAGGGAATGTCTATGGATGTTGTTTATATGGACTTCCAGAAGACATTTGATAAAGTCTCTTATAAGAGTCTGTTAGCTAATGTTGAAGCTCATGGAACTGAGGGCAAATTATTGACCTGGTTAGGAATTGGCTGAGCAGCAAGAGACAGAGAATAGGGATAATGGCTAGGTATTCAAATTGGCAGGTGTGACTGGCAGAACCTCAAAGGTAATAATTTCTGGATGATTATCTGAGCCATGTGCAAATTGGCACAGGGGTCAAACAGATCAGAGAGTTAAATGCAGGCCTCAAAGAATGGTGTGGGAGACAGGGGTTTCAATTCATAGGGCACTGGCACCAATACTGGGAAAAGAGAGAGTTGTTCCGTTGGGATGGGCTCCACTTAAACCAGGCTGGGACCAGTGTCCTAGCGAATCGAATGTCTAGGGCGGTAGAAAGGACTTTAAACTAAAAAGTAGGAGGGAGGGTTCAGGTAAGGGTAAATTTATTAATCTAAAGAGAAATGTCAAGATAATAGAGCAGTGTAGCGATTAAGGAAAAGATAAGCAGTGTAACAGGAAGGGACAGAGAGTTTAACGATAGTAGTACATCAGTGAATAAGGTCAAATCAGGGAAAAATAGTAAAAAGTTAAAATTAAAGGCGCATTATCTCAATGCAAGAAGCATTTGTAACAAGGTAGACAAATTAATGGCACAAATAAAGATAAATGGGTTTGATCTAGTAGCCATTACTAAGACGTCGTTGCAAGGTGTCCAAGGTTGACAACTAAATATTCCAGGGTACTTGACTTTTCAAAAAGACAGTCAAAATGGAAAAGGCCATAGTAAAGCATGTCATAAAGGCAGTAGTGAGAAAGGATCTTGGCTTGGAAATCAGGAAATAGAATCATTATGGGTGGAAATAAGAAATAACAAGGGGAAGAAAACGCTGGTGGGAGTAGTTTATAGGCCGCCAAACAGTAATTATACTGTTGGACACAGTATTAATCAAGAAATAAGAGGAGTTTGTAACAAAGGTAATGCAGTAACCATGGGGGACGTTAATCTTCATATAGACTGGGCAAATCAAATTGGCAAAAGTAGTTCGGAGGGCGAGTTCATGGAATGCATTCAAGGCAGAACAACATGTCGTGGAACCAACCCGGGAACAGGTTATTTTAGAACTTGTCTTGTGTAATGAGACAGGGTTAATTAGTAATCTCATAGTGAAGGATCCTCTGTGGATAAGTGATCATAATGTGATGGAATTTCATATTGAGTTCGAGAGTAATGTTTTTAAGTCCAAAACTAGAATCTTAAACTTAAACAAAGCCAATTACATAGGAATGAGGGCAAGTTGGCTAAGGTTGATTGGGAAATTAGATTAAAAGTTATGATGGTAGATAAGTAATGGCAAACATTTAAAGAAATATTTCATAATTCTCAACGAATATACATTCCACTGAGGACTAAAAACTCCACGGGAAAAGTGATCCATCCGTGGCTAACTAAAGTTGTTAAGGATAGTATTAGGTTAAAAGAAGAGGCTTATAATGCTGGCAAAAAGAATAGTAAGGCTAAGAATTGGGAGAGTTTTAGAACTCAACAAAAGAAGACCAAAAAATTGATAAAGAGGGAGAAAATAGAATGAGAGTAAACCAGCAAGAAATATAAAAACAGATTGTAAGAGGTTCTACAAGTATGTAAAAAGGAAGAGAGTAGCAAAAGTAAATGTGGGTCCCTTAGAGACAGGAGAAATTATAATGGGGAATAAGGATATGGCAGAGCCGTTAAACAAATATTTTGTATCTGTCTTCACAGTAGTAGACTCAAAAAACATACCAGAAATAGTGGGGAACCAAGGGTCTAATGAGTCTGAGTAACTTAATGTCGTTAATATTAGCAAAGAAAAAGTGCTGTTGAAATTAATGGGACTAAAAGCCAACAAATCCCCTGGACCTGATGGCCTACATCCAAGGGTTCTAAAAGAGGTGGCTGCAGAGATAGTGCATGCATTGGTTATGATCTTCCAAAATTCCCTAGATTCTAGAGCAGTCCCAGTAGATTGGAAGGTAGCAAATGTAACCCCGCTATTCGAGAAAGGAGGGAGAGAGAAAACAGGGAACTACAGGCCTATTAGCCTGACATCAGTAGTCGGGAAAATGCTGGAATCTATTATTAAGGACTTGGTAATGGGGCACTTAGAAAATCATAATATGATTAGGCAGAGCCAGCATGGTTTTATGAAAGGGAAAACGTATTTGACAAATCTACTGGAGTTTTTTTGAGGATGTAACTAGCAGGGTAGATAAAGGGGAACCAGTGGATGTAGTGTATTTGGATTTCCAAAAGGCATTCGATAATGTGCCACACAAAAGGTTGTTACACAAGATAAGAGCTCATGGGGTTGGGGGAGATATATGGGGTTGGGGGTGATATTTTAGTATGGATAGAGGATTGGTTAACGGACAGAAAACAGAGAGAAGGAGTAAACGGGTCATTTTCAGGTTAGCAGGCTGTAACTAGTGGGGTGCCGCAAGGACTAGTGGGCCTCAGCTATTTACAATCTGTATTAATGGCTTAGATGAAGGGACTGAGTTTCATGTATCCAAGTTTGCTGATGATACAAAGCTAGGTGGGAAAGTATGCTGTGAAGAGGATGCAAAGAGTCTGCAAAGGGATACAGACAGGTTAAATGAGTGGGCAAGAAGGGGGCAGTTGGAGTATAATGTGGGGGAATGTGAGGTTATTCACTTTGGTAGGGAGAATAGAAAAACAGAATATTTTTTAAATGTTGAGAAACTATTAAATTTTGGTGTTCAGAGGGATTTGGGTGTCCTTGTACACAAAATACAGAAAGTTAACAAGCAGGTACAGCGAGTAATTAGGAAGGCAAATGATATGTTGGCCTTTATAGCAAGGGGATTGGAGTACAAGAATAAGGAAGTCTTGCTGCAATTGTACAGGGTTTTGATGAGTCCACACCTGAAGTACTGTGCACAGTTTTGGTCTCCTTACCTAAGGAAGGATATACTTGCCTTAGAGGTGGTGCAATGAAGATTCACTGGATTGATCCTGGGATGAGAGGGTTGTCCTATGAGTAGAGATTGAATAGAATGGGCCTGTACTCTCTGGAGTTTAGAAGAATGAGAGCTGATCTCATAGAAACATAAAAGATTGCTGCAGTTATATAAGGTATTGGTGAGACCGCACCTGGAATACTGCATACAGTTTTGGTCTTCATACTTAAGAAAAGACATACTTGCTCTCGAGGCAGTACAAAGAAGGTTCACTCGGTTAATCCCGGGGATGAGGGGGCGGACATATGAGGAGAGGTTGAGTAGATTGGGACTCTACTCATTGGAGTTCAGAAGAATGAGAGGCGATCTTATAGAAACATATAAGATTGTGAAGGGTCTTGATCGGGTGGATGCAGTAAGGATGTTCCCAAAGATGGGTGAAACTAGAACTAGGGGGCATAATCTTAGAATAAGGGGCTGCTCTTTCAAAACTGAGATGAGGAGAAACTTCTTCACTCAGAGGGTGGTCGGTCTGTGGAATTTGCTGCCCCAGGAAGCTGTGGAAGCTACATCATTAGATAAATTTAAAACAGAAATAGACAGTTTCCTAGAAGTAAAGGGAATTAGGGGTTATGGGGAGCGGGCAGGAAATTGGACATGAAGCTGAGTTCGGATCGGTCAATGCCCTGTGGGTGGCGGAGAGGGCCCAGGGGCTATGTGGCCGGGTCCTGCTCCGACTTCTTGTGTTCTTTAGATTTGTGGTTGGGATCAGATCAGCCATGATCTTATTGAATGGCGGAGCAAGCTCGAGGGGCCGATTGGCCTACTCCTGCTCCAATTTCTTATGTTCTTATGTTCTTATTCTGAGAGAGCTTGACAGGGTAGATGCTGAGAGGCTGTTTCCCCTGGCTGGAGAGTCTAGAACTAGGGGACATAGTCGCAGGATAAGGGGTCGGATATTTAGGACTGAGATGAAGAGGAATTTATTCACTCAGAGGGTTGTGAAACTTTGGAATTCTCTACCCCAGAGGTCTGTGGATGCTCAGTCATTGAGTATATTCAAGAATGAGATCCATAGATTTTTGGACTCTAAGGGAATCAAGGGATATGGGGACTGAGCGGGAAAATGGAGTTATGTTCGAAGATCAGCCATGATCTTATTGAATGGCGGAGCAGGCTCAAGGGGTCGTCTGGCCTACTTCTACTCCTATTTCTTACGTTCTTATGTAGTGGTGTTCCACAGGGATCTGTGTTGGGGCCTCAACTATTCATTGTATTTATTAATGACTTAGATGATGGGATAGAGAGCCACATATCCAAGTTTGCTGATGACACAAAGATAGGCAGCATTGTAAGCAGTGTAGTTGGAAGCATAAAATTATAGAGAGATATTAATAGATTAAGTGAATGGACAAAACTGTGGCAAATGTAGGCAAGTGTGAGTTCATCCACTTTGGGTCTAAAAAGGATAGATCAGAGTACTTGCCAAATGGTGAAAAGCTCAAAACAGTGGAGGTCCAAAGAGACTTAGGGGTCCATGTACATAGATCATTAAAATGTCATGGAAAGGTACAGAAAATAATCAAAAAGGCTAACGGAATGCTGGCCTTTATATCTAGAGGACTAGAATACAAGGGGGTAGAGGTTATGCCAGAGCTACACAAAGCTCTGTGTTCAGTTCTAGGCACCACACCTTAGCAAAGATATACTGGCATTGGAGGGAGCGCAATGCAGATTACTAGAATGATACCTGGACTCCAAGGGTTAAATTACGAGGAGAAATTAAACAAACTAGGGTTGTATTACTTGAAATTTACAAGATTATGGGGTGATTTGATTGAAGTTTTCAAAGTATTAAGGGGAACTGATAGGGTAGATAGAGAGAAACTATTTCCGCTGGTTGGCAGTCTAAGACTCGGGGACATACACTAAAAATTAGAGCCAGGACTTCAGGAATGAAATTCAGAAACACTTCGACACGCAAAGGGTGGTAGAAGTTTGGAACTCTCGTCCGCAAATGGCAGTTGATGCTAGCTCAATTGTTAATTTTAAATCTGAGATTGATAGATTTTTGTTAACCATAAGTATTAAGGGATAAGAGGCTAAGGTATATGGAGTTAGGTTACAGATCAGCCATGATCTCACTGAATGGCGGAACAGGCTCAAGGGGCTAAATGGCCTACTCCTGTTCCTGTGTTCCTAAGAAGCAATTTATCAACAGCAAAGGCAAATGTAAATGTGGTCAATAAGTATGCAGATCTAATTTAATTCATTAGTAAATCCAGAGATGGATTTTATTAAGTTGGAGACATTAATTATTATTTAGTAAATCCACTTTTACGGACTGGATTAAGCCCAAAACTATTTCATCAAGATTTATAATCTTAAAATGTGAAGAGATATTTTATTTTCAAACACAATATCATCTCTGTTTAATACAGACTATGAAACAAAAATGACTTAGTAAATCATAAATGCTGCATCAGGATTTAGTGGTCATAAACATAGATTCAATACGTATGTAAATTACCATCAGAATATATAAATGTTCAAAATTATGCATATAAATGAATTGTAGTACAATTGTTTGTACAATTCTTGTTTAAATTACATTTTTGTATATTTCTTGTACCCTGTACACTACTAGCAATTTTGATAAAATGATTCAATAGCTTTTGTTAAACAGAAAATGTCTTTGATAATCTATCCAATAACAGAGATGTGTTCTGTCATTAGATTAGAACCAGTGAAATTGCCAGGTTCTCAAAGACAATGGCCCATCATTATCAACATGCTGGATAACGAGAAAAATGGCATTCTCACTAAGGTTTATGGCAGTTGACTGGTAAAAGAAAACATTTATACCATTGGATGAAATGAGAAACATTATTCTGATTACTATTTCCTCACAAAGATACTTTCTTTTGCAATCTGAAATATTCCTTTAATTGTGACCAGTGGATTGCATTTTACGAGATGGATGCTTTAGTTGTATATCTCAACAGAACAGCATTTTCACACATGCACTGTTACTACCAGCATTGAGCATCTAGCTGTGATTAACATCAGCATTCAACGATCTGACAGGAGTAATGGATGCATTTTCCAATAGGCTGTATAGGGAACCCACAGTCAAATAGTGCTATAAATGTAAGTATAATTGGTCGTTACAGATACTGTTAATCATTAGTAGACAACTGGCAAGAATTGCCCTATACGAATCATTTAGATCAAATACAATACTTGCTGGATACTAGTGCAAATTAATGCTACATATTACGTGAATCAAATAATAAATATATTGTCAGAGGTTACACATTGACTTTTTCACTAATGCTGTTGTTAGGTAATAAAAGACTTTCTGCTGTGATTTTTTAATGAATTGAGTCATTGCTAAATATATATGCACAGTACCCACTAGCAACAGATTACTACGGTTTGCTTCGAGAAATCAGACTCACTAGTTTTGTGCTTTTAAAAAGAAGAAATAAAGGTGACTGCAATAAAAACAATATGAGACCATTTGATGTGAAAACCATTAACATTTTAAAATCTTGTCTCACTTTGACAAATTGTTTACTTTGAACTCAGTTTTTTTTTAAATGAGAAAAAAAATCAATTAAACTTTTGTTGAGCCAACACAATAGAAAGATCAGATAGTTGGTATCAAAGGACAAATTCAAATAAACCAGGCGAAGATAGGGTCTCTAAAGCATCGCCTACATAGATCAGAGCCGTTGAAAGCCCTTGAGCTCCTTAGTATTTTCATTATGTTCAGTCTTGCATTCCTTCCTATCCACAGACTGTGGAATTTTTTTACATGTGGATCAGAACAGAGAAACTGTATAAAGTTCTTCACAGAACACTGCCCTGCTAATAGCATTCATAAAAGATAATCTATCCTATTATAAGAACATTTCATGGTTGGAGGTTTAGAAGTTAACAAGAAAATGGTTAAAGACATGACTAGAGAAAACGTGTGAGTAAACTGAGACCTGTTAGCAGCTCGATTTCATAAAAACTTCATGTATCACCGCTTATTTCTCATCTAAATAGCATAGGCATTGTCGCTAACCCCCAAAAGCCAGAGCATGTCACAGGTGGATTGTTAAACTGAGTGGATGAAAGATCACAAAGCTAAACTTACTGGCCCTGAGTTCTGCAGGCTTTCTGGCACACTCCCTCTGTATGTTACGCGTGAGAGTGGCAGAAGCCTCGGGAAATACGCCAGGGCCTGGATACACTGGCCTTTACAGACAGTATCCGCGGGGCCTTGGGGTGGAACCTCAGCCCACCCGAAACAAGGTCATCCATGTCAGAGGGAGCATGGCTACGGACTGAGGATTTCTGGGCTGGGAGGTTTCTCAGCCCCAGTCTGGGATCCACCAGGCTGGCGTGCCGGGTGAAAGGAGGTGCAATCTGGGGCAAGGCCAGCATTTATTGCCCATCCCTTGATGCCCTTAAGAATCTTGAACCGCTGCAGTCCATGTGGTGAAGGTACTCCCACAATGCTGTTAGGTAGGGAGTTCCAGGATTTTCACCCAGCAACGATGAAGTGATGTATTTCCAAATAAGGATGGTGTGTGACTTGGAGATCATGATGTTCCCATCCACCTGCTGCCCTGGTCTTTCTAGGCAGTAGGGGTCACAGATTTGGGAGGTGCTGCCGAAGAAGCTTTGGTGAATTGTGGCAGTGCATCCTCTATATAGTACACACTGCAGTCACTGTGCGCCGGTGGTGGAGGATGTGGATGTTTAAGGTGGTGGATGGGGTGCTGATCAAGTGGATTGCTTTGTCCTGGATGGTGTCGAACTTTTTGAGTGGTGTTGGAGCTGTACCCACCCGGGCAGGTGGAGAGTATTCCATCACACTCCTGACTTGTGCCTTGCAGATGGCTGAAATTCTTCTGGTTGGTAAGTTAACAACAAAAGCTGTTGTGAGTACAAATGGCAAATGTCACTTTGTACCCGCATCAACCTTTTTGCCACAATTAATGTATGGAGAAATTTCATGCCCGCTAAGTTTTTAATGATAGAAAGGAGCTCACAGGAGAGTCAGCGCTTTGCTGATTTTCAAAGATTCATGAACAGATGAGGGCTAGTGAACAGAGCTCTGTGCTTCAGCTCAAACATACATTTGCAGAGCTCCACTTTGCCCTATTATAGAAATTTGCTTGTATTAACTGCAGCATAAATGCACTACATTAATGGTGCTAGATAAAATCTATGGATCACGTCAGCCTTGGATCAGTGATACCAATCTCACCTCTGATTTACAAGGTTGTGGGTTCAAGCTCCACTCATGAACTTAAGCATATAATCTCGGCTGAGTGCAGTACTGAGAGAGTAATGCACTTCTAGAGGTGCCGCCTTTTGGATGCAAAGTCAAATCAAGGTCCCATCTCTCTTTAGACCAGCGCAAGAGCGATCGCAAGAGCAGAGAGCAGAGAGTGGGGATAAAGAGGAGCAGTGGGGGTGAGAGGCCCCAGACTAGCGCGAGAGCAGAGAGCAGAGATAAAGAGGAGCAGCGGGGGCTAGAGTGGAGACGGAGATCGGAGATAACGAGGTACGGGGTGGGGGGAGTGGTGGGGGGGGCGAGAGGGCCCAGACCAGCGCAAGAGCAGCGGCGAGAGCAGAGAGCGGAGATAAAGAGGAGCAGCGGGGGCTAGAGGACCCAGACCAGTGCGAAAGCGGAGGCGAGAGCAGAGCGCCCATGGCAGGGATAAAAAGGAGCTGCTGGGGCTAAAGCAGAGAGCAGGGAGCGGGGATAGAGGAGTGGCGGGGGGCGAGAGCAGAGGACAGGGAGCGGACAGCAGGCGGCGGGAGAAGAGAGTGGAGAGCGGGGAAAAAGAGGACCGGCGGGGGGCAGGAGCAGAGAGCGGGGAGTGGGCCACGGGGAGCAGGGATAAAGAGGAACGACGGGGAGCGGGGAACCAGGAGTGGGGAGCGGGGAGCGGGGAACGGGGATAAAGAGGAGCGGCGGGGAATGGGGAGTGGGGAGCGGGGAGCGGGGAGTGGGGAGCGGGGAACAGGGAGTGGGGATAAAGAGGAGCGACGGGGAACAGGGAACAGGAAACAGGGAGCAGGAATAAAGAGGAGCGACGGGGAGCGGGGAGTGGGGAGCAGGGAACGGGGATAAAGAGGAGCGGCGGGGAATAGGGAGTGGGGTGCAGGGAGCGGAGAACGGGGATAAAGAGGAGCGACGGGGAGTGGGGATAAAGAGGAGCGATGGGGAGCGAGGAGTGGGCAGCGGGGAACGGGCAGTGGGGAGAGGGGATCAAGAGGAGGGGCGAGGAACAGGGAGTGGGGAACAGGGAGTGGGGATAAAGAGGAGCGACGGGGAGTGGGGAACGGGGACCGAGGATAAGGAGGAGCGGGGAGCAAGGAGTGGGGAGCGGGGACCGAGGATAAAGAGGAACGGGGGTGCGGGGAGCGGGGAGCACGGAGTGGGGAGCGGGGAGCACGGAGTGGGGAGCACGGAGTGGGGAGCGGGGAGCATGGAGTGGGGAGCAAGGAGCGGGGAGCACGGAGCGGGGAGCGGGGAGCACGGAGTGGGGAGCACGGAGTGGGGAGCACGGAGTGGGGAGCGGGGTCCGAGGATAAAGACGAGCGACAGGGAGCGGAGAGCAGGGAGTGGGGAGGGGAGACCGAGGATAAAGAGGAGTGGGGGGGCAGGGAGCGGGGAGCACGGAGTGGGGAGCAGGAAGCGAGGAGCGGGGATAATGAGGAGCGGAGGGGGCGGGGAGCACGGAGCGGGGAGCAGGGAGTGGGGAGCGGGGATAACGAGGAGCGGGGGGCAGGGAGCACGGAGCGGGGGGCAGGGAGTGGGGAGCGGGGAAAACGAGGAGCGGGTGGGGGAGCGGGGAGCAGGGAGCCAGGGGGAGCGGGGAGCACGGAGTGGGGAGCGGAGAGCGAGGATAAAGAGGAGTGAGGGGGGGGCGGGGAGCACGGAGTGGGGAGCACGGAGTGGGGAGCGGGGACCGAGGATAAAGAGGAGTGAGGGGGGGGCGGGGAGCACGGAGTGGGGAGCACGGAGTGGGGAGCGGGGACCGAGGATAAAGAGGAGTGAGGGGGGGGCGGGGAGCACGGAGTGGGGAGCACGGAGTGGGGAGCGGGGACCGAGGATAAAGAGGAGTTGGGAGGAGCGGGGAGCACGGAGTGGGGAGAACGGAGTGGGGAGAACGGAGTGGGGAGCACGGAGTGGGGAGCACGGAGTGGGGAGCGGGGACCGAGGATAAAGAGGAGTGGGGGGGAGCGGGGAGCACGGAGCACGGAGCGGGGAGCACGGAGCGGGGAGCACGGAGCACGGAGCGGGGAGCACGGAGCGGGGAGCACGGAGCACGGAGCACGGAGCGGGGAGCACGGAGTGGGGAGCACGGACCACGGAGCACGGAGCGGGGAGCACGGAGCGGGGAGCACGGAGTGGGGAGCACGGAGCACGGAGCGGGGAGCACGGAGTGGGGAGCACGGAGCGGGGAGCACGGAGCGGGGAGCACGGAGCGGGGAGCACGGAGCGGGGAGCACGGAGCACGGAGCGGGGAGCACAGAGCGGGGAGCACGGAGCACGGAGTGGGGAGCACGGAGCGGGGAGCACGGAGCACGGAGCGGGGAGCACGGAGCACGGAGCGGGGAGCACAGAGCGGGGAGCACGGAGCGGGGAGCACGGAGCACGGAGCGGGGAGCACAGAGCGGGGAGCACGGAGCGGGGAGCACGGAGCACGGAGCGGGGTGCACAGAGCGGGGAGCACGGAGCGGGGAGCACGGAGCACGGAGCGGGGAGCACGGAGCAGGGAGCACGGAGCGGGGAGCACGGAGCGGGGCGCACGGATTGGGGAGCACGGAGCACGGAGCGGGGAGCACGGAGCACGGAGCACGGAGCGGGGAGCACGGAGCACGGAGCGGGGAGCATGGAGCACGGAGCGGGGAGCACGGAGCGGGGAGCACGGAGCGGGGCGCACGGACTGGGGAGCACGGAGCACGGAGCGGGGAGCACAGAGCGGGGAGCACGGAGCACGGAGCGGGGAGCACGGAGCACGGAGCACGGAGCGGGGAGCACGGAGCACGGAGCGGGGAGCGGGGAGCACGGAGCGGGGAGCACGGAGCGGGGAGCACGGAGCACGGAGCGGGGAGCACGGAGCGGGGAGCACGGAGCACGGAGCGGGGAGCACGGAGCGGGGAGCACGGAGCACGGAGCGGGGAGCACGGAGCACGGAGCACGGAGCACGGAGCGGGGAGCACGGAGCGGGGAGCACGGAGCGGGGAGCACGGAGCGGGGAGCATGGAGCGGGGAGCGGGGAGCACGGAGCACGGAGCACGGAGCGGGGAGCACGGAGCGGGGAGCAGGGAGCGGGGAGCACGGAGCACGGAGCGGGAAGCACGGAGCACGGAGCACGGAGCGGGGAGCACGGAGCGGGGAGCACGGAGCACGGAGCGGGGAGCGGGGAGCACGGAGCAGGGAGCACGGAGCGGGAAGCACGGAGCGGGGAGCACGGAGCGGGGAGCACGGAGCACGGAGCGGGGAGCACAGAGCGGGGAGCACGGAGCAGGGAGCACGGAGCACGGAGCGGGGAGCACGGAGCAGGGAGCACGGAGCGGGGAGCACGGAGCGGGGCGCACGGACTGGGGAGCACGGAGCACGGAGCGGGGAGCACAGAGCGGGGAGCACGGAGCGGGGAGCACGGAGCACGGAGCGGGGAGCACAGAGCGGGGAGCACGGAGCGGGGAGCACGGAGCACGGAGCGGGGAGCACGGAGCAGGGAGCACGGAGCGGGGAGCACGGAGCGGGGCGCACGGAGCGGGGCGCACGGACTGGGGAGCACGGAGCACGGAGCGGGGAGCACGGAGCGGGGAGCACGGAGCGGGGCGCACGGACTGGGGAGCACGGAGCACGGAGCGGGGAGCACAGAGCACGGAGCACAGAGCACGGAGCACAGAGCACGGAGCACGGAGCGGGGAGCGGGGAGCACGGAGCACGGAGCACGGAGCACAGAGCACGGAGCACAGAGCACGGAGCACGGAGCGGGGAGCATGGAGCACGGAGCGGGGAGCACGGAGCGGGGAGCACGGAGCACGGAGCGGGGAGCACGGAGCGGGGAGCACGGAGCGGGGAGCACGGAGCGGGGAGCACGGAGCACGGAGCGGGGAGCACGGAGCGGGGAGCGGGGAGCACGGAGCGGGGAGCGGGGAGCGGGGAGCACGGAGCGGGGAGCACGGAGCACGGAGCACGGAGCGGGGAGCACGGAGCGGGGAGCACGGAGCGGGGAGCACGGAGCGGGGAGCACGGAGCGGGGAGCACGGAGCACGGAGCGGGGAGCACGGAGCGGGGAGCGGGGAGCACGGAGCGGGGAGCGGGGAGCGGGGAGCACGGAGCGGGGAGCACGGAGCACGGAGCACGGAGCGGGGAGCACGGAGCGGGGAGCACGGAGCGGGGAGCACGGAGCGGGGAGCGGGGAGCACGGAGCACAGAGCACGGAGCACGGAGCACAGAGCACGGAGCACAGAGCACGGAGCACGGAGCACGGAGCACGGAGCACGGAGCGGGGAGCACGGAGCGGGGAGCACGGAGCACGGAGCACGGAGCACGGAGCGGGGAGCACGGAGCACGGAGCACAGAGCACGGAGCACAGAGCACGGAGCACGGAGCGGGGAGCGGGGAGCACGGAGCACGGAGCACGGAGCGGGGAGCACGGAGCGGGGAGAACGGAGCACGGAGCGGGAAGCACGGAGCACGGAGCGGGGAGCACGGAGCGGGGAGCACGGAGCACGGAGCGGGGAGCACGGAGCACGGAGCGGGGAGCACGGAGCGGGGAGCGGGGAGCACGGAGCGGGGAGCGGGGAGCGGGGAGCACGGAGCGGGGAGCACGGAGCACGGAGCACGGAGCGGGGAGCACGGAGCGGGGAGCACGGAGCGGGGAGCACGGAGCGGGGAGCGGGGAGCACGGAGTGGGGAGCACGGAGCACGGAGCACGGAGCGGGGAGCACGGAGTGGGGAGCACGGAGCGGGGAGCGGGGAGCACGGAGCGGGGAGCACGGAGCACGGAGCGGGGAGCACGGAGCGGGGAGCACGGAGCGGGGAGCACGGAGCGGGGAGCACGGAGTGGGGAGCACGGAGCGGGGAGCACGGAGCGGGGAGCACGGAGTGGGGAGCACGGAGCGGGGAGCGGGGAGCACGGAGCGGGGAGCACGGAGCGGGGAGCACGGAGCGGGGAGCACGGAGTGGGGAGCACGGAGCGGGGAGCGGGGAGCACGGAGCACGGAGCACGGAGTGGGGAGCACGGAGCGGGGAGCGGGGAGCACGGAGCGGGGAGCACGGAGCGGGGAGCACGGAGCGGGGAGCACGGAGCGGGGAGCACGGAGCGGGGAGCACGGAGCGGGGAGCGGGGAGCGGGGAGCACGGAGCGGGGAGCACGGAGCACGGAGCGGGGAGCACGGAGCGGGGAGCGGGGAGCGGGGAGCGGGGAGCACGGAGTGGGGAGCACGGAGCACGGAGCGGGGAGCGGGGAGCGGGGAGCACGGAGCACGGAGCGGGGAGCATGGAGCGGGGAGCACGGAGCGGGGAGCACGGAGCGGGGAGCGGGGAGCACGGAGCGGGGAGCGGGGAGCACGGAGCGGGGAGCACGGAGCGGGGAGCGGGGAGCACGGAGCGGGGAGCACGGAGCGGGGAGCACGGAGCACGGAGCGGGGAGCACGGAGCGGGGAGCGGGGACTGAGGATAAAGAGGAGTCGGGGGGAGGGGGGGGCGAAGTCGATAAAAAACACCTGAAGTGACATCAGCACACGGGAAGGAGCTGATTGGTGAATTTTTTTTTCGTCCAGAAATAGGACAAGTCTTGAGTTTATTTCTGGTAAGTTTAGTCGCTCATAAATAAATCGAGGCATGACCGTGCACCTCAGTCCCACCAAATGCATATCCTGTGCTACGTGGGAATTCCAGGCCGCTTCCTATGTGCTGGACAACCACAGGTGCAGGAAGTGTTGTCAGCTGGAGGAGCTCGAGCTCCGGGTTTCGGAGCTTGAGCAACAGCTGGCGTCACTGCAGTGCATCCGCGAGGCTGAGAGCTACGCGGATAGCACGTTTCAGGAGGTGGTCACCCGCAGATTAAGAGAGTGCAGGCAGAGAGGGACTGGGTGACTGCCAGACAGACAAGGAGGACCAGACAGGTAGTGCAGGAGTCCCCTGAGTGCATCTCGCTCTCTAACCAGTATTCAGTTCTGAATACTAGCGAAGGAGAGGGTTCCTCTGCGGAGTGCAGCCAGAGCCAAGTCCACAGCACCATGGATGGCCCATCTGTACGGGGTGGAGGTGGGCGGTAGAAAGGTCAGGAGAGCAATAAGCAATAGTGATCGGGGATTCAATAGTTAGGGGAACAGACAGGCGTTTCTGTGGCCGCAGACATGAGTCCAGGATGATATGTTGCCTCTCTGGTGCCAGGTTCAAGGATGTCACTGAGCGGCTGTAGAACATTCTGAGGGGGGAGGGTGAACAACCAGAAGGCGTGGTCCATATCAGTACCAATGACATAGGTAGAAAAAGGGATGAGGTCCTGCAGGCAGATTTTAAGGAGATAGGAAAGAGATCAATAAGCAGGACCTCAAAGGTAGCAATCTCCGGATTACTCCCGGTGCCACGTGCTAGTGAGTATAGAAGTAGGAGGATGGAGCAGATGAATGTATGGCTGGTGAGATGGTGTCAGAAGAAGGGCTTTAGATTCCTGGGGCATTGGGACCAATTCTGGGGGAAGTGGGACCTGTACGGGTTGCTCTGCAACAGTGCTGGGACCTATGTCCTTGCCGGGAGGTTCACTAGTGCTGTGGGGGAGGGTTTAAACTAATTTGGCAGGGGGATGGGCACCAGGATGTAGCATTGGAAAGGAGAAACAAGGTGCACAAAGGATTGGGAGAGACAGATAGCACTAGAGTAAGAAATAGCATGGTATTAGGTGGGATCAGACTAAGAGAGAATACAAGAAGGTCTACGATAGGTTTACAGTGCATGTGTGTAAACGCACGAAACGTAGTAAATAAGGTTGATGAACTGCAGGCACAATTAGCCACATGGGAATATGATGTCATGGCGATAACGGAGACCTGGCTCAAAAAAGGGCAGGATTGGGTCCTAAATATTCCTGGATACAAGATGTTCAGGAAAGATAGGGAAGGGAAGAAAGGAGGGGGGATGGCAATATTGATTAAGGAGAATATTGCAGTGCTGGAGAGAGAGGATGTCCTGGAGGGGTCATGGACAGAATCTATTTGGTTAGAGTTAAGAAACAATAGAATTGCCATTAAACTATTGGCCACCAACTTGTGGGAAGGATATAGAGGAACAAATTTGCAGGGAAATGACAGAAAGGTGCAAGAGCCATAGTGTACTGATAATGGGGGACTTCAACTATCCTAAAATAGACTGGGATAGTAATAGAGTAAAGGGTAAAGATGGGGGCGAATTTTTGAAGTGTGTTCAGGAGAACTTCTTTGACCTGTACGTTTCCAGCCCAACGAGGAAGGAGGCATTGCTGGAGCTGCTTCTGGGGAATGAGGCGGGCCAAGTGGAGCAAGTGTCAATGGGGGAACATTTAGGGAATAGCGATTACAGTATCATAAGGTTTAGATTAGTTATGGAAAAGGACAAGTAGCATTCAAGAGTAAAAACACTAAATTGGAGGAGGGCTAATTTCAATGGGATGAGAACGGATCAGGCACGGGTAAATTGGCATCAAAAATTGGCAGGCAAAACTGTAATTGAACTGGCCTTTAAAGAGGAGATGGTTCGGGTATAGTCTAGGTACATCCTCCTGAGTGGGAGAGGTAGGGCAACTAAAGCCAGAGCTCCCTGGATGATGAAAGAAATAGATAGTAGGATGAAGCAGAAAAAGGGAGGCGTATGACAGATGTCAGGTTGATAATACAAAGGAGAACCAGGCTGAATATAGAAAGTTCAGAGGAGAAGTGAAAAAGAAAATAAGAGGGGCAAAGAGCGGGTATGAGAATAGACTGGCGGCCAACATAAAAGGGAATCCAAAAGTCTTCTATAGGTATATAAACAGTAAACGGGTAGTAAGAGGAGGGGTGGGACCGATTAAGGACAAAACAGAGATTACGCATGGAGGCGGAGGGCACGACTGAGGTACTAAATGAGTACTTTGCATCTGTCTTTACCAAGGAAGAAGATGCTGCCAAAGTCACTGTAAAAGAAGAGGTAGTTGAGATACTGGATGGGCTAAAAATTGCTAAAGAGGAGGTTTAAAAGGCTAGCTGTACTTAAAGTAGATAAGTCACCTGGTCTGGATGGGATGCATCCTAGGTAGCTGTGGGAAGTCAGGGTGGAAATTGCGGAGGTACTGGCCATAATCTTCCAATCATCCTTAGATACGGGGGGAGGTGCCAGAGGACTGGAGAATTGCGAATGTCACATCCATGTTCAAAAAAGGGTGTAAGGATAAACCCAGCAGCTACAGGCCAGTCAGTTTAACCTCGGTGGTGGGGAAACTTTTAGAAACAATAATCCGGGACAAAATTAACAGTCACTTGAACAAGTGTGGATTAATTAAGGAAAGCCAAGACGGATTTGTTAAAGGCAAATCGTGTTTAACTAACTTGATTTGAGTTTTTTCATGAAGTAACAGAACGGGTTGATGAGGGCAAGACGGTTGATGTACTGTATATGGACTTCCAAAAGGCATTTAATAAAGTGCCACATAATAGGCTTGTCATCAAGGTTGAAGCCTATGGAATAAAAGGGGCAGTGGCAGCATGGATACAAAATTGGCTAAGTGACAGGAAACAGAGAGTAGTGGTGAACGGTTGTTTATCGGACTGGAGGGAGTGTATCCCAGGGGTCGGTACTAGGACCACTGCTTTTCTTGATATATATTAGTGACTTGGACTTGGGTGTACAGAGCACAGTTTCAAAATTTGCAGATGACACAAAACTTGGAAGTGTAGTAAACAGTGAGGAGGATGATAGACTTCAAGAGGACGTGGACAGGCTGATGGAATGGGCAGGCACATGGCAGATGAAATTTAACGCAGAGAAGTGCAAAGTGATACATTTTGGCAGGAAGAACGAGGAGAGGCAATATAATCTAAACGGTACAATTCTAAAAGTGGTTCAGGAAGTTCTGGGGGTATTTGTGCACAAATCGTTGAAGGTGGCAGGGCAGGTTAGAAAGCGGTTAAAAAAGCATATGGGAAGCTGGGTTTTATAAATAGAGGCATAGAGTACAAAAGCAAGGAGGTCACGATGAACCTTTATAAAACACTGGTTCGGCCACAAATGGAGTATTGTGTCCAATTCTGGGCACTGCACTTTCGGAAGGATATGAAGGCCTTAGAGAGGGTGCAGAAGAGATTTACTAGATTGGTTCCAGGAATGAAGGACTTCAGTTACGTGAATAGACTGGAGAAGCTGGGGTTATTCTCCTTAGAGCAGAGAAGGTTGAGAGGAGCCTTGAAAGAGGTATTCAAAATCATAAAGGGTCTAGACAGAGTAGATAGAGAGAAACTGTTCCCAGTGGTGGACAGGATCAGAGGACATAGATTTAAGGTGATTGGCAAAAGAACCAAAGGTGACATGAGGAAAAACTTTTTTACACGCCGAGTGGTTATAATTTGGAATGCACTGCCTGAAAGAGTGGTGGAGGCAGATTCAATCATGGCTTTCAAAAGCCAATTGGATAAGTACTTGACAGGAAAAAAATTTGCAGGGCTACAGGGAAAGGGCAGTGGAGTGGGGCTAGCTGGATAGCTCTTGCAGAGAGCTGGCATGGACTCAATGGGCCAAATGGCCTCCTTCCATGCTGTAACCATTCTATGATTCTATGATTCTCAGGCAGATGTAAAAGATCCCATGGTACTATTCGAAGAAGATCTGAGGAGTTCTCCCGGTTTCCTGGCCAATATTTATCCCTCAACCAACGTCATTAAAACAGTTTAATTGGTCATTTATCTCATTGCTGTTTGTGGGACCTTGCTGTGCATAAATTGGTTGTCGTCTTTCCCTACATTGCAACAGTGACTACACTTCAAAAGTAATTTATTGGCTGTGAAGTGCTTTGGGGTTTCCTAAGATCGTGAATGGCACTATATAAATGCAAATCATTTCTTTCTTCTAAGAGAAGCAGTTGGGGGTGGAAGACGAGGAGGAAGACATTGCTGACCGGAGAGCCAAGAGATGTTGCCCCTTAGTTGAAGAGCCTGAAGATCCAGATCTCTCGGGTACTGGTTTTGAAGGAGGATGCTTGCAAAGCATCAATCATATGTTCAGGCAGTGAGAGCCATGTCAGACAGTGTGCTGCAGATGGCAAGCCAAGGGGTGTCCACTACCAGCATGTGCAGTACACGATAGATAGCTCTGTGGAATGGCAGTCCATCCTGGTGAGTGGCAGCTCCAGGGAGATCTACAGCAGAAGCCCTATCAACAGATGCCATATGGACAGTGTATGCTTCGCCCCACAGATGGTCAAATTGCTACCACAGAGCCTGGGGCACAACATTAGACAGAGTTATCTCTTCTGACTTCTAAGTAATTAAGGCTGGCTTACAGACATGAACCTCAAAGGGCTTCACTAATGTCATTAGTACCACTAGTTCTGCTTTCCGGCAGGTCAATAGCCAAATAAAGGCAGTGCCCAGTACTAGTAGCATGGCAGGAATGGGCACAAAGGTGCTACTCTCTCTCAATTGCAGCATATGCGGATCCTCCAGCCAGCCTCCTCAGATGCTTGTACACATGGCTGAAAGTGCACAGGGCCAGGCTGCCCATGCAGGCTGTAGCAGGTTCAGCTCAGGGCTTGGGTGCTGTGAGACAAGGGCCACCTCAGTCCCAAGAGGTTCATAAGGACATACAGCAGCCAGCCACCTCACACTCTTATACCACTCAGGTAGCTCCTAGGAACATTAGATTAGGGTTAAGAATTCACATGCCACACACTGGCACCAGGGATGGTGGTAAGAAGTGCTGGGCACATACAAACTATGAGTTTTGATTCAAATTTTCATAGCACTAAATTGTTCTACATGCAGACAGTGTTCGTCGGAAAGTTTGGTAGTGGCTTTGATGAGGTGGTATGAATGGGAAATGTGTCAATTGATGCACACAGGAAAGGATATGTAGATGATGTCATACTCGTGGGAAGCAGGGAAGATCTACGCAGGAACATTATGCAGCATCCAGATATGGTAGTCAAGAGAAGGACTGCTTTCTTAGTGTGGCACTAATGTGTCTTCCAGCCAAGAAAAAATTGTTTGCTGCATCTTCATCAAGCTGCAACTGCTCCTCAGGGAAATGCAGGTCAAAGTGTATCCTAAGATGTGGGAGGTACTGGCAGGAAAGTGCCATGTATCTCCGATGCACACGCACCAGCCTGGCCTCCCTCCTGATCTAAGAGGGTTCGCGCCTTACAAGGCTCCACAAAAACCTCCACGTAAGGCTGGGACGCAGTGTATCCGGGTTCTGGTAGAGTGTGCAGCTGTTGTGGGATTCCGCTAGACAGCTGAGGAACTTTCGCTCCATTATATTTTGAGAACACTTACACAATCTCTACATCATCCGCACCAATATTGTGCTGGAACAAGAAAAAGCTATAAAAGTAGACTCTCCCAGGGTAATTTTAACTCCCAAGAACGGGAAGGTTAGGGACAGGCGGGAGGTTAAAACAATAGCTTTTTGGAGCGGGACCGCATCGGCTCCAACTCACCCACTTCCGGGTTTGACCCAGACACGTTTGGATGCGCGCACAACAGACACCTGGAAGTCCTGCCCCCCCCACTTAAAGCCAGCGGGCCAATACTTAAAGGGGAAATGTACCTCACTGAAATAGTTGATGTACTTAATTTTTTGTGTATTACAAAAGTAAAACAACTTTAACCTTACCTGTGTAAAAAAGGAGGGAGAGAGAAAACAGGGAACTACAGATCGGTTAGCCTAACATCAGTAGTAGGGAAAATGCTAGTGGGACTAGCTGGATTGCTCTGGCATAGAGTTGGCGTGGACTCACTGGGCCGAATGGCCTCCTTCCATGCTGTAACCTTTCTATGATTCTATGGTGTGTGACTTGGAGTGGAATTTGGAGATGATGGATTCCACAACATTGCGGTTTTGTTCTTCTCGGTGGTAAAGGTTGCAGGATAGAGAGGTGCTGTCAAAGTAACCTTGGTGAGTTGCTGTATTTCTCCCTGTAGATTGTACATACCTTTAATTACCACCATCGTTGAAGATATCCATTCAGTTGGGACACGAACCGGTGCCAGAAATGTCCTATCGACAAGCTCATTAATATTCTCCTTAACAAGTTCTTTTGCAGCTAGAGGTAGTTTCCTAGCTGATAACTGTGTAGGTGGGGTCAGTTTGAAAGTTCAGAATGCTTATTAACTTCCCCTCTCCTGGTACTTAACCATTATAGATTGTTTTATGAGTCCTGATGCATCCTCAATCATCACAATATTCTCATGATTCACGGTTAAAAGATGCAAATGTTGAATGACTCTAGCGCCTAGAACCGATCTACATCCAATTGGCACTATTTGAAACACAATGCTGTACTATTTTTTCTTCTTGGGGTTTTCAATACCAACTCTTAGAATGATACAGCACAAAAGGAGGCCATTTGGCCCATCGTGCCTGTGCCGGCTCTTTGAAAAAGCTATCCAATTTGTCCCTCTCCACTGCTCGTTTCCCCATAGCCCTGCAAATGTTTCCCCTTCAAGTATTTATCCAATTCCATTTTGAAAGTTACTATTGAATCTGCTTCCACCACTCTTTCAGAATTCAAAATTGGTTAACAGACAGGAAACAGAGAGTAGGAATAAATGGGTCTTTTACGGGGTGGCAGGCGGTGACTAGTGGGGTACCGCAGGGATCAGTGCTTGGGCCCCAGCAATTCACAATATATATCAATGATTTGGATGAGGGAACCAAATGTAATATTTCCAAGTTTGCTGACGACACAAAACTAGGTGAGATTGTGAGTTGTGAGGAGGATGCAAAGTGGCTTCAAGACGATTTAGACAAGTTGAGTGAGTGGGCAAATACATGGCAGATGCAGTACAACATGGATTAATGTGAAGTTATCCATTTCGGAAGGAAAAACAGAAAGGCAGAGGATTATTTAAATGGCGATAGATTGGGAAAGGTTGATGTACAAAGGGACCTGGGTGTCCTTGTACACCAGTCACTGAAAGCAAACATGCAGATGCAGCAAGCAGTTAGGAAGGCAAATGGTATGTTTGCCTTCATTGTAAGAGGATTTGAGTACAGGAGCAAAGATGTCTTACTGCAGTTATACAGGGCCTTGGTGAGACCACACCTGGAGTATTGTGTGCCATAGAGGGAGTGCAGCGAAGGTTCACCAGACTGATTCCTGGGATGGCAGGACTGTCGTATGAGGAGAGATTGTGTCGACTAGGCCTGTATTCACTCGAGTTTAAAAGAATGAGAGGGGATCTCATTGAAATGTATAAAATTCTGACAGGGCTAGACAGACTGGATACAGGGAGGATGTTTCCCCTGGCTGGGGGGTCCAGAACGAGGGGTCACAGTCTCAGGATACGGGGTAGGACATTTAGGACTGAGATGAGGAGAAATTTCTTCACTCAGAGGGTGGTGAACCTGTGGAATTCTCTGCCATAAAGGGCTGTGGAGGCCAAATCACTGAATATATTTAAGAAGGAGCTGGATAGATTTCTAGACACAAAACGCATCAAGGGGTATGGGGAGAGAGCAGGAATATGGTATTGAGATAGAGAATCAGCCATGATCATACTGAATGGTGGAGCAGGCTTGAAGGGCCGAATGGCCTACTCCTGCTCCTATTTTCTATGTTTCTATGTTTCTATGTTGGGGTTTCCCATTGCTTCCAATTCACATCAGGTGAAAGTAGGTGGGAAGGACCGAATCCATGAGGTGAGTGCCTTCAATGCACTGCTTGTGGACCAGGAGGAGCAGGAGTGCTTCTTCCAGGCCCAACAAGCTCACCTGGCGCGACATGACTCTGCGATTGGCCGACCCGCCACCCCCCTCCAATGCTGGAACCCCTCCCCCGATGCTGGACACACCCAATCTTCCAATGCTGGACCCCCCCATAATGGTGCACGCCCCAATCTTCCGATGCTGGAAACCCCACCACCCTATGCTGGACCCCCGATCTTCCGATGCTGGACCCCCCGCCCTCCACCCCCCCCAAATACTGGACCCACTGATCTTCAAGGGGAAGGTTTAAACTAGAATGGCAGGGGGATGGGAACCTGCCAGGGAGACAGAGGAGGGCGAAACAAGGATACAAACAAAAGACAGAAAGGGAAGAAGCAATTGTGGAAGGCAGAGAAAACAAGGGCAAAAAACAAATAGGGCCATAGCGCAAAATAAAACTAAGATGACTAGCAATTTTAAAAAGTCATTGTGTCTAAATGTGCGGAGAATTCGCAATAAGGTGGATGAATTAACAGCGCAGAGAGATATTAACGGTTATGATATAGTTGTGATTACGAAGACATGGCTGAAGGGTGACCATGGATGGGAACTGAACATCCAGGGGGATTCAATATTTAGGAAGGACAGGCAAAAAGGGAAAGGAGGTGGGGTAGTGTTGTTAGTAAAGGAAGAAATCAATGCAAAAGTGAGGAAGGATATTGGCTCGGAAAATCACGATGTGGAATCTGTATGGTTGGAGCTAACAAACACCAAGGGGCAGAAAACGTTGTTGGGGGTTCTCTATAGGCCCCCAAACAGTAGTGGAGATGTAGAGGAGGGCATTAAACAGGAAGTTAGAGACGCATGCAAAAAGGGTACAATTATAATCATGGGTGACTTTAATCTACATATAGATTGGTCAAACCAAATTAGCAATAATACTGTGGGGAAGGAACTCCTGGAGTGTGTACATGATGGTTTTCCAGACCAATGCATTGAGGAACCAACGAGAGAACAGGCGATCCCAGACTGGGTATTGTGCAATGAGAAAGGATTAATTAACAATCTTGTTGTGCGGGGTCCCTTAGGGAAGAGCGACCATAACATGATAGAATTCCTCATTAAGATAGAGAATGAAGTAGTTGAATCCGAAACTAGGGTCCTGAATCTAAATAAAGGAAATTACGAAAGTATCTGGTGCTATGATAGATTGGGAAACTTTACTAAAAGGGATGACGGTGGATAGGCAATGGCTAATATTTAAAGAACGTGTGCAGGAATTACAACAATTATACATTCCTGTCTGGAGCAAAAATAAAACGGGAAAGGTGGCTCAACCATGGCTTACAAAAGAAATTAGGGATGGTATTAGATCCAAAGAGGAGGCATATAAAATTGCCAGAAAAAGCAGCAAGCCTGAGGATTGGGAGCAGTTCAGAATTCAGCAAAGGAGGACAAAGAGATTGATTAAGAGGGGAAAAATAGAGTATGAGAGTAAACTAGCAGGGAACATAAAAACTGACTGTTAAAGCTTCTATAAATATGTCAAGAGAAAAAGATTAGTGAAGACAAATGTAGGTCCCTTACAGTCAGAAATGGGGAAAATTATAATGGGGAACAAAGAAATGGCAGAGCAATTAAACACATACTTTGGTTCTGTCTTCACAAAGGAGGACACAAATAACCTGCCAGAAATGTTAGGGAACCAAGGGTCTAGTGAGAGGGAGGAACTGAAGGAAACCAGTATTAGTAAAAAAATAGTGCTAGGAAAATTAATGGGGCTAAAGGCTGACAAATCCCCAGGGCCTGATAATCTACATCCCAGTGTACTAAAGGAAGTGGCCCTGGAAATAGTGGATGCATTGGTCATCATCTTCCAAAATTCTATAGACTCTGGAACAGTTCCTACAGATTGGAGGGTGGCAAATGTAACCCCACTATTTAAAAAAGGGAGAGAAAAAACAGGGAATTACAGACCAGTTAGACTAACATCAGTAGTGGGGAAAATGCTAGTCTATTGTAAAAGATGTGATAACAGAACACTTGGAGGACATTAACAGAATTGGACAAAGTCAGCATGGGTTTATGAAAGGGAAATCATGCTTAATAAATCTACTGGAGTTTTTTGAGGATGTAACTAGTAGAAAAGATAGGGGAGAACCAGTGAATGTGGTGTATTTGGATTTTCAGAAGGCTTTTGATAAGGTCCCACACAAGAGGTTAGTGTGCAAAATTAAAGCACATGGGATTGGGGGGGATATACTGGCATGGATTGAGAATTGGTTGACAGACAGGGAACAGAGAGTAGGAATAAACAGGTCTTTTTCCGGGTGGCAGGCAGTGACTAGTGGGGTAGCGCAGGGATCAGTGCTTGGGCCCCAGCTATTCACAATATATATCAATGATTTGGATGAGGGAACTAAATGTAACATTTCCAAGTTTGCAGATGACACAAAGCTGGAGTGGAATGTGAGCTGTGAGGAGGATGCAAAGAGGCTCCAATGTGATTTGGACAAGTTGGATGAGTGGGCAAGAACATGGCAGATGCAGTATAATGTGGATAAATGTGAGGTTATCCACTTTGGTTGTAAAAACAGAAAGACAGGTTATTATCTGAATGGTGATAGATTGGGAAAAGGGGAGGTGCAACGAGACCTGGGTGTCCTTGTACACCAGTCGCTGAATGCAAGCATTCAGGTGCAGCAAGCAGATAGGAAGGCGAATGGTATGTTGGCCTTCATTGCAAGAGGATTTGAGTACAGGAGCACGGATGTCATACTGCAGTTATACAGGGCCTTGGTGAGGCCACATCTGGAATATTGTGTGCAGTTTTGGAGTCTTTTTCTGAGGAAGGATGTCCTTGCCATGGAGGGAGTGCAACGAAGGTTTACCAGACTGATTCCTGGGATGGCAGGACTGACGTACGAGGAGAGATTGGGTCGACAAGGCCTATATACAATAGAGTTTAGAAGAATGAGAGGTGATCTCATCGAAACATATAAAATTCTAACAGGACTAGACAGACTAGATGCAGGGAGGATGTTCCCGATGGCTGGGGAGTCCAGAACCAGGGGTCACAGTCTCAGGATACGGGGTATGCCATTTAGAACCGAGATGAGGAGAAATTTCTTCACTCAGAGGGTGGTGAACCTGTAGAATTCTCTACCATAGAAGGCAGTGGAGACCAAGTCATTAGATGTATTGAAGAAGGAGATAGATATATTTCTTAATGCTAAAGGGATCAAGGGATATGGGGAAAAAGCGGGAACAGGGTACTGAGTTCGACGATCATCCATGATCATCTTGAATGGCGGAGCAGGCCCAAAGGGCCGAATGGCCTACTCTTGCTCCTATTTTCTATGTTTCGATGTTTCAAGGCCCACCCCATGTTGTCCACGTCCACCCAGCTCCCCCCACCTCCGATTTGTTTCAGGGCCCACGATCTCTCTCTCTCCCTCCCATCCCCCTCTCTGATTTACGGCTCCTTTCCCTTCCACCAGGCAGCCATCCTGTCACTCTGGCTGCCTGGTGCGTTGGAAACACAGAAGCACAAAAACTCATCTGGAATTGAGTTGTGATGGCAAATTGCAACTCTCATTTGGCTTCCGGGTTCCCCAGGTGAATATCTAGGGGTGGGCTGGGTTCCCAGCTCCCAGCTAAAATCATGTGCTTAATCTTTCAATAATTCTCAATTGTACTTATATTAATAGACCCACATTCTGAATAGTAATAGTGAATAGTAATCTGAATAGTTCCAGAGGTGCCCAGTACAGCCAGCTTTGACTGCTAGCTGATTTTTGGGGAGTGTGTTTATGGCAACAAGATAAAACTTTTGGGTTATAGAGACCAAAATAACTGATGGATGGCAGTTATAGTCCATGCGATTAGCCTGCTACAAGCGGCGGACAGTGTATCGTCTTTTAGACACACTGAGAGAGAACGGGAACAGAGAAGGAAGCAAATGGCTGAATTAATTCCAATTCCGTACCCATGGTTATTGCTAACAAAACTTAACGTGGAAAGGGATCAAAAGGTAGTTTGTCCAGGATTTAAACCAAGAGGGTTTTCCAATGTTCCTAAATTACTGATTGAAGAATTGGGAGCTGGTAAACTGCAGGAAATGCAGGAGGGATAGGATTTCTCGAATCTCTGCAGTTGTTATCGGTAACTGAACCATGTTCTAGTTCAGAACGGGTGATTGTTAACAATAAGAGAGATCATGGACTCAAAACAGACACAGAAACAGAATTGCCACAGAGTGATTTAAACACAAATATGTTAATGAGGTGCTAAGAACTTACTGAACTGCCTTAAAAAGCTGGTGCGCTTAACATGCTTTAAGTAGTGCCTTTGTAATTGACTCCTATGCTACTGGCAAATGGTTAGCGCTATCTGCCCGATATACCCAGCTGACCATGATTCGCATGGGCAGTGTAAGTGGTGGGGACTGTAAGATTTTACTGCTGGGATTCACCACTCGGTTGGGAGTCAGATTGAGTTCTTTTGAACCAGTAAACTTATAACAGAGCTATAAAGAGAACAATCTCTAGTTTCTGCTATAATTGTTTGAATTTACACTTGAAAGTAAGAATTCACAACACCCATTATTGATTTCATTCTCATGGATTCTTCCACCCACCTGAGCCAGTTCATTGCTGTCTACAAGCCCATCATCATTTGAATCGAAATATTCAAACATGTTATCCACCAGAAACTTCTTGAGAGACATTTTGTCTTCATTTTCTTTTTTATTTCGTTGTCGGATGTATTTTTGATTCTGGAGGTCCAGAAGCATGTTTTTCAGTTTGCTGTATTCAATCAATTTGCACTTGTCACCTGGAACAAGAAGAGACAGGAGATTAGAGATGGTGGGTTGCAAAGGACATCACCAATTCAAAATAAAAATCACAACAGCTACTAAAAGCTATGCCGACGATCAGGATGTTTTGGTATGATATAAAAAGAATTCTCACATGACACATAAAAGGTTGAAACTTTTAAAAAGCTTAGGTTAGTAACTTAAAATAATGCATATGGGAATTCGATGAGAGTGTGTTAACCAGTGTGCTAAAATAATGCACAAGGAATTCAATGCAAGTGTGTTAGCCAGCGCACTAAAATAATGTACAAGGAATTCAATGCAAGTGTGTTAACCAGTGCACTAAAATAATGTACAAGGAATTCAATGCAAGTAAGTTAGCCAGCGCGCTAAAATAATGTACAAGGAATTCAATGCAAGTAAGTTAGCCAGCGCGCTAAAATAATGTACAAGGAATTCAATGCAAGTAAGTTAGCCAGCGCGCTAAAATAATGTACAAGGAATTCAATGCAAGTGTGTTAACCAGTGCACTAAAATAATGTACAAGGAATTCAATGCAAGTAAGTTAGCCAGCGCGCTAAAATAATGTACAAGGAATTCAATGCAAGTGTGTTAACCAGTGCACTAAAATAATGTACAACGAATTCAATGCAAGTAAGTTAGCCAGCGCGCTAAAATAATGTACAAGGAATTCAATGCAAGTAAGTTAGCCAGCGCGCTAAAATAATGTACAAGGAATTCAATGCAAGTAAGTTAGCCAGCGCGCTAAAATAATGTACAAGGAATTCAATGCAAGTGTGTTAACCAGTGCACTAAAATAATGTACAAGGAATTCAATGCAAGTGTGTTAACCAGTGCACTAAAATAATGTACAAGGAATTCAATGCAAGTGTGTTAGCCAGCGCACTAAAATAATGTACAAGGAATTCAATGCAAGTGTGTTAACCAGTGCACTAAAATAATGTACAAGGAATTCAATGCAAGTGTGTTAGCCAGCGCACTAAAATAATGTACAAGGAATTCAATGCAAGTGTGTTAGCCAGCGCACTAAAATAATGTACAAGGAATTCAATGCAAGTGTGTTAGCCAGCGCGCTAAAATAATGCAAACAAGAATTTCAGCCTGAGTTGTTTGCAGCAATGACCAATGAATATCACATCTGTTCTGCAACCAGATCAATTTTTTAAAACAATTATTATTAATACAAGTCCCCGAAGTGCTTGTAGATATTTCAAAGGTGAGACATTTTTATTCAGATAAACTGCATTGATATCATTTTTGGTATAGATTCTCACAAATTTCTTCAAGATTCTGCTTTGCAGCTTTGAGGGTAATGAAGGATAGATGGAGTCCACTTCTGGTGCAGCCTAATCTGCCTGGTATCCCTTCATTGCTCCTCATCTTCTTCCTCTTATACCAGTATTGTGGACATATCAAAAAAATGGTAGTATCAAAACACTTAGCATAAAGCCTCCTGACAAAATAAATGGGAATAGGAAAGAAAGAAATAAAAAAGCAAAAAGAAAGGTTCAGAAATAGCCCAAGGTGTTACTACAAAACTTACTAGAGGGCTCTTTAAATTCACATTCTTAAACAGCACAGTACACAGCAGCCCTGGATGCCAATTTTATATAAGTGGGTGGATAACGGAGAGCTCTATAATAGTGAATACTGGGAAACTGTGTGGATGTCTAAAGAACCAGGGGGTTGATGAGGAGACATTTTTTTACATAGCGAGTTGTTATGATCTGGAATGCACCACCTGAAAAGGTAGTGGTAGCAGATTTAATAGTAATTACGTTTAATTTAACAAACTGCAAATGTATTGATTCATTCAAATGCAAATTAGATAGGTTTCTTTCAGAAAAGAACATTTTGGGATGTAGTATACGAGTAATTTGAGACATGACATGATAAGTCTAGCATGCTTGGGAGAAACAGGTGACTTTGAACTATTATCCCTAAAGCTCTTCACCACAGGGAGTTTTCCTTGCATCACATCTGGGTCTGTTGTAGCCTAATTGATAGAGATTGATTGCTATGATAAGTCAATAACTCCATTAACATTATATCATGCAACTACCAGGATGGCAGAAGGTGAACGAGATGGACCTTGGCCTTTTTTTGCCTAGCAATTCCTACTTTCCAAACTGGCAGGCGCTTCTGGTGCCAGTACAAAATTCAATCCAAAATTGGATGGGGCACTAAATGGGCAGAAATCCCACATAACATATCTCCGCCTATTTCTGTGACCAGTTACTCCCACTTTATGCTCTTTTATCAGAAGTAACAAATGGGAAAATCTACTCTTAAGCCTCCAGAATGATGGCCGATTACACTATCAGAACTATATGACTAGGTTCATTTCATAGTCACATTGAGCACCTACAAAACATGCATTTCTAGCAATTGTATCGAAGCTATCATAGAATCTGTCTTTGGATATTTCTTGGCATGCTGTCACCAATTCTATTCTGTCAAAATAATCAAAGCAGCTTCTTCAAGCACATCCACCAAGAAAGTACGGAAGAATTCATTTTCTGCCAGCATGGATGATAGATTCAATTTCCTTCAAGTACTTCAAAACAGGGTAAAGTTGCATTTATCTTCCTTAATGTGTCAGTGAGATAGGTGAACTTCCATGCATCAATTCTGTTGAAAATCACTCACCCGTTTTTTTTTCTTTCAAATAAACAGCTGTATTCTTGTATTTTTTGGAAGACCACATTACACTGATTTATAGAGCTACAATTAAATGAATAATGTTCAGCTAATGTCTCTAATCGGTCACGCCAAATGTAAGAACTTGCATTTGGAAAATTCCCCACCCAAGAGATGGTAGTGGTTACTGATATTGAATAATAAGAAGCTATCAAATCAGTGATCTGCCTAACCTGGTAATGGAATACTGATCTGCTTCTGAGGTGTTAAACATGAAATTTTCTGGTACAGTTTTCTATAAGATGCTAATACGCTTGCTAAAGCTCTATACGTTACATGCATCATATGTGCGTGTGCATAAGGTGATCCATATGCAAAATTCCACTAATGATTCTTGTGTAAGAGGGCCAATATTACAAAGCTTCTTTCCACCAAAATCCTCACTATGTCACCACAAATGCATTTTCTGTCTATTCTTTCCCATTTCAATCAGCACGTTGTCAGCTCAACTCTTGCAGCGTTTTGACTTTTAAAAGGCAACTCTCCCTCCCAGCTTAAGTCCTGGCTTCTACTTTTAATCGTAAATCTTCTCTCAATTTGATATCCTGCTGTTCTATCTTTCATATTAAATAAGCAGTGGGAGTCAGGAGAAAAAGTTGCAGCTAAATGTCGCAGCGCTGGTGGAGCAGAGCAACAGCTTGGTAATGCTAGTAGCACCACTATCTTCAGTGAAACTACTTCAGTACGAGGAAAACCTGCCAGGACCAATAGCTGAGGGAAGATATGAGGGGTCACTCTTTACCCCCCCCACCCCGCCCCCTGCCCCCCGCCACCACCCCACTCCATGCCCAGTGGGAATGGGATGGGGGGCCCTTAAAATGGAGCATTCTAATTTAACACCCCCGTTCACACTGGAATCTCCCCGGCCACCGTTTTAACTGCTCACTGCAGTTAAGTGGCTGAGGCACCCGCCAAAAGCAGGCAAGAGCCTCAAATTTATGCAAATCATTACGTCAGTGGGACTCCAATTGGATTTTAATCAGGGCCTGAGTAGGAAAGCAGCCATGCCTTCCCGTCAGGTGAAGAAGATTGGCAGCTAAAGGAAGGACAAAGAGACCCATCAAGGTAAGTGGAAAACTTTCCTTTGTGGTACCAGGAGGAGCAGCTTTCCCTGCTCCGGACTCACTCCCCGCGACTTACCTGCTTGCTGACCTGCCTTTTTGGTGCCAGACACCGGCCACTGGCAGCCTGAACTTTCCACCCTTTTCGAGTGGGCCGCTGACCAGTGGTCTGCAGCTGTGGCCCAATAGTTAAAATACCCGAGACTCAAACTTAGGCCTATGAGTTCGTTCTGCATTCGCCCCGCCTTTCGCCTCTCGCCTGCTCGAAACCCGTTGGGGTTAACAATAGACCCGTGGGGGTGGGGATCTTAACCCTGCAGGGTGGATGGGATGGGGACAGGAGGAGGAGGAAAGTTAAATTCTTAAAAATGTGAAACCCTATCCCAAACCGCCGCAAACGCGCCTACTTTCGGTTTAAACGGGGCAGGTTGGGGGTCGGGTGAGTAACCTTCTCTTGAGAGGCGGGTCAGTAATTTTAATATGTTAATGAGGCTGCGTGCCTCAGATTTTAGCAACCATGTAGAATTAACGGCTGCGGGCTGGGTTTCCCAGGGCTCAAAGAACCCAGCAGCTAAAGAGAGGTGAGAACTGCCGAGTCCAGCAGGTAAGTGCCTTTCCAGCAGTGCTTGTGAGCCAGGAAGAGCAGAAGTGCTTCCCCCTGGCCCCCTAAGTTAACCTGCCGTGATCTGCCACTCTCCCCGCAATCGGCCGACCCCCTCCCCGCAATCTCCAGACGCCGTCCCTGCGCTCTCCAGATCCCCTCCCCGCGATGCCTCCACCCAGCGATCTCCAGTCCCTTCCCGCGATCTCTCCCTCTGCGATCTCTTCCCCCCCCCAGGATCTCCTTCCCCCCTGCGATATCTTCGCTCCCCCCACCCCCTGATCTCTCCCCACCTCCGACCTCCTCCCACCTCACCGGTCCCCGGCTACGGCCTTGTACCGCAAGCATTCCCACCCGGCAGTGACCAGCCTCTCAATCTGGCTGGCTGCCGAGCGGGAAACGGGGAAAAAAAAATGAAATGAGGTCCTGCCGTTAAATTCAGCAGGACCTCTGCGTTTCTTGTATTTCCAGGTTTCCCGGCCGTTGGCAGTCACCCCCGCTCCCTCCTGGCCTCACCGTAAATATCGGGGCTCATGAATCTAGTATAACATGCCCACATCACCGCTCTTATCTCCAAACATGGACATAAATTTCTAGTCTCTACACACAAATATATATAGTAATTATTCTCCATAAATTTAATGCATGGAAAATCATGAAAAACACATGGTTGAATTCTCACCATGTGCCCTGGCTAGGACTTTGCACCAGGAGCAAGCATTTCGGAGAATTAGCACATAAGTTTGGATGTTTGTTAAGCTAACGCATTATCTCAATTTTTCTGGACAAGTACGTGAATTTCTGTAGACCACCTGGAATCATGCATGTATCTCTACTCATAGACCACCAGTTACCACACCATTCGATCAATAAGAATCAGAAACATACATGAAAAGCTAACCCTATACTGTTAAAATTATTAAAGAACTCAGAAGCCTACCCACCCCAGTCCACAAGTAAAGAGATGTATACCCCACCATAAGGAATTACATAACATCCAGATAACTTCCAGTGATGAAAATAAAATATATTTTACAGATGGGTTTTGAAATGTTCAGATGCATATTCCGACACCCAAGATTATCCGGCATCGGACAATGCCTACTGTGGAACATCACTCATGAAAATTACTTTTTTTTCTGTGGCCCCTTCCACAAGGCAGCCACTTGCTCACCCTAATGTTAAGGTGAGACCTGTCTACAGTTACTTCCTAATCTCTTAAATTCCACATCTCTTATTCCATTGAATAAAATTAAAACCTGGATTTAAGAAATCGGAGTTACCATCCCTCCGTCATCTGTAGATCTCTTTCTAGATGACAGTATTCTTGCCTCATCGGCAGAAATAAATTATTTCAATATTCAAAAGCCAAGTCCATGAAGAGACTTCACTCTATAACAATACTGTGCATCGTGCAACATTATCATTTGTCATCCTTCTTGGGAATAAATTCAAACCCTCACCCCCGCTGCACAACCAGTTCAGACATCTGAACCTCCAAATATCTACACAATGAAAGCTCTGGTCTACCTATGTGCATTGTTACTCATGTGCTGTGATGGGTAAAGGAGTTATGCATAGGTGTCATCGACCATGGTTGAAGCAAATAGCCCATGGGCATAACTTTCAATTTCGGTGGGGGTGTAGAACAAGTGATATCGAATTAGCCGCCCATTATACATCCTACCCGATTTTCCTTTCCATTGACTTATAGAAGACAATCATAGAATGATACTGTTCAGATGGAGTTCATTCGGGCCGGCACTTTGAAAGAGCTATCCAATTAGTCCCACTCCCCTGCTCTTTCCACATAGCCCTGCAAATTTTTTCCCCTCAAGTATTTATCCAATTGCCTTTTGAAAATTATTATTAAATCTGCTTCCACCATCCTTTCTGGCCGTGCATTCCAGATCATAACAACTCGCCGTGTAAAGAAATTTCTCCTCATCTCCCCCTAATTCTTTTGCTAATTATCTTAAATCTGTGTCCCTGGTTACCGACCCTCCTGCCAGTGGAAACAGTTTCTTCTCATTTACTCTATCAATAGAGCATTTACTTCAATGGAAAAAAAATCATGTGTCATATAACGGGCAGCCAATCCAATGTCGCCCATTTTACACTTCCGCTGAAATTGAAAGTTCCAGTCCATATCACCTAAGAGCCAGAATTTATCCTTTCTTTGAAGAAGGAGTGCAATGAAGGTTTACTGATTCCTGGGATGGCAGGACTGATGTATGAGGAGAGATTGGGTCGACTAGGCCTATATTCACTAGAGTTTAGAAGAATGAGAGGTGATCTCATCGAAACATATAAAATTCTAACAGGACTAGACGGAGGATGTTCCCGGTGGCTGGGGAGTCCAGAACCAGGGGTCACAGTCTCAGGATACGGGGTATGCCATTTATAACCGAAATGAGGAGAAATTTCTTCACTCAGAGGGTGGTGAACCTGTGGAATTCTCTACCACAGAAGGCAGTGGAGGCCAAGTCATTAAATATATTCAAGAAGGAGATAAATATATTTCTTAATGCTAGAGGAATCAAGGGATATGGGAAAAAAGCGGGAACAGGGTACTGAGTTAGACAATCAGCCATGATCATTTTGAATGACGGAGCAGGCCCAAAAGGCCGAATGGACTACTCTTCCTCCTATTTTCTATGTTTCTATGTTAAGATGACAGAGCAAGCTTGTATTTAAGTAGTGGCTTATCAAATTATCAGGACATCCCAAAATGCTTCACAAACAGTAAATTACTTTTGAAGTACAGTCACTGTTGTTATGCAGTTACAAACTGCACCAAGTTATGCACAGGAAGTCCCACAAACAGAAAATGAGATGAATAACCACTTATCAGTTGAACTGTTTTTGTTGGTATTGGTTGATGAAGGAATTTTGCCAAAGCACTAGGAGAACTCCATTCTCTTCTTCCAATAATGCAATGGCATATTAACACCCAGCTGAAAGGGCAGATTGATCCTGCCTTTAATGTCTCATCCAAAAGACAGATAAGCTGTGATGAAGCTATATAATAAAAATACTGGAATGCACACAACTGGAACAAAGCATTGCGGTTCATCTGGCCAGTCACCTGTGTCACATTTGATTGCTTCAGAATTAAAGCACCACGTGTATGCTCTGAAAACCACATACACATTATTTTATGATGTGGAGATGCCGGTGATGGACTGGGGTGGACAAATGTAAGGAATCTTACAACACCAGGTTATAGTCCAACAATTTTATTTTAAAATCACAAGCTTTCGGAGATTATCCCCTTCGTCACCTGACTGATCTTCGAACTCCACTCCATTTTCCCGCCTGACCCCATATCTCTTGACTCTCCAATAATCTATCGATCACAGGCTTGAATATACTCAACATCTGAGCACCCACAGCCCTCTAGGGTAGAGGATTCCAAAGATTCATAACCCTCTGAGTGAAGAAATTTCTCCTCAGCTCAGTCCTAAATGGCCAAACCCTTAGCCTGAGACTATGATCCCTAGTTCTAGACTCTCCAGCCAGAGGAAACAGCCTCTCAGCATCTGCCCTTTCAAGCCGTCTCAGAATCTTCTATGTTTCAAGGAGATCACCTCTCATTCTTCTAAATCCAGAGAGTACAGGCCCATTCTACTCAATCTCTCCTCATAGGACAACCCTCTCATCCCAGGAATCAATCTAGTGAACCTTTGTTGCACTGCCTCTAAGGAAAGTATATCCTTCCTTAGGTAAAGAGACCAAAACTGTACCCAGTACTCCAGATGTGGTCTCACCAAAGCCCTGTAGAATTGCAGCAAGACTTCCTTACTCTTGTACTCCAATCCCCTTACAATAAAGGCCAACATACTATTTGCCTTCCTAATTGCTTGCTGTACCTGCACGTTAACTTTCTGTGTTTCATTTACAAGGATACCCAAATCCCTCTGAACACCAACTTTTAATAGTTCACATTATATTAAAAAAAAAATCTGTTTTTCTATTCTTCCAACCAAAATGAATAACCTTACATTTCCTCACATTATACTCCATCTGCCACCTTCTTGCCCACTCCACTTAACCTGCCTATATCCCTTTGCAGACTCTTTGGGCTCGATTTTCAAATTGAAGTCTGGGTGCGTTGGTGACGGGGCATCAAAAATCGGGAAAATCCCGAGCGGGTAAGGAAGCCGGCTCCAACTCGCCGACTTCAGCATCTCACTCAGACACATCTGTGTGCGTGCAGTTCTGGAATCCAGAAGTCCCGCCGGCAATTAAAGCCGGTGGGCTGATAATTAAAGAAGCAAATGTACCTCATTGAGGTACTTAAGGTGCTTTGTTACATAATAGGTAGTTACAACGATTTTCAACTTACCTGGGCTGCTTTCCCACGGCTTCAGATTCACGCTGGGTGAAACCAGACATGAAGGGCCGGATCAGGCAAAAATAAACAAAATAAATTAAATAAAATAACATTTCACAAAATTAAAAAAATAAATAAACCTACCTTTCAAACGATCTCACCTACACCCCCCTGCTCCAATGTCCGGTGTCTCACTCCCCAATGTCTCACTCCCCGATGTCTCATCTCCAATGTCTCTCCCTCTGTTGTTTCCCGATGTTCCCCCGATGATGTCCAATGTCCAACCCCGATCTTTGTGCCCCCCACCTTTATTCCCCCCGATCTTTGACCCCCTCCCGATCTTTGTCCCCCCCACCCACTCTCTGTTCCAGAGCAGGATGACGTCTCTCTCTCTCTCTTTCTCTCCCCCCTACCTCGGCGTTGCAGCTCTTGTCGGTAGCCAGTCTGTCAATCAGGCTGGCTGCTGGGCACAAAACCCAGAAACAAGATTAATGAGCATCAATTACCTCGCGATCGCATGGGGAGCGGTAAGATTTTATTATCCGGGTTTGCTGCGCGCCCACTGACCCCCCCTCCCCCCACCGCTGCCATTCCACTGCCATTTGAAAATTGAGCCCTTTGTGTCCTCCTCACAGCTTAATTCCCACCTAGCTTTGTATCGTCGGCAAACTTGGATACATTGCACTCGGTCCCTTCATCTAAGTCATTAAAATACTGATCCTTGCGGCACCCCACTAGTTACAGCCTGCCAACCTGAAAATGACCCGTTTATTCCTACTCCCTGTTTTCTGTCCGTTAACCAATCCTCGATCCATGCTAATATATTACCCCCGACCCCTTGAGCCCTGATCTTGTGTAACAACCTTTTGTGTGGCACCTTATCGAACGCCTTTTGAAAATCCAAATATACCACATCCACTGGTTCCCCTTTATCTACCCTGCTAATTACATCCTCAAAAAATTCTAATAGATTTGTCAAACAAGATTTCCCTTTCATAAAACCATGTTGACTCTGCCTAATCATATTATGATTTTCTAAAGTACCCTGTTACCACATCCTTAATAATGGATTCCAGCATTTTCCCGACTACTGATGTCAGGCTAACTGGCCTGTAGTTCCCTGTTTTCTCTCTCCCTCCTTTATTGAGCAGAATATGGCTTTTCTCCTCCCTTTTTGCTAGTACCTGTGCAACGCGGCCAAAGCTACACAGGCAGTTATGAATAATTATAGAAATGACCCCACAAAATTGCAGGCATTCAACTCACTGCAATGTTGGCTATCTTTGTGCCAACAGCTCAGCAGAAAAGGGTAAATTTGACATAGACCTCAAAACCAGCTATGCTCCTTTCCCTGACTCCCAAAGTAGCTCCCTACCATTGTTTGGAAATAAGGGAACATTACATGCTTCTCACTTAGATATGAATTCTGGTTAATATTGTGATCAAGTGCCCCTTGTCTCAGGGTGGCGAGCACTTGTATTACCCCTTTGTGTTCCTGAAACCGATTCAATCCAGTCAACTGAAGGAAATTCAGCGCTCCTACACACTTTTATTGGTAGATTATATGGGTACGGTAGCATAGTGGTTATGTTACTGGACTAGTAATCCGGAGTCGTGAATTCAAATCCCACCATAGCAGCTGGGGAATTTAAATTCAATTAATTAAATAAAATCTGGAATAAAAAAAAACTAGTATCAGTAATGGTGGCCATGCAACTATCGGATTGTCGTAAAAACCCATCTGGTTCACTAATGTCCTTTAGGGAAGGAAACCTGCTGTCCTTACCCGGTCTGGCCTATATGTGACTCCAGACCCACAGCAATGTGGTTGATTCTTAATCGCCCTCTGAGATAGCGTAGCAAGCCATTCGGTTGTTAAGAAGGTGGCCTCACCACCTTCTCAAAGGGCAATTAAGGGAAGGGCAATAAATGCTGGCCTCGCCAGCGACGCCCACATTCCATGAACAAATAAAAAAAAATTCACCAAACAAAATACAATTCTCCAAACTCATCAGTGACTGATGGAACCTATGTCTCTCCATCATGATGGTCCTTAATCAGGGACACCTATAACCACTATTTGTAGCCCAGATGGCTGCCACATTCCACTCCCCAAGATCCAAGTGCCCTGTAATATCGGCAGTGGATATACACTTCATCACAATATATACATAGAGGTTACTGCACAGAAATCCATGAACAGCAGCTGAGTGAAGTTCTAATGATAGTCATTCTAAATAGGTTTCACTGTAAACCAGCTAAAAATGACATGCACAGTATGTATACACTATAACAGGCATCAGTAAAGCTACAACTTCAAAAAGTCCAACAGGGAGTACTGGGAGCAGTTATCATCCTTCAGGATGACAAGCTACATTTGGTGATAAATTTTCCCAGTGAACAGATGTTTGCTTCAGATTCATCTGCATCTTCAAAAAGGTAACGTAAGCCTACATTTTCTCCTTTAATGCCAAACATTAAATTAAATTGGCAAACCAGAAAATGGTTTGACATCGTTTTAACCAATTTTACAAACTGATAATAACGCCTCTGACCAGCACATGTTTCCGAGTGGTAAAACTGACATCCACAGTTGTGATAAATAGCTAACTTACAGAATACACTAAGCAAGTCACGTTTTACAAAACAGAAGGTGGATCTAATTGTAAATGATGCACTGAAGAGAACAGCCATTTTTGGGATCACTGTCAATCCTATTCCAATCCCACACCACATCACAAGATGTGAGATGAGGTCACCGAGCAGCTGAATGCAATCTCTTTGCTCAGGAAGACATGGTTGGATGTCAGAAAACATTTTGTTGACATCAGACTGCCAAAGTAAAGGTTTCATTCAATCAACTACAGGCTCACCCAGTAGCAAGTAGACAACCATCTATGCTTAGGAAATAGTAAGGCTAATTTTCCTCAGCTGTGTGCTCAGAGAATGCTCAGTTCCTGGGTGCAAACCAAGGGGGGAGAAATTGTGTGCAGACCCATGACACCAGGTCTCTATCTCATTTGCGTTGCTCAGGGATTTCACTGGAAATCCTGACAGCAGGTAGAGTGGCTCCATCTACATAAGGAACAATCGTGATAACGAGGTAGGATGGGGTGTAGCAGGCCATCCTGTCTCATTTTCCTGACAGATCACCAACTCGTTGGCTCCTTGAGGATCATTATTCCAAGTTCAGCAACATTGTCTACTTTGCTTTCATTTCTACCCATGAAGCTGCATTTCTAAGGAAATGGAAGTTTCAAAAACATTGGGGCGTAAATTCCTTTAGGCCCATTTTTCGGGCCTGAAATGTGTAGTTTGGCAATGGTCAGTTTGAGAATAGGTCCTAAAACAGGCATTAGTCCCCTCACTTACATACGTGAGGGGCCTAACGCCTGTTTAGGCGACAGCCAGGGACGCCTGAAAAATGGCCCGACTCAATATCCGGTAGGACATGTTTCAGGTGTCCTGTAGGTGCCAAAATTGTCCCTCATTGTTCCTGTTTTAAACCCATAAAACATGTACAACGAGATCCAATTTCTACCTCATTTGATTTTGAAACTTACACTTCCTGAGACTGCATTTTATCAGGTTGCATATAGTGAAAGGCAGGCATTCAACATACTTTTCGGCTGATAAGGAACATAATTCTTCCTTAGCTTGTTCTGTTTCCTTCGTGGAAGCGTCTAAATTATTGGCTATTTTGGATATTATTCAGGAATTTTCAGGTAAGCTCAGATCTTTGATCAGCCTGCTTCGTAAATTAGCTTCAGTGCTGTCAGATGGCTGCCATGAAAGGTTCTTCTGCAGGAGACACACCAGTTTAAAATTTTCTTTTTTTTGTTACTGTGTTACATTAAAAATAGTAGAGTAGGTATGACAACATCAATGTATCACCAGTTTGTGTCATTCTACATCTCTCTTGTTTTAAATAATTTACAGTATCTTGTGGGAAAAAATAATTTTATGTTCCAACCCATTTTAAGTCAGTGGTCTGTGTTCTGGGTAGGTGGAAGTAATCTGAGGTGGCAAGTAGAGAAACTGGTTTAGGTGCAAATGGATGGGTTATAAGATTCATAACAATCTTTCAGCAGGATAGAAGGAAGAAAAGTATGTTCTCAGGGAAGTCCTCAGGCAGAAGAGGGATGAAAAAATCTTTGTTTAGATGAACTAGATTGGGAATAACTTTTTGCCCCAAGCATCCCTAAACTGTTTCAGATGATAAAACATTTAAGATATGAAAGCAATATATTAAACATTAATCTACAGATGTATCCTAGTGATGGTTCATGCCTGATACAAATTTAGTGCAATGCACATGACATGCATTGAAAAATCAACTGAAACTCTATATGGATTTACTAATCAGAAAGACAAGACAGAAGATTAAGCAATTAAGTAACTGTGCTTGTTTCACATTCTTTACTGAATTCTCACTTTCTATTCCATATCTCTGTAGAACAAACCTTTTACAGATAAATGCACAGCATGTTTCATACAGCCTCAAAGGTTCAAAAAGAATGGCTTTCTGAATTATTTTCAGGTTCTGGTGCTGAATTTCTCCACATTATACCACTGTACCACAGATAAACACGAGTGTCCAACCACCTCTAGTCAAGAACATTCCACTCTCCGGTTGTACGCATTGCTACATCATACTAAAAATTACTGTGATGCTTCTCTTCCTCTGGCCATATATCTTTAGGGATCAGGGGATTAAATTTCCACTAGGGTTCTCCAGGTCAACCGCTGTAACTTCGGGAGAAGATCCATGGAAACCCCGGGTGAACAACGTAAATAGGAAAACCCTCAGAAATTCAAAGCAAAGGTTTCTATGATTAACAATTGTTGAACTCCTGAGAGAAAGTAATATTGTGTGATTGAATAGGGATGAACCTAACGTTTATTGCTGTCATTAATCATCGTCGAAAAGTGATCTTACAACTGTGTACAGGAGAATAGAATAAGAGCATTTCCCATACTTTACAAATATTTTTAGATATTAGGAAATATCCTCACTTGGTAAAGTTTGATTTCTGCTCCTGAGACAAGTGGCATATGATCATACAGAAAGGTTGTTTACATGGCTAAAAGAGACTATTGTCAATTGATTCTTTTCATTTATTTACAATTTGTGCCTGATAAATTACATCACTCATAGGCCTCCTTGATGTGAATAGTAATGGGATCCTTAGCATATGTAACAGATAGAAAACCATGTAATAGGAAGAAATATATCATTGAACAGTGGTGCCAGCAGGTGGACACAGAGGCGAGTGGGCTGGTCCTCAACATATTAATATTGAGCAACAGCAAGATATCCAGAGTGCTGTTGATCAGATACATTCACCAGAGCGTTCAACTGTGGAAGGGGCATAAAACGGGCAGTAACGGATGAGAAAGGAAAATTGGGTGGGGTGTATAGTGGTTGGCCGATCTGCTGCTTCCCATTTTACCCCCCTGCCGAAGTTGAGAGCTCTGCCCATTATTTCTGCCTTTGTCCCAGTTAATACAAGACCTTGTGGATTTGGCAGCAGGTGATAGGGATGATAGTGGATGTGTTTCTAGAATACAGATGATCTCTCAGATGGCTGTAATGCGAATTCCTCTCTCGCTCTCTCTCTGTCTCATATATCTTTAACAACTACCACTTTACTCATGTCCATATATGTCTCACATTGCTCCTTTTTGTAATATTCATGCAATCTCTGCCAAACTTCCAGCGATGTCCTCTTGGTATCTGACACCAAATTCACTTTTCAGTGACAGAATGTCAGCTTATTACCCTTTTTGTAAACTTGGAAACGGTTCTCCCTCACCCAAAATGTGCTTGTGCTTCTCTGTTAGTGTTTCCCAGCACATACAGGGCTTAGTGGGTAAAAGGGGCTTTTACTTCTGTCACTGCAACATTTCCCTCCAAAATTGTGCACAGTAGGACTACACCAATACAAACTCTAACACTGATACTGTATTAAGTGGCTTGTTAGATACTTCAGAAATACTAATAAATCATCATTATGGGTGCGTCATGATTGATTGCTAGTTTTTAATCTCGGCTAATAAAATTCTCAGGAAGCACTTTGAAAACTTCGGGTTCCTTTGATTTTGATTTTGGTAGCTGGTTATTAATCTACAATTCACTGATTTTTAAAGAAAGGAGGTAAATATAACACCTTGTTGGCATAACTTTAGAATAAATATGATTACATAAGAACATAAGAAGTAGAAGCAGGAGTAGGCCATACGGCCCCTCGAGCACGCTGCGCCATTCAATAAGATCATGGCTGATCTTCTACCTTAACTCCACTTTCCCGTCCTATCCCCATATCCTTTGATTCCCTTAGTGTCTAAATATCCATCAATCTCAGTCTTGAATATACTGAACGACTGAGCGTCCACAGCCCTCTGGGATAGAGAATGCCAAAGATTCACAATGCTCTGAGTGAAGAAATTTTTCCTCATCTCGGTCCGAAATGGCTGCCCTCTTATCTTAAGACTATGACCCCTAGTTCTAGACTCTCCAGCCAGGGGAAACAGTTTCTCAGCATCTACCCTGTCAAGCCCTCTAAATATTAAAATTAACAACTCTATTCTGCTTTTACATGCACCTATATAAAAGCTTTGAGGGCGCCTGTCACACATTACAAGAATTATGCTTTTATTATGCTTGATTTCTTCAGATTTTTTTTGTCCCTTTACATTTGAACTTTTCTCTTCCTCACTTTTAGTCTTTTCTGTGTCACACACTATTCTCCGTCAAAGAGATGGGTCGACAACCTACTTTGTTTTTCTGTAACCAGTAGTGAAATATTGAAACAGTCTGATTTCCAATTTAGTTGCAAATTAGACAGTTTTCTGTTGTGGGTTCGTACCTACTAGGAATTGGTTTGAGACTCAAACTCATTTCACATAGGAACCTTACAGACACTAGATACAGCAGACTTTCATTCTATCAGGTTGAGTTAGTTCTGAATCTAGGATTCAGAGGTGAAAGGCCACAGTCAAAACCACCAAGTCCTTCATAGGTATAAGTTTTGATATTGAAACAACTATTTTAAATCAACAACTTTTTAAGCAGAATCTGACAGGCTCAGGTTAAGGGTAAGAGGATAGAAAATGCCCCATTGGCACACATGAAGTATTATTTTGAAGCTGAGACTTCAGAGCATTACCAGAATACTAGAGGGAATTTCAGCATGGCATCTGGCCCATAGAACACTATAATATACGCATGCTAATTAATTAACGATAACTTCACTATCAAAAGTAATTACCAATAGTAATTGGGAATACTGTAAGTCGTGAGTTACTAAAAAGTGACACTTGTTGCGGTTCTTCATGACACAGCCCATCAATCTCATTATGATAACTTTAAAGCAACTAACTCCCCATACATAGTCTTCCAAAACAATGGAAGAATACCTGCACTGCAAAAATGGAATGATACATTTTTCTTGTAACATGTTTTGTCATCTAAAAACCTAAGTTGAAAATGACACCAAAGGAGCAATTTAACGAGTCCTTGCTGCCGGCAGGGAACCTTGAGTGCTGACAGTACATTTCAGGTGTCAGCTGTGGCTCAGTGGTAGCGCTCTCACCTCTGAGTCAGTAGGTTGAGTTTAGGTCCCACTCCAGAGACTTGAGCACATAATCTAGGCTGACACTCCAGTGTAGTACTGACGGAGTGATGCATTGTTGGAGGCACATCTTTCAGATGAGACATTAAATCGAGGCCCCGTCTGCCTTCTCAGGCGAACATAAAAGATCCCATGGCACTATTTTTCGAAGAAGAGTACGGGAGTTCTCCCCGGTGTCCTGGCCAACATTTATCCCTCCTCAACCAACATCACTAAAACAGGTTATCTGGTCATCATCACATTGCTATTTGTGGGACCTTGCTGTGTGCAAATTGACTGCCACGTCTCCTACATTGCAACAGTGACTACGCTTCAAAAGTACTTCATTGCTTGTAAAGCGCTTTGGGGCGTCCTGAGATCGTGAAAGACGCTATATAATGCAAGTCTTTCTTTATTTTATAGATTTTACCACCTCTGTTCATGATCGCCTGACCATTAAAATGAATGGATGGAAAACCGTGGGCAGCCACATCTGAATCTCTGATATACGGCGCAGGTGGGTGAGGCATCCTTCCCGCAGCGAACACTCGTAAATTTGAATTTACAACAATAATCTAATCTCATGGTTCAGATCAGATCAGAAACATGAATTGCTCAGGTTTCTCTATCTTGCATATTTTAGGATATCATCCGAACTCTCAACTGAGTTTCATAGGTACAGTATGCTTTATACTGTAGTACACTCTACCTAACTTAATGGAAAATAGAAATTATTCAGTCAATCAACTTGTTGCATCTAAAATAAGCATTCAGTAATGGAAATGGCAAAAGTGTATACAGTGCAATAAATGCCTTGGAAAACTGTAATACTTGATTATCTAATGCATTGCATTACCACAGTCCTAAAAAAGATGATTTTTTTTTGTTATCTTGCCTTATGTGATTTTGAAAAAATGAAAATGTAATTTCCATTCCATTTGGAATATTAAAGATATCCAGCATCATGATAAAGTAGAGTTTAATTACACCTTTTTATCTAATATAATAAATGCATCTAAACTTTTCAGAATTTCAAATTTTAAGTCTTTGTTGACTGACAAGAGAAATTAATTACTTCATCATGTACAGTTAGAAACCAAAGCTATCTTGACAAATGTTCAGGACACAGGACAATATAATAAGTTTCTGATATTCTTCAGTAGTGATTTTACTTTCTATGAATATAGCACTGGCAGTACTGATAGTATCTCTAACAGAGAAATTAAAGAATAAAATAGTTAGTACTGCACAGGTACCATTTTATTAAGTATAATGTCAATTAAATGCAATCTACAGAACCATCTATGCTTACAGCACAGAAAGAAGCCATTTGGCCCATCATGTCCATGGCAACTCTTTGCTGGAGCAATCCAAAGCTAATCCTATAGTTTAATTCTCTCTATCATAAACCATGCATCAAACCAACATTTTTTTGATGGTAACTTATTAAAATAGTTCTTCTCCACATCTCAGAACCATCAGATGGTATTGGAAACTTCATGGGGAGAGGAATTTATCTTTGGCCCAAATCAAGGGTGAAATTAGCAGATTGGCCAAGGCATCTGCCCAAAGACGGCATCAGCAGGCCTGAATCATTTTGGTTGAGGCCTCATTCGAATGGCGCCAATGAGCAGCAGGAATCAATTGGACAACCCGCTGCAACTCGCTAGATATGGGAGGGTGGGAAATTAGCCAACTCCCATGATGAGCCAGCCGGCAGGCCGGGCCTTTGCGGGGGAGGTGGGGGTGATCCAATCCTGGGGGAGAAGTCCAGCACAGGGTAAGAGCAGGCTGTAGTATTTTTCTGGAGCCGAGGAGCACTCTTGCACCTCCTGGCCCCACAAAAATTTTTCCAAAAAAATTCAGGGCTTTCTTTTGAGCAGCTACCAGGTTATTTCCCTTAAAGGACCACTGGTCAGGTCACCCACCGCCTGCTACAAATGGGCAGAGTATGAGTGGTGCACACTCCGCCCATTTGTACCTGAAAATTGCAAATAGAGTCAGACAGCCAGCTTAGAAACTTAATTTACATATTTAAGCAGGTGGGCAAGTTGCATACACATTTACAGGCCTGTTTGAAAATTTCATCAGGCAGGTCTTGAACCTCAAGACGTGCCCCCAATCCCGTCCGATTTTCAACTGACAAACGTCCGTTTTTCAAATGAGCAGTTGGAAGGTGAAAATCATCTCCCATATTTCAACTTCATGCACATGCTGTTTTTAGCTGTTTCTTAGTGAATGGGAACTTCTTGAAAAGGCATGGCTCACTCAGTGTCTGACTCAGATAAAGAAAACTAAATATTTTAAATTGGTCTTCATCCTACTACACACAATTAAAATCCTGTAGATAAATTCTGTAGAATGGCTTTACTTTAAAGTACTTAACTGTTTTTGTTTTCATATTAAGTCACAATGTTGAAATCTCACTATAACTCCATAACTCAATGCTGTAAATTAAATTCTTCATCCCTACTTAGAGGATTGTCTATGGACCGACAATCATTCAATATAGAGGTAACAAACAGTTCAGAAATATTAAAGCACCCTACACACTTTGATAGCCCTCATTAGTGCAAGACTTTTTTTCATTTTTTCTGTATTTACATCAATGGGAAATTGTGAATTTATTCCACGTGTGGGAAGACCTCGATAACTCACTTATGGCATAATTTCTCATCTGTGGAATTCTATATTCCACAGTTCCCTGCTCAGAATCCCCTTAGTATGTACTCAGTACTGGGGAAGTGTAAAAAAACAGTATGCATGAATCTATTCTTATTTAACCTAAATTCAAATGGGAGGACAGTGGAAAATTCAGCATGAAAAGTATAACTTAATTTGAACTCTATTGTGCAAAAAGGTAAATAACAAATGTACTCCCTTCAGTTATTATCCCCGATATTAGTACTGGTAATTCTTCAATTCTGCTATTGGACTGTATAAAAATACTGTCCAGAGGTGACTGAAGTGGCATTTAAACAGCAATGCTTCACTCACATATACTAGCACCAGTGTGTATGCCTGAACATCTGTGCCTGTACATACACAGTTTCGCTCCAAGTTTTGTGTGAAACTGGAATGCTTAACATGTGTAGCCATAGACACACTGACGTTATTATCCGTCTCAGTCTACTGGCTGAGGGAAAGGAGGGGGGCGGATTCATGCCAATTTCAAGGTTGACCAGACTCCCACTCCAGCCGACACAACATAAATGTGCACAGTTCCTCATTTTCAAACAATCTGAGAGGAAACTAAATTATGTGAATTCAAGGTTTGGTGCACCCTGTTACACATACGTGGAAATTGGTACAACCTCAGTCTCTAATTGCTGATACAATAACAGCTTTAAAGTAAAACTGCTTTAGGATGATTAAGAGGGAGATCTAGTTGGTTGTAAGGTGAATTTGGAGCTTTACCAAATACTCCTTTACCCCCAGATCTAATTGTTATTTTTTCTGAAAGTGTGAGGATTATTCCATGCAACTGACTTTCAAATGTAATTAACACAACATGCTTGAAAGTAACCTGACTGTTATTGTCCTAGTTTTGATCAGATTTTTTTTTGTTTTGGGATGGACAAGAGGGAGGATCGCTCCCTACCAATTAATAACAACGTAAGATAAAGTCCACTGCTTCTCCCCAAAGAAAAGTTTGAAAACTACAGGTCTATAAGGCTCAGTGCATTTACGACTCTGAGTGTTGGGGCAGCTACACACAATCTTAACAAACATTCATGTAACTCATTCTAATCATTCCTACAGACATACTAGAAGCACCCAAACTGCACCACTGTTACACTCTTTGCCGTACATTTTTAAACTGACTCACCATACCTTTATATTAAGGTTTTAATTCTTCAGACCACCATGTAATTTGTCCCTATTTGCAATGCCACTAGTGCTTATCTGGTGGATCAGATTAGATACCCAAAATGAGAAAAAGTAAATGTAATGGTGACATCAAAGGGCAAATTGGTTCAGGTTATGGAAGAGCAGGAAACAGCTACCCTAATAGGGAACTCAGTAATGAGGTTGGTGGACATTGACTTGTGCAGAGATGATATCATTAATAAGAATGTTTCTTGTTTGCCAATAGCAAGGGTAAGCGATACAGAAAAGAGAGCTGAAGAGCTAATGTTGGGGGAGTGGAGTGAAGCACTCGTGACATTACAAAGGGGAACTGTTTGACGAACTTAGTTCATTTTGATCCACCAGGAACCCAGCATTGTGCACTGTTAGATTAGGACTGGACAGTATTGGACTGGACAGTCTTTGAGTGAGCTGCCCAGAAATGTTTCAGATGTAAACTGTACAACAAAGGAAAAATTTTCTTCTTTGGTGCTTGGACATTAAATAATTGCATGGGTGGGGCACAGAAAGAAAGACTTGCATTTACATAATGCCTTTCACAACCTCAGGACGTCCCAAAGCACTTTACAGCAAATTAAGTAGTTTTGAGTACTTATTTCACATTTCCAGCATCCGCTGTATTTTGCTTTTGATTAAGTACTTTTGAAGTGTAGTCACTATTGTAATGTAGGAAACACGGTAGCCAATTTGCGCACAGCAAGGTCCCAAAAACAGCAATGTGATAATGGTAGATAATCTGTTATAGGTGTTAGTTGAGGGACAAATATTGGCCAGGACACCAGGAAGAACTCCCCTGCTCTTCTTCGAAATAGTGCCATGGGATCTTTAAAGTCCATCTGAGAGGGCAGACGGGGCCTCGGTTTAATATCTCATCCAAAAGAACGGCACCTCCGACAGTGCAGCACTCCCTCAGTATAGCACTGAAGTGTCAGCCTAGGTTACGTGCTCAAGTCTTTGGAGATGAACTTGAACCCATTTTCTTCTGACTCAAAGGCAACAATGTTACCACTGAGCCATAGCTGACACAGAGAGGAAAATTGTATGGGAAAGATCTTGTAAGAGAGCCCACCTGATTTTTGATTCATTCATTTAAATGGATGGAAAATCGGGCAGCCTTTTTACAGGTGTGCAATCCCCCCCACGCCTGACTTTCCTCTATGTGCTCCAACCAAGCAATGATTTAATGTCCATGCTGGAAAGAGGAAAATCTGCCTCAAGAGTTTTGTTTTTAAAATGTCATTTTTTTCCCTCTTACTTCTGCATTCAAATGAAGTGGAGGAATTTAATACTGAGGTTATTGCGGCGTTCAATATTTTTATCATCGTGAAAGCAAACTTTAGAATGTAAGCCATGATGTTAACCCTGTGACCCACCCTTATCTCGCCCCCATCGGGTTTCCGACTTGGCAAAAGATCGTAATCCTACAACATTTCAAACACTGACATTCCATGGCCCTGAATTTCGGCCGGACTCTCTCGATCTCCTGCCATAAGCAGCTGTTTATGGCATTTCACCAGGAGTTCCAACAATCTTCCAAGAGAGAACCCCTACAGAAATTCCAGCCGCATGTGCCTCAAGACATTGAAGGGTAAATTTTCCGAGTCCTCGCAAATGGTGAGATGTCACACAAGTGTTTATAAGACGATTCCGCAGGCAGCGGAAAACCTACTCTATAATCTGCATTATAAGTAAAAGTCCTTCCCTCCCACCTGTATTAATTATTTTTTTTTGAAAATGCACGTACAGTAGCTCGATATTTGTAATTCATGTGTTTGGCACAGGCAGACTAACTTATTAATTTGAAAGTCAATGCATGTTCTTTGTGAATAATAATTGTGCAATTCTGTCTTCAATGAGCAGATCTCTAGATTTTATTCTGTCTTTTAAAAGGAAATAATGAATGCTACAAAAGGCTTGTCTGCAGTAAGTGGTGCCAGATAGCTAGTGGATTGCAGGGGACTGTGATTCACGTAATTATTGCGCACATCATGAGCGATCTCAACCTTTCACTGTAGACAAAAGGTCCACTGTTGCATCAAATCACTATGTCAGACCATAATTAAAGGCCAAAGGAAACATTAACACATAATCACTGATCCAAGCTTTTCTTGCATCCCTGAATTACTGTGCTTGACTAATCACAGACCCATCCAATGCATTCCTCGGTCAGCTCAATAATAAAAACAGGAAGCTGCATGTAGTCAATATTTCAGCAGCAGTGAGACCTCATTTATATATATATATATATGACATCATCTTCAGGTGGAACTTAGTTTGCACATCGATATTCAGCAGAGATTATTTACATTTACTTTGCATAGTGTGTCCTACACATTTTTTAATTCGTTCATGGGATGTGGGCGTCGCTGGCAAGGCCAGCATTTATTGCCCATCCCTAATTGCCCTTGAGCATGCAACATATTTACTTGAACTAGGGGTCACAAATTTCCTCTTGCTTTTTGGTGTTAAAAAAACATAATCAGGGTGGGAATGGTGTTTTGGGGGACCTGGTTATGCCTTTTTCTGGCAATCAACATTTCAATTTATAATGGGTTCTGTTTCCATCACTGAATATGAAACAGTGGTGGAAGCAGAGCCTAGAATGGATTTTAAAAGGAAAGTGGATAAATATTTAAAAAGAAAAGGAAAATGGAAAGGGTGCGGAGAAAGGGCAGGGGAATGGGGCTAAGTGGATAGCTCTTTCTACGAGCCTGCCAGCACAGGTGAAATGGCCTCCTTTTGCGCTGTAAATTTCTACGGGGGTGAACTTCCCTGGAGTTCCACCGCCGCTCAAGTTAAAAATTCTGAAGAGGTTCGACAGTGTAGACTTTGGGAAGATGGCCCTGATGTTTAATTGGAGACGGGGAGGGAGCGGGGCCGCATGTCAGCAGCCGGAAAATCCGGAAATAGCAGGAAGGCTGACGTCCTTCCGAATTTAACGGCGGGACCTCATTAGAATATTTTTACTCCGTTTCCCGCCCGGCAGCCGGCCCAATTGAGAGGCTGAACGCTGCTGGGTAGGAAGGAACGCCACAGCGGGAGATGGTCCTCGGCAATCAAACAGATCGGGGGTCAGTGGGTGGGGAGGATGCTTGGAGCACAGCAGCGAGAAGGGTGGGAGAGATCGAGGGGGGGCAGACATCGCTTGGGGGAGACATTGCTGAGGGGGTTAGGACGATCACGGGGAGGGAGAGATCATGGGGAGGGAGGCAGGTCCCTGCAGGTTTGCCTGAGGGGCCATGGGGAAGCATTTCTGCTCCTCCTGACCCACAAGCAGTGCTGGAAAAGCATTTACCTGCTGGATCTGGCAGTTCTCGCCTCCCTTCAGCTGTCGAGTTTCCCGAGCCCTTAAATTTCCTCTTGCCTTTGGGGTGTAAAAAAAACATAATCTGGGTGGGGATGGTGTTTTGAGGAACCTAATTACGCCTTTTTCTGGCAATCAAAATTTCCATTTACAATGGGTACTGATTCCACCACTGAATATATAATGTCCGACCAGAAACAATGGTGGAAGAAGAACTCAGAATGGATTTTAAAAGGAAAGTGGATAAATACTTGAAAAAGTAAAAGAAAATGGAAAGGGTACGGAGAAAGGACAGGGGATTGGGGCCGTTAAATTTAAATAGCTGCCCAAAACTGAGGAACGCAGCCTCATTAACATATTATAATTACCGACTTGTCTCTCCCGACCGGGTTACTCGGCCGCCCCCCAACCCGCTGCGGTCAAATCGGAAATAGGCGCGTTGGCGGTCAGGTTTCCTATTTTTAGTCATTTAACCCACCTCCCCCTCGACTCTCTCTCGCCCATCATGAGGGGGTTAAAAATTCCACTTGTGGGGGAGACCAAAACTAGGGGCCATAAATATAAGATAGTCACTAATAAATCCAACAGACAATTCAGGTGAAACTGCTTTATCCAGAGAGTGGTTAGAATGTGGAACTCGCTACCACAAGGAGTAGTTGAGGCGAAAAGCATAGATGCATTTAAGGGGAAGCTAGATAACCACATGGGGAGAAAGGAATAGAAGGTTATGCTGATAGAGTTAGATGAAGAGGGGTTGGGAGGAGGCTTGTGTGGACCAGTTCGTCTGAATGGCTTGTTTCTGTACCGTACATTCTGTGTAATACGTAAATTGTGGCAGAGGTTCGGCAGAAATCCCATCTGCACAGGTAAACAGGGTTTCTGCCAAAGCTACGTCAGCAGAGCGGGCGAAGTCCAAAGGAAATTCCTGACGTATGATTCTATAAGGTGGTCGTGTAATGTACCCACCTACATACGGGCGGAGGTATTATGATGATATGCAAATGAGAAAAATACATCACACAATGAATTTTCTGTTACTTGCTCCCTAGCAAAGTTGGGTGCAAGGAACACCTGTGCATTACTGGCATTCAGCTTTGCTAGATCCTTAAGGATGGGATTTAAAATTTAAAAGGCCAGTTTCCCCACTGCAATCGATGGCAGAGCCCATTTATGCTGCAGCAAGTTTTCTTACCCCACCTGAAGCAGGCACTCTAGATGCGCTGTAAATAGTGTAGACCATTTAAATGTCCCTAAACCCAGGAAGTGGGATAATGTTAGGGGGGGGTAACTAGTGGGTGGGTGAATGGACTGCATCACCACAAATATGTATAGGAGCATAGGAAATTTGGACCATTGCTAGTAATTTTCTAAAGGGTTTTGTATTTTTTCACTTTCTCCCCTCCTCTCTTGAAAGCAGTGACTCATATTGGTGTACGGTTCAACAGGTGTAAGCAGCCCTCCTTTACCTTGCCCACATTACCATTCTTCACGTGTGAGCCTGGATAGTGAGCATTAGTGGGCTATTCAATCACAGGGCTGTCACGGTTGAGCAAGATCCTAGCGTTAACTGACATTCATACACGTGCGCTTTCCAGCAGATGGCAAGTATTGAATAGTAAGCAGTAGCATGAAGCCTGCCTCATCTTTTCCCCAACTCTAACCTTGAGACACTGAGGTGAATTACAGAACCCTGCCCATTGGGCTGGCTGAGATAAGCAAATTGAGCACAGACCAGAGATTAACCTGGTTGTTTTCCTGGTTAGTACAGTTCAGCACCAGGTTATGTGATACATTTATTTACTAAAACCACTGGGGAGTTCAGGACATTTTTATTTTGCATCCGAGAAGAAAATGAATAAATGTCAATGAAGAGACCACTGCATGCTTTACACTAACAACATTTTCCAAATGACTATTTTGGAATCAATTCAAACAATACCATGAAAGTGTAGGCAGGAAATTATTCTACTTTAAATTGAACCATATCAATGTCCCGTTAGAAGGTCATTTCAAACTCGCTCTTAACGATTGGTATTTTGTCTCTGTAGATTGGTATTTTATCTGTCTCTTTGTAAGACTGTAACTTCATGCCTCAGAAAAGCAAACTTCTTTTTGAAAACCTCTCAGCATTGTGGCATCATGGACAATAAAACTTAGGTGCATTTTTCAGTATAGGTTGGCCATCTGTTCTGTTTAATTTGAAAAAGACTGGATCTAGAACATAATCTGTCTTGAATACCTATGTAAGCAGCAGAAAAGCAAGTCAATTTGCACTTGTCTGCATTGATTAGATTTGCCACTGAATTCTAGAAAGAAAAATCCTGAGCGATTGGAATATTGTTAATAATTGTCCATTAGTATTTTGTGACTGATCCAATACCTATCAGAGGGTTGGCATTGAATCTGATGCTTGTAATGATCTGATACACCCTAACTATGAAACTCAAGCGGTCTATGAATGACATTAATACTTCCATGGCTTCTTGTGTCTTCAAATTCAGCTGGAAAGAGGACCTTGGAGTACTGAAGTAAGCAGCACCAGATATCACGGGAACTAATACATGTTTTATTTAAGTATGTGTTATAGCTGAAAATAACTGCAGAGTTGCTGTGCTTTGCATTTTCACATGTTCAACTCCAAGGCCTAGTCCACATCCTAAAAATCGTGCTGACTATGTAGTCAGTGCATTGAGCTTGCACAGTGAATGTGTGCAAGGCTCACTAAGAGCCCTTTCTAATGCAAATGACACAGGCTCCCCAACATGAGACTGGATTGCTTAAGAAGTGCTCCACTTGATCAGTGCCCATTGCAAATGGATGCTGCAAAGCAGACATTTTAAATTTTTGATTTTTTTCCAGGGTGGCTGTAGGGCTGCCAACTCTGGCTGGAGGCATTCCTAGAGTTTGATCACATGATGTTCTGACCACATGACATCTGACCATGTGATGCCTGATCACATAACTATTACAAATGTTATTGCATTTACCTTATAAAGGTTGGGTCCCCTGTACTTGAGTATTTTTGCTTGTGGTTTTGCGGCAGCAGCTGTTATGTGAGAAGTTCCAAGAACCACGAGGCCACCCGTGAGCAGGTGAAACCGAGAAATTACAGCACTGCGCAGTAAAGGAGGAGGTGGTAGCAATATTGGATAGGATAAAAATAGATGAAGAGGACGTACTTAAAAGATTGGCAGTACTCAAAATAGAAAAGTCACCCAGTCCAGGTGGGATGCATACTAGGTTACTGAGGGAAGTAAGGGTGGAGTTTGCGGTGGCTCTGGGCGCAATCTTCCAATCCTCCTTAGATATGCGGATGGTGCGGAGGACTGGAGGATTGCATATGTTACACTCCTGTTCAAAAAGGAGAGAGTGATAAGCCTGGCAATTACAGGCCAGTCAGCCTAACGTCGATGGTGGGGAAGCTTTTAGAGACTATAATCAGGGACAAAATTAAATTGCACTTGGAAAAGTGTGGACTAATAAAGGATTTGTTAAAGGAAAATCCTGTTTGACTAACTTGATTGAATTCTTTGATGAAGTAACGGAGAGGGTTGATGAGGGTAGTGTGATTGATGTTGTGTATATGGACTTTGAAAAGGCATTTGATAAAGTACCACATAATAGAATTGATTAAAGGGACAGTGGCAGCTTGGGTACAAAATTGGCTAAGGGACAGAAAGCAGAGAGTAATGATTAACGGTTGTTTTTCAGACTGGAGAGAAATATACAGTGGTGTTCCCCAGGGGTCAGCATTAGGACTGTTCTTTTTGATATATATTAATCAACTGGACTTGGGTATAGAGGATATAATTTCAAAGTTTGCAGATGACACAAAACTCGAAAACGTAGTAAACAATGTGGAGGATAGTAACAGACTTCAGGAGGACATAGACAGACTGGTGAAATGGGCAGACACATGGCAGATCAAATTTAATGCAGAGAAGTGCGAAGTGATACATTTCGATAGGAAGAATTAGGAGAGACAATATAAACTAAATGGTACAATTTTAAAGGGAGTGCAGGAACAGAGAGACCTGGAGGTGTATGTATACAAATCTTTGAAGATGGTAGAACAAGTTGAGAAGGCTGTTAAATAATCATATGGGATCCTGGGTTTTATTAATAGAGGCAAACAGTACAAAAGCAAGGAAGTTATGCTAAACCTTTATAAAACACTGGTTAGATCTCAGCTGGAGTATTCTGTTCAATTCTAGGCATCACACTTTAGGAAAGATGTCAAAGCCTCAGAGAGGGTGCAGAAGAGATTTAAAAGAATGGTACCAAGGATGAGGGACTTCAGTTATGTACGGAGACTGGAGAAGCTGGGGTTGTTCTCCTTAGGGCAGGGAAGGTCAAGAGGAGATTTGATAGAGGTGTTCAAAATAATGAATGGTTTTGATAGAGCAAATAAGGAGAAACCGTTTCAAGTGGCAGAAGGGTCGGTAACCAGAGGACACAGATTTAAGGTGATAGGCAAAAGAGCCAGAGGCGACATGAGGAAACATTTTTTTACGCAGCGAGTTGTAATGATCTGGAATGCACTGCCTGAAAGGGTGGTGGAAGCAGATCCACTAGTAACTTTCAAAAGGAAATTGGATAAATACTTGAAGGGAAAAAATTTACAGGGCTATGGGGAAATTGCAGGGGAATGGGACTAATTGGATAGCTCTTTCAAAGAGCCGGCACAGGCATGATGGGCCGAATAGCCTCCTCCTGTGCTGCACCTATTATGACACAATGATACAGGAGGAGGCCTTCAGCCACCGGTGCTGGCATCCTCTTCAGTAACATCCCCAGGTCCTTTTATATTCCTCCTTTTCAGATATTTATCCCCTTCCCTTTCCTTTTAAATTTTAGTCTCTGCCTCAATAGCCACATGTGGTGAAGGGTCCCACGGTCTAATAGCTCTCCGTTCAAGAAACTTCCTCCCTTCCCCCTTGGACCTTCTACTTTGCTGGCTGCTCCTCTCTGAGTGCTGCTCCCACTCCATGTTGTTACTGCTGCTCCTAGCTCTGCAGACAGTGATGGTGGCCACCCCCACCCTATTCTCTCCCACCCCCTGGTTGAGCCCAAATCTCCCGACCCCTAGTCCCCTAATCTTCCCTTTCTCCTTTGCTCCCCAAGCCCTCGTTCCCCAATCTTCATCTCTCCCCTCTCCCCGATTTCAGAGGCCCCCCCCCCGATTTGAGGCCCCCCCTGATTTGAGGCCCCCCTAATTACAGAGCACCACCCCCGATTTCAGAGCCCCCCTCCCAATTTCAGAGGGCCCCTTAATGCTGGGGACCCCACAATTTCAGAGCCCCCCCACCCACCCCCGATTTCAGACCCTCCCTTGAATGTCAACAACTCTAATTCCCAACTGGGGCCCGAGATGCTCTGCAATGGGAAATTTAAAGCGATGAATGCCACTTAAATAATCTCCATAAAAATCCAATGCTCTCCTGGGCTGCTAGAGGCAGCGCCCTGGAGACCTATGCCCCATTTCGGGAGACTCCCGGTCATTCTGGGAGGGTTGGGTACCTGGGTGGCTGTTATCTTCCAATAAGCCCAGCTTATCATCAATTGATTGCCCTCGGCCTTAAAAGTCTCATTTGCTGCTGGCGCTGTCCTTCATGATATAATTCGCCCTTCCCCCTCCCAATTAAGAGTCCCTTGAATGCTCCACCAGCATTTTACCAGCACCTGGTGCTGAAAATCCAGCCCACATGGAACTATCTCAGAATGTCATGCACAAAACACTGGGAGCACTGTAAAGAAATGTGAATAAGATGACTTTGTATTACTGTACAATGTCCCATGAGCACCAGGACCACACTATCAACTTCATACCATCTCTTCACTTATGGCTCAAGCCTTGGAGTAAGATCCATTTCCCAGTGCAAAAATGTTGCATATACTCCATACACATCCATAATTCAGAGTGATGCATGTGCAGTGCCAGAGGGTCATATAATTGTCAGAATTAGCAATAGCATAGCAAAATAGGATTTAACATTCGGCTAATGCTGATCAATTAAATAAACTAATGTGGCAATGGTGCACTGGATTGTGTTTGGTGTGTTACTTTTTACTTTGTTCTTTTAGAAATAGTAGTCTTTTTTTTATTCGTTAATGGGATGTGGGCGTCGCTGGCGAGGCCGGCATTTATTGCCCATCCCTGATTGCCCTTGAGAAGGTGGTGGTGAGCCGCCTTCTTGAACCGCTGCAGTCCGTGTGGTGAAGGTTCTCCCACAGTGCTGTTAGGAAGGGAGTTCCAGGATTTTTACCCAGCGACCATGAAGGAACGGCGATATAGTTCCAAGTCAGGATGGTGTGTGACTTGGAGGGGAACGTGCAGGTGGTGTTGTCCCCATGTGCCTGCTGCCCTTGTCCTTCTCGGTGGTAGAGGTCATGGGTTTGGGAGGTGCTGTCGAAGAAGCCTTGGCGAGTTGCTGCAGTGCATCCTGTGGATGGTACACACTGCAGCCACAGTGCGCCGGTGGTGAAGGGAGTGAATGTTTAGGGTGGTGGATGGGGTGCCAATCAAGCGGGCTGCTTTGTCCTGGATGGTGTCGAGCTTCTTGAGTGTTGTTGGAGCTGCACTCATCCAGGCAAGTGGAGAGTATTCCATCACACTCCTGACTTGTGCCTTGTAGATGGTGGAAAGGCTTTGGGGAGTCAGGAGGTGAGTCACTCACCGCAGAATACCCAGCCTCTGACCTGCTCTTGTAGCCACAGTATTTATATGGCTGGTCCAGTTAAGTTTCTGGTCAATGGTGACCCCCAGGATGTTGATGGTGGAAGATTCGGCTATGGTAATGCCATTGAATGTCAAGGGGAGGTGGTTAGACCCTCTCTTGTTGGAGATGTTCATTGCCTGGCACTTGTCTGGTGCGAATGTTACTTGCCACTTATGAGCCCAAGCCTGGATGTTGTCCAGGTCTTGCTGCATGCGGGCTCGGACTGCTTCATTTTGGCAAAGAGAAAACTAAGCTTTTATGAGGTGAATTTCCTGTTTTTATCCCATGTATTATTGTTCACACGATTTCCTGTTTGTGCTATTTTAACGTAGACGAAGGTAAACAAGTGGAGAACTGGGTGGCCTAGTGGGTTAGACATTAGTCCTTCACCTCTAGATCTTGATGAATGTCTCCTGTGTTTGCTACCTCTAAGGGTTCTACGTGAAATTAGTTTGGGCAGTTTCAATCCAATTCTTAGTATAACGCATTTCTTTCTGGACAGAAGGGGGCAGGAAAGTAAGACACGGGCCCTGATATTTACGGAGAGGCAGGAAACCCACAAATCCCGGGCATGGGGAGGTCCTGCTGAATTTAATGGCAGGACCACATTATCATTTTTTAATCCCATTTCCCTCCTGGCAGCGAGCCAAATTGAAGGCTGGCTGGCTGCCGGGCGAGAAAGCCTGCGGTAGAAGGCCACAGTTGGGGTCATTGGGGACGGTCCCCAGCAATTGGCAAAGATCGCGGGGCATGAGGAGGCAGGGGGGCAGAATGGCAATTGGGAGGGAGGGAGGGATCGCGGGGCATAAGTGGGGTGTTGGCAGATTGTGGGGCAGAAGGGGTGGGTTCGGCAGATCGCGGGGCATAAGGCTTGGGATCGTCAGTTTGGAGGGGGTGGGGTCGGCTGAAGGATTGCTTGAGGGTCCAGGGAATGCACTCCTGCTCCTCCTGGCTCACTAGCAGCGCTAGAAAACACTTACCTGCTTGATCCGGCTGTTCTCATCTCCATTTAGTTGCTGGGCTTCCTGAGCCCTGGGAAACCCAGCCGGCCAGCGTTAAATTTAAATCAAGCTCCCAACTGCACTGTGAGAACCTGATTTAAATATTATAATGAAGTGTCCCGCCTCTTGTGAGTAGGACACAGACATAGCATGCAAATCACTGCCTTAAAAACAGCAGCAGGCAAGTACATGGCAGGTTGGGGTCGCGTTATGAGACTTAAAGCTTTTAATATTCCCACCTCACTGACCCTCTCCCACCCGTTGTCGGTGGGGGGGGGGAGGTTAACATCGACCCCACTGTCTCACGCACACATACAGATATAAAGGTGGAGGAGCATTGTTATGTCTTTATATCCTTTCTACTGTCTCCCTGGCAAAAATTTACATCCCACCCTATTTCATGCTCTATTGAAGTTAACAGAATCAGGCGTAAATCAGGCATTCGACCCAAAACCAGACGGTTCTCGCTGGGAGGGTTAGGTTAAAATCAGGAATTCTTACTCTAGATTTTTCCGTTTTTCTGTCTAAGGTTACTCTAATAGATAAGTCCCACCTCCTGCACGTGCTCAATTGACCCTGCGACAATTTGGAGCCCTTGGGTCGTGAATGAATTTAAAGTGACAGCCATCAAACCAAAACTAAACAAAAGTACTTCATTTTTGTCACCAAAGTTTCAGCAGGTATTGTATCTATAAGTGACAATGCTAGCTCTATGACTATCCATGGCTGTCCTTGTAACTGAGGACAATTAGTGAACTCTTTATCACATTGTGAAAGTGCTTGTAATTGGTCCCACCTAGCATACATTACATACTGCATATAAATCTCTGAAACTGATTCATTTCCAGCTCACCATAACCACATATTTATCTATATGATCTGTTTATATGCATCAATATCTTCTGCAGCCTTTCATTTGAATAGTTTCAATCACTGTCAATTCAACTGCCTACAGTATGAATGAGAATTTCTCCAGTGATGCTAATTTGCATTGATGAAAAAAACCATTGGGAAACAGCAATATGTGGCTCAATTTGTTAGTCATTTTATTCAATTTGTTTATCATCTTTTTTTTTAATCGACTTGCCCAAATAATTATATCCAATTTTCAAGTCCAGATGCTATGTAATCAAGTGGGTCCCACTGTACTGAAAGTAGTTCAGGGTTCTTTACACTTATGGGTCATTGGATCCAAGGAGAATGCTGGAAATAGTAAATAATCACTGGTAAATATCATAGGCATATTTATTTTTTCAAAATAATTACAATTTGTTATCAAACAGGTGAGTGCCAAATCATAGAATGATTAATTCTCAGCTGGTTCCTTGCACAATCCCTTTATTTCTTTTGATCCATTTTTTCTGCCAAAGCTCATCTTTACCATAAATATGGCTTCATTCTATTACGTGCACAAACATATACTCCCTCCTATCACAATAATTTACCTGGTGCTCTCTGCTTCTGTGAAAAGCCTGTTTTCACTAATACGCCAAACAATGACATATTAATGCTCCAAGCTAAGGCATTACTAATTCTCAGTGTCCTTTCAACTCTTTGACAGTGTACACCAGAAGTCCCGTTCTTTAATACCACCACAGCTCCCATTGCTGATGCCATGGCATTTATACCGCATTGCATTTACCAAAAATAATATGCAACATGTTATACAAAAAAAACACTTCTTAAAAGCAATGCTAGAGATCTAATTTTATTAATGTGCGTTACTGGCGGAGAACCTCACCCACCAGATGCACATATCAGGAAATTGTGGGTGTGGTGCCACAACTTTCCTTCCATTTAAAATTAATAGTAGAGCATATTTATAAAATGGACCCTCAGAGGTTCATAGTGCAAACATTCACCAATAATTCTGAATTAAAAAACAAGACTTTTTTGTCTTCACTAAAAGTGTATTGTTACAATGTTTAAATCTGAAAATCCATGGCGAAGAGACAGGGCTCATAATGCAGAAAATAAAAGTTGAAAACAGTAAAAGGACAGATGGGATAGATCAGAAAGTAGTAATACTGTGATGTCAAGCTTGTACCTCAAAGCAAAGACTGAGGGAGGTAAGGAGTTCACAGCTCTGATACTCTGGGAGTTAGAACAGGAAAAGAAAGTTCTTGTGTTTATGTAGCAACATTCAGGTCTTAGGACGGCCAAAGCACCATACAGCCAATGAAATACATTTGAAGTGTAGTCAACGTGGCAGTGCAGACAAACACGGCAGCCAATTTGCACACATTAAGGTCCCACAAACAGCAGTGAGATAAATGACCAGGTAATCTGTTTTTGGTGATGTTGGTTGAGGGGTAAATGCTAGCCAGGATACCAGGAGAACTCCCCTGCTTTTCTGCAAATAGTACCATGGGATCTTATATGGCTACCTAAGCAGCAGACTTGTTAACGTCTCATCCAAAAGCACTGCATGAAGGGTTAGCCTTAATTATGTGCTCAAGTCTATGAAATGGGGCTTGAATCTTCTGATTCAGAGACTAAAGTGGTACCAGTGTGCCAAGGCTGACACCTAGAGATCTTGCAGTGAGTCCAAATTTGAACTCAGTTGAGGTGCCAATAAGAGGAAGAGTATGTAGAATAGTACTTTTGGAGCTTAGAAAGAACAGGAGAAGAAAGCTCAGATGAGCACTGACTCTAGTAGCTTATATAAAAAAGATTAAACACAATAAACAAACAGACAGAGCAACTAAGAAGTGAATCTGTTCTTCCATCAGTCGAGATCTAAGTGTTTTTCTTCAGTGACGTTCTAAACAGAAAGTGATTCCATATGGTTTTCACTGAGTATCTTTGAGCACTAAGTTCTAAAAAGTTAATCAAAGCTTCCATCGCGAAGATTTCCAAATGATGGCAGAAAATAATTAAATCAACTTGACAACAATTATTGCCACTCGACTATGATCTATATTTTAAAGAGTGGATTTTTCAAAATTCACCTGCTGGGATCACATATCAGGAATTTGAGCACAGAGGTCAGTGGGCCCCGCAGAATTTTGGAAAGGCGTATCAGAAATTCGGGCACAAGGTCAACGGGCCCACAATTCACATCATGCTGACTCCTGTGCTTGAATTCCCAACATGCACTCCCCATTGGCAAAGCATATGGTAGTATAATTGTTATGATGGCTAAGAAAGTATAAATGCAAGTCCTAACAGACTAACAACACAGAGGTTATGAGTTCAAGTTTTCCCATAATAAGAGCGGTGGAATTGAATAAACCTGGTAATTTGTGAGCTGGCACAGATGGAAAACAATGACCATGAAAGCTGTTAGAAACCCAACCTACCACATCTGCCTAGTTTGGCTTACACATGACTCTAGTCCCAGACTATGTGGTTGATTCTTAATGCTCCTTGAAGTGGCCTAGCAAGCCACTCAGTTGTACAAACTTCTCAGGGCAACTGGGGATGGGCAATTAATGTGACCTTGGCAGCACTACCCAAATTCTGAGATCAAATCTTTTGAAAAAAAACAAATTTATAAAATCTACCCTTGATACAAAGGTTCACGCACTGTAACTCTTGTTGGATTTAATATGTAATCAATTCAGAGACAGAAGTACAATGACTATTATTCAAAAGTGCAAAGCATGAAGAACACCTAGTAGGTGACAAGATAGCAGTCTTGTTTCCTATGGCAAAAAAATTAATGGGAATCTGATATAATTTTTAAAAACCCTGTTGCATCACAGCAGGAAAGCAGTCTTCTTCCTTCTCACCCCTGTTGAATTAGATAATTGATAACAGGCAATTCAGTATTGTTTCATCATATCTATAAAGCCTTGCGTGGTCCCCATATATTATTCGATAGTTGATAATTTAATATTTTGATAGTGCACACTGCAACTTTTGTCTGCTTCAGGATTGCGATTCTGGCCTTGAAGCGCACTCCCTCAGCAAAAGGAAGGATTGCTAACTACAGTACTTTTGCATCTTCATGGTAATTCAGTGTTACAGCTCTCGTATGAAACAAGACAACAGGATGCTTTTCAGCTGAATAAAGCACTGATGAAATAGAGGATATTTGATGAGAATGAACTTGTTCACTTGCCTCATCAGTATAGGGGGAGAGGATTTCTGGCAGCTGTTCGGGTATTTTTGTGCTCAGTGCATGAGTGGCTGTACGCAGTAAATATAAGTTATGGCCTTTCACCACAATTACTTTCTAATGCTTTCAATCAGAATACAATTTTTTTTCTGTTTATATATGACAAACAGTTTGTTGGCCAATCAAATATATGGCTAGCAATTATTTAGATTAAAATGCCCCTCATCAATATACGAGTAATCCTGCTGTGTTGTTTTGTTAATACAGTAATGTTCCCTAAGATACTCATTTAGCTAGAGAATAATTCTACTTATGCCACTGCAGCATAACATTTCACAATCCAACCACTATCTCAGGAAAAATTAAGTGACAGCATAGCCAATAATGAACTAGTCGCTCACTAGCAATTTTATATAAATAGGGTTATTGAGATTAAATTGACTCGGTCATGATTTTGTTTCAGAAAACTTTCTGGGAATCTCAGCTTTTTATTACACCGAATCTTATTTTTTAACCTATAATAAGAAATTGATCCTGCATATTATAAAAATCAAATTTGTTTTGGTTTGTTTGCTTTTTAAAGCACCTTATTTAGTAATAGATAGTAAATAAGATTATTAAATAATCTAATTCCCCGGTCAAGACAATTATTTTAGAATGGCTTTAACTGAAGGAGCTGCAGCCCATTTGTAGCTTGACCTCTTGTCCCTGGCAATGTGTGATATATAGGACAACAGACGTGAAAGATTACTGGTCTGCTTGTTCCTGTTGTTACTGTAAGTAACCTTGGATAATAGAGGATTTTGTGAAAACTAAATATAAAAAAAACGCAAAATTATATTGCTTTTTGTTTTAAGGGTATCCTGTGATGGATAATAGCATGATACATTTGAAACAGTACATCTGTATATGTGACCAAACAAGGCACAAATCGATTATACATTGAAGTTATAATGAGTGAGGCCATCAGGGATCTACAGTAAGTAAAAGGGTGTACATCACAGCATGCTGCGATTTAATGTATGATCTAGTTATAACATGGAATCCAGACAGCCACTGAATCAGTAGGAGACCACACGATAGTATTAGAATAGAACAATTTCTATGTACTTAACATTTGTGCGCTATCTGTTGTAAATGTTAGTCATGAATCACGTTGATATGCCACCTGTTACTGCTTCAAGTGGTTATCCATTTTAATCAATTCTTTTTTGAGATCCAATGTTGGAACTTCCATGTGCTAGTTTCTCCCTGATATTCTTTCTGAGCATTCAACTACCAATATTCATTGTAACAAAGTAATCCTTATTTAAAAAATAACATGAAATTCCTCTTTGAAATATCCAATGCCAGTATTCATCAAAAACAATGGACAATGCCAAGATTTCACTAGATTTAGAAAGCACAACAGGCATGCAACAGCTTTTGTAATCAACGGCCAAAGCCTACGCGAGTCAGGACAATCTAATAAACTGTTGCTCAGATGATTTTATGGAAGGCTTGTTTTAAAAAAATACTTCAACTGCAGGAAGGTCTGAATCAATTGCACAACTTCCAAATTGCTCTTTTCTTTCTCAGAGTTCCAAATCATAGGTATATTAATTGTCAGTATCTACAGTGTCAACCGTGGCTCAGTGGTAGCACTCCTGTTTCTGAGTTAGAAGGTTGTGGGTTTATAGTCCCACTCCAGAGACTTGAGCACATAATTTAGGGTGACACTTCAGTGCAGCACTGAGAGAGTGCTGCAATGTTGGTGGGGCTGTCTTTTGGATGAGACATTAAACCGAGGCCCTCTCAGGGTGGACGTAAAAGATCCCATAGCACTATTCGAAGAAGAGCAGTGGAGTTTTCCCCGGTGACCTGATCAATATTTATCCCTCAACCAACAGATGATGTGGTCATTTATTTCATTGCTGTTTGTGAGAGCTTGCTGTGCGCATGATTCCTTTCATTACTACAGTGACTACACTTCAAAAGTACTTAATTGGCTGTAAAGCGCTTTGGGATGTCCTGAGGTTGTGAAAGGTGCTATATAAATGTAAGTGTTTCTTTCTTTCTTTTTTTCATGATAATATTCAGGATCTAGAGGTATAACCTGCAATTCTTGCTAGTTTCACTTTAGTACCTCCAGCGTTGTTCTGTTGAAACTATTTACATGCAGAACGCTACAGAACCCGGTCAATAACCAAATCAGATCTTTTACCATTTGCTGTCTTTTCTGGTTTTTCTACCTCAACACAGCTATACTTCAAGTTCAGTGTAGTGTGACCAACTCAGCTGGCTGAAACAGAAGTCAGAAATTCTAATCTGAAGATCCTAACTGGAGATGTTTTTGCTGGAACACTCAACTGCATCAGAAATGACTTCCTGTTACCAGACCAACAACTGAAACACTTTTACAAAAGGATAAAAATTCAGTTACTAAACTTATTAATAATATCAGAAAACTAATTTGCTGTATTTTCCTATATTTGCTGCTCTGGTGCTTCCTGCGAGCACTGTCACTCGGATGGAGTGAAGCTCGGGAACTCGTAGGCTGCGCACCCACGATTTCCCAAGATTCAATCCCAGTAAGTGCAGGACCGTGGAATCACCTCATATTGAGAAAGTAGATCTGATTATAAAGCAGAAACACCGCATTACACTCAACTTATTTTTTTGCTAAGAGGTATGAAGAAAAAATTGCAAATGCTGGAAATTTGAAATAAAAATAGGAAGTGCTGGAAATATGCAGCAGGCCCGAGAGCATATAGTAGTAATGAAGGTTCTACACCCGGAAATGTTGATCCATCTTTCCAGATGCTGATGCACTTGCTGTGTATTTTCATCATTTTCATGCACTTCAATGGAGAAGAGTATAGGGTGTGAAACGGGCTGCCAATTAGCTGTCGCCCGTTCCTGCTTCTCATCTGAGGAAGGGACAGCGCCCTATAAAAGTGATTTCATGATCAGTGATTTCAGAAAATTGTCTGTGATTTTCTGCCCATTTGGCTCAGAGGTACCACTCCTGCCCCACTCCAGGATTTGAGGCTGTAGTGGTCAATTTCTGCGGGGATTCTCCCACCCACCAGAACTTCCGGGGTTTCCGCCAAAGTTACAGCACAAGAGCAGGAAAACCCCTGCAGAAATTCACCTTCTTAATCTCGAATAGCACCTCACTATCATACTTAGAGAGTGCTGCATTATCGGAGGCCCCGTCTGCTCTGCTCAGATGGACTTAAAAGATCTTATGGCACTATTCGAAGAGCAGGGGAGTTCTTGTGGTGTCCTCGGCAATATTCCTCCCGTAGCTAACACTACCAAAGCAGATTAGCTGGTCATTCACTTTATTTTCTGCTTGTGGGATGTTGCCAATCACAAACTGGCTGCCACAATTGCCAAACAACAGTGATTACATTTCAGAAGTAATTAATTGTCTGTTCTTTGAAATGACCTGCAGCTGTGAAAGGTACTGCATAATTATATATGTGTATGAAAAGAAAAATAGAACACCAACTTTAGTAAACCAGAAGAATTAAAGGAAAAGAAGGAGAAAAGAAAATTAGAACCTTAAAACCTAAGGAAATAGACCAAAAAAGTTAAAGAATGAATGATTTAAAAGATTAAAAGAGAAAGTATCATTGTGCACTTCGTTTTGATGTTTAACTTGGCTCTCCAAAATTGATCTTAATGAACACTAGCATATAGATATATTGTCTTCAGTCTTCCCACCCTTAAAATTCTTTCATTTCCTGCTCAGTGTCCATCCTTCCCCTTGTAAGTGCTTTGAGATGTCTTTTCACATGAAGAGCACTATATAACATTACATAAATGTAAGTTGCTGTTGAATGGGCGTACAGTATGAGAGTTCTTACTGGCACGTCATATTTTAAGACTGGACTTCAAAATAGCCTGAGTATTTGGCCACTCATATTATTTTATTCAAGTGTTTATCCCCACTGGAATATTCCTGCTAATCAAAATAATATATTCAACACAGACAGAAGAAGTAAAGATAAACTGAGTTGAGTCTTGAGGCAGACAAGTCCCCACTGATGCCAATAATGAGTAGACATGCTGCAAGAGATCCTAATGGCTTGTTCATTTAAATGTGTTTCTTGCACTTTTTTCAAAAGGGTACTGAGAATATGCAAATATGTTTTTTTTTATGTGGAATATGTGGGGTGATCTGCAGAAAAGTGGTGGTGAGTATTGTTAAGCAGTTACCGATAGATCATTCCCACGTATCGAAGCTATTAACATTTTTTGTATTGACAAGGCTCCTTCATGGACAAGTCTGAGACAGACTGCTTATCTATAAAATGTATCTTCTCATTCTTCTTACTTTAACTCATTAGAATTCTTGAAGTGATTAAGTGCTTAGCACAGGGTCTCTGACAGATGAGAGTGATTTCTAAAAATTGCTGTTCCGCAGAAAAACAACCAATTATGGTTAAGTATGATGAATCTGCTTCTTGAAATGTTTATGTACTATTTGCATGCCCTTTTACTGTTGCAATGAGTGAATTCAGGGATATATTCCAACTTTACTCCTATTCTCAAGAAAAGAAGACAGTGACAAAAAAGGCCAATCTTGTAGATTGTAGTCATGATGTGGAGATGTCGGTGATGGACTGGGGTTGACAATTGTAAACAATTTTACAACACCAAGTTATAGTCCAGCAATTTTATTTTAAATTCACAAGCTTTCGGAGACTTCCTCCTTCCTCAGGTAAATGTTCCTTACATTTAATGAACATTTACCTGAGGAAGGAGGAAGTCTCCGAAAGCTTGTGAATTTAAAATAAAATTGCTGGACTATAACTTGGTGTTGTAAAATTGTTTACAATTGTAGATTGTACATAGCAGTGATTCCATGAACCCACCTTTTCAATGTAGACTCCATGCTCGCAGGGAGCCAGGCTGAAGATATGGTACAATACTGTACTCCAAATTCTCAGACCCATGCTCCTATTGAATGTGGCTCCTCACAGAGAGCATAGAATTATGCATACTCAGAAAATTGACCCTTATTCATTCATAGATCTCTGATAATGCTATCTCTGATAACTTGGAACAAGGATATGTCAGAATATGACAGATGATTCCACAATGCTGCAATATCACACCTGTAAAGCAGGCACAACAATGTTGAATTTAGGCCCCACAATGTTAACTGGACTACCTACACCAACCAATCTAGACTTCCTCAAAAGATTCAACCAGGTTGGCACAACATGACCTTCTTTTCTAGAAGCCATGTTGAGACGCTGTAATAACCTCTTCTCTGTCAAGATGGTCATATAGTGCATCTTTAATAATCCTGTCTAGCCACTTGCCTATAACAATAACAACTTGCATTTATATAGCATCTTTAATGTAGTAAAATGTCCCAAGACATTTCACAGCAGCGATCACCAAACAAAATTTGATACTGAGCCACATCAGGAGATATCAGGACAGGTGACCAAATGCTTGGTCAAAGAGGTAGGTTTTGAAGAGGGTCTTAAAGGAGAGAGAGGTAGTGAGGCAGATACGTTTAGGGAGGAAATTCCAGAGCTTAGGGCCTAGGCAGCTGAAGACACGGCCACCAAAGGTGGAGCAATTATAATTGTAGATGCACTAGAAGCAAGAATTGGAGGAGCACAGAGATCTCAGAGGGCTGTAGGGCTGGAGGAGGTTACAGAGATAGGGAGGAGTGAAGCCATGGAGGGATTTGAAAACAAGATTAGAATTTTAAAATCAAAGTTAAATCTAATAAACCTATAATTTTCTGGTTCTGACTTACTACCGTTTTTAAATATAGGCAGCACATGGGCCTCTCTTCAGTAAATGGAAACAATCTCCAACCCCCGGCGAGCTGTTAAATATATGAGCAAGGAGCTTGTAGAGCACAGCCCCCATTTCTTTGAGCACCTTCGAGTGAAGGATGTCAGGGCCAGCAGCCTAATCTGTTTTGAGATCATTTACTCTAGCCAGGACTATGTCCATATCCACTTTGACATTTTCAACTGTAGCAACAATCCTACGATGTATCATTGGTAACTCAGCATTGTTATCTGTAGTGAAGACTGACGCAAAGTATCCATTCAAAACCTCTGTCATATCTTGGGACTCCACCTGAATCTCAAAGCTAAACAAAGTGTCTAGCAGGCAAGGGAGACAATTATGTGGGAGAACGACACAGTTTCAATAATCTTCTGCAGTTGGAGGGATATGAGGAATAAGGTACCCAATTCAAAGAAAAGTGCCAAGGTAAGCATCAAGATTTGCTATCAATTACTTCACACTGTTATTGTTGAGTACGACTGTCAATTATTTTACACTGCTATACTGGGTATGAGTTCCAATGACCCAGCAACGGTATCAATGCCTATGTGAAGAGGTTACAGATGTCAACTATGTTTGTATGAATAGTTTCACACAAGGTATTATTAACCTGAATGTAGCCAGTACTTTGATGTAAATGAAGCACAAAAGAGTGGCAATAAGGTTGTTTTTGCAGTATTACAACAGGCTAGAAAGGACAGGCAAACTTACCAGCAGTTCCATAATATGCAGTGCCTACACCACTGCACTTCAACATCATTCATTGCAGATAAAGTGTTTTGAGACAGTTCTAAGCGATGTGATAAGGAAATAGCAGTGACAAAGATTGTTCACCAATTATACTAATACACAGACCAGAACTGATTGAGCAAAGGTACTCACTCTACTCATCTACCTTCAGCTAGCAAGATAATCCGTATTTAATTTTATTATGCCTGGTAGTATGTAAATACTTGCTTTTTTTCTGCAAAATTACACCTTAAGAAATGCACACTGTTCATTTCTTCGCAGAAAAAGTTGGCCTTCAACAGATGTCACTATGCTGGCTTGTGGCATAGACTGAACCCATTACCTGCTATGAGAAGCCCATTACAGACTTCATAGGTTAGGATGTCATACAGGGGCTGGATTAATCTAACATTTGTGGAGGCAATAACACTCCCGATTTGTATAATGATACAACCACACATAGCAATGGTTTTCATGGTCATCAAATTCAAAGCTTTGCTTGTATTCTGTTGTGAAACGCAGCAGGTACTGTCATTTGAACAACAATATGCATAACATATAGTGATTATCATGTTTTTTTTTATTCGTTCATGGGATGTGGGCATCGCTGGCGAGGCCGGCATTTATTGCCCATCCCTAATTGCCCTTGAGAAGGTGGTGGTGAGCCGCCTTCTTGAACCGCTGCAGTCCGTGTGGTGACGGTTCTCCCATCTGTTTTTTTAAATATATATATATATATATATATATATAAGGCCACAAGACCAAGATAAAAAGAAATTGCTAACTGCAGGATTGTTATGTATATCTCAGCATTCTGCATCATCCACATCGGTTGAAGCAGGCATCCGTACAGACAAACATAATTTGAAGGGTATTGTTAAGTTTAATGAGATAAGACTGAGGGCATGATTTTAACATAGAAAAGCGGGTGGGTTGGGGATGGGGGGGCATTGAAAATCGCACCCATTTCAGACACCTCCAACCCACCCATTTCTGGTTTTCATTGGGACGAGACGAGGAGCAGGCGACTGTTTCAAGGAGGCTGCGGGCCTCCATTTTTACAGATTTTGCAATTTCAACCCCTGAGGGCCAGGATTCTTTCTGGCACAGCTTGTGGGCTTGGAGGAGCAGAAGTGCTTCCCCCAGGCCCAACAAGCCTATCTGCAATGACCCTCCCCCCAACGATCGTGGACCCACCCACCCATCTCCAAACCCCCCACAACGATCACGGATTCCCCCCCCCGATCTCCAACCCCCCTTCAATGATCGATGACCCCCGATCCTGACCCTCCCACCATGACTGACTACCGATTCCTCCCCCCATGACTGACCCCCACCCCCCCCCAGTCAGTTCCCCCATGCCCACCCATGTCCATAGGTGCCCCCATACCCATGCATGTCCATCAGTAGCCCCACGCCCAGCCATGCCCCCATGCCCATCCATGCCTATATCCACCCATGCCCCCCCCACCCCATACAATCAAAGACTTACTTTCTCACGTCCTCTCAATCAGGCCGGTCAGTCGGACGGCAAACCAACAAAAAAAAATAAAAGATGCCCGTATGTCAAAATCGTAAGGACGTTTGGAAAATCCGTACTTCCCGGTTTCCCGTCCGCAATTTGACACCCCCCCCCCCCCGACCCTGGCCCCCTTTCCGGCTTGGGGTTAAAATCATGCCCTGAGTGTCTATGAAACACTGATTGTCATGTCAAATGCAAATGGTTGGAATATATGAGTATGGGTCTTCATATTGCAACATTAGGAGGCACTGAGCAGAGATGAGATGCTCCTACCCCAAAGACAAAAAGGTAAAATTGAAGGCATGGTCAAATGTAACATTCTTACATGTGTCCTAACAGTCAGCTACATTAATACTAGGAACATGATGTCTACCCACGCTGTTGGTTACACAGTAACATAGTAACAGCTTCAAGCAGGACCTTTGGTCCAACTAGCCCACCTATGCACGTATTAACTTCAGGGGTAGTAATGATGTGTGAAGACATATGGAATGGGAATATGATATTGGAGGAAAAGGATAACTAAAAAAGTGAATCCAAAATGGTCTACTGTTTTGCTGTGGCTATACTGTGCAGAAAAACACGTAAACTGAGGGTTTAAAAAATTAGGGACATTCACTGGAAAAAAATACACACAAAAGTAAACAACTCCTCAGTAAAATAAGCAAATATATAGAGGAAGTAGCAAAGTCACAAAAATAAAAAATGTGCAGAAGAGTATGGTAAATCCTTACTGTACAGTAGATAGAATTACTAGCCATAGGGAATTCATTCATAAAGCAAGCAAGTTAGTTTGTTTAGTAGTGTTGTGAAGTGGATTCATTTGTAAATCTTAGCCTGCAACTGTCAAAGATAAAGATCTGTATATAAGGGATAATACTCTGACTTGATGGGAGGATGAGATTGGAAAACTACCCCAACAAACACCAAATGTAAAATTACATTAAGGCATTTAAGCCAGAGTTAATGTGCGACTAATCAACGATTCTTACATAGCACATGCATTGTGTGTGTACATATATATATATATATATATATATATATATAGTGACATTAAAAGATAGTTCATAGTATTTGTTACTGACATAGATGAAGCTATAATTATTCAAATTATAAACAACTAAATTAAAATTGAATAATTCTAACCTCTTAATAAACAATTCATGAACCCCTTGTCAAATATTTACCAGACAGTAGTACACAATACCTGAGTTAATTAATTATAATATAATATATTTTGCCAAACTAACCTCACAGCATTATCACATTAATTGTGTCTGTTTGTGTTTTGATGATTTCTACATCCACATACTAAGTTAAACAGAAATCACTCAACAGTAAGATAATACAATTTTTTTAATGCTAGCACAACATTGTTTGGTGTGGGGGTGGGAAAGCAAATGTCAGTGATTATCCATTAATGTTAAGTCCATCATACCTGGATGATTCTGTGACTACAATTGAGTATATTACGCATTCAATAGCTGGTGACGAATGGTTGCAGGTTAGAGTAAACTTAGATGCTGCTTCATGCCAAGTGAGGTAGTGTCCAGGTAGGATGACATTAGCACCATCACCAAAAAAATGCAATTAAAATACGCCTTTAAATAGTGAAGGCACTTTAGAGGAAAACCAGATTCCCAGCAACAGAAGGGTTGGCGAGGTAACAGAAGGTGTGGGCAAAGAGATAAGTTTTGAGAGCACAGTTAAAAATGGGGAGAAAGGTAGAGAGGTTTAGGCAGAGAGTTCCAGAGTGTTGGGCCAAGATGGTTGAAGTCTCTACCACCAAAGGTGTAGCAGAGGGGGGTGGGCTATTCACAGGAGGGCAACATCAGAAGACCAGAGAGACTGTCTGATGCGTAGGGCTGAATGAGGTTACAGAGGTACGGCAGAGCTAGGCCATACAAGGTTTTGTAAACAAGGAAGAGGATTTTGAATTTAATATGTTGGTGGATGGGAAGCCAGTGGAGGTCACCGAGGACAAGGGTAATAGGCAAGCAGGACTTAGTGCCAGACTGGATGTGGGTGGCACAGTTCCGAATGACTTGTAATTTTTATCGTGAGGAGTCAGGAAGGCCGGTGAGGAAAGCATCAAAGAGGTCAAGCCTGGAGGTCAAAAAAGCATGGGTAAGGGTTTTTAAAGTTTAGGTGAGGTAAAGGCAAAGGTAGGCAATGCTGCAGAAATACAAATATATATTATTTGCACAGACATTATAACTAGCACAATTATGCATTGGTTCTAGATTCTTCATATCTGTTTCTCTTCATTCTGTAACTACAGTCGAGGCTGATACTAAGTCTGCAGATTTGATGATGAATGCCTGCAAGTTACAGTTGACAGATGGATTTCCTTTGCCACATTACAAACTAAACCAATGTTTTTTCTGCTCAAATGATCTTATCACTGCTAGTACACTTGTCTGTCAGCCACACAGTAATGATAGGCAGTAATACTGTACAGATTCTTACTTTCAGTGATTACCAGGCTTTTGTCATTCAGACAATTAAATAATTACTAGTGATAAAAAAACCTACTAATGCTGGAAATTTAAAATTAAAACAGAAGATGCTGGAAATTCACTACAGGTCATTCAGCACTTGAAAGAGAACAACACATTAACTTGAGGAGCATAACCTGTCATCAAAGAAAGAAAAAAAAGACTTGCATTTGTATAGCACCTTTCATGACTTCAGGACGTCCCAAGAGGATAGGGTGGGAAAGTGGAGTTGAGGTAGAAGATCAGCCATGATCTTATTGAATGGCGGTGCAGGCTCGAGGGGCCATATGGCCTACTCCTGCTCCTATTTCTTGTGTTCTTATGTTCAAAGCGTTTTACAGCCAATGAAGTACTTTTGAAGTGTAGCCACTGTTGTAATGTAGGAAATGCAGCAGCCAATTTCCAAACAGCAAGATCACAGAAACAGCAATGAGATAATGACTAAATAATCTGTTTTAGTGATGTTGGTTGAGAGATAAAAATTGGCCAGGACACCAGCAAGAACTCCGCAGCTTTTCTTCAAATAGTGCCATGGGATCTTTTACATCCACCTGAGAGGGCAAACAGAGCCTCGGTTTAATGTCTCATGTGAAAAATGGCATCTCCAACATTGGCAGCCTGGATTTTGTGCTCAAGTCTCTGGAGTGGGATTTGAACCCTTTACCTTTTGACTCACGAGGCAAGAGTGCTACCACTGAGCCAGAACTGCTGGTGCAAAGTTTGATGAAGGGTCAAAAAAGCGTAACCTACTTTCTTTAACCCAACTTTTGTGCATTTTCACAATGTTCATGTTTTTATTCCACTTTTAGTAATTTTCCTGCAATGATAGACAGACAATGGAACCCACGACCTTCTGCCTCAGAGCTGAGCATGCTACCAATTGAGCTAAAGTTGAGATACAGAGGACAGACTGAAAGAAAGAATGAAAATTGCCTGCGATTTCCTGATATGCGATGATGTCAGGCCAGGTTCCCCGCCGCCAGCAACATCCTCGCATAAGCGTTGACCTGAACCTGCTCCTGAACCTGCCAGAGTAGGCAGAATCAAGGGTTGTCGCCTCATTTTAATACAGCCAGCAGGCATCTGCACCACTAGGGAGTCATATTGGGCACCCACTGACTGGAGAGGCCCATAGTTCGGGTGGATGCTGCACACTTTGGGTTGGAGTGGATTGGAGGCAACATTTGTTTAACAGCCAGTGCTGGAGGACCAACGACATAGATAGAAAGAGGGATGAGGTCCTGCAGGCAAATTTTAAGGAGTTAGGAAAGGGATTAAGAAGCAGGACCTCAAAGGTAGTAATCTCTGGATTACTCCCAGTGCCACACGCTAGCAAGTCTAGAAATAGGAGGATAGAGGAGATGAATGCGTGGCTGGAGAGATGGTGCAGGAGGGAGGGCTTTCGATTCCTGGGGCATTGAGACCAGTTCTGGGGGAGGTGGGACCTGTAAAGGCCGGACGTGTTGCACCTCAACGGAGCTTTGACCAATGTCCTCTGGGGAAATTCACTCGTGCTGTAGGGGGGATTTAAACTAATTTGGCAGGGGGGTGAGCACCAGGATGTAGCATTGGAAAGGAGAAACAAGGTGCACAAAGGATTGGGAGAGAAAGATAGCACTAGAGTAAGAAATAGTAATAAGTATTAGGTGGGATCAGACTAAGAGAGAGTACAAGAAAGTCTAAGATAGGTTTACAGTGCATTTGTGTAAACGCACACAGCACGGTAAATAAGGTTGGAGAGCTGCAGGCTGAATTAGCCACATGGGAATATGATGTTGTGACAATAACGAAGACCTGGCTCAAAAAAGGGCAGGATTGGGTACTAAATATTCCTGAATACAAGGTGTTCAGGAAAGATAGGGAAGGAAAGAAGGGAGGGGGGATGGCAGTATTGATTAAGGAGAATGTTGCAGTGCTGGAGAGAGAGTATGTTCTGGAGGGGTCAAGGACATAATCAATTTGGTTAGAGTTAAGAAACAATAGAGATGCCATTACATTACTGGCCACCAACTAGCGGGAAGGATATAGAGGAGCAAATTTGCTGGGAAATTACAGAGAGGTGCAAAAGCCATAGAGTTGTGATAACGGGGGACTTCAACTAATGTAGACAGGGATAGTAATAATATAAGGGGCAAAGAGGGGGAGGAATTTTTGAAGTGTGTTTAGGAGAACTTTCTTGACCAGTACATTTCTGGCCCAACAAGGAAGGAGGCATCGCTGGACTTGGTTCTGGAGAATGAGGTGGGCCAAGTGGAGCAAGTGTCAGTGGGGGGACATTTAGGGAACAGCGATCATAATATCATAAGGTTTAGAATAGATATGGAAAAAGACATGGACCACTCTAAAGTAAAAATACTCAATTGGAGGAGGGCCATTTCAGTGGGATGAGAACAGATCTGATTTGGGTGATTTGGAATCAAAGATTGGCAGGCAAAACTGTGATAGAACAATGGGCTGTCTTTAAGGTGGAGATGGTTCAGGCACAGTCTACGTACATTCCCACGAGTAAGAAAGGTAGAGTAACTAAAACCACGGCTCCCTGGATGACAAAAGAGATAGAGAGTAAGATGAAGCAGAAAAAAGGGGCATATGACAGATGTGAGGATGATAACACAAGTTGAGAACCAGGCTGAATATAAAAAGTTCAGAGAAGTGAAAAAGGAAATAAAAGGCGCAAAGAGAGAGTATGAGAATAGACTGGCGGCCAACATAAAAGGGAATCCAAACGTCATCTATAGGCCTGTAAACAGTAAACGGGTAGTAAGACGAGGGGTAGGGCCGATTAGGCACCAAAAAGGAGTTCTACTCATGGAGGCAGAGGGCATGGCCGAGGTACTAAATGAGTACTTTGCATCTGTTTTTACCAAGGAAGAAGATGCAGTCAGAGTCTCAGTAAAGGAAGATATAGTTGAGATACTGGATGGGCTAAAAATTGATAAAGAGAAGGTACAAGAAAGGCTGGCTGTACTTGAAGTAGATAAGTCACCTAGTCCGGATGGGATGCATCCTAGGTTGCTGAGGGAAGGAAGGGTGGAAATAGCGGACGTACCAGCTATAATTTTCCAAACGTCGTTAGATACGGGGGTGGTGCCAGAGCACTGGAGAATTGCAAATGTTACACCCTTGTTCAAAAAAGGGTGTAAGGATAAACCCAGCAACTACAGGCCAGTCAGGTGGGGAAACCTCAGTGGTGGGGAAACTTTTAGAAACGATAATCCGGGACAGAATTATCAGTCACTTGGACAAGTGTGGATTCATTAGGGAAAGCCAGCACTGATTTGTTAAAGGCAAATCGTGTTTAACTAACTTGATTGAGTTTTTTGATGAGGTAACAGAGAGGGTCGATGAGGGCAATGTGGTTGATATGATGAATATGGACTTTCAAAAGGCCTTTGATAAAGTGCCACATAATAAGCTTGTCATCAAGACTGAAGCCCATGGAATAAAAGGGGCAATAGCAGCATGGATACAAAATTGGCTAAGAAACAGGAAACAGAGAGCAGTAGTTTCTCGGACTGGAGGGAGGTGTACAGTAGTGTTCCCCAGGGGTCGGTACTAGGACCACTGCTTTTCTTGATACATATTAATAACTTGGACTTGGTGTACAGGGCACAATTTCAAAATTTGCAGATGAGCAAAACTTGGAAGTGTAGTGAGCAGTGAGGAGGAAAGTGATAGACTTCAAGAGGATATAGACAGGCTGGTGGAATGGGCGGACACGTGGCAAATGCAAAGTGATACATTTCAGTAGGAAGAACGAGGAGAGGCAATATAAACTAAAGGGCACAATTCTAAAAAGGGTACAGGAACAGAGAGACCTGGGGGTATATGTGTCCAAATATTTGAAGGTGGCTGGGCAGGTTGAGAAAGTGGTTGAAAAAGCCTATGGGATCCTGGGCTTTATAAATAGAGGCATAGGGTACAAAAGCAAGGAAGTCATGATGAACCTTTATAAAACACTGGTTCAGCCACAACTGGAGTATTGTGTCCAGTTCTGGGCACCGCACTTTAGGAAAGATGTGAAGGCCTTAGAGAGATTGCAGAAAAGATTTACGAGAATGATTCCAGGGATGAGGGACTTTAGTTACATTGATAGACTGGAGAAGCTGGGGTTGTTCTCCTTGGAACAGAGAAAATTGAGAGGAGATTTGATAGAGGTGTTCAAAATCATGAAGGGTCTAGACAGAGTAGATAGAGAGAAATTGTTCCAAATGGCGGAAAGGTCAAGAACCAGAGGACACAGATTTAAGGTGATTGGCAAAAGAACCAAAGGTAACATGAGGAAAATCTTTTTTACACAGCGAGTGGTTAGGATCTGGAATGCACTAGCAGAGAGGGTGGTGGAGGCAGATTCAATCATGGCTTTCAAAATGGAACTGAATAAGTACTTGAAAGGAAAAAAATTGCAGAACTATGGGGATAGGGTGGGAGAATGGGACGAGCCGGATTGCTCTTGCATAGAGCCGGCATGGACTCAATGGGCCGAATGGCCTCCTCCCATGCTGTAACCTTTCTATGATTCTATGACATCAGCTATGCTACATTGTAATGTGCCTGCAGCAACCATTTTGCATCATTCAAGGCAGGTCTCCAGACTGATTCTGCCAAAGTGGGAAATTCTAGCCCATATTTCATTTTTGCACCATTAAAAAAAATGGAAAGGTTCCTATCTCCACTAGTGTAAACGTCACATACTAGTACTCCTTCGGGAGTAAAGATACTATGTTAGTATCTGGGAGGCATAACTTTGGGCCAAATTTGGAACCTGAAGTGATCCACAGCTGGCCCAGTTTAAACATTTCAGGGTTCAAATGCACACGTCCTTTTTTAACAGAAGTTCTTCTGCAGACGGAAGTCAATTTTTTTGTAACTTGCCACACATTTCTATGCCACCATAACAATTTTTAGTCATATGCCTGCCAACTGCAAACCTTGCTAGTCTAATAAAGCAGAGGAGTTTCTGGGAGAAGAAGAAGACTAACAACAACAACAACTACTTGCATTTATATAGCATCTTTAATATAATAAAATGTCCCAAGGCGCTTCACACACTCTACGTAGAACACTGTCTTTTCCATACTTGCACCGTATTTGACATTTACATTTTGGCAGTATATCATAATGGAAAATTATACAGTGTATAATGTTTGTGGGGGCCCATTGTGGAATTGACGCCCTTGTTTCCAATCTCAGGGATATGTTTGGGATGTACATGTTTAAAGTAACCACCGGTGTGTTCCAATGCTTTAAACAATGCATATCCCCAGTGGTAAGCGTCAGACCAGACATCGGTCCAGTAGATAAATGTAAGTACTTTTTAAAATTAAATCTTATCCCTGATTGCCAGGAATCAGCATGCTTGGAGTCCTGCCTCACTGAAGATAACACTCCAGCCTTAAACATCATTCCATTACTAGAATCAGACAATCTGGAGTTGGAGGCATCTACTGCCACCTTACATCTAATTAACACAAAATGATTGGAAGAGCAATAAACTGTTCCTAATGTCGCACATCAGAAGTTGACATACAAGGCTAGAGGCCCAGTATGATAATCAGAATGTAAGGCGAGAAACAAACTGCCAGTCAAAAAAAACCTATGCCCATGTTTTACAAACTCAAAAAAAGGGTTAACATTTACCACTTAACCATTCTACTCACTCAGAGATAAAATCTCTGAGCAATACAGATCAGGTCCCAGGGTCAGTAAATGAAAATCGGCCAGCATTCCCACTCTAGATTGAAATGTAGTGACCCTTCCTGGAAGTGTGTATATCTGGTGGCCAGTTGAGAATGAAGATGGGCTCGGCAGGATTGGCCACTACATTTGGATAGCCTGCTGGCATTCACGGTCAGGAATAATCGTCTCCTGGGCAAATTACCCACAGGGCAGCTGCCACCTGTGAAGTGGTATCCCAGTGAGGGATCCAACACTTTCAGTGGAGGAGAAAAGGGATAAAAAAAACTGGAGAAAAATGGAAAGAAAAATACGTATGTCAGTAAAACAAATTCTTCTTTGTAATTCCCAATCATGTTGCACTTAGAAGAAACTGTACACATTGAAAGTGACTCAATGGTGCATTTTGGTCCATGATCAAGAATGTTAGAATGATTGAATCATAGAATGTTACAGCACAGAAACTGCCCATTTGGCCCATAAAGTCCACACCAGTATTTTTATCCACATGAGCCACCTTGTCTAATCCCACTCTTCTGTTTACTCCTCCTGCCTTTCAATGTTCCTTTTTTTCAAGCAACTATTTAATTCCCTTTTAAATTAATTAATGAACCCTATCACTAATCTACCACTAGTCATCTGATCCTAATTCTTCATAATCTTGAAAAACTCACCCCTTAGCTCTAGTGAAAAAAGCCCTAACTTGTCAAATCTCTGTAATGTCTCATACCTGGTAACACCCGAGTGAATCCATCCTGCAGCTTTTCCTTCACTTTTATATCCTTCCTAAAATGGGGGTAATTTTCCAATTTTGCACTTTGCCCAGAGGTCAATTTCGGAAATGTAGGTGCTCACTGTGCCAAATGTCCGACCAATAAAAGGACTCCTGGTGCAGTTTAACTAAATAGGCCCTGACAAATTTCTACCCCTATGCCTCTAGGTACAAAACCACAGATTATGTTGACCTTCCTTCTGGTCTTATCTGATATCACTGCCACCTTTATTGACCTGTTTACACATCAAGTCCCCTCTGTTACTCCACTCCATTTAAAGTCCTATCATTTAAGGTGCTAAATTGCTTTCTATAATTTTTATCCCCAAATGTATAACTTCGCATTTTTCCACATCAAACTGTAGCTGCCACCTATCTGTTCAGGATCTGGGCTCACAAGTAGGATTTCTAACACAGTGGGAGAGAAACCAAATAAAGTTAGGTGCTTCCACATAAGGAGTATAGGAAAAATGGAGACCAGTTCATTTTGCAGCAGTAAGATATATTTGAACATTGAAGAATTATGATTTGAGCAGAGATTTTAAAAAATAGCTTTTTTTTTCAAAATGGGGACTAAAACAACAAAGACAACTAAAACAAACACATAATAACATCAATGATACATTTTACTGTTTTGTATTTCAGAAATTTACATCCATTTCAGCAGGTACAAAGCATTAGGTTTTGGCTTGATTCATAAGTAAATCGTCAAAATTTTCATCAAAAATGGATTACCACAAAGCGTCTTGCCTACATTTTGTCACCTGCCTCAGCACACTGCCAACTGCTTGCAGCTTATGCTAAGCAATGCTTACTGCTGTTACTGTGAATAGACCTTTTTGTGAAAAAAGATGTAAACTGTCATAATTGAGAGTGGAATCTATTTATCAAACTTGGCACTCCGTCTGTTGTCAGACTACCAGAAGGCACATTGCAGACGAAATGTTGTGAAATATGAAGGGGAAAAAAAAATCCAAATTATAGAATTTGAACAGAATTAATTCTTTGTCCTTGTTCTACCAGTTTGCTGTGACTTGCTTCCAGTCTTCCAGAAGGCATTTCTCAGATACCAGAGTAACTGTCAAGATTTCACAAGAATTTGTCCAAATTTTGAGTGCGAAACTAGAGATAACAAATGCTAAAATGAAACTGCACACTATTTGGAGACTATATTTAAATAATAATGGATTCACAGGAGTATGTTGAATCCTAATTTAAAGACTGTCATGTTGATTGAAGAAAGCATCCACAGATTGAGTCCTTCAGTCAAACTGATTGTCAATTCTGCTTTCCGTACAACCATGAGTTTAGTATTGCTCTTCAATTTTTTTAGCCCAGAATTTGTTGGAGCTGGGTATCTCATGGTGAGTGCCGTGAGTTGGATATTTTCCTCACCTTCCCCTCCAATTCTTCTTGCGATGCAAATTGCTGGAAGTGCGAGCTGATAACTGGACATCTGGGACCTTAGTGAACGACGGGAAAAATAGTCTATCTCCTTAACCAATGAAATTTAAGGATCGAGAAAGAAAGAGTGAATGACAGAGAAGGAAATAGAGCGAATTAGTCAAATTCAGACACCAAGAGCTCAATACTGCACAATGCCTAGAAGAGTATGGAAAGCGCAGGAGTGAAATTAAAAAGGAAATTAGGAAAGCAAGGAGAGGGCATGAAAAAATATTAGCTAGTAAAATTAAGGAAAACACAAAAATGTTTTATAAATACATAAAGAGCAAAAGGATAACTAAGGAAAGAGTTGGGCCTATTAGAGACCAAAAAGATAACCTATGTGTAGAGGTGGAAGATGTGGGTAAGATTCTTAATGCTTTGTGTCGGTCTTCACAAAAGAGGGGGATGATGCAGACATTGTAGTTAAGGAGGAGGAGTGTGAAATATTGGATGGGATAAAAATAGTGAGAGACGAAATATTAAGGGGTTTAGCATCTTTAAAAGTAGATAAATCAGCAGCCCGAATGAAATGTATCCCAGGCTGTTAAAAGAAGCAAGGGAGGAAATAACGGAGGCTCTGACCATCATTTTCCGATCCTCCCTGGCTACAGGCCTGGTGCCGGAGGATTGGAAGACTGCTAACATTGTACCGTTGTTTAAAAAGAGAGATAAGGATAGATCTTGTAATTACAGGCCAGTCAGTCTAACCTCAGTAGTGGGCAAATTATTGGAATCAATTCTGAGGGTCAGTATAAACCGTCATTTAGAAAGGCACGGATTAATCAAGGACAGTTAACATCGATTTGTCAAGGGAAGGTTGTGTCTGACTAACTTGATTGAATGTTTTGAGGAGGGTTGATGAGGGCTGTGCATTTGATGTAGTCTACATGGATTTTAGTAAGGCTTTTGATAAAGTCCCACATGGCAGACTGGTCAAAAAAGTAAAAGCCCATGGGATCCATGGAAAAGTGGCAAATTGGATCCAAAATTGGCTCAGTGGCAGGAAGCAAAGGGTAAGGGTCGACAGGTGTTTTTGTGACTGGAAGGCTGTTTCCTGTGGGGTCTCGCAAGGCTCAGTACTAGGTCTCTTGCTTTTTGTGTCTATATTAATAATTTAGACTTAAATGTAGGGGGCATGATTAAGAAGTTTGCAGATGATACAAAAATTGGCTGTGTGGTTGATAGTGAGGGGGAAAGCAATATACTGCAGAAAGATATCAATGGACTGGTCAGGTTGGCAGAAAAGTGGCAAATGGAATTCAATTGGGAGAAGTAAGAGACAATGCATTTGGGGAGGTCAAACAAGGCAAGGGAATACACAATAAATGGGAGGATACTGAGAGGTGTAATGGAAGAGAGGGACCTTGGAGTGCATGTCCACAGATCCCTGAAGGTAGCAGGACAGGTAGATAAAGTGGTTAAGAAGGCATATGGGATACTTTCCTTTATTAGCTGAGACATTGAATATAAGAGCAGGGAGGCTTTGCTAGAACTGTATAAAACATTAGTTAGGCCACAGGTTGAGTACTGCGTACATTTCTGGTCACCACATTACAGGAAAGATGTGATGCACTAGAGAGGGTACAGAGGAGATTTACGAGGATATTGCCAGGGCTGGAGAATTTTAGCTACAAGGAAAGATTGGATAGGCTGGGATTGTTTTTCTTTGGAGCAGAGGAGGCTGAGGGGTTTTTTAATTGAGGTGTATAAAATTATGAGGGGCCTAGATAGAGTGGGCAGGGAGACCTATTTCCCCTAGCAGAGAGGTCAATAACCAGGGGGCATAGATTTTAAGTAATTGGTAGAAGGATTAGAGGGGAGCTGAGGAAAAATGTTGTCACCCAGAGGGTGGTGGGGGTCTGGAACTCACTGCCTGAAAGGGTGGTAGAGGCAGAAACCCTCATCGCATTTAAAAAGTACTTGGATGTGCACTTGAATTTCCATAAACTACAAGGCTACGGAAAGTGCTGGAAACTGGGATTAGGCTAGTTCGACCGGCATGGACACAATGGGCCGAATGGCTTCCTGTGCCGTAAATTTTCTATGTTTCTATGTCAATTGGATACAGAAAGAGAAATGAAGAGAGGGAAAGAAAGACAGTGGATTAAGAGAGAGAGAGAGAAAAAGAGAGAATGGAAAAGTAAGAAAAGAATTAAAATTTAAAATTTAAAATTTAAACAACCTCTCGGAAAAATTTACTACATGCAGGAGTGAGATTCCATAGCTTCAATTGTTCCCTTTCTGGGCCTCCGAGGTTGAGTGGCAAAGCCAGAACATAAATCTCCTCATTTAAAGGGTCCTTACGCCCTGAATTACCAGCCCTAACTTTCTGTGGCGGGTTTAATTCGTATTTACAGCACAAATCCAGCAAATTCTTGACACTCATGGGGAGGTTAATGGCGAGCTCCTGTTTGTGCAAGGCTAACGACGAAGCGGTGCAAATCGAACCAGCAATCTGTGGCGATTCGCAGCTCATGGCGTATCTCTTCCACGCCAACAAATTGCTAGATTTTTTACACACATGTAATGGCATGCACATTTAACATGCCGTTATTTTACCAGCAAGTTCTGGGCCACTGTTCTGATGAAAGGACATCGACCTGAAACGTTGACCCAGAATTTCCTGAAATGGCACGATCTGTGACTTGTGCTGTAAATTACCCCATTCCGTGTCCCCATCTTCCCGTTATGAACATACTCCAAACTTTCCTGGAAAAGTAATCTGAATTTGCTCCAGCGAGGGTAATGGTGAATCAGAGACCTCAGAAGCAGCGTAGCCAATGCCTTCCTCACCCCATATTCATCAATTAAACAGATCAATGTTGACATGATCTGAGTCATAGAATTCTGAATTTCAAATCCTTGCACTATTCTGAACTTAGAATCATGGAATCGTAGAATGGTTACAGCATAGAAGGAGGCCATTCAGCCCATTGAGCCCGTGCCGGCCCTTAGTAAGGGTAATCCAGTTTGTCCCATTCCCCTGCTCTTTCCCCGTAGCCTTGCAAATTTTTTCCCTTCAAGTATTTATCCAATTCCTTTTTGAAAGCCACGATTGAATCTGCTTCCACCATCCTATCAGGCAGTGCATTCCAGATCATAAGTACTCGCCGCATAAAAAAGTATTTCCTCATGTTGCCTTTGGTTCTTTTCCCAATCACCTTAAGTCTGTGCCCTCTGGATCTCAGCCCTTCCGCCAATGGGAACAGCTTACATAGGAACATACGAATTAAGAGCAGGACTAGGCCATTTGGCCCCTTGAGCCTGCTCTGCCATTTGATAAGATCATGGCTGATCTGATTGTGAACTCAACCCTACTTTCCTGTCTACCTACTGTAACCTTTGACTCCCTTGTTAATCAGGAATCCATCTAACTCAGCCTTTAAAATATTCAATGACCCTGGGGAAGGGAGTTCCACAGACTCACGACCCTCTGAGAGAAAAAATTTCTCCTCATCTCCGTCTTAAATGGGAGATTTCTTATTTTTCAACTGTGGCTCCTAATTCTAATATCTCCCACAAGGGGAAACATCCTCTCAGCATCCTTCTAGTCCCTTCAGGATCTTATATATTTCAATAAGATCACCTCTCATTCTTCTAAACTCCAGTGTATACAGGCCCAACTTGTCCAACCTTTCCTCATAAGATAACCCCCTCCTCCCAGGAATCAGTCGCATGAACCTTCTCTGAACCGCCTCTAAAGCAATTATGTCCTTTCTTAAATAAGGAAAGCAAAACTACACACAGTATTCTAGATGTGGTCTCACCAATACCCTGTACAACTGTAGCAAAACATCTCTACTTTTATATTCCATTCCCCTTGCAATAAATGACAACATTCCATTTGCCTTCCTAATCACTTGCTGTACCTGCATACTAACGTTTTGTGATTCATGGACGAGGACACCCAGATCCCTCTGTACCTCAGAGTTCTGCAATCTCTCTCCATTTAAATAATATACTGCTTTTCTATTCCTCCTGCCAAAGTGGGCAAGTTCACATTTTCCCACATTATACTCCATCTGCCAAATTTTTGCCCACTCACTTAACCTATCTATATCCCTTTGCAGACTTCTTATGTCCTCTTCACAACTTAAGCTTCTACCTACCTTTGTGTCATCAGCAAATTTAGCAAATTCAGTCCCTTCATCCAAGTCATTGATATAGATTGTAAATAGTTGAGGCCCAAGCACTGATCCCTGCGGCACTCCACTCGTTACATCTTGCCAAACTGAAAATGACCCATTTATGTCTACTCTCTGTTTCCTGTTAGCTAACCAATCCTTTAAACCTGCTAATATGTTACCCCCTACACCATGAGCTTTTATTTTAGTTTGTAGTTTGTAGTTTTTCTTTATTTACCTTTTCTAATCCCTTCTTGATTTTGAACACTTCTATCAAATCTTCTCTTAACCTCCTTTGCTCTAAGGAGAACAACCCCAGCTTCTCCAGTCTATCCATGTAACTGAAGTCCCTCATCCCTGGAACCATTCCAGTAAATCTTGTCTGCACCCTCTCTAACGCCTTCATATCCTTCCTAAAGTGCGATGCCCAGAATTGGACACAATACTCCAGTTGTGGCCGAACCAGTGTTTCATAAAGGTTCAACATAACTTCCTTGCTTTTGTACTCTATACCTCTATTAATAAAGCCCAGGATCCCGTATGCTTTTTAACCGCTTTCTCAATCTGTCCTGCCACCTTCAAAGATTTGGACACATATACCCCCATGTCTCTCTGTTCCAACAACCGTTTTAGAATTGTACCCTTTAGTTTATATTGCCACTCCTCGGTCTTCCTGCCAAAATGTGTCGCTTCTTACTTCTCTGCGTTAAATTTCATCTGCCATGTGTCCGCCTATTCCACCAGCCTGTCTATGTCCTCTTGGAGGTTATTACTATCCTCCTCACTGTTTACTACACTCCCAAGTTTTGTGTGAAATTGTGCCCTATACACCCAAGTCCAAGTCATTAATATATGTATCAATCACTTGATCACTTGCAGAGAACTGTTTGAGTTATGGAAACACTCAGCTGTTGTATTCAGTTTTAAGCAATATTCTAAGTTATCGATTTTCTTTTTTAACAATTTATTTAAAAGATAACATTTGTAATTTAAGCTACCTAAAAAGTCTCAGATTAAACAATTTTGCCCATTTTTCAGGTGTGAAACAAGGACAAATGGTCCAATTTCGACTTTGCAGCTGCCTTAAACAGACGTTAGGCCCCTTGAATTTGCTAACAAGAAGCCTAATGCCTGTTTGAGGACCCCTCTGCGAAAATGGTCAGAAACTGAGTGGACCATGCACCAGGCATGCTCTGCTTAGTTTTTCCAATTCCTTCTGTGGCCAACCAATGGTCCTTAAAGAGGCTGCTGGAGGCTGCCAACATAAAAGTATGATTTTTCCTTTTAACTTTCATTCATGTGGACCCAAGAGGGGCAGGACTGCTCATTCAGGCTCCACAGCACTAGAATCAAAGAATCCCACAGCACAGAAGGAGACCATTTGGCCCATCGTGCCTGTGCCGGCTCTTTGAAAGAATTATACAATTCGTCCCACTACTGCAGGCCGCTGCCGGTCTCGCTGGTCCTCTTCCCATTTGCCTCCCAGCCTCCCAGGTTCTACTTGAGGTCTGCTGCCGGTGTCATAGCAGCCCAAATTGATTCAGAGGAAACCGGTGAGCTATCTCAGGAGTCGCATCAGGCGCCCACGGCTCACCAGATTTATTCGGAGTAAGACCAAGGTCCAATTTCGAATGAGCTTGTGGCTTCAGTTGCAAGCTGCGAGTGTGCCAAACATTTTGGGCCCAAATATTAGCCTAAACAGATTTCTCCCCCACTCTTACTTTCATCAATGACATCTGCACACATAATATACTAAGAAGTGTTTTGATGGGTTTTAGTTAAGAATTAAAAATATCAAGAAAGAGCAAAGATCTAATTTTACTTGAATCAATTATTTTGAACTCGTGAATTTAAACACATTCACCTATGCCATTATTTTTGAGTCTAAGTGGCTACGGTTAGAAAATCAGCTTAAATCCCAGGAAATGTGCAATCGCACTGACTTAATTGGGGGGGGGGGCGGGTGGTGCAGAGGTATGATGATCAATTTTGCATAGTTTTAGTGAGGGTTTTGGCGGAGTGGCACAAAAGACCCAGGAAGGTATGGAACGGCACAAATAATGGCGTAATTCACTTACACCATAATTTCCTGAGACATTTATGGCGTAAAACAAACCCAAAGATGTGCCATTCCAGAGGTGCAAGTTCCCAGGTAATTCTGGGCTGTTAATTCTACCTTCCTCTCTCCACAGATGCTGCCTGATCTGCTGTGCATTTCTAGCATTTTCTGTTTTTTATTTCAGATTTCCAACATCTGCAGCATTTTGCTTTTTGTTTCAATTATACTTTTCATTTCATTTAAAATATTACAAATCAATTTTGTGAAGCATATTTGAATTAGCCACATTAGCCCTATCTCCGACCTTGCCTTTGAGTATGGCTTCCCCGCTGGGAGCACAGATGAAGAGATTAGCCCTTATAGCAACGCTGATATAATGATTTAATTAACAGGATCTAAAAATCCTAACACCAGATAACAGTAGTGTTAATAAACTTGCTATTTTATACTGCTGACACTGGCCTTGCTGGCTATCTCAGCATTCCCTCTCCCCCGCCACCTTCAATTAAAAATCAAGAGCATCTGTATGGCCTGTCATAAGTCTTGAAACTTACTTAAGTACAATCAAACCTGATTTGAAGTAAAGTAGCTGGTCTTGATATGCAATTTGGTGATATTGCAAGAATAACATGATTCTTTGCTTACTGAGATTAAATACAGATTTATTCCAGACAAGTTTCCTTCTTTGCATTTTTGTGTTCATCGTAATGAACGAAGTGAAAGAATGTTAATGCTGGGAAACTAAGCACTCTTCAATATCGGCATCCAGAGTATTCGCAGGGTAAATATAACAAAATTTGACACAGAATCTCGCTCCCCCTGCTTTGCCCTAATAGTTTGCCTTCACCTGAACCACAGAAAAGCAGCCCAATGCACCAGGATAACATTTTCAATTTCCATGTCTGCCATCGTGGTGGCATCTCAGTGATATTGTCAGTTTAGGGCTAGCTAGTGTTACATTACAGATATCCCCACACCCACCAGGAGCTGGGAAGAAAGTGCTTAAAGTAATTTCTTCTATCATTGTTACAGCCAGCAGAGGGAGGAGACTTTCATCCCATCACCTGGGGCTGGAAGTAAAAGAACATTAAGAGTGATTCCACAATCGGCCATGCCCAGAGGCAAATGGTGTTTGCAAGGAGTGGAACTTAATTTTAAGGTGTGTCTGCGATGTCCTGAGATTCACTTCCTGCGATTGCCACTCCCTTGTGGGAGCGCTGGATAACAAAATCACCCGTAGAGCACTAACATTTTAAAATTACTTTCTATCCAAAAGAGATAGTTGATTTTATTAGATGTATCAGCACTCTCCTCATCTAGATTTATTTCTCAATAGCTCTTGGGGTAATTTTCTGACTTTGCTGTGTTGGTGGGGAGCCTCACACACCAGAAGCGTATATTGGAAATTCAGGTGTCCAATTTACACTCTGCACTGCTCCCTGCCAACAACCCAAAGTTGGAAAATTGATCCTGTTATCTGGTCTCTGGAATGTGGATAAGTTTTTTAAAACTTTACAAAGAGAAGTCAGATGGACTTTTTTGACTTTTGGAATAAGTTCCCGGATTGAAGGAAACGAAATAAATAGGTTCATGAGGTAAATAGATATATTTCTGGAGACAGAATGGAATGAGGAATAAACTGAGAAAGTAAATAGGTAGGGTTGAGAGAAAAGGAGTGAGGGATCTGGTGAGGTCGTGAGTAGTTGGGTTGATCAAAAAAGATGGGCTTGACATATAATTTGAACAAAAATATATAACAGATGCAAAATGCAAATTGAATTTTAATCTTTTAACATCAAAAAAAAATTAAATAACATAATTATGTTCAAATCATTGAATTAAGTTTTAATTTCTCTACTCTGGTAGAATTATATATAATTTAGATTTTTGTCCCAAATTATGATTACACACTCAGGTGCATTTGCCAGATTACAATTAATCCAGTGCCTGGAAGCAGAGAGACTGATCCACATATTAAAGACTTTTCTGCGTCACTTATTTGCAAAAGACAGAGGTCATCACAAGACAGAGGACAATTAGTCACCAGCACAACGGACTTATTGCACAGGTAATGCTGGGTAGATCCCATTATCTTGCATGAAGATTGATCCTAGGACATTACTGAAAAGGTAAGGAGGCCAGGAAGGTTATTAGCGAGATGAAGCAGAATCAGTAGATTGCATTCATCTGCAAGGCCACACAATTATACAAAAATGAACCTAAATCATTATTCTGTTGACTAAAATCTGCAATCAATCATGTTCAAAAGTGTTCCTTTGGGGGGCTGCCAAGACAGGTGCTCTCCAACAAACCCTTGAGGACATTATTGGGGTCTGGAGAAAACACTATACTAAGTTGGTGTCTGATTCAATAGGTTGTGCAATAAAGACCCATTTGTATGGAGACTGCAAGGGGCAGTGGAGTGCAATGTACAAATAGAAGGCCTTAATGTTCTAGTTCAATGGGAATAAGTGACTTCACACTGCATTCCTGTTTAATGTAAGGCAGCAACAATGGATGGCATTCAAGCTAAATTCCCAAAAACTGCTCTTTGGGAACAATGGTATTAATCTTTAAGAACCGTGCCATACCTTTGAGCTACCCTTCGGAGCGATAGAGTTTTGCTTAAGGCATGCATACTCTGGATGATCCAGAGCACAGTTGACGTTTATATCGACAAGAATGGGTATCCTAGTGAGCCCAAAGCCACCTTGGAATCTTGCTGACATCAGTGGCTCTTAAAGTGGTTCTTTGGGTTGTCACAGTACACACGATAGATGCTTTGGAGCCCGTGAAATAATCAAAAAAGAATAGGCTGGATTTCGTATCCGTGTGGAATGTATTGTGGCTCTTCTAAGATTATATGGTGTCCTGAGGCTCAAGAGAAAACCACTTACTTTGCTTTGCATTAACTTTTCTAAGACTTTCAACTCAGTGCCTTATATGGCCTCATGAAGAAGCTGAAAGCTTTGGAATTATATTGCCAAATTTTGAACTTTATTCCAAGTATGTACTCCAGCTCCAAGATCTCTGCAACAGTAGATGAGAGATTAATTCAACTTCTCTCTCGAAAGAGATGTGAGACAAAGCTGTGCATTGTAATCCATCCTTTTCAATGTCTTCATCAGTGCTGTGTTGAATGGTATGATAGGGAACAACCTTGGAGAGTCTGTTCTGGGACTTTCACAAGTGGTATGGTATTGGCAAACTCACCTGGGTGTCTAGTGTGGTGTACTTACCATTTTGAACAATGGGCTAACCATTAAGATGTGACAGTGCAGCATTATGGCTTCACAGATTTCAAAAGTTACTGATTGAAAGATGCAAGAGACATTTATCCTAGTAGTTACATAGGAACATAGGAACAGGAGTAGGCCATTCAGCCCCTCGTGCCAGCTCCGCCATTTGATAAGATCATGGCTGATCTGTGATCTAACTCCATATACCCGCCTTAGGCCCATATCCCTTAATACCTTTGATTGCCAAAAAGCTATCTATCTCAGATTTAAATTTAGCAATTGAGTTCATACATGTTAGTACCTGAGGATCCTGGTGGATGCAACTTCAGCTTGGACACAGTGTGGTAGAAATTGGTATGCGTTGCGTCCGTTTTTCGGGAGTAAAACGGACGCCAATTTTGCAGTGGGATGACCAGTGCCCAAGATGCACAGGCGTTGGTATCCACTGCTAAGTTTGTGGGGCCCATTTTTTAGGTACTGGGCAGATCCTAAAACAGGTGTTAGGCCTCTTGAATAAGTAAATAATGCCTGTTGAGGACCCCTTTTAGAAATTTGTCTCAGGAATCTTCAGCGGCCCTGATGGCTGCCAACCACAGGTAGATTTTGAAGAACATTTTTTTTAAGAAACATTCCTGTGGAGCTGGAGGAGTAGGAGTGCTCCGAGACCTAGACTCCCTAGGATGAAATTGGTCTCCAATGACTTCAGTAGAAAAGGCAATCGGGTACCGTGTTAAACGGGTTGCTGATTTGCTGTGAGCGCGTTTCATGCTACTGACGAAGACCAATTTCACCGCCCCCACCATCTCATTAGTTTTCCGGCATCTTGGATGGTTGGAGCTGGAAAAGTGGTCAGGGACACGTCCGCTACTTTCCGACTCTCTTTCATTTGCCGAAGTCTGGGCCTGCAGTGAAAAATCTGCATGATCATATGTAGGTGAGTGGCTGAAAACGTATTTCCTTCCAGTTTCCCATTTTTAACATTGGATACAAGAGCTGTTCATCCCTGGCATCCAGCATTCAAAGGTCAGCAGAGGCGAACCTCAGAGCTTTTTGTTTGAGCAGAGGGACTCGTGCAACGCACTCTCAGAGTGTGGCCATGCACAGGTTCCAGGAAGAGAGTATACATTTTTTGAAATTTTTCAGGCAGTTCGGATGGTGCCTGCTTCCTCCCACTATGGTAGGCTTTCGAAGCGTGCCACAGCAATTTTTCGGCCTATGTGCAGCACAACTCTCTGGCGGAGGTCACGTAGCCCATCTCCATCATCTTAAACTCCAAGTCACACACCATCCTGACTTGGACATATATCGTCGTTCCTTCATCGTCGCTGGGTCAAAATCCTGGAACTCCCTGCCTAACTGCATTGTGAGAACACCTTCACCACATGGACTGCAGTGGTTCAAGAAGAAGGCCCACCACCACCTTCTCAAGGGCAACTGGGGATGGACAATAAATGCCGGCCTTGTCAGCAATACCACATCCTGAGAATGAATTTAAAATTGACCTGGGGCTGGAAAATCGACCAGAGTCAGGGGCACATCTCCTTGACAGCTGGAAGTCCCAGCCTGCTGGAGAGACGCTCCAATCAGAAAATGTAAGCTTTACTTTAGATGAAAACTATATAGTTATTAAAATCTTGCCTTTCTTCTTACAAAAAACTTATAAGTCTGCATGTGAATTCTGAACTTAATATTCTTTTCTTTTCCTCCTTGCACTATTCTGCTCCAGTATCTTGCAATTGATCTTTAACAAAGACTTTACAGTCCCTTAATAAGCAAATGTTTCCCTACTAATTTCCGTGAACAAATTTTAAGTATGGGAGTAGTGTAGTAGTAAAAACAAAAGAAGAGCCCATTCTAACTTTCTATTAATCTTGCTCGCCAATGTACTGGCATCATTTTTTGTAAAAAATAACACACAACAGAAAATATGGCCCTAAGAATATTGTAGTCAGTACACTGCATTGCTGAAGCTCACTGAAGAGCTCATTTGGTAGGTTTTCTGCCCATTGTGAAACGGAGCCATACAGACCAAGAAGGTTCCAGATTTGATCCCAGATTCTGTGCTGCATTAGTTGGTACCGCTAGTGTCAGGGGAGGACACGATCAGACTCACCTGCGTTTCTGCTACACACATACACACACAGATATACACACACAAACACAGACACACACACACAGATACACACACAGACAAAGTCCAATGGCATGTTGAGAGCCAGTGACGAGGCTCAAATGTGGAGAATGTCCACATGAACAAGCTACATTGTGGGGAGGGGAAAAAAAACATCTAGGTCTAGAATCCAATCAGGCAGAAAAATGAGAGCACAGCTGTCAGCTGCATCACAGACAAGTTGAGAAGAAAGTCCTGTCACCAATTATTAAAGCCCTGATCACAAACATCCAGGTTAATGGGGCTGCATGCTGTGTGCCTGGAGTCATGAAATCTGCACTGATGCATTTATATTTTTCTTTCATGCTCTGCCCTAGAAAAAAAAACACGGTAAATTTGATTTACAAAGGAAACCCAGGGAAGGACCGATTTCAGGCCAAAAATCCTTTTTTGTTTTGCAGGCACCATAGCTAAACCAGTAAACAGTTTTAAACCAGTAAAGATCAATAGAAAAAGCTGTAAATACTCAGCAGGTCAGGCAACATCTGTTGAGAAACAGAAGTCAGTCAGCTGACATTTCAGGCCTGAAGACCCTTCCTCAGGACCAGTGTTACATCTTTTATTTCAGCATAAAGCTGGCGATGTCAAAAGATTTCAGAGCAAACAAGATCACCTTAAAAATGACCTTGAAGAGCATCATTTTAGCTCTGCACGAGCTGAGTATAAATTCCACCAAAGGTTACATTTAACTTTTTTTATAAATTATGTTAAGGTGGTATCCTATTCTATTTTTAGTGATGAAGATGGTTTCCTGACTCACCAGCTCTCTTGTCTGGCAAAATTCACTGACAGTCAGAGAGATTGGTAAATAATGCTCTATGCATGTGTTTCTGTGCATTTATGTGGAACTTCTCCAGTCCACGCTCCACAACGATGTAAACGGGCACAGTAACCGTGGCTCCTCCACTTGCATCACTCCACAAATGCTGTTGGTATTTGTGTCAGCAGGTACAGTGCAAATACAACACAGAATGTTGATATCACGACAGGGGCTTTGCCTAGCATTTAATAAATCAAACCAGCGTTTTACTTGCAGCGTCCCCAAATCCCTGTTAGCCCACCAGCTAACTTACACAATCAGAGTTGTGTGCAGCGGTATATATAGACACTTGTGTGGCACTGACATTCAAAAAGATCTGCTTCACAGTGACATCATTCAAACCTGTGATCTGGAACAGAGTGAGATAAGATTATCTTGAGTGCGGAGATTGTTCTGTCTGGCAGGATTGCTTCCCAGACAAGCATCCAGCAGTTAAAAATAAACACCCTATGAATGAAATTCCTCTCTCCACTATTTTAGCAGAGATGGTAACCCACTTATTTTAAACAGGAATTTCAGACAAAGGCATTAATCAATTTTACCTTTTATCCTACAGCATGATTTAAATGCCAAAATGTATTACTTCAATCTGGGAAATAAAGTATCTCATATTTATGAACCAAAACGTAAACACTTAATTTATTAACAGGCAGATGCAGCAGTGCATGGACCCCACTGGTGGATGACACACATACCCACAAACCATGTACAATGCAAAATTTGTCAGAATCCAGACTGATTAAGAGGTGTAGCAAATGTTTGGGTTTGGGAATTCTAGTCATAAAAATGAGTAAGTTCTGCAGAGATCAAATTTTGCATAACAAACTTACAAGGTTATTCTTTTTACCTACGCAAGTGCTTAGTAATGCACTGTGATTCTTAATTTAGAGAAACTTCTATGAAAGTTAGAACAGAAATGCTTTTGGTTGCCAAGTTGTAAAGTCCTTTTATGTTGATCTTCAGTGCAACCTCAAGTAGAACTGGGATAGTCCCCTCAGAGATCTCCTCTTTAAAATTCACATTTTTCTACTTTCAACATTGCAATATCAGAATAATTAATCTCACTATATATTCTATGCCTTTCATTGTTTTGTATGTGCATGTTTCTGGGTGTGATATATTAATTTCATCATATAATGCATGTGTTTCATATTATAATGGGGGTGATTTTACAATGGTGGCGGGTTGGCAGCGGGGGATGAAGTTGCACGTGGCAAACCCACATGAACAAAACTTACCGTTTCCGACATGATTGCATGTTGATTGCTGATGATTAACGTCCTCTCCGGGTTTCCCGCTCGGCAGTCAGCCTGATTGACAGGCTGGCTGCCGTCAGGAGCTGCAACGCGGGGGGTGGGGGGGGGGCGAGAAAGAGAGAGAGCGAGACATCATCCGCGCTGGAACGGAAGATCGGGGGGGGGGAGAGTGGAAGATCGGGGGAAGACCGGGAGGACATCGGGGGGTGGAGTGGGACATCGGGAGGACATCATGGGGGTGAAGAGGGGGACATCGGGGGGGTGAAGAGGGGGACTTCGGGAGGACATCGGGGGGTGGAGTGGGACATCGGGAGGACATCATGGGGGTGAAGAGGGGGACATCGGGGGGGTGAAGAGGGGGACTTCGGGGGTTGAAGAGGGGGACATCGGGAGGACATCGGGGGGTGAAGAGGGGGACATCGGGGGATGAAGAGGGGGACATCGGGAGGACATCGGGGGGTGAAGAGGGGGACATCGGGGGATGAAGAGGGGGACATCGGAGAGGGAGACATTGGACATCGGAGCAGGGTGCAAAGGTAGGTTCATTTTGTGTTTTCACTTCCGTCTATGTTTTTTTTATTTAATTTATTTAGTTTCTTATTCCCTGATCCAGCCGTTTACGTCTGGTTTCTCACCAGGCATGAATCAGAAGCAGTGGTCAAGCCGCCCAGGTAAGTTAAAAATTGTTCTAATCACTTCATCTGTCACAAGTAAAGTGCCTTAAGTACCTCAATGAGGTACATTTGGCTTTTAAACTGTCATCCCGCCGGCATTAATTGCTGGCTGGACTTCCGTTTTCGGGTTGCCCGTGCGCACACAGGTGGGTCCCTGGGAAACTCAGAAGTCGGCGGGTTGGAGCCGGCTTCTGAACCCGAACGGGATTTCCGTGATTTTTGGAGCACCCCTGCCCCCGCAATTGCCCCCTAAAATCACCCCCAATGTTTGTATCTAAACTATGAGGCTAGTTCTAGAAATGGAAACGTTTACACTGGCTTGGGGAAATATTAACAAGTATAAGCCCTGATAATAGTAACTTTACAAATTTGCATACCTGGCATGATGTTTAGCCCACCAGTAGCGCTGATCAGGAATTCCATCCAATAATTTTCCATCTATTTGCTTTAATGGACAGAAAATTATTGGCAACACACACCCGAATTCCCATTACATACTCTTAGTGGGTAGAGCTCTGCATTGGGAGTGCAAATTTATGAAATTATTCCATGGGGTCAATATGGGGTTTTGCGACTTTGATGGTTTAACTCCGCCCCCCGCCCCCGACCCTCTCCCGCTTGTCGTTGGGGGGGGGGGGGGTTTAAATCGTCAGATTGGTGAAACCCGACCGTAACCCACTGCGCACACGCCCATTTCTGTTTTTACCATGGCGGATATCGGGGCTTCCGAGCAACTGGAGAGGCGGGGCCGTCATTATCATATTTAAATGTGGCTCCTTTCACAAGATCTTGGCAAAGATTTGAAATTAACGCCTCCTGCACACGTTTCCTGGGGTTTGGGAAACTTGCCAGTGAAACGGAGGCCAGATTGAACGGAACTTTATGGGGTTGGTTAAAGGTCAGGAGTCCCGATATGAGTAAAGGCTCAGTGCTCACAGCTGCTTGCTCAATTCCCTCTGGGAAATGGTATGTTGTGAGTTCTTGTTGTGAGAGGCTTACTTATAGAGTTTGGAGGAGTTCACACAGAGAAGATCATTGATGGGTGGTGTCATGGCTGCTTTTGATTGGACTTCGGACAAGGAAGACAATCAGCATCATCAGCAGCAAGGGCCTGTTGTGGAGGGAGCTGCAGGTGGACAAGAGAGAGGGGAGCAACAGAGGGGTCGAGGTCACAGGAGGCACCACCCACCTAACAGGGTCTACAGACAGAGGCTCAGCTTCCTTGGCCGCTCGGAAGAGCAGTGCTTCCAAAGGCTGAGGTTGTCACGTCAGCTGGTCGCAGACATCCCGCTTATCTCCAGGGCCTCTTGCTCTGCAGTTGTTAACTCCACAATCTGTGGTGGTCCACCTCCGGTCCTCTCCCTCTCCCTCATATTTTAGGCTTTTTTCTCCTGCAAAGGGGCACGACAGCTCCATGAGTGTCATTAAGGCATGTGTGCATCTGATGGATGCTGTGCATTCAGTGAGGGTGACTACCAGGCATATGTACCACGTGAGTCGCTGGCATGTGTTGAGAACTGGGGGAGCTGACTGAGGTGGGATCATATTACTTAAGGATTGTGGTGAGTGGCAGTGGTGGATGGAGGAAGGGGGAGGTGAGGAAGTGCATTTAAACAGAACTATGGGTGATGCTGAAACGTAAGTGGGTGTGAGGAGTGATGTGAATGGAGTACGCTTGACAAGACAGAGTAGACCTCATGACCCGGCATATTCCTCACTCTACCATTACCAACAAGCTACGGGATCAACCCTGGTTTAATGACTAGTGTAGAAGAGCATGCCAGGCGTACCTAAAAATGAGGTGCCAACCTGGTGAAGCTACAACACAGGACTACATGCATGCTAAACAGCAGAAGCAACATGCTATAGACAGAGCTAAGCAATTCCACAAACAACGGATCAGATCAAAGCTCTGCAGTCCTGCCACATCCAGTCGTGAATGGTGGGGGGCAATTAAACCACTAACGGGAGGAGGAGGCTCTGTAAACATCCCCATCCTCAATGGTGGCAGAGTCCAGCACGTGAGTGCAAAAGACAAGGCTGAAGCGTTTGCAAACATCTTCAGCCAGAAGTGCCGAGTAGATGATCTGTCTCAGCCTCCTCCCGATATCCCCACCATCACAGAAGCCAGTCTTCAACCAATTCGATTCACTCCACATAATATCAAGAAATGGCTGAGTGCACTGGATACAGCAAAGGCTATGGGCCCCGACAACACCCCGGCTGAAGTGCTGAAGACTTGTGCTCCAGAACTAGCCGCGCCTCTAGCCAAGCAGTTCCAGTACATCAACAACACTGGCATCTATCCGGCAAGGTGGAAAATTGCCCAGGTATGTCCTGTCCACAAAAAGGACAAATCCAATCTGGCCAATTACCGCCCATCAGTCTACTCTCAATCAATAGCAAAGTGATGGAAGGTGTCGTCGACAGTGCTATCAAGCAGCACTTACTCACCAATAACCTGCACGCCGATGCTCATTTTGGGTTCCGCCAGGACCACTTGGCTCCAGACCTCATTACAGCCTTGGTCCAAATATGGACAAAAGAGCTGAATTCCAGAGGTGAGTTGAGAGTGACTGCTCTTGACATCAAGGCAGCATTTGACCGAGTGTTCGCTGGTGATTGCACGGTGTTCAGTTCCATTTGCAACCCCTCAGATAATGAAGCAGTCCGTGCCCGCATGCAGCAAGATCTGGACAACATCCAGGCTTGGGCTGATAAGTGGCAAGTAACATTTGCGCAACAAAAGTGCCAGGCAATGACCATCTCCAACAAGAGAGAGTCTAACCACCTCCCCTTGACATTCAACGGCATTACCATCGCCGAATCCCCCACCATCAACATCCCTGTGGGTCACCATTGACCAGAAACTTAACTGGACCAGCCATATAAATACTGTGGCTACAAGAGCAGGTCAGAGGCTGGGTATTCTGTGGTGAGTGACTAACCTCCTGACTCCCCAAAGCCGTTCCACCATCTACAAGGCACAAATTAGGAGTGTGATGGAATACTCTCCACTTGCCTGGATAAGTGCAGCTCAAACAACACTCAAGAAGCTCAACACCATCCAGGCAGCCCGCTTGATTGGCACCCCATCCACCACCCTAAACATTCACTCCATTCACCACTGGTTCACCGTGGCTGCAGTTTGTACCAGCTACAAGATGCACTGCAGCAACTCACCAAGGCTTCTTCGACAGCACTTCCCAAACCCGCGACCTCAACCACCTAGAAGGACCAGGGCAGCAGGCACATGTGAACAACACCACCTGCACGTTCCCCTCCAAGTCACACATCATCCCGACTTGGAAATATATCGCCGTTCCTTCATCGGCGCTGGGTCAAAATCCTGGAACTACCTTCCTAACAGCACTGTGGGAGAACCTTCACCACACGGACTGCAGTGGTTCAAGAAGGCGGCTCACCACCACCTTCTCAAGGGCAATTAGGAATGGGCAATAAATGCTGACCTTGCCAGCAACGCCCACATACCATGAACGAATAAAAAAAGGTGCACCACAGGATGTCGGTGAATCTGCATCTTTGCGCACCTTTCCTGACCTGATTAGGTAATTAAAAGGCTTTCTGCACTGGACCCATATTCTCATCACAACACTCCTGCTGCTCACCTCTTCAGCCACCTTTAGTCATGCATTCTTCGCCATGTTAGCAGGTTTTTTATCCCATTACTAGGGAACAGCACCTCCTTCCTAGCCCTTTCTACAACCACCAGCATGGCAAGGGACGCCTCATTAAATCGGGGCACACATTTTCCCTTCCTGATTCCACTTCTACTGATAAATCTCAAATCCAATTCACCCAACTCCTCTAAATTTCATCTGTGCACTGGCCCTTGAAAGCACTGAGGTGACAATCGCGTTATGCGCATTTCACACACGCTATCACCCACCCCTCCGCTCAGATTCCGGCTCTGTATTAATATCGGGGCCCATGTGTTTTGGAATTAGTAGCTGAGGCTGTTTTTAATCTCTTAAGCTTTTCTGTTTATCTTGGGCAGGATTTTCTTTGTTTCACAGTGGAGGAACAAACATCAAACAGTAATAAAAAAAATAAGTTACATGATTGAAAGCATGATTGAAAGGTTGGATTTAGAGAAGGCTTATAAAGGCAGAGAGAGAAGCAGCAAGGTGGAGGGGTTTAGGGAGAAAGCTCCGGGAATGTTATTCCCTTTTCTCCTAAAGTGCTGTGGAATTAGTCTATGGACACTAAACACAGTCCAGTACCTTGTGCTAATGGCCATTCTTCATGTGTGAGCCGAGATAGTGTGTTGACAAGCTATTGAGGGCATAATACCTAAACACAATCATATCCTTATCTGACAGCTACATACATGCATTTTCCAACAGAGGTGTTAGGCAGTGATCAAGAGCAAGAACCTTGGCTGATTTTTCCCTCCCAAACCGAGGATACCACCTTAGTTTAATTTTGTTTAAAAAAGAGATAGTGCCCTCACCTCTGAGTCAGATGGTTATAGATTCAAGCCTCCAGTATGTGAGCACATCATTTAGGCTACTACTCTTGTGTATTATTTCAGGGAGTGTTGCATTGTTTGAGGTAGCATTCTTCAGCTGGTGTCAAGATGATGTTGAAATTCCATGGTACTATTCCAAGATGAGCAAGGCACTCTCCCACTATTCTGGCCATTATTCCTTCCTCAATCAACACCACCAAAAACAGATTAACCAGGCATTCATCTCATTGCTGTTTGTGGGATCTTGTGTGCAAAATGGCTGCTGCATTTCCTAGCAGTCACTGAAGTTCAAAGTAATTTATTGTACATGAACACAAGGCAAACAGTAAGGTGCTATATTAATACAAGTCTTCATTTTTTGATCAAGCAGATTCTCTTCCATTCCTTGCACCATTGTAGCAGTTTTTCTTGTTGTGTGGGAGCCATTCAAGAGTTGTCACTGCACTTGGACCTCCCACCATATTCTTTTTTTGGAGCCTCAAGGTAAGTTTCTTCAAGATGAAATCATATTTTTCTCTGTCAGAAATTATGTGCATAAGACATGAAAAACCATGTCAAATATCAAATTCAGCCCTTCACTTATGTTATCTTTGTATACCTCCTCTTTTGTTATTAGGCACTTCATCTTTTATTGTTATGCAGTGTCCTACAGTTTGAAATGAGTAATATGAGCCATTACCAAGGTGCTGACCTAAGACATCACTCTAATGCATCTAGTAATATGATACATAACGATGGAAAATCATCTCAACCATGTCTGTATCTGACATTTCTGTAATTTACTGACAGGGTTAGATTTGAAATCTTCGAGGATTGATGAATTTACAACTACAGCTACTATACAACTACTATACAACAGGAATTTGATTTTTTTTCCTTGGTTGTACAGACCCCAGAGATCCAACGCACTGCATTAGTTTACGTTGTAAAATTAACCTCACAAATCACATGTTCTGCTGATTGAAGCCTTTAGATAGGTTTGCAATGCTCAGTTTGTAACAAATACCCTGTAGCTACTGATCTGATATAAAAAAATGTCTGACATCATAAATCTGTTAAGTACTGTAAGTACCAAGGATTTTAGTACTGTCATTGTATAAATAATGATTTTGTATATTGTACTGGAGATTGATTTTTTAAATGCAAGTTTAGTTTTCCTTGTTTTCTAAAAGAAAATAGGCTGATTTTACTAACCAATAGTACGCTTGGCATCTTGCTGTAGCAATCAAGTTATATATCCGGTAATATTAATTGATGTTTGAGGGTAAAAACACTTCACATTTAAAATATTTTATGGTTTACCCTCAAATTCTGTTTCTAGTGAGGATGTCGAACAGAATTTAAGTTGATTTTAAGGCAAATATATTGCCCTTCAAAAAAATCTTGCACCACAACTCTTCAGGTTTACAAATGAGATCATCGGATCCATAACATAATTTTGGTACTGGGAGAATGGGTGTAATTTTGAAAACAAGTACTTCTTGAGCTGGGCTAACTTTTGTGATCACTAGTAAGCAGCAACACCATTTCAGATGATTTTTTTCCCATTTTTCGTTCCCATTCCTCCCTTCCCATGATCAAGGCTGAGATAGATAGATTTTTGGACTCTAGGGAAATCAAGGAATATGGGGATCGGGCAGAAAAGTGGAGTTGAGGTTGAAGATCAGTCATGATCTTATTGAATGGTGGAGCAGGCTCGAGGGGCTGTATGGCCTACTCCTGCTCCTATTTCTTATGTTCTTATGTTCCCTCCTAAAGATGGTGGCCTAGAACTTGGTTTGCCAGCCTACCAGCATGAACTGGGCGATGGGAACAATTCCTGTGATGGGACGGGTAGGCCCGAGGCACACCCGATATTGGGCTTCGGGCCTCATTTACATGAGACCAGCGAGCTGCGGATGTCTGCTGGGCGTCCCCAGGGAGCTTGCTGGCAAAGAGGATTTCAGGTCTCTGAATCGCTGATTTTCATTCCAGCATATCCATCTTGCTGGAAACATCATGAAAATTGATTCTTTTAGTTGTTCTTCAACACATAACACACGGATTCTGCTGGTTTGATGTTTGGATGTTACATCAAACGTTACTTGTAAAATCAATTCTTTAAGGTTAACCTGCACAATTGCCTATTTATTGCCTCTATTTGTATTTCACATTCACTTATTATTGATTTGTGAGAAATGTGTAGGAAAAAAGTTAAAGAAAATAAACTCAATACATTATAGCATTAAATAATATTGAGAGAAGAACTGCTCTAGCAACATCATAGATGTGTTTGTGAAGATTTCCTCTAGTCTGTATACCCAATGAAATCACAAACATATTCTTTTAATGTCTTTAGGATTTCACTAGAAATACTGACCAGAAGAAATATTCATGAATGTATTTATGATGATAATACAAAACCCAAGCATTTTTTTTCTGCCATTGATTGTAATGGATAAATTGAATGCTGTGGCATAATATGTTAAAGAAAGTTAGCAAATATTGCATAGTGTTTTTGATATCAAAATATTCTCTGCAAAACAGTTCAGCTGTTGTACATAAGAGATACATTTTCCATATACATATTTTAAAAGGCACACACATGGTAAGCACTTTTAAGGAAAATTAGATTTATCTATGGACTATTTTAAAGTGGCCTTGCTGTACTTCTTACTATTCACAGCTCATGGCAAAGATTTCCACATTCCAACCTCAGTGTAAAAAAAACCTTTTCTAACTTCCCCTTTTGTGTGCTTACCTTAAATTTGAATCCTTTCATTAGCATCTTGCGATCAGTGGAAGCAAGATATACTATTTACCTGACCATAACCCTTTAAAGTCCTGAAGACCTCTATCAGGGCACTCCTTAACCTTCTCGCTCGAGTGAAACAAGCCTGAACATCTCAAGTCTCCAATCATAACCATAACCTCTCACCCGCAATAACCTTCAATTGAATCCATGCTGCACTTTTTCTATTTGATATATCTTGGAGGTTCCAAAACCATTTCTAATACTCCAACTGTCACCTAAGGTCTTGTAAAAGTTCAACATTACCTTTTTTCTTTTCTATTCTATGCCTTTGGATACAAAACCAAGGAATCCATCTGCCCCTTTTATGGCCTTATCTACTTGCGCTGGCACTTTTAATGACTTGCGCATCTGAGCACAAACGTCTCTCTGCTCCTCTACGAAATATAAAAATCTTACAATTTCAGGTATACTTCCTTTGTTTTTTCTTACTTTCAAAATATATTTCTTCACATTTCTAAATACTGA